>NC_135151.1:5950219-6575219 GCF_050948215.1 Halictus rubicundus
AATCAACATTTTTGAAGGCATCTGTTGGAATAGCTCTACATTCCTGTACAATTCTGCGACGCAAATCGTCGACGCTTTCTGGTTGTGTTTTATAAACAACAGACTTTAAGTGTCCCCACAAAAAGAAGTCGACTGGAGTTAGATCTGGTGATTTTGGTGGCCACTCAATAACACCTCTTCTACCGATCCATCTTAGTGGGAATCGATTGTTTAACCACTGGCGAACTGGTAACGTGTAATGTGGGGGAGCACCATCATGTTGGATGTACAAAAGTTCTTCATTTAACAAAAATTTTCATCTCTTTGGTTTTCAAGACTTCTGTTATAAGTGGATCAATGATGTCGTCCAGTAAATTTATATACAGATTGCCATTCAAATTCGGTTGGAAAAACAGAGGACCTATAATAGCATTTCCAAAAATGCCTGCTCAAACATTTATTTTTTCCAGCCATTGAGTATTACTTTCTCTAATAAGTTGTGGATTTTCGTCACTCCAATAACGACAGTTATGACGATTTACAGCATCGTTTAAGGAAAAAGTGCATTCGTCACTAAAACAAATGTTTTTAATTAGATTAGGAGTGACGTTGATCATATTTGTTAATTCCTCACAAAACTCAATCCGCCTGTCAAAGTCATCTTTCAATAACTTTTGATGCAACTGCATTTTATAAGGATGAAACTTGTTATGTTTAAGTAATTTGTGCACAGATCCCACGGATACACCAGTTACCATTGAAACTTGTCGAATTGAACTAGTAGGATTCACAGTAAACTGTTCTATAATTCCGATTTGATCAGTTTCTTTTATGAATTTTGGCTGGTTTCTTTTTGTCACTGAATCTGTTTCTTTAAACTTTGCAACTAATTTTAACACGTATGTACGTATGCGAAACATGTGTATCAGGATGTCTCTCATTAAACCTATCAGCAGTTCAACGAGCACACTCATCAGCTTCATATATAAAAATTATTTCTACTCCTTCTTCTAAAGAATACACCATTTTATACAATTAATTGTACTACTATGTAGTATCTCTTATTACGATAACACTTGGCTAAATAGTACAATCTTCTATTGAAAGACAGACAACAGAAACAAAAGATCAATAGAGGACAATTTTGTTTTCAAACGGTGCGTGCTAGTGCAACTGGAAAACATCAACGATTTGCGTCAAAGAATTTTACACAATAATATGCCTCGCTCTACTTCTCTTTAAATATCTCCGAAATTAGTGCGCAGACAAAAAAAAGTATCCTACGAAAATTGCTGATCTTTTTCCATTTGAAAAATCACAGTTGACTTTCAAATGACCTTGAAAACGCCACCCAAATAAAAAATTTATACTGCCTCCTTCTTTCCCTCTCGAAATCTCCCATGAACACCCTGTATAAGCGTTCCTTGAAAAATGATCAAAATGAAAGCGAGCTTGACGTTTCAATACAGTTTCAAATACGTGAAAATCTAATCTTGAATTATGAAAATCTAATTCAGTGCACTGGTGAGCCGTGATTTAAAAGTAGAACGTAAAGATTCCATTTATTGTTGGTATCTGCCTGTCTTGCAGAACAACCAACGAGGTCCCTTAAAATTTGAGGAACTGCAATGAAGTTTCCCGTCGTAAGAAAAGTTTAAGGAACGCCGTCCTATTGTATCAATCTCACGTACCAGTTCCGCAGACAAGACGCAACGAGCGCGGGAAATATTCTTCCCCTTTCTCTTCGCGAAAATTGAAGTTGCAAAGACTTCGGAGTCTATTCGGGTCATTCGGGAGTCTGAAACTGAAATTCGATTCCTAATGGCGTCGCTTTAACGCTGGAAGCACGTAAACTGGTGGCCCGCGTACTCTTCTACGAATTGAATCTCGATTTCATCGGCGTGCAAATAAGACGGTTTGATCCTTAAGTGGACTATTCGAACTGCCACGGCCTGTGCAATTTTACGTTAAAAATTGCTTACCCTCAAAAATAAGTGTTTTGACCGAAGCCTGTTCAAAAATATGTGAAAGAAAATCGAGGGGTAAGGTTTTCAGTGGATTTGGGTATACTAGGAACTGCCTGGCATAATCGTGTTTCTAATTTGATATCTAGTTACCAAGTCGTGAAAGGTCAATATTGAACATACTCATTGAGTTGGCTACATTATCCAAGATCATTCCGAAATCCTCTGAAGGGCGAAGAATTTCACACAGGAGTATCGCGCTCTCGATGACTGGGAAAGAGAAAGTTGGAAATTCTGTTATTTGCTGACTTAAACGTCGTTCTAAAACGTTGTGCGCGGGGGTGTGAAATTCTCCGACAAGAACCGCACAAGCCCAACGCCAATTAGTGGGTTCTGCCACCAGTTAGTTGTCTATCCACTCCCGCCACGATTCAGCTGACACGTGACCGCAGCTCGTGCAATAGTTGATTGATAAACATAAAGGCGTGGAGATATCTCGAACCTGCAAAGACTCGAAGCGGTTTTATTCGTCGCAAAAGCGTCTCGCAACCGAGCCCCGGATCTCAAATGGAAGTTAGGGGATTCCGGTCGCGTATAATTCTACTACGAACGACGTAGAATACGTCCACACGAGAATCCATGAAGGGATCAGAGCGTGAGATCTTCCCGTCGACGAAAGTAGAACACTAGACGGAAACACGGGGGGTGGGAACTGTCCGCTCGTCACCCCCCGATCATTGTACGCGAGCCTAAACTCCTGGGACGAGACCCGGTTAGATTCCATCTGGTCGAATGATAGTGGAAGCCTTGTGCTTCTCTGTTTTCCCCGTGCCTTGTCCTCCAAGGGTCGGCACACGCTGTGAACTTCGACCGAAAATTTTCGATCGAGGCCAAGAATAGACGGGCGCGCGTTGCGAAGGAAGATTCCGTTCATCGAACCGTCCCCGGGCTATCGATAAACAAACCGTGTGTCCGACTGACGGAGTCGACGGCATGAAATTTATTCGAGCTGAAACTTCGATAATTGTTCAATCTTGCTGACACCGTCTTGCACCGCGGCCTCGCCATTAACGGCAATGATAGCACCGGGAATGCCGCTGGTAGTACAATCTGCAGTATAGCGCAGGAGTTTCTTGGAAATGCAGGACTCATTTTGAACAGTGGTTGTAGATATTATTGTATGGGGTTGGTTATACACCTAACTTGTCCAGATACGGAGAAGTAGACGGCTATACTACTATTACAAGAAGCGAGAATGATACTTTAAGATCTTATTAAAAGAAGATGTACGTTTCAGCTAAAAATGTGCCACAAACAAACGACTTCGTATAAAACACTGTAATCAATACAGCGTGCAGTAGAGGGTTCGCACTAACTATACCAATTGGTAAAATAGCGATACCCACAACTGGCACACCTGAAAAAAATTCAAGATCACAGTCTGACCACTGCTTCTCATTTCACTTAAAGAATCGTAACGATTGTAGGAAACGTACTAGATCTAAAAATGTGTCACGAATAAACGACTTCACAGAAATCAATACAATTAATAGAGAATATAGTAGTGGGATCTTACTAACTATACCAATTGGTAAAATAGCGATACCCACAGCTGGCACGTCTGAAAAAATTCAGGACCACAGTCTGACCACTGCATCTCATTTCACTTAAAGAATCGTAACGATTGTAGGAAACGTACTAGATCTAAAAATGTGTCACGAATAAACGACTTCACAGAAATCAATACAATTAATACAGAATATAATAGAGGGTTCGCACTAACTATACCAATTCGTAAAATAGCGATACCCACAACTGGCACACCTGAAAAAAATTCAGGACCACAGTCTGACCACTGCATCTCATTTCACTTAAAGAATCGTAACGATTGTAGGAAACGTACTAGATCTAAAAATGTGTCACGAATAAACGACTTCACAGAAATCAATACAATTAATACAGAATATAGTAGAGGAATCTTACTAACTATACCAATTGGTAAAATAGCGATACCACAGCTGGCACGTCTGAAAAAATTCAGGACCACAGTCTGACCACTGCATCTCATTTCACTTAAAGAATCGTAACGATTGTAGGAAACGTACTAGATCTAAAAATGTGTCACGAATAAACGACTTCACAGAAATCAGTACAATTAATACAGAATATAGTAGAGGGATCTTACTAATTATACCAATTGGTAAAATAGCGATACCACAACTGGCACGTCTGAAACAATTCAGGACCACAGTCTGACCACTGCATCTCATTTCACTTAAAGAATCGTAACGATTGTAGGAAACGTACTAGATCTAAAAATGTGTCACGAATAAACGACTTCACAGAAATCAATACAATTAATACAGAATATAGTAGAGGAATCTTACTAACTATACCAATTGGTAAAATAGCGATACCCACAACTGGCACGTCTGAAAAAATTCAGGACCACAGTCTGACCACTGCATCTCATTTCACTTAAGGAATCATGATAATTGTAGGAAACGTACTAGATCTAAAAATGTGTCACGAACAAACGACTACAGAGAAATCAATACAATTAATAGAGAATATAGTAGAGGGATCTTACTAACTATACCAATTGGTAAAATAGCGATACCCACAGCTGGCATGTCTGAGAAAAATTCAGGAACACAGTCTGACCCCAGCTTCCGGTTCAATTAAAAAAATCTCGACGTGAAATGCACTAGATTAAAAAATGCGTTACAGCCGAACAACTTCACAGAAATCGATATAATTAATACAGGACGTTGTAGAAGGTTCACGCTAACTATACCAATCGGTAAACCGTAGAGCCAGCTACCGCAACGCCTACGTTCATTACTCAACAAATACACCGCGTGCACCAGAACCTGAACCTCCTAATCAGACGTTGCAGGATTGCCATGGAAATTGCGCTGCCGCGATCACCACGGCGTTTCCGCCATCGATCGCGTTCCACCGAGGGCTGTGTTCGGCGATCGTGACATTCGGTTTCGATTCACCGAAAGTCGTATGATCGGATCCGGGGGTACGCAACGACGCGTCGTATGGTCGTTGTCGGTGAAAGATTACGATCGTTCGGGCTCGTAAAACGTCCCAGCTCGTCCGCAAATAGCCGGGTTGATTTCCACGCGGCGTGAATCTCGTTGGGGAACGATCGGAGCCAGCCGAGGTCGAAGCGGTCGTTTGCTCTCTGTCTTTCTCTCTTCCTCTGCGCGAGGAACGCTCGAAGAAGAACTATCCCGAAGGAGGACAGGCGCCGAGAGGGGGACACGAAGGAAAGTGTTTCGAGGGTGAAAGGAGTCGTGTGTTCGTGCTCGGATAGAATCGAAAGTGGCGAGCCCGTGTCCCGGAAAATGGGTAAAAGGCTCGCCCGACGTAGGATCCGTTCTTCGAGGCGGATCGCGCGGACCCTTTTATTAGAGGCCGGGAAGGTTCTTTTTTTTTTTTTTTTCTCGCGGCCGATAGAGCAAACGAGTCTATGCATCGCGCCAGACCGGAAACTCCGGCAAAAGCCGTGTGTTCCGTACATGCACGATATCTAATGCTTGCTCGGACACCAAGAACGAGTCCCGGATCCAGGTCACAAACACCGTAAAAATGTCCCCGTAAACGCCCCTTCGTCGTCGTCGTCGTCGTCGTCGTCGCATTCGACATCGTCGCGTTCCGACGACGTCGCCTTGTCTCTTTGACCTCGTTTCCGTAATTCAACCGCGTTTGCGTTTTCATTAATTGTGCGGCCGGCCGCGTCGGATCCTAGCAACTCGAAGAATCTCGTGATCGAACGATACCACTGCTCGAGGTCCACTATAATGCACGACGTGAGAGCATTCTCTTCCTTCGAATGAACTTGGCTTTTAGCGCTAGCGACAATGTTGGACGACGCCTTTTCCGTTCCGTCGGCATTTTATCTTCCGCCGTCGAATCCCGTGAGCTTCTTTTTACGGGAACATTCCAGAAACAATTCTTATTTCCCACAACGATCCACAGTCTAAATTCGCTAAAAATTACAAGGGGAAGCGCGCGCAAGTTACGAGCTCCCGTGGGCGTTCATGACCGGAAAATCGCCGTTTATCAGGTTAATCCCGAAACATCGTGCCGGCGCATAATTTCTATTGTATGCATAAATCATTATTCGATGCTCGGTTTGCACTGTCGGCTCGATTGCACGGTATATTTAACAATCTGAATTTTGTTTAAACGTACCAGTAATGGGAGTCTTCATTTGCCTACCTGTTAGGACGAACCTTCTGCTGCAACCTCCGATATTAATTTTTCTTTTTTTTTTTTGCGTTTGCTTACGCCACATTTTTGAAGTCAACCACGACAAAACTGAGAATGTCACCGAGCGAGGACCAAATGCGACTCGAGGAACAGAGGACGATGAACAACGGAGAAGGTGATAGGAAAAGTTGGATGAGCAAGGACGTCGGAGCAGTCGGATGCTCTCGGAGCGTCCATTACTTTTAATATCCGAAATCGATCGATCATTGGCCGTGGTGGCCGATTGGCTCCGGCTAGCGTTATATTACCGGCCTATCGCTCCTGGAGATTTCTGTCACCCCGTCCACCCACGAGGACCACCATATCCCCCTGTATTATCTTGAAATACGTCCAAAAAAGCTGCCGGGACAACGCGGCTATTTTTGTTTTCTTTTCGGCGTGTTTTTTTTTCTCTCTGTTTGGCAACGTTGCGCGGAAAGTTTGCCACGTCTGGAAATATTTGCTCTTCCGTAACGTCGAAAATCGGTGGTGAGGGGGGCGGGGGGTATGATCAATGGCCGATCAAACTCAGTCCACACCCACTCGCCGGCTTCGCGTCGCGTTCATACTAGTCGCGGCGGCTCAATACACCTTCGCGCGCAGCTTATCGATGGCCGATCAAAACCGTCTACATTCGCTCGCCGGCGATCGTAGACGATCTGTCTCGCACGCGATGTTGTTGTAAACTTCCTTCGGGTAACCTCTTCAAGGATACCCCCGCCCGCCTTATCGGATCGTTGCATAACTTCCGTTCTATTTTTGTCAGCTTCCGTGTCCTAACGCTGAAAATTTGAATGCGACCTTTCGAGGACAGTGTCGAGCCAGAAGGGTGTGTGTGCTACCAATTTTCTGAAATGGTGTCTTCAGTGTCAATGTACATTCGTGCTTCTGAACACGATGCCACCGGCAAGTAAAAAATTCAAGAATACGTTTTGATCTCTTCGCCTCGTTTGAGAAATACGTGACGAGCATAGCAAATGTGCTGAATATAAAAATGCGGCGCAAGCAAACGACTTCGAGGAATTCGATGAAATTAATACTGATGGTAGCAGAAGGTTCGCTACAACTAGTCCAGTTGTCCAAACACAGATTCTGTCTCCAGTACGTCTGGAAAAAATTCAGAAACACGATTCATTGTGTCGAAAAAATCGTGGCGATCATAGAAAACGTACTAGATGTAAAAATGTGGGATAAACAAACGACTTCAAGGAATGCGATGAAATTAATACTAAAGGTAGCAGAAGGTTCACTTTAACTAGTCCCATTGGTAAAATGGAGATTCTTTCACTAGTACGTCTGGAAAAAATTCAGAAACACGATTCATTGTGTCGAAAAAATTGTGGCGATCATAGGAAACGTACTAGATGTAAAAATGTGAGATAAGCAAACGACTTTAAGGAATGCGATGAAATTAATACTAAAGGTAGCAGAAGGTTCACTTTAACTAGTCCCATTGGTAAAATGAAGATTCTTTCACTAGTACGTCTGGAAAAAATTCAGAAACACGATTCATTGTGTCGAAAAAATTGTGGCGATCATAGAAAACGTACTAGATGTAAAAATGTGGGATAAACAAACGACTTTAAGGAATACGATGAAATTAATACTAAAGGTAGCAGAAGGTTCACTTTAACTAGTCCCATTGGTAAAATGAAGATTCTTTCACTAGTACGTCTGGAAAAAATTCAGAAACACGATTCATTGTGTCGAAAAAATCGTGGCGATCATAGAAAACGTACTAGATGTAAAAATGTGGGATAAGCAAACGACTTTAAGGAGTGCGATGAAATTAATACTAAAGGTAGCAGAAGGTTCACTTTAACTAGTCCCATTGGTAAAATAAAGATTCTTTCACTAGTACGTCTGGAAAAAATTCAGAAACACGATTCATTGTGTCGAAAAAATCGTGGCGATCATAGAAAACGTACTAGATGTAAAAATGTGGGATAAACAAACGACTTCAAGGAATGCGATGAAATTAATACTAAAGGTAGCAGAAGGTTCACTTTAACTAGTCCCATTGGTAAAATGGAGATTCTTTCACTAGTACGTCTGGAAAAAATTCAGAAACACGATTCATTGTGTCGAAAAAATTGTGGCGATCATAGGAAACGTACTAGATGTAAAAATGTGAGATAAGCAAACGACTTTAAGGAGTGCGATGAAATTAATACTAAAGGTAGCAGAAGGTTCACTTTAACTAGTCCCATTGGTAAAATAAAGATTCTTTCACTAGTACGTCTGGAAAAAATTCAGAAACACGATTCATTGTGTCGAAAAAATCGTGGCGATCATAGGAAACGTACTAGATGTAAAAATGTGGGATAAACAAACGACTTCAAGGAATGCGATGAAATTAATACCAAAGGTAGCAGAAGGTTCACTTTAACTAGTCCCATTGGTAAAATGAAGATTCTTTCACTAGTACGTCTGGAAAAAATTTAGAAACATGATTCAGTGTGTCCAAAAAATTGTGACGATCATAGGAAACGTACTAGATGTAAAAATGTGGGATAAACAAACGACTTCAAGGAATGCGATGAAATTAATACTAAAGGTAGCAGAAGGTTCACTTTAACTAGTCCCATTGGTAAAATGAAGATTCTTTCACTAGTACGTCTGGAAAAAAATTGAGGAACACGATTTTGTCGCGACTCTTCGTCTCGTTTAAAAAATGGTGACGATCGTACAACATGTACTGGATCTAAAAATCTGTCACGACCGGACGACTTTACAGAAATCGATACAATTAATAGAGGATATAGTAAAGGGTTTGCACCATCTAGTCGAATTGAGAAATCGACGATCCAGCTACTGGAACGTCTGAAGAAAGTACGGAAACACAATTGGATCTGTTCGTATCGTTAAAAATGTCGTGGCGATCACAGAAAGCGCGTACCTTCCGAATGTAAAACAGCGACATAAGCAAACTCACGAAGTTCCCGTTAACCAGTCCAACTGGCAAAACGAACATCCTGCCCCTGATACATCCACTTCCCGTGTTTTCCATCGTTTTCCATTCTTCTCTCTTGGTATTCGATCCTTGTCCGGTTCCATTCTCCGCGGAGACTCGACTTTTTCGTGTTCAGGAAAGTTTGAGCTTGTCCCGACAGTGTTTCTTGCGATGGTGGTTGGAGCCGTGGTATCGATCAATTTGATTAGAAAAACAGATGGGGACTCTCAATATTCATCATAGCTGCCGCGATCGTCCGTCAGCTTTTCCACGAAGCTGCCAACGAATTTTCGGAACTGTAAATGTCTGGAACGTGGTTGTTCGACCTGTGAGCGAATTAACGTCGCGTTAACACTCTGGGATTTAGCTGTTCACGATTGTCGTAAATTTAAGTGTTTTACGATGAATTTTAGACGCGGGAACATTGTTATAGAATCGTTTAGAGCGATTTGGTAACAGGATTTCGAACCTCGTTGATTTCTTCCGGATACGAGAACTAAGCAAACATTTATTTCCCTAGTTAATGATTTGAAAATGTTCAAAATAATAGACATTCTTGAACTCCTCGAATCTTTTCACTGTGTTAAATTCAGTTTTGTTCTAAATGCGGAAAATCCATAGTTTATTTCTAAATCGTGATCTATTAACACCGCTAGTAATATCGTAAGTATTTTTCTTGTTAGAGTACGAAGCTAAACCAGATTCAAAGCATAATTTCTAATGAATTAGGCTACTCTCACCTACACAGTAAGCGTGGGAGTAAATGCGTTTAAAGAAAAAAAAAAAGAATACCGAATCCTTTTCTATCGAACAGGGATAACTGATTTTGTCTAATTGTGATTTTTTCAATTGTTGTGTTTCAGGAAAAAATAGAGTATATATTTCTTGTGATTTTTACGGTCGAGTGCGTAATGAAGATCATCGCCTACGGCTTCGTGGCTCATCCAGGGGCTTATCTCCGGAACGGATGGAACATTCTAGATTTCTCGATAGTAGTGATAGGGTGAGTACAATCGCATTCTATACCTGTTTCGTTTATATTCCGTTTTAATCATGCGAGAGCGTATCGCGCGCGCCAATTACGGAACCAATGGAATCTGGAAACGAGAGAAAGCCTTGCAGGGATTATACCAACAACTTTAATTTCACACCTAACATACAATTAGACGAAGGATTCTAAATTGCACGAAGACCCGCTCATAAAATCTATTCGTATATTTATGTAATGAAAAAAATTCACTTCCGTCCCAAACGCTGTAACCTTTTTTCTCTGCACGAAAACGACGTTTGCAGCGCTGAGAGGGTTGACAAAATTGCGCACTGTTCAATGAATAACTGAACAAATGCAACTTAAAAAATGTCCTCGTGTGGTCCAAAGATGTATCTTCACATCCTGAAAAAGTTTGATCCGATATCATCAATAGTTTTCTCAAAAAAAAATTCATAAATGTCACTTGCTCTCATATACTGTTGCACGAAAAACTCTCTTCAATTTATCGCGTCTGACCGTCTCTCTATGCTAGGTATTTTAACCCTTTGCACTCGAGTGGTGACTCTGAAGCACCACTAGAAATTATTGTGGCATTATTTCAAAGAAATTACAAAAAATATTACAAAATATTTGTTACATTACAAAATTTGTATTTAATAGATTACTAAACATTTAAATATTATACGTAGAAATCGGATCGGTTTCGTACGAATAACATGAAAATATTGCAAGACGGAAGAAAAATTTAGCTTTAGATTGAAAATAGCGCCGAGTGCAAAGGGTTAACATTATCAATTCCAAGTTACGAAATGGTGATTCCGCAATGATAAAGAAGATCCCTGTGCTGTAACTTGGCTTGGTGTTTCCGATATGACAAGAAGAAGCGCGTGACCGGTCAGAATTTGCTGTTCACACCTCGCGCAAGTTTATCGGCCCGTGGGGGGACCCGTGGCCGTCGTAAATCGACGAATATGGGAATCGCCGGGCTGGTTTAGTGCTCGCAGCACGGATTTTCGCGATCGTGGTCCTCTTTCTCTCCTCGAATTTCATCGCGTGCCGTTTTATCGGCGCCTGTTCCCCGCTTGGTCCAATAACGCGCTCGCGATGACACTGGACTGGCACGCGACCCTCTCTCCCTCTCTATCTTCGCTTCCTTTCCTACTCGCTCCACTTTTATTCTATAACTTTGCTCAGTTCGCGAAACAAAAGGGTTTTCATCGTTTCCTCGAGGCCTTCCTACGGGACGGCGACGGGAACGGCCAACGTCGCTTCCTCGCAATCTCTTTTCAAAGTAAAGCGCGTTCCTGCGGATTTCTCTGTAATTTTTAAACAATCGAAGCAACCATAGCAGTCTCCAGATATATGTGGAGGAAACATGCACGATGTTTGTGGAAAATTCGTCTCTGGGAACGTTGGGCGTACTCACTGACGGGCCGAGAAGTTCGTCTATCGAAAAGAGGAACGCACTTTTTTTAACATAACAGTTTTGTTTGCAATTATTTTTCAATAAGACCTTTACTGGCGTGTTCGTCACACTTTTCCGGTTAAAACGAGACCAAGCGCGGTACAATTTCGATCGTTCTTACTTGTGTAATCCACGATTTAGCGGAACCTCTGCTATCCGAACTGACGATATATACATTATTTGTACACGTGTTTCACATTCGTCAGTGGTTCAATCGAAAGCCAGTCATATGCAACGTGATTCATCTTACGTATCAGTAGTTTTAATCCAGCACTGTAATTAAATAACTGTCTCATTGTATGATCATTCACGTGCCTCTGATTAGTTTGGATGATCGAGGTTCTACTATATCGTGCATTAAACGAGTAAATGTGACCCGAACTGCATCGTGTCTATATCATTTCAACCAGAAAAGTATGGCAAATATGTTGATGAAAGTCCCATACAAAAAATGATTAATAAACGAAACAGTTTTCTGACTGAATTGGTATCGTGTCACTGACACGTCGGTGTTGATACATCGTTTACTCTTAATTTTTCTGTATGAGAGATAACAATTGGGATCGAGGGTTAATTCGATGGGTTGTTTTTCCATTCACTATGTAAAAGAGCACAGTTACAGGAGGTGAATTACGGTGCAGAAACACATCGATTCTGTGGGTACTGCGAACGCGTTTAGGCCATTTATCACAAGGTTCTCGATACCGGTTGCCTTCTAGAAAGCAACAATGAAGTGGGGGGGGGGGGGAGACCGTGGAGAATTCGCGAATGGCAAAAGCGTCGGTGTATCAATCTGATTTTCCCTGTGTGTCTGTTGTTTGCAGAATGGTGAGCACGGTGTTGACGATGCTCATGAAGGAAGGCTTCGACGTGAAAGCGTTAAGAGCTTTTCGAGTGTTACGACCTCTCAGGCTGGTCTCCGGCGTGCCAAGTAAGCGGATTTCCGTATCAAAGCGCGATGACGACGACGACGACGACGACGCAGCCGAATCAGGGCGGATATCGCGATACCGTCGATCGTTTTCGCGCGTGTCCTCCGGCCTTGCTCGAGACCGTAAACCGATCCTCCGTATCCTCCCCGTTAACGAATATCCGCGATCGTTTTATCTGTTCCCAGGTCTTCAAGTGGTCCTAAACTCTATTCTGAGAGCGATGATACCCCTGCTACATATCGCTCTGCTGGTCCTGTTCGTCATCATTATTTACGCTATCATCGGCCTCGAACTGTTCTCCGGGAAAATGCACAAAACCTGCAGGCACAACGTCACTGGTAAGCTGCTCGCCGGTTTGTTCGAGTTCTTGGTAGCGAACACACGGATCCTGGGTCCATTCTGGTCCGTGACATCATCGATTATCATCAGACATTGAAGTTGCAAAATATCGGTCAATTTTTTTTAAATACTGCTTTGCATTTGGTCTACCGATTTTTGTCACAAACGCATAAAATCTGCAGTCTGGTCATCAACATTTTCCAAGATCTTGCTTTTTTCAACGGTAGCCTCCGTGTTTACGGTATTCTATTAAGTGCTACGAGTCTCCTCTTGTAAAACATCTTCTGTTAATAATTTTCCGTAGCGTTAAAGGTAATGTGTCATCTTGCAAAATATCTTGTGCCGATAATGTTCGATAATTCCCGTGGTTGCAATATTCTATTAGGTTTACAATAGTTAATGTTACGGTATTCAATTAA
Organism: Halictus rubicundus; assembly: GCF_050948215.1. Classification (NCBI taxonomy): domain Eukaryota; kingdom Metazoa; phylum Arthropoda; class Insecta; order Hymenoptera; family Halictidae; genus Halictus; species Halictus rubicundus. The sequence continues at coordinate 5,963,528 of NC_135151.1, forward strand.
ATGCAACGCGTCCCCTTGCGAAATATCTTCTGTTTACGGTTTGGCCGTGATAGTTGCGGGAACGGTTCGGAATCGTTAGGGACGTGTTGGGACGAGCGAGACGGTTAGTGGCATGCGATCGAAAATCGTGTTCAGCATAACCGCGCCCTTTACGCAAGATCCTCTCGGGCCGGGACATCGATCGGCACACACGGGTTCCCGAAGAATTTCCTTGGAAAATGAAATATCGAAGAAACGGTGCCAGCGGCCGAGGGAGTTCCCAGTTTAACCCCGAAACACACTTTGCACCGGCGCTATTTTAGATATGATTCAGCCACGGCGACAACTAACGTCTAATTATTCTTAGCGCGGGGAACGCGAGCTCCAAAGTCCCACGTTGAACAGCTGATTCACGGAAACTTGTTCCTCTTGCCCCTAGAAACCTCGCCGTCAAATAGAATCCTTCAAACTCGAAGATCCTGAAGATCCTGTGTGAGATAATAAAGCTAATCAACACGTCCACTTCCCCGTCGTGTCTCTTTCCAATGGAATTATTTATCCAGGCTCGAACATTAACTCTTGCATTTATCAAAATTGATACACAGTACATCGGATAATCGAGGTTCCACTAAATCCTCGATTAAACATGTAAATACGATCCAAACTGCTTGGTCTCATTTTCACTGGGAAAGTGTCGCGAATGTGCTGGTCAGAGATTCAAAAGAAGAATAATTAAGAACAAAACAGCTCCACCAATTTTCTTGCATATACATTTTGGAACCCGCTTCTTTGAGGTCCCCTTGGACCTAGCATGCTAAAAATTGAGACTACCTGGTAAAAAGTTGTTTTTAGCTGGATGAAAGCCAATGAAGAAGAAGAAGAGAGAAGTGAGCAATTTGCATTTGAAGGGTTCGCTTCATTGAATTGCAGAGGCGATCATGGAAGATCCTATTCCATGCGGTCCAGGCGGCTTCCAGTGCAGCGACGTTGGGCCTGAGTATTACTGCAGCAAACAGTTCTGGGAGGGCCCTAATTGGGGCATCACGAACTTCGACAACTTCGGCCTGGCCATGTTGACAGTCTTCCAGTGTGTGACACTCGAGGGCTGGACGGACGTGCTCTACAGCGTAAGAATAGTTCCATAGTTTCAATAGCTTAAACCTCTCCTCTGATTCGACGCTTCCGACAGAAGCCGATCTTTGAGAATTTTTTTAACGAGATCCACTACGTACTATACTCCCAAACTTTACAGACCTGTTGACTAACGTTTCACGAGCGTACGCGCATTTTTTAAAGTAATGATATCAATTTTCTCCGAAGTTATGGCGGTAATAGTAAGAGCATCGAAGAAAGACTGCGTTCCGGCAAGCCTGCCTTCGGGAATTTTTTCAAAGACACGTATTGAGTATCGCATGTTGGAACTTTGCAGACTTGTTGACCAACATCTGAAGAACGTGCTGACATTTTTTTAAGTAACACATAGAATCGTAATAAACGATGCAAAGATCGGTCTTTCCAACGGGGGTCGAGTAACGCTCCAGCGGAATCGCAAGGAAACGCAAAGGAAATGAACAAGGACCTTTACGAGCCGTCAAACTGGAGAGACCTCTTTAGCTAGGAAAGCGTTTAGCGACCGCGAGAACCTCCTTTATCGCCGGACTTTACGCGTATTCCATGAACCGGCGGGGACGATCTCCGCCGATCTCCTACGACCAGGATACGCAAACCATCCGTTTTATGTCTCATCGAAGTCGCTTAACAGATGGCATAAACGTTTCTGCGCCGTCCGCTTTTAGTAAGATGAATTCTGGAAACGCGCATTTGCATCAACGTCCCCCGGTTATTATCCTGGCCTCGATCGTGCAAGAGAATTCCGCGCGCGCGCGCGGGCGAGTATGCAAATATGTGGAAGCTTTTGATCTCCTGCGGGAAGCTACGCGTTTTATAATTTCGATACGCTTCCAGTCAAAATACTCGACTATAATTTGAAAGACGAACAATTTACTGCAGAACAGTCGACGAACTCAAAGTAACTCTAAGCGAAATTAATGTGTAAAAATGTTTCTTCTTTTTTTTTTTAGATTGAAGATGCGATGGGAAGCTCGTGGCAGTGGATCTATTTCATTTCTATGGTGATACTGGGAGCTTTCTTCGTGATGAACCTGATTCTCGGTGTGTTGTCCGGGTAAGTGGCATGCACAGATTTATGATACACAAGGAAGCGCCGTCGTTAACCAAAGTTAATAGTGTTCTTATGTTGATCTGGAAGAATTGTCTGCTTGTACTGTTTCTGCCAAAAGGAACTTCTTCTCGAAACAGTGTCGATTGAGACGACTATGAACGCTTGATCATTTTCATAGAGTATGTTGATCATTAAGTAAACCGGTGTTTAGGATATTTCTGATTTTGTGAAAGTTTAGCGACCGCGTAATCACGATAAGGATGCATGCATGATGATGTTGAAATATTTTGGTCAGCTGGCACGATCGTGCGCGTGTTTTTACGTTTCAACTCACTATCTCGCGATAGAGGCAATCGATGGGGGAGTTGAACGCGCTCGAGCAACGCGTAATCGATGAACGCGAACAAAGGGAAAATAGGGCAGAAAGTTTCGAACAAAGTTGCCGGCTTCAGACACGAAAGCGGAGGTTTTATACTGCTTCGCGTCAGGGTTTATTTATTTATCGGTACAACAGGATTTCTGTGGGAAAGGGTGATTCCTCGCGCAGAGCACCCTGCATACACATTAAATATTCCAAGACAAACATCCCGCATGTCGATAAAACAACGGAATACCAGAACACTAATTATTACAACGTCCCGCTTGATACCTATTTTAGTCGTACAATTTTATTCCGATATAACGTGACGCTTTTTATCTCGAAATAAGAAAATCGCTATCTCCCTCTTTTTCTTCTTCGTCCGAAATACGACGAGAGCCGGTCCCGAACCATCGCCTTATATCGAAAGAAAACTGTAGCGAAATATTGGTGGAAATATTGGACTGCGGCATAGGACTCGAACTCGCAGGAGTCCGAGGGTTAAACAGTCTCCGTTTAAAGCATTCTTTTACACGTTAAACAGTCTACAAAGAGATTTAGGCGGAATAGTTGAATGACCCAACCTGCGCATTGTTATGATACGCACCCTTGTTGAAATCAATTTTCTGCGAGATTACCGATGCTTCGAAAAAAGGAAAAATTTGATCGAGATCTTTATTATGATGGGCGCTTGCTTTGAAAGAATTTACCCAATCGTTTCCCATGTAAACATTTTCGTAACAATTATACTATTGGTACGTGAAAGACCAGTTCGATAAGAATTTGATCAACTAGTGGTTGGTTCGGCAACAATTGTACTAATAAACGATCAAATTTGGATTAACTGGGATGCAGAGAGTTCTCCAAAGAGAGGGAAAAAGCGAAAGCAAGGGGTGACTTCCACAAACTCAGGGAGAAGCAACAGATAGAAGAAGATCTTAGGGGCTATCTGGACTGGATCACACAGGCTGAAGACATCGAGCCCGAAACTGACGAGACGAAGATGCAGGATGGCAAATGTAAGATGACGTTTGTCAACGGAACCATGACTACGAGGGTCCGGGGCAAGGTAATATCGAACCAAATGATTTTTTCAGCGACGCAGCAGAATGAGATGGAGAGCACCGATCAGCTGGAGGGCGATGATAAGGAGATCGAAGAGGATTCCGTTTGGAAGAGGAGAAGACGGGACTTCGACAAGTAAGTTCCACATTGGATGCCTTAATCCTGGCCAAAAGTCGAGAATTGTTGAACTCTTCGGACATATTCGATGTAAATGATTTATGAGACATTCAGGAATTTTTAGTGATTTATTCTTGAAGAATCTCTTTGATCTGTCGATAACGATAATTCGTAGGATATCGTAACATTATGCTCACAATGATTTCATTAGTGCAAGTCGATCGTCAAGGTTGCGAAAAATATTAAAAATATGGGTCGGATGGAACCATATTTTCAGGGTGAACAGGAGAATGAGAAGGGCCTGCAGGAAAGCCGTCAAGTCACAAGTTTTCTATTGGCTGATCATAGTGCTGGTCTTCTTGAACACCGGAGTTCTTGCAACCGAGCATTACAATCAACCTCATTGGCTGGACGAATTTCAAGGTACACGAGAATCCCAATAACAATTCCCCCGACGAAACGGGGGGCTTCTCTTAAACCATCGTGTCCTATCACACCTTTTTCTGTCTTGCTCGCGCAGAGATCACGAACATGTTCTTTATCGCGCTGTTCTCCATGGAGATGATGCTGAAGTTGTACAGTTTAGGATTTCAGGTAAGTTGCTCTGGAATTAGGTTGCGATTGCAGTCGATGCATTTTCTGACGAATATAACGGAACGATCAAGTCAATTCATTCTCATACGCACGAGTCAAATGATTTCGCCGAAATCAGATCCCCGTAGAAAATAAAAATTCTCTGCGTCAACTGCAAGAAATACAATCCAAATAAAACACCTTCGACTGCTACGTCGAAATATTTGCTACTGGGATCACTGCTACGAATGCAAACTACAGAGAAGTCTTGATCCTCGGTCCGTGCTGTGACATAGATCGTGTAGGGCTACTATTAAGGCGCACCACATACCGACGATCCAACCACTAAATACAGTTCAAATCATATCGTGTTTAGTGCCATTTCAATTAGAAAAATGCCTCAAATAAGTTGGCGAAAGTCCCATAAAAAAATAATGAAAAATGGAGAAGTTCTGCGGGGTATTCCCTCCAGTGTAGGGGGTAGGCGAACTGACTAAGATCGTGCAGCACCGTTCGGCTTAGATCAAGACTTTACTGTACTACTGTCAGAACTCTGCTAGGATCTTCAAGGTATAAGAAACTTGCAGATTGTCAATATATTATCACTAGACTGCGGATTTTTATGCAAAATAAAAATTTCCTATCTGAATTGCAACAGAGTGGAGTAAAGTAGAAAGTTATTTTCTTTCTCAATATGTTTAATAGGTTGAAAATAATGCAACAGGCTCTTCAAATTTTTCTATTGTTTTTAGTGCTTTAAAATACATAAATGCATAAAATCCGCAGTCTAATTATCACTATACTGCGGATTTGTATGCAAAATAATCGTCTGCATTAATAATGCAAGATACAGTGGCTGCATACACATTTAGTTTTCTTTCTTTTCACAACAATTTGACCCAGTTTGAAATAATACAACAATGCTTTTAGCTTCCGTGAATGCCTCTACTGTTTCGCGTTTGATCTCGTGTTCGTCATAAACGCATAAAATCCACAGTCTAATTATCACAGTTTGTCGGACGTTTTCGTTTGTGAAATTCGTCGGAGAATCGGCATCTCTCTGCGACCAACAAACTCGAAACTAATTTTCCTTCCGATCATTGTTGTCCGCACGCGCTATGCCGTTGTCCAGGGTTACTTTGTCTCGTTGTTCAACCGTTTCGACTGTTTCGTCGTGATCGGCTCGATCACCGAGATGATCTTGACGAACACGCACATAATGCCGCCGCTCGGCGTTTCCGTTCTACGTTGCGTCCGGCTGCTCAGGGTATTCAAAGTGACCAAGTAAGTCAATCACGATCGATCTGATCTCGACCATGGTCGAGGATACGTCCTCGATCGAGGCTCCGCTAACAATCGGCTTTCCAGGTATTGGAGATCGCTATCGAATCTGGTGGCGTCTCTGTTGAATTCGATCCAATCGATCGCCTCTCTGTTGCTTCTCCTCTTCCTCTTCATCGTGATCTTCGCTCTGCTCGGCATGCAGGTACGATACCACCACGGTCGCACCTCTTCTCTATCGACCCACCTGTAGATCCCGGAGTTGGCAAGCTCTGTTTGTTCGCAGGTGTTCGGCGGAAAGTTCAACTTCAGCGAACTGCACGACAAGCCCCGCCACAATTTCGACAGCTTCTGGCAGAGCCTGTTGACCGTCTTTCAGGTGAGCGTTATTGTCAAACACACCGTTCGTAGACCACAAGGTAGATCGTATGATTTATCTTTGATTTCTGAATGATTTTACGTGTAGTTTCTGTGCAGCAATTTTTCTTTGCTGAACACGAGACCCGAAGAGGTTGCAATTTCCTTTTTTCAGGATTGCAAAGATCAAACTGTACATGCATCGTTAACGCTGGGTTTACTTGACGCGTTGCAATACTTTTTGATTCGCGATTATTCAGATTGCAACGATGCATCGATGAGTAATTACAGTGAATTCTCGATATATGTCACGGGTCTTGTCAGCGTCGTGTATCGTACAGGAGACATACCCCGCGGTAGTGAGGATAATTGCGCGACGTTTATCATCCAAGCCTTGGCGACATATATAGAGAAATCATTGTATTCACATTAAAAAAATAGCTGAAAATTTGAACAGACACGTTCACGTTGTTTTTATAAAATAACGTGTAATAGTAACGTTCAAAGCTCCGTAAATCTAGTGTTAAGAAATTTTTCGCAAGCAATGCTTATGGTTTTTCGCAGATACTGACTGGCGAGGATTGGAATATGGTGATGTACGACGGGATAAGAGCGTATGGGGGTGTCGCAAGCTTCGGCATGCTCGCCTGTTTCTACTTCATCATTCTCTTCATATGCGGCAACTGTATCCTTTTCACTGAAAAAAGACAATATTCGCAAACTAAAAAGATGGCAGTCAAAACGGTGACGAGTAGACTGTGGATTTTTATGCAAAGTCAAAATTCTCTGAACTGCGACAAACTGTAGGAAAATGGAAAATTATTTTCTTTCTGAATTTTTTTAATAGGCCGAAAATAATAATACAATATTTTTACATTCTTCTTATGAGTTTACTGTTTGAAATTGGAGCTACCCAAGCGCATAAAATCCGCAGTCTACTCATTAGACGATTTTCATCCGCGCTTAAATTCTATCGACTGTCGATAAAGATAGTCCTACGGATCCAATCACAAATGACAGTCGACTGCCATCATCTCGGCACAAATCGCACCGAGTCGCGATCGCAAATCGGTACAGAGCGCTGAAAAGAAAGCTCGAAGACTCGCGAAGGGCGGAACGAATTCAAATAGATTCAGTTGACGCGGCATTAAAGATCCTCGTGATCCACGGGTGCTCCCGGTAAATGATCCTTAACGTAAGAAGTAACGCAGATATTCTACTGAACGTCTTCTTGGCTATCGCCGTCGACAATCTCGCGGACGCCGAGTCGTTAACTGCCATTGAGAAGGAAGCCGAGGAGGAGGTGAGTTCTTTTGTTCGAGCTTTCAAAGTTATTCCACCATTTTTCAAGCGGTGCCCCACTCGTAGAACGACTTTTGCATTAGCACGCGTTTATGTTCCACCTGCGACCCTAGCTCGAGGAGCTACTGCCACTAAAAGCTCAAACATGTCTTTCTTTTGTGCGTTTCTAGTAGAGCTGCCATGACAGTCTGACAGTATTGGCTCCCTATCTTTTTAGCCAATTACATAGTGAACGCGCACACGTTGTGTCCATTCTATTGTATTTATTTCTACAAATGGACCTGTACATTGTATGAATTCTATTCATTTCTAAAAATGGACATGTACATTGTTTGAATTCTATTTATTTTTAAAAATGGACATGTACATTGTGCCCATTCTATTTATTTCTAAAAATGGACATGTACATTGTTTGAATTCTATTTATTTTTAAAAATGGACATGTACATTGTGTCCATTCTATTTATTTCTAAAAATGGACATGTACATTGTTTGAATTCTATTTATTTTTAAAAATGGACATGTACATTGTGCCCATTCTATTTATTTCTAAAAATGGATATGTACATTGTTTGAATTCTATTTATTTTTAAAAATGGACATGTACATTGTGTCCATTCTATTTATTTCTAAAAATGGACATGTATATTGTAAAAATTCTATTTATTTCCAAGAATGGACATGTACATTGTTTGAATTTTGTTTATTTCTAAAAATGGACGTGTACATTGTATGAATTCTATTTACTTCTAAAAATGGACCTGTACATTGTATGAATTCTATTTATTTCTACAAATGAACATGTACATTGTTTGAATTTTGTTTATTTCTAAAAATGGACGTGTACATTGTATGAATTCTATTTACTTCTAAAAATGGACCTGTACATTGTATGAATTCTATTTATTTCTACAAATGAACATGTACATTGTTTGAATTCTATTTATTTTTAAAAATGGACATGTACATTGTGCCCATTCTATTTATTTCTAAAAATGGACATGTACATTGTTTGAATTCTATTTATTTTTAAAAATGGACATGTACATTGTGCCCATTCTATTTATTTCTAAAAATGGACATGTACATTGTTTGAATTCTATTTATTTTTAAAAATGGACATGTACATTGTGCCCATTCTATTTATTTCTAAAAATGGACATGTACATTGTTTGAATTCTATTTATTTTTAAAAATGGACATGTACATTGTGTCCATTCTATTTATTTCTAAAAATGGACATGTATATTGTAAAAATTCTATTTATTTCCAAGAATGGACATGTACATTGTTTGAATTTTGTTTATTTCTAAAAATGGACGTGTACATTGTATGAATTCTATTTACTTCTAAAAATGGACATGTACATTCTATGAATTCTATTTATTTCTAACAACTAACGTACACATAGTGTCCATTCAATTAATTCTAAAAGTGAGCATATTCATTGTGTCCGGTGTATTAATTCTAATAATGAATATATATATGTATATTGTGTCTATTCAATTAATTCGAAAAATGAATACGTACATTGTGTCCATTCTATTAATTCTAATAACGAAGATATACATCGTGTCTGTTCAATCAATCTAAAATTGAAGAGCTATTTATATGAAGATCAATAAGAAAATCAATATTGATCGCAAACAAGTTGGTTGAGAAATATGTAAAAAACAATTGATGCATAAAGGTTTCAATGCATCTAGCCACGGATGCAATGAAATAGTGACAAGTCAAAGAAAATCGTCATACTAATAATATAAAACAGCCCTCTCCGCATTGTCTAGTTCTCACTATCTCGTTCCATAATGCCGATTGTCGACTCTGTCCTGCGACAGGACATGTGTGAAATCGTGTGGATTAAAAATTTGCACGAAATTGCATCAAATTCAAAATAGCGAAAATATTCTCGGAATTTAAAAATGCTGTTCTAGAATTTCTATAATTCTGTAAAATCATTTGTATCGACTAGCGAATTGTATGGCGAAAATTGGACAATGCGGTAGAACCTTTTATGGGGAAAGAGCTCGTGATTGGACAACGCGGGGAGGCTCTTACGCGAGAAGATGTTGTCTTATCGGAGAATCGAAGAAGAGGTTCATCGGCGGAGGATAAGAACGAAACGCGACGCGCTCGGCTTCAATAAACATTTGGTCGTTGCGTTTACTTAGGGCCGAGATGGCGGGAAGATTAGAATGCAGGTCGGTTTATCGTTCCCTCAAAGAGCGTCGAATAGGGGGCTCGTTTGCCATCGGCCGTAATCACCGTCGCCGACGGCGACGCCGACGCCGACGCTGACGCCGACGGCGACGCCGACGCCGTTCGACCGGCTTTTTATTGCTCGTTACGCCGCCGCGAGTTTGATTCTTACGAATATTCGACGCGTCCCTCGTAATTACCAAGAATCTGGAACGCTCTCGAACCGGTCGTCCAGACTACGTTCTTGCTAAATCCAAAACCGAACCCCCCCGTTCATGGCTTTTACTACTTTTCTATCGCAAATCATTCCATCATGTTCCTCTAACGCTAAACACACCGCGGTCACAATGACCGACTTGCCATTTCAAAATTGATTGAAATTATAAACACGCTTCCGTAGGAAACGACTGAATTGACTCCTTTATTTAAGTACATCTAATAATAAAAACATTACAAAGTTTAAGTAAATTCAATCTTCAGCGTTTCAGTATTATGTTTTGTACCCGGTAGGCTTAGTGTTAAGTTCTATATAATTCTTGAAAATCATTGTACAATATAAAAATGCCCTGTTACTAAATAAACAAAAAAATGTCCTGTTTCAATTGCAACAAACGGCACTTAGCTGAAATGTCAATTCTCGTCTTAACACTTTGAGTGGCACCAGAAATAGGAGACAGAATTGCGTTAATTTATTGAGTGTAGCAAAGATTTAGATCTGCGATACGCATAGAGGCGTTCTTTAACTTTTCGAATATTATCCCGTTCATTAAATTACTACGATTTCATGCATTTTTTCTGGCTGAAAGGTAGGAACTCAAAATGTTCATTTTAGCAAGTTAATTTGTAACACATTCTTAAATTCTTCCGATATTTTCATCGTTCCCCACCATTTTCGTCGTAAATGCATAAAATCTCATTGTCAGAGCGTTTCAATCGTCTACTGTATTCACGTTTACCAAAACTTTAAAGTATGCAGCACATGGCTGACACACACAACGCGACCAACCTTTCGCGTTCGGTGAACTTTCAACCCATCCTATTTGCCACGAATAAAAATTGCAAATGTCCCTTACAAGCTCGATGACCTTAAAATCTCGTAAAAATACTGACCTTAAAACCCTTTCTCGCGCCACACGTGCCCTTTGGACGAGCGTAACTTTGTCATAACAAATTGTGTTGTCACACGATCGCAAATAACAGACGTATTTCGAGGTTCACATGCAAATGACCTTTTTCTTGAACGTTACCGTAGACTGGGAACGTTCTTACATCGTTCGAATGACTGTCCTATAGTGTTCTCGGCCCCATGGGATGTTTTTCATCCTTCTGTAAAGATTAGAACGTGTTCCACATCTTTAGCGGAATTTTTCACAAATGGTCAACCTTACGTTTCAAAATTTTAGCTCGTGGACGAGGAAATGCTATTTTTGAAAATTTTTGCACCGTGAATGACCATCACTATAGTGTTCTCGGCCCCATGGAATGTTTTTCATCCTTCTGTAAAGATTATAACGTGTTCCACATCTTTAGCGGAATTTTTCGCAAATGGTCAACCTTACGTTTCAAAATTTTAGCTCGTGGACGAGGAAATGCTATTTTTGAAAATTTTTGCACCGTGAATGACCATCACTATAGTGTTCTCGGCCCCATGGAATGTTTTTCATCCTTCTGTAAAGATTAGAACGTGTTCCACATCTTTAGCGGAATTTTTCGCAAATGGTCAACCTTACGTTTCAAAATTTTAGCTCGTGGACGAGGAAATGCTATTTTTGAAAATTTTTGCACCGTGAATGACCATCACTATAGTGTTCTCGGCCCCATGGAATGTTTTTCATCCTTCTGTAAAGATTAGAACGTGTTCCACATCTTTAGCGGAATTTTTCACAAATGGTCAACCTTACGTTTCAAAATTTTAGCTCGTGAACGGGGAAATGCTATTTTTGAAAATTTTTGCACCGTGAATGACCATCACTATAGTGTTCTCGGCCCCATGGAATGTTTTTCATCCTTCTGTAAAGATTAGAACGTGTTCCACATATTGAGTGGAAATTTAAAAAAATGGTCAACTTTCCGTTTCAAAGTCTCTCAGTTCGTGAACGGGGAAATGCTCTTTTCGAAAATTTTTGCACCGTGAACGACTATTACTGTAGCGTTCTTGTCCCCATGGAACGTTTTTCCTCCTTTAAAGATTAGAACGTGTTCCACGTTTTTATCGGAAAGTTTCTGAAAAGGTCCAGTTGCGCTTTCCGTGGCAGAATCGCAGTTTCTCGGCTCGCGGACGTGAAAACGCTCGTTTCCGATAGCGTAACGGAAACGGAGGAAATGTCGTGGGTACTTAAAGAGCGACATACTTGAGCGCGAGGTCATCTAGTAAACGGGTCTTTAATAAACAAGGCACGCGAGACCGCCTCGCATCTCTCGGTTTTAATAAAGCGGTCGTACAGCGTCCTGGAATGGACCCTGCTCATAGTCCTTGTACCACAAAGATAACGATTCCAAGGGCAAGCCACGAGATTCTGGGCAAATATTGAATATTTTCGAGATTATGTACGCACTTGAAATAGTTGTCCATTGCCCCACATCTCCTGTAACGACCCCTAGGATCCTCCGAAGGTCAAGTTCCATTTTCAATGAAGATCAAAAGAATTCACCCGATATGTTCTTTTGTTCAGTATCTCAGATAAAATCACGCTGCTTATACAGAGGAGAAGTAGATGATGTAAAAATCGACGGCGGCAGAGTCCGGGTCCATTTTGACCCGAGCCATTAAAATCATTCAGTTGCTCAGTTTCTGGCGAAGCAATGAACATGTTCGCTACCAGCGTCCGTGTCGCTATTTGCGTTTACGTTTACCGAGTATTTATTTTGCGAACACTATAATAGCGAGAATCAACGTCCCGGAAAGCTACCGACTCACAGTGTGTCGAGTATATGGGAATTCGGGAAAAAAGTCATAACTCTTAAATTATGAAATTTTCGAGTAAAGTACCTTAATACTTTTTGTAATAAAATGCAAAGGCGAATCGATTGGTATATAAAAAAATTTTTTTTTAATTATTAAAAAAAAATTTTTTTTTAATTGCGATAACTCTTATGTTTTAATAAATTCTTATGTTTTTTTTACTGCATAAAACGTAGTTTACAATTTTAACGAAAATTTAAAAAAAAAGTACAATACTGTATACATTACTTATTCAAATCTTCACAAGGAGGAATTAAAACTTAGGAATCCTTAAGAGAATTCCTTTATTTTACCTAGAAATAAATAAAATGAATAAATTAATTAATTAATAAATTAACATAGATAATATGTTATTAAATAATATGTGTACGTACTATACTACTTCAGTTTCACTATCATCAGAACAAGTGTTTGAGTTGGAATCTTATAAGTAGGATGTTTCATTTAATAATAAATAGTCTCTTATATCTGCAAAATCCTTTTTTTCTTTTTTCGTATGTTTTTTTTTATAATGGGCAATAATTGGATCCGACTCCAGTAGAAGACGATTTAATAGGTTTTTATTTGAATTTTCTCTTGATGTCTTGCGGGTATTATGTTCCCGAAAATATTTTATATTTTTATGTTGAGCCTCTAGAGCTTCTTCGGATAATTTGCCAATAGGAACAATTGTATTTTTAATAATTTCAACTGCATGGAAAAGTAATGTATGCGTAGTTACCGGCATCACATACCAATTATAATGTTTTAAATATAATTCTCTAGCTTCTTGAATTATTTCTTGGAATTTAATAATATTTATATTTTCTCCGCTTGAGCAAATGTGAGCAGATTTAAACCAATGCGAAATTAAAGTTTAATGTGCCACCAATTACTGTAAAATAATTCACGGGTGTACTTTGATGTACTTTTTTTAAAACTCTAATCAAAGTTGATAAATGTTAAACATAAAAAATTAGGACAAACTGCGATAATTTAAAAAAACTTTTTGGGAGATTGAAGGTCTAATAATGCTAAACACACCCTGTAAAAATCAAATTAAAAAACCAAATAGCTTGCGAGGGACGCATGTTTTCAAAAATGCGCGGAATTTGACAGTGAAGTTTCAGCCTCAATTTTAATAACAAATTGATTTATTCAGTTAAAATTTAAGGCAGTTTTAGAAACTACGTTTTGTTACGAACATTTTAGGATACATAAATTTGCAGATCTTACACTTTGATTTTCGGACTTTTTTCCATTGGACGACACACTGTGCGACTGTGCGCAACGACGAATCCTCGAAGCAGAAATGTGCATTCCCGAGAAATGAAAGGAAGAGAGCGGAGCCGGGGCGAATTGCAAGAGCGCGATGGAGTACCCGGGGAAAAGTAATCGCGGGGATTGGTGCCGGTATTAGGATCGGGACGAAAATACTAAAAGAGAGAAATGTCCGAAAGCGTAAAACGGCGAAGACGCGAATCGCGTGTCGCGACAGTGGCATAGTTGGCAGCGGGACTCGTTTCAGAATTATCTCGCGGTTGAGTTCCATCGGCCGAGTATCGGTTAAAAACTGTGTCATCTGGTTTAATTGATGCCGCGGCCGGACGCTCGAAAAACTGTAGAAACGACGAAGCTCGCGCACACGCAAAATCGGGGCCATCGGGAATCGAATACCGATACACCGGAATTAAAGCTGTTATCTGCGGGGGACATCTGCCGGAGAAGGGAGGGAGGCCCCCGTCATTGTTACCTCGTCGCCTAGGCCGTTTTCCTATTTTTCTCTCGGACACGTACATATATACATTTTCTCTGTTCTTCTTCTTGTTTTTCTTTTTTTTTTCGTAGTGTTTCATAACGAACAGGACTATAAATACGCGTGGGAGAGCTCGGGCGTGAACGCTCGCAACAAGGGTGGAGAAAAGAGGTCTCCGTTGTTGAACAATAGACGCCGCTGACCCGACGACGGCCGCGTTGCCGCGTAGCTTAACGCTAAAAGTTTAATCGTTCGTGATTCGTCGATAAGCTAATGGAAAATCGTTAGCTATCGAGCGTTAACCCGGCCCGACCGAGAGAGAGAGAGAGAGAGAGAGAGAGAGAGAGAGAGAGAGGCGGCTGTGTCGTCGAGGAATTCGACGGGATACTCGCTGGCTTTAAATAGGAGGCCGAGTCAACAGCCTTCTCGAACAGCATTTCGTTAGATTTTGTCTAGGAGCGCAGATTTTGTATAATAGTAGCGTCCATCTCGCGGGGACCACTTTAGAACCTGTCCAAATCGGCGCGTTTTCCCCTAAGTGCGCCTAATTTCATGTCTAACTTGCGTAAAACACTTTCGAACCACCCCAAACCAGTTGAAGCGTGCTTGTATCCAACGCCAATCAATTACGACTATCTATGTCATTTATTACTGGACTGCGGATCTTTATGCGAAAGAAAAATGTTGTGCATCAATTTTAAGAAACAGGTGCCATATACAAATTTCTTTTTTCCTTTAACCCTTTGCCTAGACAATTTTTTTTTCATTTTGTGCATATAATCAAAAAATATTTTGATATAGTAAGTTTTAGTGGCGCCTCAGACTCGCGTCGCTCAAATCCTAAGGGTTAATAATTCTATTAAGTTGAAAATGACGCATAGATGTTCCTAAATTCTTTTAACGTTTACACCATTGCAAGTTGTGCCTGTCCATTTTTGTCATAAATGCATACAATCCACTGTCCATTTATTGCACTGCTGCGAGCATCTAAAGGCACCTTATTCACGAAACTTTCGAATCGTTTTGCGACTTGCAACAATTCACTTTATCGTCTCTGTCGTACGTCCAAAACGGTTTATGATTGCTGAGCAACTTCGCTGACTGTGTTGGTGCAGTAGTTCCTTGACAACCCTTTTTCTTCTACCGTTTATTCGGGGTTGTTCGTCGCAGGATGGTATTAAATTGCAGCAATTTCGTATTAAACATGTCGCTGCAACCAATTTTTCAGGCCGAGAAGAACAAATCCCATAGCGAATCTCCAGCTAGAGACGAAGCGAGTGAGGATCAAGGCGATGATGGCGAAGGAACAGGTGCCGAAGACGAGGGTGGAGGGACTGACCTTGAACAGGATCCTAACGAAACAATGGAGGACTACGAGGCAGCCCTGGATACGGAAACGTAAGTCGATAGACGAAGAATGATAGATACTAGGGTCAGGGACCCAATTACTGTGGGGGTGCTAATTACTGTGCCTATATGCTTTAAAAATACGTATAATCTAATATAATTATATATAAGCATAATTACAAGTATAATTTATGCTTTAAAAATAAGTATAATTAATATAGGCACGGTAACTGGCACCCCCACAGTAATTGGATCCCTTACCCTGTTGCACGATAAGAAGTGTGATCCAATTCATGCTAAAATATATGTAATAATTAGACATTCATGACGAAATTGCAAAGATCTAAGAGAATGTACGAAAATTGTACCATTTTTCTCGACTTATTAAAATGATACATTTTTTATTTGTCTGCTGTCCCCTACAGTCGAGTTGGAAAATTTTTATTTTGCACAAAGATCCACAGTCTAGTAATAATCTTTTCGATTCGGACGTAGAACAACACTGTTATCCGAAGAGAAGCTTGATCTATAGTTCTGTATGAAAAAGATGATTTGCATATTTATCGTGTATCCGCATTCAGTCTACCGGCTATAAATATCGATAGCAAGAAAATATAATTGCGTTTCAATTTGAAAGGAACGAATAACGTAAATATTTAGCGGACGAATTATTCGAAAGTGTGCATCACTGGCACGACATTACAAAGCAACGGGTTAAAAAACTTAATCAAGTTTGATCAAATTAATCAAGTTCAACACCGAATATGTAGATTTCGAATAGATTCGCATGTGATAGCGGCGCAGCAATTTCTGCCATTATAGAAGTTTATTTCGATCACCTGACCCCCGGAGTACTCACAGCCGGAATTCGGAATTTGTTCATCGAAAGTTTATTTCTGAACCGCAGGTCGGAGAAGAGCGAGGACATGAACACGCACGCGAAAGTGCGGCTGAACATCGAATCCGACGAGGAGGTCGAGGAGGAGGAGGAGATTGAGCAGGGAGAGATGCAGGGTATTCTTCTTGTCTTCTACAGTCGAGAAAACTTTCCGGGAGAAACAAACGAGAATAAACTGAAATGTTCGGTGACGTTTTGCAGACGACGGCACAGACCAAGGAGTGTCCGCGAGGCCGCGCAGGATGTCCGAGTTCAACATGGCCACCAAGATGCAGCCAATACCTCCTGGCTCGGCTTTCTTCATCTTCTCGCAAAACAACAGGTGCCACGCACTTCTCTGTTCATCTCCTCGCAGCGCAAAACAATTTTTATACGTCAGAGTTTCTTAAAGTCTATCGAAAGGTCTCAAGAGTTTATGGCAGTTCGAAAAGGGTCGATGGGGTCTGAAGGGTAAGGGACCTAATTACTGCGGAGGTACCAACTGTGCGTACTAAAGCGTAATGAATATTAAAAAAGAGATATTAAATTTTTTCATTAAAATTAGTTATATTCATTACAACTTTAAAAATAAGTGTAATTGATATAGGCACAGTAATTGGTACCCCCACAGTAATGGGATCGCTTACCCTAGAGGTCTTCTGGGGGCCTACGAACCTTTCGGGTCTTGATCTTTTCTGCTGTAAGATCTACAATTGTAAAATAATTCTTTTGCAACATTTCTTCAAAGAAGGTTCACACTGTTGCATGTACTTCTCGTTATGTGTAGAGTCAATGCTAATTAACGAAAGATTAGAAATCCCTATTGCATATCGTGTGACTCGTTTCTACATTTTTCTGTACACTAATGTATTATAGCGAGAATAGTGCTATATCTTTGGCGATGTTTCCAGGTTTCGAGTGTTCTGCCACTGGCTATGCAACCACAGTTATTTCGGCAACGTGATTCTCGTGTGTATCATGATCTCGTCGGCCATGTTGGCGGCCGAGGATCCTCTGAGCGCATCGTCGCCTAGAAATCAGGTAATTACGATCATTCGATCAATGATATCTATCCATCTACCAATTAATCCACGATTTCCTCTCTTTTTGTTGCAGGTGTTGCTGAATTTTGACTATTTTTTCACCACAGTGTTTACGATCGAGATCTGGCTGAAGATGATTTCCTACGGTTTTATCATACACGACGGCGCGTTCTGTCGTTCGGCGTTTAATCTGCTCGACCTGTTGGTCGTCTGCTCTTCTCTGATTTCGATGTCTTTCAGGTAGGCTTGCAAACAACGTTTACGATTTCTCAAGCTTCTAATTGTTGACCCGTTGCGATTTGCTTACCTCAAAAACCGTTCAGCATGGTACAATTTAATCGAAAACGCGGCAAGCATTTTGTGAAAACGCTGAAATAGAAATCTTTCAATTTAGTAAAATATTATTGAAAGACAATTATTTAATAAGAAGAGCATACCAACGGGCTAAGTGTGAAGATGATTGTCGGTACGATAGCAGGTGAAATTGTGATTGTACGTTGGTTTTCCAGTTCTGGCGCGTTTTCGGTGGTGAAGGTCCTCCGAGTGTTGCGCGTGCTGAGGCCGCTGCGCGCCATCAACCGTGCCAAGGGATTAAAGGTATTTTTCTTGGCGTATTACCCTTTAGAACGATCGGTAAACTTTGCTATAAGATCGGTCCCAATGGTATACAGCAGAACTTACCCGGTAGTTGAGCGCGAGTAACGCTTCGGACCGAAGTATTATAAATTCTAGTAGATTCCGTCGCAGTATACATGGCGGGTTGCTCGGCAACGGATCAGAGAAAGCTTAAGGAATTATTCGTTGGGCACGATATTCGAGCAACAATCGAGAATAGAAAAGTTCGATCGACTTGGCACCTCTTGAAAACGGATCGAAAATTTTTCTATTCTCGATTTTTCACTCGTATCGTCGCAGAGGATTTTTCTTCGCGATTTTCTGTGATTCGTCGTCAAGCATCCTAAGTACCGAGTCTATCGCGAGACCTTACTCGTTTGTATTCTCCGCGGTAGACTGCTCGCGATCGCTTCTGAGAATCGGGGGCGGTAATCGTTCCCGTGCTACGAAATGGAATAAAGTATTGTTGGTAGTATCTCGAGCCTCGCGTCGAGCAGGAAATACCTCGCGGAGAGATCCTTGGCAGATCATTCTCGTGATCGTTAGAAATTGTTGCTGTCATCCTAGAAAATCTTTATCACCGATGAGTCTTTCATCTCCGGGAGATTTGCTGCGCGACGCGGAATTGTAGTGCCTTTCGGAATAACGCAGTGACCGAAGTAAAACAAAGGGCCATTCCGCGGTAACCGATTACCCTTTATAAGCATGCAATCGTCGATTGTTAAACGATTGCATTGGCTTCGAATGAAAAGCGATGTAAAAAATTGACGAACAACTGCCTAAATGAAGCTATAACACAGGCTTTCACCCCGTATTTGTTTCTTCTTAAAGAAATTAACTCTGATCTTTCGATTCCCGTAACTCGACAAGCATAAACATCGAGGAGTTAAAAATCGCTTTCCAATCCGACCCTATGCAGTTTCACAAAAATCCATGATTGCGTGTGTACAAAGCGTGAACGCTTACAAGGGAAGGATCTCCGACTTCGATTTTAATCGATTTTTGTACGATACAGATCTACTCACAATGATATGAATGAAATATCAGCCGTGGTTACTGGACAATATCAAAAATACAAACAAGTGAAGTTACTATCTCTCTTTGTGTACTATCAGAGATTGTTGCTTAGTTCGTTAATCGGAAGTTCTACGATCAATTCTCATGTAAAACAATCTCTTTTTCTACTAAAAGATTTTTACGCTCGTTGTACTTACACAAAGAGGAATGTAACATTAATTGCCTATATCTTTGGAACTGCTAAGTAGTTACGGCTGATACCTCTTACTTATCATTAAGGACCTGTATGCTAGAAGAATACGGAAACTCGTTAATATCAAAGTCGAGGAATTAGGATCTTTTCCTTGTCAAAGTGGAATGGTCCGTGACCGATCCCGAAAAAAAGAACAGCGTTCGAAAAAAAAGAAAAAAAGAAAAGCAAACGATAGGCAAGAGAAACGAGATGCAGCCGAGAGTAAATTAAGAAATCGGCACCCGTAACCCCGTTTCGAATGGAACGGATCTACATTATAATTAATGTTGAACCCAGCACGTAGTACAGTGCGTCATCGTAGCGGTTAAGACTATCGGAAACATAGTCCTCGTCACCAGCCTCCTGCAGTTCGTGTTCGCCGTCATTGGCGTACAACTGTTCAAGGTAGGAACGCCAGGCCCTGCACACTAAAAAAAAAAAAGAAATGAAAACCGATAAAAAAATAAGTATATATAAACGGTCCTGGGAGAAACATTCCTTCCGAACCTCTCGTAGTACACTAGAGTGGCATATAATAATTATACAACCAACCCTAAAACCCGCAAATAAACCCTCCAAAAACCAACCACACCCCCCCCCCCTACCCCCACAGTCTTCGGACCGTCAGAACCCTATCAGACCTTTCTTACGATCCGATATGCATCGTCATATCTTCGTTCATCCATCTACTTCTCACATTACTCTCGACGCAACGCCAAAATAATCAATTCACCATCACCAAACGATTCTCTCACCACAATCAAGTTCGTCTGCCGCCTCGGTACGCCTTTGCTGGACTTATCCCGGACACCTTTCGCCACGACTATCCGCGAACTTCCCCAAACTTGTCCGAGAAATTGTTATACTTCGCCACGTCGCACAGTAATTTTTCTTATATTCTCCGACCCGTTTCGGGACTGTTGGAGCAACTGAAACAGGCCTACACTTGTGTTAGAATCGATTTGTTCGTGTAGACAGAAAGGTTCGAATAAAACGGGATCATTGTAGACATTATTTTGTATGGATTGTACGCATTCCCGACAACAATCAAATGCCAAAGATGAACGTTAAAGGTCAAATGCAAAACGGCGAAAGCATTTAAAGAATTTAGAGACGCTGTTCCATGAAATTCTTAAGAAAAGAACTGTACTGTAACTCTAGCGTCTTGCAATTAATGCGGACAATTTTTAATTTGCATGGCAATTCGTGCCACCTTGAAACGCTTGTGGTATTAGCTACAAATTTCAGAGAATATATTAAGTTTTGAAAGCACATTGAAAGCTTGCAAAATACGTTCTTAGTTGATACATTCTGTAAATTTTGTTTGAAAATTGATTTGTTTGTCGGTGAATCTGCCTCATTCTTCACACTGTGCGACATGGCGATCTCCCGTGGATCTCTCTCTCTCTCTCTCTCTCTCTCTCTCTTTCTTTTTCTCTCTCTCTCTCTCTCTTTCTCATTTTCGAGGATTTTTGTAAACGCAAACCGGAAGTGCGCGAAGTATAATCGTGGAGAGGTGCGGGCACGAGGCAGACGTTGTTTTTTTCCGACCAATGCACCTCTGGGTATCTCTTCCCCTATGAAACGAGCTGTCTAAGTGTGTCACTTTGATCGTTGGGTTTCTTATCTCGACACTCTCTCCCCGAAAAGACCTCTCACCGAGACACACTACCTTGTTTTTTCTGTTTTCTCTGTGTCCCCTCACCCCCCTTACCCCCTTATAAACAAATGAATGTACATTTTCTCTCTCTCTCTCTCTCTCTCTCTCTCTTCGTTTTGTCTTGACTCCACCGACACAGCGTGTATACCCACGAACGAATTCGCGAATATAAACGACTGCCCTCCGCGATACATTGTTTTCGCAGTACTCCTTCGAACAATCTTGGAGAATTCGACACCAATCAGTTTTTTCTTTGGATCACCGTCTAACCGCCGCTGGTTCACTTAACCGTCCTATCCAGGGATCGAAATAAATGGTGAAGCCTGATTTTTAAAGAAATCGATCGGAAATTGTTTGTTCTGAACGTTTGAACTTGCATATTTTTAGGGTAAGGGACCAAATTACTGTGGGGGTGCCAATTACTGTGCCTGTATCAATTATACTTACTTTTCAATTTTACTTACTTTTTGGAATAGTAAAAAAAAGATATTAAATTTTCTTCATTAAAATTAGTTAATATGTTATATATCTCTCTTTTTGATAATTATTATGCTTTAAAAGCAGGTATAATTAATATGGGCAGAGTACCCTATTAAAACTATTTATGTTCGTGCGGAATTTTTGTTAAAAGAAAAGTTATCCATCGAAACTTCTTTAACCATGTGTCTGATTTTGTTTAACATTATTGCCTGGCATTAGATAATTGGCCTCTAGCGGACGTCAATTTTAAATTCCATTTTTATGTATTTCTGTTATAACTTGGAGTTAATTGCAACTATATTAAATATAATTATTTTTCATATTTCTATTCATGTATTAATTTCTTGTATTCCTATAAACAAGAATTTTATGTTATTCGCGGTTCTTAAAAGACATCAGGACGTTCTGTTACGTATTTTAAATGAAATTAGTCCTTGTGCCAGATACAGTGTTAAAAAAGCGTTCTTGCGAAACAGATGTTTAGGAATCTGTGGAATAAAAGTTTTATGGAAACTGGTTATGTAGTTCACTAGATATGTTCTTTCATTGGAGAAACGCAAATAACCTTCGAACTGTTAATTATCCACATAATTATTAACACAGAACCTGTTGAAGATAAATTAAAGTGGTTTCGATCCCTGGTCCAATTAAACGAGAGCTCTGGCTTGTCCGGTTGATCATCCCTCGTCCGTGTAGCTTAGAGTTTGGCTTCACCATTAACCCGGTCCAGTTTCCGTGTAACTTTACATCGTTCGAGCAGCGAGCGAAACGTTGTTATGTTGTACATATTTGCGGAGAACTTTGTAGAAATTAATGTTTGCACAGGTTTGTTTGAATATTGATCCCTGTAATTTTCCAAGCACCACTGATCGTTGTACGAAAAAATATTTCAATAAAAGAATGATCACTTTCCAATCGACTACGAACCGCAACATGAAGAATTTAAAAAAGAATTCTACTTTCTATAAAAGGTCAAGGTTGCTTTCGCCCTTTTAAACGGCACTGTATGTTTTTAACTATATAGCACTGTAGACGACCTTGAATTCGATGACCTCATTATGTGACCTTATTAATTGACCTTAGCACATTGTAACCTTGAGGTAACCTTGAACAGAGAAATCGTCACGAAAAATCATAATGAAAATAAATGAATACTTGCAACTCCACAAAATAAACAGCACAATAATCGAGAATACATTACTGGAATAAACAGTAATTTATTGAAAAGAGTTAGTTACTCTCAACTAATCTTCTTCAATCAACACCATCAGCTTCAAACAATTTGAATTGACATGGCCTACATTATTGACAAAATATCGCAGACAAAAATAAACGAGATACTATTTTGAAATATTTAGGAACACGCAGCAACAAGAGCAATTTTTTAACGGGAATAATTTTGTACAACAACGTTGCGATCGTTGTCGAACGATACAAGACGCTTGTCGCTTGGTGACCTTTCTCTCGTTTAGAGCAGGGATCGAAATTGAACATCTCTCGCAACAATAATTCTTCAATGACACATCTAGGTTCTCATTGCAGAAAAATGATTTTCATGTTTTCTAATTTCCATTCAAGTTCAGAACTTTCAACTTTTCTTTTTATCTGACAGTTCACATACATCACATTCTAAACAGAATCCAAGAGACCCATTCAAGCAGCACCTAAATAGTTACCATAAATCCTTCGATCCCTGGTTTATGTCTTCGTGATCGCGGATGGGAATCGTTTGCCTTCGTGATATAGACACACCGCGAGACAGTTCATGCTGGTTTATAGGCGGGAGGATTACAAATGTGAAACCTCTTTCGCTGTCGATCATTTCGTTTCGAGAGATCTACGATCGCTTAGAGATCGTGAGGATCTATGCTAGACGAGTGTGACCGGGGGGGAGATGAGACTAGCACAAACTAGATCAAACTAGATCGAACTAGATCGAACTAGCTGAAACTAGAGACAATGCGAAATCGTTGTCCCTTCCGTACGGTTTCACGAGAGATTCAACGATATAAAGTATTATAAAGCATCCACAACGATCGACTTTCCACGGAAAGTCCATGCCCTTGGTCTTTCGACTACGGCTTTCGGATATCTTCGGTTTATTTCTGGACGTCTACGAGTTTCTTTGTCTCTCTTTTACACTTTCTCCCTCTTTCTTGTCTCTTCTTTCTCTCTATTTCTCTTTTCCTATCTTTCTCTATTTCATTGATCGACTACTACTCTTCCTCTCTCTTTTCTCATCAATCTTTCACTCTTTCTTTTTCTCTCACACACTCTCTCTCTCTCTCTCTCTTCCTTTTTCTTTTTGCCTTCACTTCGCTGCTCGAGACTCTGTATAGCTGGAAGACGAAGTTTTATCAAACACACAACAACTCGAAGAGACACTTGGAGATAGTTTCACGCGAGCCAATTACTATACACGGGAGAGACGAGATATCGTTAGAGATTATGGTTTCATGTAACGCAGACGCGCGGTGGAACGAGTCGCCTATTTTCTTGGACAATGAAACGGTATTTCAAGGGACAGGCACGGACGATTTCGGCATCGTCTCGTGGAATATAACAGGGGAGAGGAGTTCTCTGTGCGAAACAAGTTTACCATGCAAAAATCGAAAACAACGGGTACCGGTTATTTCCGTTTTGCTCGTTCCATTGTGAAACGTCGTGACGCTGACGGGACATCGACAGGACATCCGACGTGACGTGTACATACACTCGGGTAGAATATTGTTGAGGTACACACAGAAAAATAGGGAAACACACGCAGGCTTCGTGGTTTAAAGAACTGATGGTAGAGGATTGTTTGACAATTGCATGCTTGTGCCGGCTGAGCGTTGCAGTGGTGTGTTCGCTATATTAACACGAGAGAAAGGAAAGGAAAGGAAAAGAAAGAAAGAAAAAAAAGAAAGAAAGAAAGAAAGAAAGAAAGAAAGAAAGGGCAGCCCCGTGAATTCTCGTGAATCTCGAGCACCGACGGGATTCAAAAAGAGCGTGAAAGAGAGGGAAGGAAATCGAGTACCCTGGAAAGGGAGGATTCTTCGTTCGCTGAGGGAAACGCGTCCCCATAATTGCTGCGAATTGTGCTCGGTATGGCGGGCATTCCCGGTTCGATCGGAATCGATAATCTATCGAGATCACGTTTGTTGGTTGTGCGAAAAGAAAGACGGCTTTGATCTTTGGAGCAGTTTTTATTGACTATTTTGTGGACACCATGGTAATAGAAACTTTGAAGTACTAGAACAGTCATCGAGCCATTTTTCAACCTCTTTAACTTGTGAACCATTTTGTTCGGCTAAACTTCACTTCAGAGAACCAGAAATTTTTAACTCTTTTTACGTAATCCGATAGATTTTCGCGAGAAAATGCGGAAAATCCAAGTTTTAATCTTAGGAGATCAGTAGTTCAATAGTTATGCTTGTGGAAACGTGTGCGATTTTCAGCGTTTGACAGGTAAAGGCGCCGCCATATTGGTATGTACTCAGATATCGTTCAATGAGCAGAGCCGTGCTTGTGCTGCCACCTGGAGGCTCCGCTCTACCGACATGGCGGCCCCCTTACCTGTCAAAAACGTTTAAAATTACTCAACTTTGAACACGCATAACTTTTGGAACAGTAAATTCCTAGCATTAAAACTTGGATTTTCGACATTTTTCCGTCAAAATGTACAGGATTACATTTAAAAAAGTCAAAAATTTCTGGTTTCCCGAGGCAAAGTCTAACCTTTCGTTCTGTTCGTAACGAATACCCAATTCAAATGAAAAATGGTTTGTTTTCGTTGGTGTGTAAATATTCTTGCGTACATGAGATCGCTCAATTTGATTAAATGTTGTTGACACTGTTTCACGTAGTATTAAAACGATCATTTCCATAGCTAATGTACATAGAGATCTATTTTTGTAAAGACTTCGATGTACGCTAATACAAATGCTCCTGGACGACTACGATATTTACTGCACACACTTCACTATCGAAGGAATCTACATGCAAAGTATTAGCTCGAAATAGTGCGTTCGAGTTGTACATTTAAAATTTTTATGTTCCAAGGCCGACTTTCTTTTTGCACACATGCGAGAATCCCGTTGAAACACCGGCCCTCGGTGTGTCGTCGAGCGAATGCTTGGACCGTTGCTTTTCCACAGGATTTTCTCTCTCTTGCACCCTTTGTCTTTCTCCGTTCCCATCCCAAGAATAAGAATACGAAATATAATGACAAAGAGACGCGCGCGCGCGAAAGCGAACGAGCGAACAGAGAGACAAAGCACAGCGAGAGAAGCAAAGAGTTTGACGCCCGGGAAGAAGTTACTTATTCGTAGTTATTACTGTCTACATAGCGTAGTTTAGGTCCCATAGGCAAGAGCAGTGTCGTCGTTGCACACAATTAGACGTAGACGGTACGATTAATCAGTCTGAACACAACGTAGTCGAACGTGTCGTAGCTCGCCGCGTGTATCGATCGCTTGTTGGCCACTATACACGCTCCCTGACAGTGATCCACGCACACATCAATCCACATCGACGCGTGCAAAAACGGTTGCAATCATGATTGTCAATGGTATCGGGTCAGCTAGCCTCTAAACAGACATCCGAAACTATGACCTGTCTCTCGGAAGAAAGTATTTGTTTAGTCAAAACGGTTCTTCTAGAGACATACGAAAAGATTTTTCCCTTTAGCGATTTTTCCTTTAAGACAGGCACAGAATAATTGATTTCTAGAGTTGCAAGTCTGAAGCTAGAGACTCTTATTTAGAGCTGGCTCTGACAGAGCAGCAACTAGAGATTCTTATTTAGAGCTGGCTCTGATAGAGCAGCAACTAGAAAGTCTTATTTAGAGCTGACTCTGATAGAACAGTAACTATAGATTCATAATTTAACTTAACAGCATCTAAGAATCTTATTGAGAGCTAACTCTAATAGAGCTGGAGCTAAAAATCGTATTTAGGTCTAGCTCTAATAGAGCATCTGCTAGAGATTCTTATTTAGAGCTGGTTACAATAGAGCAGCAACCAGAGATTTCTGTTTAGACCTGGCTCTAATAGAGCAACAACTAGAGATACTTATTTGGAGCTGGCTCTGATAGAGCAGCAACTAATGATTCTTATTTAGAGCTGACTCTGATAGAACAGTAACTATAGATTCATAATTTAACTTAGCAGCATCTAAGAATCTTATTGAGAGCTAACTCTAATAGAGCTGGAGCTAAAAATCGTATTTAGGTCTAGCTCTAATAGAGCATCTGCTAGAGATTCTTATTTAGAGCTGGTTACAATAGACCAGCAACCAGAGATTTCTGTTTAGACCTGGCTCTAATAGAGCAACAACTAGAGATACTTATTTGGAGCTGGCTCTGATAGAGCAGCGACTAATGATTCTTATTTATAGCTAGCTCTAATAGAGCAGCATTTAACAATCTCGTTAAGAGCTAACTCTAATAAATCTAGAGCTAGAGATCGTATTTAGATCTGGCTCTAATAGAGCATCTGCTAGATATTCTTATTTAGAGCTGGTTACAATAGAGCAGCAACCAGAGATTTCTATTTAGACCTGGCTCTAATAGAGCAACAACTAGAGATACTTATTTGGAGCTGGCTCTGATAGAGCAGCAACTAATGATTCTTATTTAGAGCTGACTCTGATAGAACAGTAACTATAGATTCATAATTTAACTTAGCAGCATCTAAGAATCTTATTGAGAGCTAACTCTAATAGAGCTGGAGCTAAAAATCGTATTTAGGTCTAGCTCTAATAGAGCATCTGCTAGAGATTCTTATTTAGAGCTGGTTACAATAGACCAGCAACCAGAGATTTCTGTTTAGACCTGGCTCTAATAGAGCAACAACTAGAGATACTTATTTGGAGCTGGCTCTAATAGAGCAGCGACTAATGATTCTTATTTATAGCTAGCTCTAATAGAGCAGCATTTAACAATCTCGTTAAGAGCTAACTCTAATAAATCTAGAGCTAGAGATCGTATTTAGATCTGGCTCTAATAGAGCATCTGCTAGATATTCTTATTTAGAGCTGGTTACAATAGAGCAGCAACCAGAGATTTCTATTTAGACCTGGCTCTAATAGAGCAACAACTAGAGATACTTATTTGGAGCTGGCTCTGATAGAGCAGCAACTAATGATTCTTATTTAGAGCTGACTCTGATAGAACAGTAACTATAGATTCATAATTTAACTTAGCAGCATCTAAGAATCTTATTGAGAGCTAACTCTAATAGAGCTGGAGCTAAAAATCGTATTTAGGTCTAGCTCTAATAGAGTATCTGCTAGAGATTCTTATTTAGAGCTGGTTACAATAGACCAGCAACCAGAGATTTCTGTTTAGACCTGGTTCTAATAGAGCAGCAAATAATGATTCTTATTTATAGCTAGCTCTAATAGAGCAGCATTTAAGGGTCTTATTAAGAGCTAACTCTAATAAATTTAGAGCATCTGCTAGAGATTCTCATTTAGAGGTGGTTACAATAGAGCAGCAACCAGAGATTCTAGTTTATAGCTAGCTCTAATAGAGCATCAGTTACAGATCGTACAGCTAATTCTAATGAAACTAGCTCTAATAGAGTTGGAGCTGGAGGTCTCCTATTTACAGACCTAGACATCCATTCTGAGTTCCCTATGTAAAGGGAGAAGATGCTTAAGGGAAAAATTCCTTGAGCCAGCTCTAAAAAAACCGAGTAAACTGTTTGGCCAACAATACGGTAGCTGACCACTTCATTCCTCTTGCTTGAACGTGGCAACGTAGGGATTGGAGTGGACAAGTATTTTCCTTGGAGAAATGGAGCACAGTTGCGAACAGAGTCTCAGAGAGTCCACGATTTCGAATCGATCTTGCTGGGTTCTCGCAGAAAAGCGGACTCGGTTCCCCGGAAGCGATTCCCGCGGTGTTCAAGCGAACTTCATCGATACCCGAGAGAAACTATCTAATGGAAACCTTGAAAGGTTCATCCGCGTGTTTGTGCTTAGGTGTAACGCTAGCCTTCGGAAAGCTTTCACGTTTCCGTCCAGTTCACGACGGTGTCCGGTTTCGAAAGACTTAGGAACGATTTAATAAACGATGAAGAGTAGTCTCGTCAGCTGTAGCAGATGAAGACCCAGACACCGTCGTCACGAGATCGACGATCGATGGTCTCTGTGCCCGAACGAGGCCCATGGGTGCATTGCCGGGAGAAAACATCGAGCACTGGTGGGTTGGATGGATGGCGAGGGCTTAGTTCACGATTCCTTAGTGCGAACCGAGTCGAGGGTACAATGTCGAAATCGTGATCGTGATCGGACTTAGAAATGGAAGAAACGACACAGACGCGCGAATGAATCGATGGAGAACGTTGGGGGAAAAATAAAGCGGTTGATTCTCGCGGAGAGATGAAAGAGTATCGGACGAGCGATCGATTTAGGCTCGATGCGACGATCAGGCAGGGACCGATGCGAAATCGTTTCCCGCGGAACAACGGTGAGCGTATACGTGAACGTCAGAGACGAAAACGAAGCCGGATGAAAGAGATATCATCGAAGGTGAACGAACGTATTATGGAAAACCACGCGCAGACCGTTGAAAGGTTACGTTGTTCGCTGCGATAGTTTCTCGACTTTGCTCCCCATAGCCACCGCCCTAGAGACCCCCCCATAGCCACTAGCCACCCATTAATTAGGCCTCTTAGAACCCCCCGTAGCCCGCTCTAAGCCCAATTAGTCCAGCCCTTGAAAGCGGAGAAAAAACAAAAGCGATTAAAAAGTGAAAAACACCGCCCATTAAAATACACTCTCGACTCCAGAAGCGAATACTAGCAGACCACCTCACGATTAATGCTACTTTGTATATTTTTTTGTTTTCTCTTTCCGTCTGTCTGTCTCACGATCCCGTGTTCCCCGCTGTGCTCGCTCGCCCTGCTCACCTGCCCTCAACCAACTACGTAAAAAGTACGTAGTGAAGTGTGTGATTGTCGCCATTAAAACGATCGGCAACATTATGTTGGTCACCTATCTCCTACAGTTCATGTTCGCTGTTATCGGGGTACAGCTGTTTAAGGTAAAGCCAAACCACCAAACCACTTAGAACGTTTAAACTAAGCCGAATCTTCGAGAGAACTTCTCTACTTCTCTACTTCTCTACTTCTCTTCTACTTCCACTTCTACTCTTCTTGTATCTCTCTCTCTCTCTCTCTCTCTCTCTCTCTCTCTCTCCATCTCGCTCTCTGTCTTCCTCTATCTTCTTCGACTTCTTCTTCTTCTTCTACTTCTTCTATCATCTATATTTTCTTCTACCTTGTTTCGACACTTTTGTTTTTTCGTCTGTTCTATGTTCATTGGTTTTTCTCTCCTTCTTCTCAGTTGTTTTTCTCTCCTTCTCTTCTTACTTTCCAAGTTTTTCTGTTCTTTCGTCGTCGTTGCTCTTCGTCGTCGACGTCAGGCCGACGGAACCGCGTCACAGCCGGAGAAAAGCTTCAAATCGCGCGTCGAAACGCGAGAAACCAAGATTTACCTCGCTGGACACGGGGCGTCGGGATGATAGAGAGATCGTTCTCGATCCTCGAGTCTTCGTTTAACACTTTATTGGAATTTTTCGGTTGGTGAACCGTTGTCGACCGTTGGTCGATTAATTGGTTAACCCCTTGCGCTATAACGTCGAATCAGACTCGTGATCAGGATTTCCAACGGAGTCCAATAGATTATTAACCTTTTAAACACTGTACTCCACTATAGTGGTTTCCGTGTAAAGCATCAGTTTGAACGATACGCCACTATAGTGGTTTCCGTGGAAAGCATCAGTTTGAACGATACGCCACTATAGTGGTTTCCGTGGAAAGCATCAGTTTGAACGATACGCCACTATAGTGGTTTCCGTGGAAAGCATTAGTCTGAACGGTACGAACCACTATAGTGGCTTTTGCGCCGTCCGCGGCCAGGCGCGCCGTCCCTGGGAGACAGAGTTGCGGACGAGCGTGCCGTCCCTGGGAGACAGAGTTGCGGACGAGCGTGCCGTACCTGGGAGATAGATTTGCGGACGAGCGCGCCGTGCTTAAGAGGTTAATTTCCTTTAAGCTGGAACAAAATTCTTCCAGAAAATTATGAACGATGCAAAACTTCTGCTCAGCGCAAAGAGCTCGTAGTGCAAGGGGTTTATGCCGGCCCGTTACCGACGACGAATCCGCGCACAACTGCGTCGGTCGTTCGAGAGCGGCAATTTCATGTACGACCGGTTGATAAAGTGTCGATAGTGGGGAACAAGGGTGGGAAAAATGGCAATGATCGAATCCGCCATCCCGTGTCCAGCGAAACGCTGCACGCTGACACCCATCGCAACCTCCACCAACCCTGCCAACCTTTAACCTTCCTATGATCCAGCTAGACTCTCTTTTCTCGATCCTTTGGCTCCCGGAGGAGAATATCGACGACTGTAGTGTCGACGTGATAGAACGAGAACACTTTCAACGATCAGGCAAAGTTAGAATTAGCAACGTTCAGCGACGAAGATTCTAATACCTGATCGGTAATGAGATCGATAAATGATGAGAAATCTTTTGTAGATGTGTGCCTCTGTTCTCGAAATTCTTCGTTGTTTTCGATGGTACAAAATGGGTAAGAGATGTTTTCTTCATTGAGGAAATTATTGTTTCAGAAATTATAATATGTATAATAACATAATCTAAAAGTAAGGCAGTAGATTAATTATGAGAGGATTAAACAGAGAATGTCAGTATGTAATCTTGAATGTATTGAGATCAAGGAAGATGAGAATATCTTTTTATTTGGTTCATGCGATTGACACAGAAAATTTTTATTTTGCATACAAATCCGCAGTCCACCGATTACAGACCTTCCTCGAATTGCTTCTAAAATTATTTAAAAAGCAATTTGAAATATACTGAAACAGCCAAAGTTGAATACGAAACCATTAAACAGTATAATTACCAGAAATCTTCTCTATCTGAACAACTACTCCGCTAAAGCAAACATTCTTCCTTTCATCATTAAAAACGACGAAGAAGAACAAAATGCAACGATTTCAGATGAAAATGTCGTCACGATAAACATGTATACAGAGTACTCCGAATCTGGTGTTGAAAAAGGAGAATGATCCACATCCGAAAAGGAAATGACTCGCATCCACAAAGTGCATGATGCAACAGAGGAAGAAGTAAAGTCGAAAATATGCAATTAAAAATTTGTTCAATGAAGTATCCGTTCTCAAGAATATCGTCTTCGAACATCCATCAGGTTCTCACGCATTGATCGAATGCATACAGTAACAAGTAGAATTGTCCGGCCATGGTCAGACACACTCGTAACTCCTCGAACCGTCAAGTTCGATTTTCTCTCAAACGAAGCGTCGTACGACAAAATTTCATTGCACATTTTCGACGAATTTTTTCATCCTGCACCCTCCTGTTGTGTCCTTGGATTGGAGATAATCCTTGCGTTTTGTAGAGTATCGTTAACGAAACGGCGATATTGTCCTTCGAAGGAGCCTCTGCGCCGTCGATAACACCTTCGAGCACGGTCACGCGCTGTACAAAGATCGAGAACTGTATCTTTTTCACCAAGAGAATCAGCCGGCGCTGCGATAACTAACAAACGACTTGTCCGAGAGTGAAACACACGTTACACGCACATTATAGACACACGGACCACCACAGGCTTGCCAGATGAGAAACGCGAGTGCTTTTTCGTAGACGTCGAACTCTCCGGACACAGTGTTTACTCGATATACGTCCAAAACACGGGTCTAGCCGCGGACATATATCGGCCAGGAGACCGGCCGATATATCGTCGGTTCTTTGGTCCACGCGACCTCGCACTCCTCGGCGATCAAGGTCTCGGCAGTGGGGATAGTTCTGGGACTTTTATCGGCTGGGCATTTGGGGCATATATAGAGTAAACACTGTATATGCATATACAGAGAGAGGACACACGCTTCAACACAGAGAGGCATGCGAGTTGTCGACTGTGTATGCGACTGAGAACAAAGCTTTGATCGTAGTGCATGCGAGTTGCAACACCGGAACCACGAGTCACCGCTGCTGACACGGCAATATCAACTAATCACGTTCTATCGATATCTACCCATCTGTCTGTCTCACTGTCTGTCCAACTTCCTATCTGGGGTCCATTCTGGGAAAATTGCAAACATTCGTTTGGAACTGTAGCTTTCGATCAACCCCATGATCTATTGTAGCTTTTGTAACTGATTCGACGCGTTTTAAAAACTGTATATCGCTTGAAGATCTGCAATGAATCGAAACATACTCACAATTAAAAGTCACGATAAGATATTGAAAATACTCAGAAGATGACGCAACCGCTTCTATACAAAAGTGTCAAGTGACCGGTTTCAAATTTTTTGTTTCACAATTATTTAAACTATAAAACTGCATCCGTGAGAATTGATTCAAAAAAGATTTCTTCATCCACGTATTATAATAAAAATCGCACAAAATCTAAATAAATTTGATCTTGTTATTTTCATAAGACAATCCATACTAGACACTTTTAATGCTCGGTAGGTTTAGTGTTACATATAGAATCCTCTTTCCTTAAAAAAAAATTCATCGAACATGTTCTATAGCTTGTAACCGAGACCAGGATCAGAGCATAATCATTTTAATTCTGGACAGTCCTTCGGCTGATTAAACTGCACAGATGATCTTGATAAAAGAATTTCCCTCTCTGCCATGTCCAGCGAGGGAGTCCAGAAACAAAGAATTTAAGCTTAACACCACCAAACGCGTAGAACACGTGTAGTCGTAGACAGTTACAGTAGCTTCTTCATAGTTAGCACCGAGACATCGTAGCGTTACTGAAACACACAACGACGATTGATATAGGGAAGGAACAGTCTGAGAATCTCGTGGTTTCTGTAGCGTGAACAGCCAATTGCATGCCGCTCGCTTCCTTTCGTTCCATTCGCAAACCGTACTAACTGTGAACGTTGATCCAGCCATCAAACAACCGAGGAACATCCTTCGCGTGTCTCCATTGTTAGAATCCTAAATTTCGTCGGAAACGGTCAGGCGAAACCGATCCGATCCGATCGCGTCTCGCGTTCCATCCGAGAACATTCGAAGGAAGCGCTCGATCAGGGACCAATTCGCCGAAGAGTATCGATCTTTTGCGTTCTCCTCGATCTTGCAAGCAATTATGGACGGAACGAAAGTCGGCGTAGATCGCGAGAAATTCGCGTGAACGGCATTTTCGAGGACAGTGAAACACGTGTTCGCCGTAATTACTCGAAACGCGTGCAACTCGAATGGAAATTCGACGTTCCCGGTGCTTGTTCTCGGTGAAACGAGCCTGGCGATCTTCAGGAAAGCGAGAAATCGAAGGTTACGATCGAGATTAATCGTTATGTGCTTGGCAATGCACCGGCTTTCTGCGTTCGATGCGTTTTTATTGCAGCCGAAACGTTCTTGTAAGAATTAATCGATTCATTGGCGTCTTGTTAGAGGACTTTCAGAGCTGGGCATTGACCGATTAAAATTTGTACGTTTTGATCGAACGATTTACACATCGGTACACAGCGGATATTCATGGAAAATAAAAATGTTCTACTCGAGTCGTAACAGACTGGAGTGAGATAGGAATTTATTTTCTTTCTGAATATGTTCAACCGATTTGTAAATAATACGACCTGCAGTGATTTCTCTGTATATGTCGCCAAGGCCTGGATGATAAACGACGCGTAATTATCCCCACTACCGCGGAGCTCGGGAGGCCTCGGACGCCGAGGAGTGTAACCATAACACGGCTCCGGTATGTCTCCTGGACGATACACGACGCTGACAAGACCCGTGTTGTTGACATTTATCGAGAATTCACTGTATTTTAGAATTCTTCCAATGTTTCTTCTTAAATAACACGTACTCATTTTTTTCTTGTAAACGTATAAAATCAGCAGCCTGTTTATCACCAACTATTTCGATTTTTCGCCGTGAGCAACATTTAAGAACAAGCGGAGAAAATAATAAACAGAGCCCGTACAAAATACTAAGTTCGCTTTGCTGCAGAATATTTTCAGAGTTCTTTCGGGCGCACTGAAAACGCGTCGAAACAAGTGGATCGGTAACGAAGATCGACGCGGTTATGAAATCGAACGGTAAAGAAAATTGCCAAATGATCTAGAGATCGCCATACTCGTTCCATCGATGGTATA
The DNA here is from genome assembly GCF_050948215.1 of Halictus rubicundus. Classification (NCBI taxonomy): domain Eukaryota; kingdom Metazoa; phylum Arthropoda; class Insecta; order Hymenoptera; family Halictidae; genus Halictus; species Halictus rubicundus. The sequence continues at coordinate 5,998,062 of NC_135151.1, forward strand.
TATTTGGATAACTCGGTCGTCGAGCAAACCATAGGTCGGAAGGTAGATCGTAGAACGTATCTCCGGACTCTCGATCCCACTCGTGCACGATCCACGTCGCCTCGATCGGCGCAGGCGAAACGAGACAGCCTGTACATACAACTATGTACATAAATATTGTATATTGTATAATATATACATAATGTTCTGTATTATATTGTGCACGTCAAAAGGAATGCTTCTGTCTCTGTCACTTCTCCACACATATATACATATATATTTTTTTTTTCTTTCATCTTTCCTTTACTTTTGCTCGACTTTGCTCCAAGCTAGTGAATGGCCAATTAACAATCGAACGGTCGAGCGTCGCCGATCGTGACATCTCGTTAGCATTGTTCGAACGTGGTTCGACGTAGAATGAAATATCGAAAGGAACGAAGAAGATCGGCGCACGCTCGGTCGATCACGCTTTTTCAAAATCGTCTCGAGAGGACTCGGTTCGCGTCGCATTAATAGGATTCTTGTGTTGTGTAGGGGAAATTTTTCTCTTGTAACGATGCATCGAAAATGACGGAGGACGACTGCCAGTAAGTTACCCTTGGCATTTACCTTGGCAGAAAGTGGTGTTCGCGCGGATGAATATGTGTTGCATACAAAAATCTTGCAGAGTTGAGCAGATTTTTACAAAGAACGACGATGTTTACTCGTTTATCTAAGTGCAATAAATAATTGAATCGTTATTCAACCCCTTGTGCTACAACATCGCGTCAGACTCGCGACGAACACTTTTAACAGAATCCACGAAATACGTGTGTTATTAATTATTCATTTCTGGCACATATTTCTACGATCTCGTACTTTTTCGTGAAATTAGTTCAATTTCTTGTAAACTGTCATTTGAAATCACAGACCGTAGCATAACGTTCAGAGTCTTCTATTTTCTTTTAATAAATTGTTTTAGTATCACCTTATTCTTCTAAAAAATTATGAAATTTTGAATTATGAACGGGTTCTAATCTCTGTAACCGTAAATGAACGTGTAGGTGAGGGTGAGTTGTTAACGTTTACATAGATTTTTTCCATTGTCGAACGAAGAGATTGTAGAAGATAGAAGACGAAATTGAAGACTCACGAGTACCACTTTCTCGCCACGATTTTTCAACAGAAAGTCGTTTTCGACGGCTTGACTATGATCGAAATCGTTTCCAGGGGTACGTACCTAGAGTTCGAGAACGGGAACATCAACCAGCCACTGATGAAGGAGAGAAACTGGACTCGGAACCGTTTACATTTCGACGATGTTGCGAAGGCGATGCTGACCCTGTTCACCGTTTCAACGTTCGAGGGCTGGCCGCAGTAAGTAAGCTCTCGGGATCTCGTCTCGTCTCGTCGCAACAAGCAATTCTCACTTTCTCTATTGTCTCTCACTCGAAACGAGGAATCTGAAAATTCCTAAGAAAAAAAAAAAAAAAAGAAAGAAAAACAATCGATTAGCCTCGACCAAACAAAAAGATCGTGTTACTTTGATTAAAGACGAAGAAACCGTCCGGAAGAGTGTCCGGTGCGCATCGTTTAGCGTTTTCTCTCCCAACAGATTGCTAGACGTGTCGATCGACTCTAACAAGGAGGATCATGGACCAATTCATAATTTTCGGCCGATAGTGGCCGCGTACTACATCATTTACATCATTATCATAGCATTCTTCATGGTGAACATCTTCGTTGGTTTCGTTATTGTCACTTTCCAGAACGAGGGTGAGCAAGAGTACAAAAACTGCGAGCTCGACAAGAATCAGGTGAGCCGATCATGTTCCTATATGCTAATTAATTCAGGACATCGGCGTTCAGGATGTTGTGTCGCCAATTATGACATGCCGACCGAGAAATCGACGAACAAAATTCTCTTTTGTTGCGAATATGAAGAGCAGTAGCAATATTTCGACCGGTGCCTTGGTTGATCGTCATTAGATCGCCGATTTTATGAGAAAAATAAATAGGTCTAACACAGAATATACAGTAAGGAGCATAACTGAACCAATAACCACAACTTTTGTGTAAATCATTATTTATTACTAGGAATATAGAAGAATAACAAAAAATAAATATTATAATTATTTTTATCATAGTTAGAAGTAACTCGAGAAATTTTTTTCAATAACTAATGTCTCCTCGTTTAGCAATGACGAACAAAATAGATTGACTCGGTTTTGCACCGGTCCGTAGAAGAAATGTGTGCGTGGAATGTTCTAGTAGTATGTTTACATGTAGCACTTTGGTATGTATGTTTAGAAAATATTCTACATCTTAACACTCAGTTCTTCGCAGTCGGTCGAACGGAAATTGCTCCAAATTGTTTAAAAAAAGTAATTTCTCTTTTGAATAACGGTTTGTCAACGCGTAATACGGCGAAAAATTGCAGTGTTAGTCAGTCAACAGTGCAGAGAATAAGAAAAAAATACTGTAAAGCTATATTATTAAATGTTGGAGGAAGACCAAAGAAATTATCACCGCAGGATGAATGAAGGATTATACGGTTTGTCTCATCTGGTGAAGCTTCAAGTGCCAATATGGCTGCAAAATTATTAAAAGAAGATACAAGTGTACAAATAAGCCAGTGGACTGAAAAATTGATTATTGTAAATAATTAGTAGAAAGTATACCAAAGCGAATTAGTGCAGTTTTACAAGCAAAAGGGCTGTGGACGAAATATTAAAAGTAAATAATGTATTAAATATTGCCAAGTATTGAACGTGGTGCAAAACCGAGTCAATTTATTTTTTTTTTGTCATTGCTAAACGAGGAGACATTAATTAAAAAAAATTTCTTCAGTTACTTCTAACTATGATAAAAATAATGATAATATTTAATTTTGTTATTCTTCTATATTCCTAGCAATAAATAATAATTTACACAAAAGTTGTGGTTATTGGTTCAGTTATGCTCCTTACTGTAAGTAAAAATATAAAATATAGTGTATATATAATACGTAAGTAAAAGTACAGGTAAAAATAATTGTTAAACAAATATCAATAGACACGAAAAGAAGAATGCCAAGACAGTAACCAACAATAAAAATCCTTCGGGCATTTATATATCTCGGATATATGATATATGATATATCTCGGTGAGGAAAAATATTAGCGGGGTTATTAGCGGAGTTAACGAACCACGTGTAGCGAATTAGGGGTTCAATTTAGGTGCCGGTCCGAATTTTGCTGCTCTCCTCTAATCGGATGTCCACGGATCTGTTTACGGGATACATTCTCTTGGTTGACTGTGCAGCGAAATTGCATCGAGTTCGCGTTAAAAGCGAAACCAGTGCGACGATACATACCGAAGCATCGAATACAGTACAAAGTCTGGTGGTTCGTCACCTCCCAGCCGTTCGAGTACACCATTTTCACACTGATCATGATCAACACGGTCACGCTCGCGATGAAGTTCTACCGGCAGCCGGAGATCTACACGGACGCGTTGGACGTCCTCAACATGATCTTCACCGCGGTGTTCGCGCTCGAGTTTGTCTTCAAGCTGGCCGCCTTCCGGTTTAAGGTACCAAAAAGATCTCAAAGAAATCTCCTTTCACCGTTATCCATTACACTAGCGCTTGGCAACAGCATATTTCTCACGTGGAAAATCATGTTCGCAGAACTACTTCGGCGACGCGTGGAACGTGTTCGACTTCATCATCGTCCTCGGAAGTTTCATCGACATCGTTTACTCGGAGGTCAATGTAAGTATCATCCTGGAAGGAAAGAAAATATTGAATTAATTCTTGTACAATCAATTTGCAAATATTCGGGAAGGTAAAAGTCACTAGCAATTCTATTTGTGAAGAAGAACATTAACACTAGGTTTAAACCAGTCAAAATGACAAGTAAAACGAAGTCCGTTCAACATTTCTTTAGGTATGTATTATAAAAAGAAATATTTAATTCCTGTTATTGTTACAAAGCAATGTAAAATTGTGATTTTTAGGGCTCCGTGACGCTAGTGTTATAGTACATTTTCAGAATATATTAAAAGTAGACGCAGAGTTAATCATTGACATTTATGATTTAATGACATACATTTCTAATGGATTGTGTTAAAAATCCTTCACCACAAATCTGACTCGATTAATTCGTTTCGAAGGGCCGAAGGCGAGGGTCTGCTTTTGAATTAAATTGATCGGAAGAGAGCAAACGACATTGATTGAATAACAAAATTTAATAGCAAAAACTTGATGCTTTTAGCCCGGCTCCACCATCATCTCCATCAACTTCTTTCGATTGTTCCGAGTGATGCGGCTGGTAAAGCTGCTGAGCAGAGGGGAAGGCATCAGAACGCTTCTCTGGACCTTCATAAAGTCTTTCCAAGCTCTGCCCTACGTAGCTCTACTCATTATAATGCTATTTTTTATTTACGCCGTAATAGGTATGCAGGTGAGTCACTGTCATACTTGTAAGTTTGAAAGACAGCAAGCCTTAGGGACAATATCAAGGATGAGCATGTTCTCTGTTGCAGGTGTTTGGAAAGATCGCGATCAACAACGACACGTCGATAGATCGTAACAACAACTTCCAGTCGTTCCCGCAAGCAGTGTTGGTCCTGTTTAGATCAGCTACGGGTACGTGGCGAACAAGTGTACAATTTACTTTGTACGCACAAGCCAAAAGTTTGGGTATACCTTGTCGAACGACGGCTTTTGTCTTTTATCTACCGGTAGCCAATTAATAGACTTCCCAATAAATGTGCTGCACCAATAGGAAGCTTAACGATCATTACTTTATATAATAATTCCAAACGAAATTATTGGATCACGTTATTGGGGGTGAGTTATTGGTTCACCACTCGCATCGTCTATTAAAAAATCCTTAGCCATAGATCGTAGATTTTCAAAAATTTCGAATTAATCGCCGGTAGACAATATGTTAAAATCTTGCTCGAGAATTCAGTTAAAAATGAATTCTGCAGCCACTAGCCAAACTTTTGGTCATCAGTGTACACGCAATATGTACACTGTTAATCACAACGTCGATTGTTTCAACTTTCAAGGCGAAGCTTGGCAAGATATCATGTTGGACTGTTCCGCGCAGCCAGACGCCAAATGCGACCCTAACAGCGACGAATCCAAAAACACAAATGGCTGTGGATCCGACATCGCGATTCCCTACTTTATATCTTTCTACGTTTTATGCTCGTTCCTCGTGAGTAGATGATCCTGTCCAAGTTTCATCAGATTTCCCAATGAACGGCTGATTGAACTGGTGACCCGTCTCCTTTCAGATCATCAATCTCTTCGTCGCTGTAATCATGGACAATTTCGATTACCTGACGAGGGATTGGTCGATCCTGGGTCCCCACCATTTGGACGAGTTCATTCGCCTTTGGTCCGAGTACGATCCCGATGCTAAGGGTCGCATTAAGCATCTGGATGTCGTGACGCTTCTCAGAAAAATATCGCCGCCGTTGGGATTCGGCAAACTCTGTCCGCATCGTGTCGCGTGCAAAGTTAGTATTGTCGAAATCTGCTCGTACGTCGATCGTCGAAGGGTTTATCCAGCGACTAACTCGGTTTTGCACGCACGCTGCAGAGATTGGTGTCGATGAACATGCCGCTGAACAGCGACGGTACTGTCTTGTTCAACGCGACCTTGTTCGCCGTGGTGAGGACCTCGTTGAGGATCAAGACCGAGGGGAACATCGACGACGCTAATACCGAGCTTAGGGCGGTGATCAAGAAGATCTGGAAGAGGACCAGTCCGAAGCTTCTTGATCAAGTGGTGCCGCCGCCCGGAGGTATACCAACATTGCCAGACGTCCTCAATTGAAAACTGTCTCTTAAAATGTTATTATTGGACTGCAATTACTGGAATTGCGACAAACTCGAGCAAAGTAGAAAATTATTTTCTTTTTTAATATGTTTTACAGGCTAAACATAATACGGTAACGTTTTTAAATTCGTTTTAATGTCTTCGCTGTTTCAAATTACACCTGCTCATGTTCGTCATAAATGCATAAAATCCACAGTTCAGTTATTATCCTTCGCATCGTTATGTTCAACGAAACGGATTTTCCAGTGGACGACGAGGTGACAGTCGGCAAGTTCTACGCGACCTTCCTGATCCAGGACTACTTCCGGCGGTTCAAGAAACGCAAGGAACAGGAGATGAAGGACGGCGACAAAGACTGCCACAACACCGTCACCCTCCAGGCAGGGCTGAGGACCCTGCACGAGGCGGGACCCGAGCTGAAGAGGGCCATTTCTGGAAACCTGGAGGAGCTTCTCGACGACAATCCGCAGCCCATGCACAGGGTACTGCGACAGAGAAAAATCTACTTCAGCGAGATTGTCTACTCTTCGTATCTCGTTGATGCTGACCAGATTTTTCTTTCGCAGAGAAATCACAGGCTGTTCGGTAGCGTCTGGCTGAGCATGAAGAAAGGTCACCACGGCTTCAACAGGGCGAGGTCGCTTAAAGTGAACCCCACGAACAAGGTAGTTCAGCAAACTTAACGCTATGACCATTCGCAAACGTTCTGTTACCTCAGTAGCTATTCGTTACCTCGTATTTTGTTCACGCTGAAGCAGGTTGTTAGTTGTTGCTTCAGCGTGGACCCACGCTCGAGTAAGACGATACTAACGTGATTGTTGTCCGATTTGCAGGCTTCCCCGACGAATTCGATCGAGTTTCTGCCATACTGGTCGCTGCGACGAGGAGGCGGACACAACGCACCGAATCAGATCACCGCGAGGTCTCATCAGGTTGTGCCAAACGTAGCAGGGTTAGTTTCAGCACAGTTTTTCGCGAGCAAACCTACAGATATCCCTCGTACAACATTGCAGAATAAACAAACGAAGTATCGAGAAAGTTTCAATGACACGAGACCTGAAGATGTTGCGAGAGTCACAGCACTCGAAGTGTTAATTCCGAGCTGAAGCTTAAAAATGTAGTTGCTGGTGCTAATTGTAATGACTGGAAAATTGGATCCAATGTAGGTTCACTGGTTCACATTTAGCTAACCTCCCTTGTAAGTTATATCTAGACTGCGGATCTTTATGCAAAATAAACAATATTTGCATTGATTACGAGACACAGGAGCGAAATAAAAATTTCTTTCTTCTTTTAATTATTTTATTAAACTGAATCCAATACGCTGGTGCACTTAAATCTTTTTAATACTGCTTTAAATTGTGCTTACTCATTTTTGTCATAAACGCATAAAATCCGCAGTCTAGTTCTATGGTACAAACCGTATCGCGTAGCACAGACTCACCTGAGACATCAATCTTGTAACACCTAACTGCCATGTTATGCGAGAGACATCTGTAAAGAAAGGACTAGAGCTTAACAAAAGCGTTTTCTTCTTTTTTTTTTGTGCAGTGGACTGAGCGACAGCGCGATGAATCAGATGGGCATGGACTCGAAGCCAACCGGGATGGAGGAAAGCATTCCTCTGCGTCCGTTGGCCACGTTCGGCAATCCCGTCCAGCAGCTGCCGTACCATCATCCTCCGTACAAAGTGATCGAGTAAGTAAAAGACCATAGTAAAAATATCGCGAAGGCTTCGCAAGTTCGGCGAGAAAATTCAGCCGTTTTCGTCTCGGTTGTCTCGATGCTCCGGCGACGAAACAAGATCGATGGCAATCGCGTCGCAATGATCTCGCTACGTCCGGGAAATCATTCCGCTAGAACGCAGATTCTTTGGGCGATCGGCGATCGTTACGATCAGATTCTATCTCTCTCTCTCTCTCTCTCTCTCTCTGTCTCTTAAAATTCTAACTCTCATTCTGTCACTATACTTTGTCTATTCACTTTCTCTCTATCTCTCTCTCTCTAATGTTGATGTCTGATATCTGCACGGTCTTCTGTTTACTGTCGTACGTTTCAGTGGTCCAGGTAGCGGTAACTACCTACATCCGAATAGCGAATATGGTAAGACAATAAGCTGGGGCTATGGGACATGATATAATAGTTTGCTTTTACGTACGAGTCGATCTTTTTGATTAGCATTAATATTATAACCGCTTGCGCGCTTGCATGCGTAACCAGACTAACAACTATACATATAATAACCGTGCGCCGGGTTCTCGAGCGAGACGAGATCCACGGGATCATAGAACGCGCGATAGCTGACGAAAACGAACCGGTTGAGAACCGACGAGAACTGGGGTCCAGACTGGTCCGGCACGGTTGCATGTCCTTCCGTTCCATGCGGTTCGTCCTGCCGATCGACGGGTCGACACCGATTCTCGCGATTCTCAGCCCTCCGCAAGATCGTCGAGCGCCTCGAGGACTCTGAACCATGATCGCAGCGATGCTGGAAGCATAACAGGGAGACGAATCTGCTGAATCCGGTCGATCCTCGAGGTTCTCGAGGACGCGGATCGGCCGCAGAGCCGGATCGAGGACCGAGGAAACCGAAAGACTCTCTTTTGCTACCTTGGAACGCTATCTCAGCGAAAATGGCCACAATTTATTTCGATAGGATTTTCATGTTACTATGAAATTTATACAGCGATTCCGCACGTTTCTCCATATTGTGTACTTCTCAAGTCGAAATTGATCTTAAACATTGTTGGGTGATCTTATCCCCGTTGCCGTTCGATGTTGATAACAGTACAATATTGACAACAGACGCATACAATTTAAAACCGAGAAATGACATTCGTCTTTACCAGCTTCTGATTTAATAGAAGGAGGTACGAAGGTCAGAAACTAGATGATAATAATAACAATTTCGATATTAGCCGAGCATTCAAGAGATACACTGGAGCTTCTAAGTGTTGAAGAAAGGATCACGACCAGTAGATTCTGGCCAAATGAAAAGAACAATGACGAAGTAATGAACTGGCTGACAATAATAACAATTTCGATGTTCATTGATGATTCTGAAGATAAAATAAAACTTTTCTTTGGAAAGGGAGGGGTGGCAAATGATGATGTGTGCACAAGGAGAGGTCCATAGAGATCCGGCTCTGGTCAGGTGTTGCACGCGCTGGCATAGTAAGCCCCTAACAAAACTAAGAGAGTGGTTTTTTGCCCGTTTTTCCGTGTGCTCGTGTGCTCGCGCGGGTGTCGGCCTATCCGACGCTCGTGATCGCCGCCCTGTTGCTGTGTTGCGGTGTTGGGGTTGCTCTCCTCGAAAGCAGTCTTCAGGACGGAATCGAGCGGCAGCTGACCCCACCGACGCCACCACCCCGAAGGAACCACCCACCCCAGTCCATTGCCCCGAGCACCGGCATACTCCCGCACCCCGAGCAACACTCCAGCAAGTCCAGCAAGTCCAGCAAGTCCAGCAAGTCCGCCAGCGCCACAACGTCGATCGTCACGTGCACGAGCACGAGCACGTCGAGCACGAACACGTCGACCGCCACGAGCAGCTCGAGCCTCGGCTCATCCTCCAACGGGACGCGCTGTTACTATTCCTTCGCGACAAGGGGATGCTGCGACGAATATGCCGTCTGGAGCAATCACGGTACGATCTACTCTCTCTCTCTCTCTCTTTCTCTCTTCCTCTGTCTCTAATTCTCTATCTCTCTCTAGCTTTCTCAGCTCTCTATCTCTCTAGCTCTCTACATCTCTAACTCTCTATCTCTCTAGCTCTCTACATCTCTAACTCTCAAGCTCTCTATCTCTGTAGCTCTCTGGCTCTCTAGTTCTCTAGCTCTCTAGCTCTCTATTTTTATATCTCTCTAGCTCTTGAGCGTTCTAATTCTCTAGCTCTATATTTCCCTATCTCTATATATCTCTAGCTCTATATATCTCTAGCTCTATATTTCACCAGCTCTATATTTCTCTATCTCTATGTTTCTCTAGCTCTCTATCTCTCTAGCTCTCTGTCTCTCTAGCTCCCTACATCTCTAACTCTGCATCTCTCTGTCTCTGTAGCTCTCTGGCTCTTTAGCTTTCTATCTCTCTACATGTCTAACTCTTAATCTCTCTATCTCTGTAGCTCTCTTGCTCTCTAGTTCTCTAGCTCTCTAGCTCTCTAGTTCTCTAGCTCTTGAGCGTTCTAATTCTCTAGCTCTATATTTCTCTAGCTCTATATTTCTCTAGTTCTATATTTCTCTAGCTCTATATTTCACTAGCTCTATATTTCTCTACCTCTCTGTTTCTCTAGCTCTCTATCTCTCTAGCTCTATATCTCTCCAGCTCTCTACATCTCTAACTCTCTATCTCTCTGTCTCTGTAGCTCTCTGGCTCTCTAACTCTCTGTCTCTCTAGCTCTCTAGCTCTCTACATCTCTAACTCTCAATCTCTCTATCTCTGTAGCTGTCTTGCTCTCTAGTTCTCTAGCTCTCTAGCTCTCTAGCTCTCTAGCTCTCTAGCTCTTGAGCGTTCTAATTCTCTAGCTCTATATTTCTCTATCTCTATATATCTCTAGCTCTATATTTCTCTAGCTCTATATCTCACTAGCTCTCCATTTCACCAGCTCTATATTTTCCTAGCTCTATGTTTCTCTATCTCTCTAGCTCTCTATCTCTCCAGCTATCTACATCTCTAACTCTCTATCTCCCTGTCTCTGTAGCTCTCTAGCTCTCTATTTTTATAGCTCTCTAGCTCTCGAGCGTTCTACTTCTCTAGCTCTATATTTCTCTAGCTCTGTATCTCTCTAGCTCTATGTTTCTCTAGCTCTCTTTCTCTCTATCTCTCTATCTCTCTAACTCTCCATCTGTCAAGCTCTAATCTCTCTATCTTCTCTGTCTCTTTCTTCTCGCTCCCTCTATCTGTCTCTTTCGATATCTTGTGTTACGGGCCAAAGAGTTATCTCGCCCATCGATGATACGCGCGTTTGTTAAATGCTAAACGTTCTCAGTCGTCCGTTCTGTAAACCTGAAAAAGAGTATTCGATCAAACAGATTTAGAATCTGGCGATGTACTGTCTGCGGCTGAAAACAAGGCGCGCGTTACCGCACAATAGGCAAAAGGAGGCCCTACCTGTTCATAATTTAATTCGTTGACGTTGCCACTTCGACCAACAGCAAAATTATGTATACACATTCGTTCCAGACGCCTTCTTTACGACCACGGACAGTGCCTTCCTGTACAATACTTGATCTGGAAAACAAGTTTTTGATTAACCCTTCGTCAGCGGAATCCGGGTCTACTTTGACCCGCAGTATCAAAGTCGTCATTTCTGGCGAATTGATAAACTAGACAGCAGCTGTATGAGGAACAACAGAAAGATTAACGTATCCGCGAGGAGTGCTCTCAAAAAGATGGTTTAAAAAATTGATAAACAAAGCACCGATTGGACCGAAACAGCGTTGATTGTACATTTATAAAAACTGATCCGAGGGTTAAGGGTGATCAAATACAATGACAAAAATCGTCCGGAGAAAATGTGAAAAGCAAAGTTGCATTCTCGCGAATTCGAGGCGAGATAGTCTCCGAAGGACCCCGCAGAGGATCCACTCGTGGATCCTGCGGATCCCTGTGGTGGATCACGGTTGTTAAACTGTTCGGGGTTGGCTGAACGGGCAGCCGTAGATCGTGACGACGGTGATTCGTCGGCGGGAAGCGAGTTCAGCGCGTCAGGTGGTACCGGAAGTTCCGGGGACTCGAACGGTTGGACCAGCTCGAAGAAGCTGAAGCGACGCCGCCGGGGAGGGTCTCTCAGACAGGACTCGTCCGTGGTGTCTCGTTCCCGTGCTCGTGACCGACGCGATCTCCCTCTAGTCGGGAAATCGGCGCCGCCGAGTTTCCGCAGACGGACGGCCGCGGGCAGCGGTTGCGGCGGCGGTTGCGGCGGCGGTGGTCAGTCGAGCAGCTCGGCCGCGTCGGCATTGAACGTCGACGGGAAACGGACCGTCGCCAACGGCCTGAAACTCGCCCAGACGCAGACGATCGCCGTCGCCGGCCTGCTCGCGGACGTCGAGTCGCGACAGTGCCGCGACTGCTCTTCCTGCCTGCCGCATCGGGCCTCTTACCACGGCAGAGGTGACTAACTGATCCTGGTCCAATGCTTCGCCGCTCCATTTAGCTCCTCTTACCTCCATTCAAATCCTCTTCCTCCTGAAATGAGACCTATAGTTCAGTGCAAGTCGCAAGAGCTGACGCACAGTGGTCGAAAATCGTCAAAACGCGGAATACAGTGTTTACTCGATACATGTCCAAAACACAGATCTAGCCACTGACATATATCGGCCAGGATATGCTATTCTTCGATTCGCGCGACTTTACGCTCCTCGGCGGCTGAGGTCCGTCGAGCTCTTGCCCCTCGCGAGGTAGCGAGGCATTTGGGACATATATAGAGTAAACACTGTAAAGCTTGACTGTCTCGATCATACCAAACTTTTGAAGATTCGAATTCCAATGGTGCATTTCACCAATCACTTTTCACTTATTACTAGACTGCAGATTTTTACGCAAAATCAAAAATTGTCTATGAACAGGACATACAGTGAATTCTCGTTACTAGTCAGTTCCGCCGTTCTGGTGACTGACTCTTATACGAAATCGGAGGTTCTCGCCGAGCGTCGCGTTTGAAATACGCAAGGCACACTGAAAACCTAAGAGTCATATCCGTCTATAAGTCACAAAAACCACTAAGCGATAGTGACAAGAAGACTGAGAAAATGTCTTTCTCCAATACAATGTTGCACGGAGAAACGGACATCGAAGCTCGAGAGCCGTCGCCGCCGAGGAGTGTGCTACACATTGTCGGCTATATCGGTGTGAGACCAGAAGACCACTGCTAGTCGAATTACAAAACTTCTTTATTTTTTTATGAAACTTTCACCAACACATTCGTGGCATTTTTCTGATTAAAATGAAACCAAATATGATATAGACGACAATGTTGTGGCGGCGACGGCTCTCGAGCTTCGGCCCCTGGCCGCGGTGGTGTGGGTACTTCCACTGACTCCAAACTGTAAGGTTGGTACCGACTCGTAATGAGAATTCACTGTATTATCTCCTACGAATCAAAGAGTATCTAGCCGGTGTCAAAAGGACATAAGTCTGTCTGATCCTGCATCCCAATCCCAAAATTGTTGCGTCGATGGGCAGACGTCGAGCGACTTGCTCGTGTTCCCGACGCAATACAAGATACCGTCTCCGTGTCCTCGACTCACAGTTTGGTTCTTTTGCGCACGCACGCACTAACGCACTAACCGCACGCTGCATCGCACGCCGCTTTTTCTTTGCTGCACGATCGCATCGGCCGCGATTCGCAACGTACGCACGCAGACACGAAGAGAGACGCTGATGGGACGAGACGCGCGTACCGCATGATGACGACGCTCTCGCTCGAGGCATGCGTTCTGCCGAGTTCTGGCTCGCTTAACACCGTTTGACTTGGCTTTGACCGATCCGATGTTGGCTGTCGCCGCGCTAACCGCACCGAATGCTGCGCACGACTTTCTTTCGCTCCGGGATTGTGCGCGTCTTGTCGAGATCGTTAGTGGCAGAACGTAACGCGACGAGCGAAATCCCTTTGACGGCTCTCCTCCTCGTTCGTCAGTTTCCTGGCCCGGAGAGAGTAACGGAAGCATCGGCGCAGAGCGCCTATCCCACAGCCTTCCCGGAAGCCCGGCGGACCGGAAGCCGAACTTCGAGGTGATCGGAAGTGCGGAGAGTCTCGTCGGTCGGGTAAGTTTCGAAAAAGGATCTGATCTGAATGTCACGAGGATATAACCAGTCGTTCGATCGCAATTAGAGCTTCTTTCTTCCCCAGTTAGCCAAATGCTGTTTCGAGCAAATTTTGCGCAATGTTTGTATCACACTTTGCGAGCAAGAAGCTTGTCCATTTGGTACCAAACCCTGCTTGGGGCAGTATTTGGTCCCTATTTTGTATGAATCTGGCACCAAAACTTGTGGACAAATTCCTAGCTAAATGCGGAAACAGATGGATCGGAATTTGCGTGCAAAATTCCATGCCAAATTGGTGCCAAACCTTGGCTTCGTCGTAGAGGGCAGGTCGGTCGCACTAAGTCCTTGCTCTACGAGTACATATCCGAAAAAATCAGAGTAAACCTTGCTGTAGGAGGAAAAATAGAATTCTATTTAAACTTCTAAATTACATAATTCTAAGTTTCATATATTTTCAATCATTTAATTCCGTTTACCCTCTTACAAGCAAGTTTCACTCTTGGAACAAGGTTAGCTCCGCTCTTAGTGCGACCGACCTACCCTCTATAACGAAACTAAGGTTTGGCTTCGATTTGGTCTTCATTTCGCATAGAATTTTGACTGTAAACTTTGCACTCAAACACCGAGCCTAACGCGGAAACAGATGCATCGGAATTTGTAGACTTTCGATAGCAAATTCATAGTATATTGTTTACCGGGTCAATACTAATCCTATCGAGCATAAAACGCGATCGGCACCCATTGCCTTATGAGATTGGCAAGATTGAATTTGTCTAGACTTTTTTCTGTTTTTATTATCAAGTACATCGCATCGTAGCTGTCTTCCCAAAGATCAATCCGAACAACCTAGACAATCCAGACCAACTTAGACAACTATCTTATCCTTCCAACGACGAACGAATCGAACAATCACACATAAGCGACTGCCTGAATTCCCTAAATGTTACGTTAGAATTGTCCTAAAATCTTCTCAATCGATTTTAGACTGGATATCTTCCTCGGACGGAATACAGAGGCTAATATACAACACCTGGCATTTCAGGTGCTCGTGGAGCAAGGGCTGGGCAAGTACTGCGACCCGGACTTCGTCAGATACACGTCGAGGGAGATGCAAGAGGCTTTGGACATGACGCCGGAGGAGATGGACCGTGCAGCTCACCAGCTGCTTCTCCAGGAACGTCGGGGTCAACCGTTAACCTACCAGCTGCAGCAGGCGACAGGTGATCCACAATGGACACCGCCGTACCAGCCTGTAGGTGGTCAACAAGCAAGTGGTATCGGGTACCAGCCTTTGCAGGAGCAACAACCGGGTGGTCCCCGTTACCATTACTACCCAGGCCAAGCACCTGGCCAGCAGCCACCTCCTCAACAGCAGCAGCCACCACCATCTTAGCGACGCGACGATCCTCCTACCGATTCTTTTTCTAGCACCGCCGTGTAACCGATTCGGGGGAGGAATCGTGGGGAATGATGGTCGGAGGTGGTCCAGTGGTCATTGACGCAATGGTCCGCATGGTTTCCGTATGGTCGTGTCCAATGGTTTCTCGCTTCCATTCTCCAGAAACAAAAGAAAAAGAAACAAATTCGATTTCCGAAGAGGAGGACTCCGATACGCGAGGAATAGAACGGGTTGACGCAAGCAATAAAGCAACGAGAGCAACGACCGCGTGCCCGCGTCCGCGACTCGTCTTTCTGTACCCGGTGGCGGGTCGGGTCGGGTCGTTTTTGTATGTACGTAGCGCGAGCAGACCCGGCGAGCGAGCGGAAACGCCGGTCGAGGCTTCGAGGGACCCGATATCTCGACGGGCGATCGATAAATCCGCGGACAAATCAAGATCCAAGGACGATCGAGATCCGGAGAGGATCAAGATTGAGATCCAACGGACAAGATCCGAGGCTCGCTCGAGTCGGGTAAAGAAGCGAGGCGCGTTCCAAGTTCCAAACGGATCCGAGTTTCGGGACGATCCGGTTCGACTCGAAACGACGGGTCACTCTCTCTCTTTCTCTCCCTCTCTTTCTTTCTCTCTCTCTCTCTCTCTCTCTCTCTCTCTCTCTCTCTCTTTCTACTCATACTTTCTCTCTCTTTCTTGAGACGATAGAAGGGGTTTCGATAAATCCCTCTAACCGTGCTCTCATTCTTATCGTAAACACAAAAACACTCAAGATATATATACACACACACACAAAAGAATACACACAGAGACGGACACACGGAACATACAGACACTTAATTCCTCCGATTTACCGTTGTTAGGTATAAGAAAAACCGAGAAACTCGTTAAATTGCTCTTCGTACGATGGATTCTAGATGAGATAACAAGTGCCTAAGTATCTGTAACTTTTTTCGGACCAGAGAAGAGACTTTTATCAACTTAGAACGAAGTACCGTTATACCGCGAATTACAAAAGCGAGTTGCGTGTTGAGTGTGTACGCTACCGAATACTTGTAAACGATATTATAGATAATTATTATATATTCGTATTGTAATTGTACGCATAAGCCGCGCCCGCGCGAGGATGAATGGCCGATAAAAACGGACGCGTACGCCCGCCGCCGCGAGAGTCGTTCTCGTTTTTTGTATAGCCTAGGTTTTGTGTCTGCGCGAGATCCAACGGAGGCTGGACGAACAAATGCCGAACCTATTGTCAAGAGTACAGCCTGGAAAATCGAGCGCTGCTCGATCGCTCGCTCGTCACCGAGCTTTCCCGATTTTGCCATTCGCGATCGATCGGATCGACGGAAACGCGCTCGAATTGACAAACAATTTTACTCTTCCCTTCCCCACCCCCATTTTAGACTCGATTTTTACAAATTACAATCCCAACGAAATTTCGACTAGTATACGCAGGGTGTCCTAAAATAGTCGTCCACATATGGGAAACAGTGGTTTGATGGGAATAATTCTAATGAACTGTCGAGACTTTTCGAGTTCCTTATAGAACCACTATGCTCTGGTTCAACGCGTCTTTCGACAGACAAATTTTACATGATTGTTTTATATCTGTAGCAAGGAATACGATTTTATTGAATTTGAAAGTTACGACATGCTTTTGATTCGAAGCGGTGCTAAATGAGCTCCTTCCGATTGTCTTTTTATTCATTGAAACATTCGTTCTTACATCTTGAGTACTGTACGCCACTATAGTGGTTTCCTTGGAAAGCATTAGTTCGAACGGTACGAACCACTATAGTGAGAGAGAGAGAGAGAGTCGCGGACGAGGTTAAGAGGTTAAGAGGTTAAAGGATTGACAGGGACGGACGAATGGTCTCGGACACCCTGTGTACACACGTATATATACATATATATATATATTCTTGTAGCCGCAATGGAAACGCGTACAAACATGAGTGTGTGGAACCAACAGAAAGAAAGAGTTTGCGAGCGTGTTTGCGAGATCGAACGAAACAGAATGGAAGAAAATACGCGACCGCCATTATCCAAAGCTTCTCCCAGGTACATTTATCAAGATCGGGGGTTACCGAGTCGATCGGGAGTGGCAGGTGTTCCCCTTTCGCACGCGAGAAAACGAAACGAACCTAAGCAAACGGAATCGAATCGAATCGAAACGATCCAACGGGCGTGGTTCTGCTGATGTTCCACCGACGATGATTCGCAAGTAGTTACTCATGCTCGTAGCCGAGAACTAGCGTTGAATGGCGTCGCATTCCTCGATCTACAATCAGCCACAAACGTCTCCGCACACCCTTCACAAATTTAAACATAACTTTCGAAAAACGAGTCCGAACGACTTGAATTTTGTACAAGGTACTAGAAGGATGTCAGTTATGTGTGTACTGAAAATTTCATCGAAATCAGTTAGCGGGGAGACAAGGGGCAGGCTTCGGAAGTTTCAAAAAACGAAGGAAGCAAGGCATCGTGTTTCTATTCTATCTGATATTTTCAATCGTTTATAACTCGTGACAGGGCTCGTGGCTTAATTTCGATGAAACTTTCAGGATATATACAATTGATATAGAGCTAGAATACGTATTTTTTAAATTTTCATTAAAAGCTCAGGTAAGGGAGCTATTTATACAGTTTCCATTGTTGAGGCTTTCAAGTGTAAGGAAAATAGTGTAGTTCTCTTATAGAATTGTTTTCCTCACGTTTCACAAGCATCGCAGCTATGTAGCTTCGCCAAGGGTTAGAAGACACGCTGATAGGCACCTCAAGAAGAAAGAAAATTGATAACAGTATCGATGTGCCTTGTGACCCCTGATGAAGCTACCATGAGCGTCTCGAATGCTCTCGAAGCCTCAACAGTAGAAATGGCACAATGGCGAACTGTAGAAGCCTCAGGTCACTATAAAATCGATCACGATTTCCTCAACAAACTTTCTTATAAACAGTAAATTAATCCTTCCGAGTTCCCGAAGAGGTTACTCAAGGGTGTTTGGAGAGACTTTTCTGAATGATTGCAGATTTTAGCAGCAGATCGGTTCTCCCTCGAGGAAAACGAGCCCTCAGCCTCGACCCTCGGGGCCCTTCGACTTCTCCTTCTTCTCGCGTACCTTGAAACGACGTTGACAATAATTCTCATCGATGACATTCACAGAACCACGCGCTATCCGGACCGACCTTAACACCGACACTTCCACCGAATTTCAAGCGTTCCACCTTCGACTCGTCGCAGACATCATCATCGTGTCCCGTTCCCTTATCCTCCCCCCCCCCCAACCCACCCACCCTCCAGCCTCGAACACAAGCCAAGTTTTCTAGGGTGTAAGAAACTATAAGAACAAAAGGAGAGCCGCGGCTGACGCGAGCCTTTCGCCGATCACAAGGGAACCAAAACTAAAACTGACAACTGTTCTGACGATGCGGACAGATTCGAACGTTTCCGACGCGGTACGGTGTTCAACTAATAGCTTCCGCTACCTTCTGTTCAACGAGACAAACCGGCAATTAAGATGGTAGATTTGGATGGTAGACGGTCGAGGATGGTTGCTGGTGTCACCATTTCGGGACTGTCAACCCTTCTATCGACTGAGTTTTCAATTATGAACCCTTTACGAATCAATGCAGTTACAATTTTGAGCTTATCAACCCTTCTATTGACCGAATTTTCAATTGTAAACCCTTTACGAATCAATGGACTTACAATTTTGGGACTGTCAACCCTTCTATCAACTGACTTTTCAATTATGAACCCTTTACGAATTAGTGGCGTCAGAATTTGGGACTGTCAACCCTTCTATTCACTGAGTTTTCAATTTCGAGCCCTTTACGAATTAATACAGTTACAATTTTGAGCTTATCAACCCTTCTATTGACCGAATTTTCAATTGTAAACCCTTTACGAATCAATGGACTTACAATTTTGGGACTGTCAACCCTTCTATCAACTGACTTTTCAATTATGAACCCTTTACGAATTAGTGGCGTCAGAATTTGGGACTGTCAACCCTTCTATTCACTGAGTTTTCAATTTCGAGCCCTTTACGAATTAATACAGTTACAATTTTGAGCTTATCAACCCTTCTATTGACCGAATTTTCAATTGTAAACCATTTACGAATCAATGGACTTACAATTTTGGGACTGTCAACCCTTCTACCAACTGACTTTTTAATTATGAATCCTTTATGAATTAATGGCGTCACAATTTGGGACTGTCAACCCTTCTATTAGCTGAATTTTCAATTATAAACCCTTTACAAATTAATCCAGTTACATTTTGAGCTTATCAACCCTTCTATTGACCGAATTTTCAATTATAAACCCTTTACGAATTAATCCAGTTACATTTTGGGCTTATCAACTCAATTGACTGAATTTTCAATTATAAACCCTTTACGAATTAATCCAGTTACATTTTGAGCTTATCAACTCAATTGACTGAATTTTCAATTATAAATCCTTTACGAATCAATGACGTCACAATTTGGGGCTTTCAAACCCTCTATTAATCGAGTTTTCAATGTCGAGCACTTCACAAAGTCGTAAGAGAAATAAAATTAGCAGGTGATGAAAGAACCTACAGGAAAATAGAATATAGACTGGTGTGCAACTTTCCAGTGTACTGGTTTCGTTAAGTGAGTGATTTCGATCCTCGCTTATTTCAGGGTTGCGATTCGACAGCATAATCGAGGCTGTTTTGCGTGCCAGAACCGGACTCGTCTCGTTGAGCAGAGCACAGAGACGAGCGTGTTGTGTGAGTGTGAGAGCCGAGAGACGATCGAAGCGAGCATCGATAAACGAAAATAAAACTTGAAGAGCGACAACAACCTTCGGACAAGCTTGATACACTGATCGTCCCGAGGTCACGGTTGCTCGTACACGCATTGTACTCGACATCTTTCGTATTCGTTTTTATTCCAGCGTCTTTATAATAACACGGTTACGTGCGTTTGTCTATAGCGGTCTTTTTATACTGTTGTAAAGTGGCGTTTACACCGAGAACCGTAGGATTATTGCGCGTAGACGAGAACTTCTATACCTTTGAATCGTAATGATTAACGAATTGCACGTCCCGTAGTCTCGTCGCGTTAGCATCTCGAAGACAAAGGGTGAGAGCCGTCGTCGATCAATTATTGTCAGAGCTTCGCGGAAGCTTCGAATCTCCGGTTAGACAGTGACAAATGACTGCGAGAACGGATCAAAGGACTGCTCGGACGAAGAACGCGACGAGCTTGCACGGAGACCGGCGATAAAGGGAATTTCTGCGATCTTAAGGGAAACAATTTGCAGAGGGGATCCTGTAAGGATTCGCAATATTGTCGATCACTCGCTCAGGCTCTCATACACACAAGCTGTTCTCTCTCTCTCTCTCTCTCTTTTGTTTTTTTTTTTTTTTTATTAAAACCTTCTTTATAGCCGCGGTTGAACGATGCTCGCGCGAATGCGACCGGCTTTATCTTCTCTTTGTTTAAAAAGACACAATCTATATGTTCCGAGAGCAGCTACAAAGCGTTCTTCGAAACGCAATATGGCCGTTCTCGTTCTCCCTATACGTTTGCTTCCGTTTCTTCGCTCATTCGTTTACGCCCGAGAAACAGGACCCCCGCAAAATGTTAGACGAAACTGTCGGAAAGCTACTTCTCTCTTTGACTAAACATTTTTCAACTTGTCACGGTGTGCATATAACGCGAGAAAATAATCGAGAAGACGGTCAATTGTCGACGATCTTGCGATAAAATGAAATGCTGCGTTACTGATCGAAAACTTTGTCTAAACAGGAAGTAGCTTTCCCATAGGTTCGACTAGAATAACAGTAGTGGCTATGAATATTGCGACGTCCCGAAAGGTGTCAAATGTTTCTTGGTTCGGCTGTCGCACGAGCGTGTTTATGTGAGATTATTAAAAAAGATTACGTCTGGATAATTTTAATGTAAGTGCCGCGGCATCCGCGAAGTGTTTAGATTGACACGAAATTTGTATTGTTAAGCAGCGATGCGATTTTAATGGCCACTACAAGGATCCGTGACACGACGAACCAGAATCGCGATCTTGCGGATACTGATAAATCAGTGGAACGATTGTGAAAACTGTTGCGTTCGAATTCGAATATCAGATACGGCGTTATCCGCAACGATGTCCTCGGTTAACCCTTTACGAGGCAGTTTCTTTTTCTGTCTGATGCACAAAGTATTCGCAAAGGCTTTGTCGTCGTTTTACATTCTGCGCGATGTTTGTTAGCCGCCTCGTTACTTCTACCAAATTTAACAATTTACATGCCGAAACAGGATTTTTAACGAGCATGCTACTGCTCAGTCGCAAAAGTCTACGTTTGTGCAGGTCTGAATTTAAAAAATTCAAAATGACACTAATAAAATTACCGTGTATAGGAAAGTCGATTCATTTTTTAGTTGAAATTGCTGTACGATGGGGGTGTATCAATTATGACAGAAATGAATACATTCGATTTGAAACAGTAGAAACGTCTCTGACTTATTGAATTTGTTAAAGAAAGAAACCATATTTGATTGCTGTTTCTTACAATTAATGCAGATAATGTTTATTTCGCAGACAAATCCGCAATCTAACGTAAAGGATGTAAACTACCATTACTATGGCAATGGATGTGGTATATTTTAATATAATAGCATCTGTTCATAGCATTTCATATGTTCCTACTTTCTACTTATATTTTAATAAATGTAACAACATCGTCATTCACTCAGAGCTTGCTTAATCTTAATTAATAAACGAACTAATATCAATAAAAATATGCAATCCGACTTCTTTCTTTTGAATATGAAAAATTCGACGTGTAGACTTTTGCAACTGACTATGCAAAACTAACTCAATAATCTTCTTTCAAATAACAAATCTCAAAGGAACAATTAAATCATCCAGGAATGGGTGACTTGTCGATTTACGAGTACGATTTCCATTAATATTTAAAAAAAAATTGATTGACATTAAATACACGTTTGCTACCAGCGTCTGTATCCGTCACGATCTTCATTGTTATAATATTCTATAAAATACGATGTATGTTCTTAACAAGTATAAAAGAAAAACATTGTCATGAAGAACCTAGATGTTGCAATTTTAAATAAGCACATGAACAAACGTAATTCAACTTTCTTTACATAGTATGTATACCCGGTTCTCTTTTTACACGGTGGAAAAAATCGCACGAGAAAAACTTGTTTAAAAGATCAATAAAGCCTACTTGACAAAAATGATATAAAACAGCAAAGAAAACGAGCCAGTAATTGTTGTATCGAATTTTGGCAAACATTATTCGTATAAAACCGTGCCGTGTAAAAGGGTGTATATGAAAATCATGGTTGCCATAAACATGTAACGCTGGCAGCGAACGTATCAAAAGATCTCCAACTTTCTTCAAGAATCACAGATTCTGACAACCGGAAAATTGAGTGCCAAACAATGCGTTAACGAAAAATTCGCCTGAAGGGTTAACACTCGATTGCCGTGGTTCGCGACCGTCGCTAATCGTTTGAGAAATGAAACCGAATATTGTTTGACCATCACGAAGGCTCGTTTGTAAATATTTTGAATGTTCGAGGATTGAAAAAGAAAACGTGGTTGCTCGATATCGGAGCAGCCAGTGCTCGCTTACTTCTGAACGAAAAATGGAAGATGGCGAGCACACCTTGTCGCACATTCACGATTCTAGTCCGTTAAGGAATTTTACAGAGGTAAGGATCCCGATGCACAAAACCAACGGACACGCACACGACATATATACTGCCGGTTTTCTGTTCGATCATCCCACTTCCTGTTGCTTCTCAAGCCGTTTAACGCTTTGTGGATCACGGTCCGTCTTGTTTCAGTTTGATCGACGTCCTTTTCTTTTTTTAGACATCATTCGTGCACTGTGGTGGACAATAAAACCGCGCAAAAATAGATACACGAATTTTTCACAGTTAAATTCATTTGATGACAACGTAGCTGTGCAATGAATTCTTTTCGAGCATTAAAAATAACAAATTTGCACCGAGAGTTAAAAATAGTAAGCTCATTTCTTAATTACAAGATCTGTTTGGTTAAATAAATTTGTTGACTTAATTCTCAGAAATGCATCTGTAAAATATCAATAACTATAACGTAAGGAATCAGATATTTTAATTAGTAACATCAGGAGACGATGAAATTAACGATACATTTAATTAAGTCGACCTGGTCTGGCTAAAGAGGAAACTGTTTGCGAATGAACAACATCTGTAGTAACAAATAAACGAGCAAGAGTTCCACATTTGTTAAGTTGTTCCTCAGAAAAGCGTCCTTAGAATTTCAATAGTTATAAAATAAATAATCAAGTCTTTTTGACCGATTCAGCAGTTCCAGAATTCATAGTTCTGCATTAATTTGTGTATCCGGATTGGTAGTGCGAGATTCAAACAAAGGGAGCTGTTATCTTTGATACAGGGCATCTTCTGCGATCACCACAGTAGCATAATTGTCACTTAAATGACATTACGTAATTGAAAACGATTATTTAGACGGACCACAAAGCGTTAACCCGTTCCAGCGTGTCGACTCGCGCGACTGTCGACGATTCGTGGCGAAAGCTTTGCAACCCTTGAACAACCGGGTCAATTTCGACCCACACTAAACTTTTCTACATGTTTTCCAATCCGTTCAACACAAACCATTATCCAATGATGCTTACGGTAGCCATAAAAAAGAAATTTGTTCAAAACATGCATCTTTGGTACGACCGAGGGTCAAGAGTGACCCGGTTGAGTAAGGGTTACAGAAAAATAGAGAATCCTGGAATTTCGAGCTCTGGTATTGTACGATTCTCGAAGCGCGATTTGAGCAGGATTCTATCTCGGAAACTATGGTTGTTGAATGGCCGAGAGATATCGAAAAGAGCAGAGTCGCCGAGTGCTCGTGCTCTTTGAACGGAATTGAGGAACAAGGCAAACGCGAGAGTCGGGATTCCGAAATCGACTCGCATAGGCTTAAGCTACCAGATCGTTAAACGTTTGAGTCATTTATTTCTCGTCTGGGCGGCAAATTAAGCCTGATCGATATTTCTTTCTTCTTCTTCTTTTTTTTTTCTTTCCTTTGTCCCCGTTTTCCGCGCGACGAACTGATTTTGGGATCCGTTTCTAAAGCCGAGAAACCGCGAAAAAAACACTTGAATTTTGGCGACAGCGAAATCGTTTAGCGCGGGGAGAAACATTCGAACGTTGCGCAAAAACATTTGTACGTTCCATGCAATTTTGTGAAAGAAACTGCATGGGACACCCACACGGTATTCGCTGAATAGAGATGAAGAGAAAAATCACGGGAAAACTAACGGAAAAAATTGTTGTTGTTAATGTTGTCAGAAAATGTGTCAAATTAAAATATAAGGATTTCAAACATCCAACGGTGTTCTTTCACATATTTAGCCGTCCCATTCTTCGTGTGTCACATCACTCAAGTCTCTTTATTTAATAACAATACTTGATGCGCGCGTGTGTCGTTCGCGAATACCAGTATCTTACATTACTTACAAAATAGGTGTGTGTGTGTGTGTGTGTGTGTGTGTCTCTAGAGAGAAAAAAAGAGGAACAACAGGCGAACGAGAACAGAAAAAATAAAAACGGAGTTTTATTCTCGTGAAATCGCTTTTCCTGCTTGGCGAACACTGGGTCCTCGAAGCCGAGTTCCTGGGTCCTGGCGGTGGTCGGAACATATGATCTTCTCTTCCTTTTTCCACGCGATTAACCATTTCCATGAACAATTGTACAGTGACTAAGTGCAGCGAGATTGTTTCGACGCGTGTTAAGTAGCGGATAAATTGGTTCCTAAAAACGGTCAACGAACTGTGCACGCACGGACTAAAAAGCAAGGCACAGGTATATACAACGGCTGGGCGTTTTTCCATACGTTTTTTTTTTGTTTTTTCTTTTTTGTATCTCTTTCGGTGAAAGCTAGAATTCATCTGTTTTCCAAACTCAATGAACAAGTTCCTACCCGAAAAATGATTCGCGAGAGTCGTCTGAATCCGAGTTTCGAATAAGTTAAAAAAGAATTTTCACTTTAAAGATAGACTACTATTATTTCATCACTTGCGCCGCCTTTTTCGCTTTGACCAGCTCCACCAGCTCCTGCAAACGTTATTCGTTATATTACGTTCGAATAAATGTGGGTGAATGTACTGTCTAGAACACTTCCGCCTCCAATCACCATAACTGTCTAGTTGTTCCGCAGTCTTGCGGATTTTATGCATTTACGACAAAAATTAGTAAAACGTCAAATAGTAACGAAATTTAAGTGTTAAATTCAAGTGGCTTAAACCGCTTGAGAACTACTCAGGAAATTGTCTGCGACAACACATGGTAAAAATCATGATGATTAAAAGCAGGTCCTCTAGACAGCAATTTAAAAAATTTTTTAAATGTTTCTTCAGGTCCTACTTCAACGTGCACACTCACCTTATATCTCCTGACGCACTCTTTTTTCGTCCTAGTCGGTATGCACGCAGCGATTTGGTCCCACCTATCGGGCACGGTGGTGGGATAGGTTTTCAGCGCTTGCTCGAGCAGCTTCTGCTCAGCTGGAGTCCACGGTTGGGGTTCCTTCTTGGTTTCCTTCTGCTCCGTGGAGATCCCGTTAGCCATAGGATGGTCCAATCGCTCCGTGACCGCCGGCATTCGTTCCTCGACCGACTCCTTGGTCTTCTTCTCCGCGATGAAGTTGTCAAAGGCCTTCTTATTAGCCTGCTCCTTCAGACTGGACTTGCTGAAGTCCGTGGATTGCAGGTCTTTGGCTTTCGCGAGGACTTCCTTCGCGTCGCGAGTAACTCCAGCTGTCGAGCTGCTATGTTGATTAATGAAGTTAGCGACCACCTCCCAACGTTGATTAGTCCCAGCCGGGAACAGGTTCACAGCCTTGATGAGCAACTGGAGGTCGTTCTCATTCCACGGAACGGCGTGAGACTTGACCTGCTTCTCCGGTGTATTTCGCGTGTCGTTCGTGGTGAAGCCTACTCTGCGCTCCGCCTCTATTCTCTTCTCAGTGTCCTCCACGATGTCGATGAACGCCGACCGGCCCTCAGCCTGCAGCTTCTTCATCGCCTCCTCTAGCTGCACCAGCTTGAACAGCTCGCAAATCTTCTCCACGCTCTCCATATGCCTGATGCTCTCCGTCGCGTTATTCGCGAAGTAATTGTTCGCCTTGCAGAAATCCCTGAGCGCCTTCCTCTCCTTCCGGAGAGCCTTCTTCTGCACCTCCCTCTCCTGCTTCAAGGCGTCCATCTTCGCCTTCTCCTCGCTCTCGCGCTTCTCCTTCTCCAACCGCTCTTTTTCCGCCGCGTCCCTCGCTATCCTCTCCTCTTCCAGCTGCCTTGCTTTAGCCGCCTCTTGCTTCGCCTTCTTTGCCGCAGTCTTCTTGTCCTTGTCGTCCTGCTGGAACTTCTTTATCCTCGGGTCCAGGTTGTAAGCCATATGCACCAGGCTACGGATACGCGCCATTTCCTCCTTCTTCCGCTTCGCACGCGTCGCTTTGTTCTTCTTCTCGATCCACTTGCGCATATCTCGGCTGAAAGAACGACGTAGATTGAAACGGGCCACAGTGTGCCGTTTTTATAAAATAGAGGGAATCAATTTGAAAATGTTCATGTCATGAAATAGGTTAAAACTAGGTCATAGTTAAAACTAAGTCTAAAAATAGATTAGATCTAGATGAATTCAAAATTTAGCTGTAACCGGGAGACAATTTTTCGTTTTGGAGTCGTTTAACAAGTTGAGAGAAGATTGTATGATGCAACAAATAATAATGTAACAATAATTTCAATGCTAAATTTTGTTCAAATTACTAACAAACTACTAATTTTTGTAATTTTAAGTCTCTATTCATTTAAAATTCGTTTAGGCGTGTCGAACTCACAATTGGTAGAAATCGTAACTTTCGTTGACATAAACTCTTTAACTATTTACTTCCAAAGATGTGTCCATAAGACATTAATTGCTGAAAATTACATTTGAAATCAACTAGTAAAGTTTCAGTTATTAAGGGTAGTTTTATAAAGACAGTTTCTCATTTTAGCAAATAATACCAGAATTATGCTCTACAACCTCAAAAACTTCTACTTGTATTTCATAATATATAATTAACAGAAACATGCGTTTTGTTCAGGTTTTTACGATTCTGGCCTACTGTGCGGGCTAAGAAAAGGCAAAAGAAATTTGAAACTGGAACTTACTCTTGTCCGCTTTCTTTGTCCTCCTCGTCCAGGTAGGAGTATTCACGCCATGACTCGAAGTCGTACCAAAATGAATAAAACTGTTCGACTTTGGCTCTGGGTGTGTCCGGCACGCCTAATCGCGGCACCGGCTGTTTCACAGACCACCTGGCATTGTCCCTGAATGCTTTGCCCATCGTCACGTAGAAATTGCTTTTACAGTCTTTCTCGTCCGGCAAATCGTCGTTAAAGTACGGATCTACGCTGTCGTAGCTCCTCCTCTTGGCGGTGCTGCCCAGGGTCTCCCACGCCCTGGTGATGCAGGTGAAATAATCGTCGTCCGGCCGGATCTCCTCACCCAGCGCCTTCCGCTTGTCCGGATGATGCTTCAGGATCTTCTGCTTGTCTGTAATTTACCAATGAAATACTTCTGAGCCACGCTAATCACAGCGCTGAGCAAGACAGCGAACGATATAACACCTACATTCCTTTACAGAGTATACTTTGAACTTTCTTTACGTACAAGCCCTTTTAATAATCTCTTCGGTCGCTTTGTGCCTGAGCTTTTTCAATCCTAGCACGGCGTAATGATCTTGGTCTTTCCACTCCTTTGGGTCCAACGACCTCAGGTACTCGAGGTCATCCTCGAACTGATAATTGGAAAGATCTTCTTCATCCGACGATTCCGATATCATGTAGGGCTGTGCAATACTCCGATAAAATTGAGCTTGCCATGCTTGCGCCGTCGAGTAGAGAACGAGCGGGCCAGCCGTGCTTGTCTCTGCTTTCGACGAGTCTGAAACTTATTTTAAATCAGCTTTGCTGTCGCGTTCGATCACGATTCGCGCGTTTATTTATTCTATATATATGTACGTTTATCTATATACATCTATACCAAAAACGAGCTATAGCTCGTAACCGCGTGGTATATATGAAAGCAACGAAATATCCGCAATTTTAAGGTCACCTCTACCGATTCCGAACCAAATTCTCCGCTTAAAACACTCTCGATTACCCATATTTCCACAAACGAAAGCCTTCACGGTGTCCAGCTATCGAACAAGTGGATTTTAAACAGTTTCACGCAAATCCTTTTGTGTGAGAAAAACCGTTGCGCTTCGAGGCAACCTAACCTCGAAGGACCGGTGTCAAAACGGAAAAGCGGACGGGAGCAAGAAACTTTACCAGATATCGTATTGAAGGCAGTGGTGTCATCGTTGCCCGTGCCGTCTGTCATTGTTCACTATCAACGGCGTACGATTCCCACAGAGAAAGTGCTAAGAAAATCGCAGCGAAAACATAAGCGATCGAATGCCACCGTGCTCTGAACTGTTCAGTGAGAACGAGCGGGTACTGCGAGAGCTGCACAGATGTATTAGAATAAATACTGACTACGCGACCCGAAAACATTGACCGTGAACACTCGGATTTCATTTATACGTTCAACCCGTATACAGGGTGTCCCAAGATGTTGTATTTCCTTGGGACGGGTGATTTCTGAGGTGATTTGAAGTAACTTTTTCCTTTGCGAAAACAAAGTAGTTTTAATTAAGTAGTAATTTAACAAAAAACATACCAGTCAGAACGCAGTTACAGGGTCGAAATCCGTCCGCTGTAGCTGTGCTCTGATTGGTCCATGTTTTCCGTCAAATAACTCCTTAACAAAACCGCGGAGAATATTTTTGCAAAGGAAAAATTTTCTTCAAATGACCTCAGAGATCACCTGTTTCAAGGAAGTACAACATTTTGGTGCTACGAATTCACCGAACGAAAAATCCAAGCGGTACCACAATCTGGTCCGAAAATCAGATCGATGAAAACGTCTGTATTTAATAATAGCAATCATTTTATTTGCATACATACACGCGCGTGTATAGGTGTGAATAACGCGTAATCGAATACGTAATTGGACCTCCTCGATTATTCTTTGTCTTCTTACATAAATATGTATTTGCGAAAATATGATATACAACAACGCGCGAGAACCGATCCTCGCGCGCCCGCGCGCGCGAAATTCGAATTCTACAAAGAACCTTAATCGTGTGAATCGTAAATTTCTTTTTCCTTTTCTCATGATAATACTTTGGACGGACACATTAGGTTTTTTGGGATGAACGATACATATATAACGCTTTCTCTCTCGGGAAGACTAGGGGAGTATTCGCATCTTTTTTTCCCACGTTTCAAAGCGGTTGGCACAAGTGTCGCGCCGTTTCCATTTGCCCCTTTTTTTCAAACGCATATAAACTTATGAATAAAATACTTTCATTCCAACGATAACAAATTGTTGAATGTTTTGGCGGTAGTCTCTGAAATCAAGAGAAAGCAACGAACAAAACGCTATGTGCAACTTTACTTAAGAGTTACGGTACTAATTGTTAGTCGAGAATAAATTAAAGCGCGTGGTTTATAAAATAAAAATCGGTTGCACGGCAGCAGCAGTCGAACATACATCAAAAGTAACGATCGGGAACGGATCGAACGGGCGCTATGCAATTATCACTAATCACGCCGGGAGACGTAATCAACCTCGACATCAGGAAACGTCACCAGATGGAAGAGTATTTAACTGTTTACTGATGCCCGGGCGATGACAAACGTCTCTGCGATTGATAGGGATTCTGCAGCAAGCGTGGCGAGCATTCAATTACTCGTAATAACAGTGCGTCTATGTAATCTTCAAGGTCGCTCAGACGTTTCTTCTTTTCCATCACTTCCGACTGCAGCTGCAGCGTTAGCTCTATCAGATCCTACAAGAAAACATATCAATTAACCTACTACAGAGACAACAAGTTTTGTTCCATAAATATTTTATCAGATCTGTAACTTTGAAAGACAATCTAAGACAATTTACAGATTCATTATAGAAAACCTATCAGGAATATCTACTCAAGGTTACAAATCCAAGCATGTGTTGAATACAGAAGAGTCCAGCAATCACCTCTCTTGATTTCCCATCAAATTGAGAAAGAACCTCATGCGGCAAGTGACTTTTGCCAGTAATGGTGCTTCGAATCGCGTCCTCGCCGCCGATGATAATTCTTTCCGAAGACAAATGACTGTTATCGTCGTTTAGCTCCTTCAGCTTATTCTCTTTCTCCTTCTTCTTGTCTTTCCTCGACTGTTTGTCGTCCTTGGGACTCCAACAACTGTATCTGTCCTCCTTTTTCTCCTTCAGCTTTTCTTCTTTCGCGCTTTTATCTTTATTCGACACGGGTCTCTCTTCTTTGTTCTTGTTCTGCAAGACTTCACGGGGCGCTGGCACCGGTGGTTCAGGTGTTTCTTGGAATCTCAGGGTCGTCGACGACGGAGAACCAACCGGTGACGCTTCGCGATGGTCCTCTTTTGGCTCATCGATCACTATCTTTGGACTTGCTTTGTTCTCCCACCTGAAAGAACAGCGCTTTATTAAAAATTAAATCTACCCAGTATCTTGGTCAATTCGTCATGAATTATTTTGAATGATTGTTGTAGCAGAATATTTGTAGAATCTAGAACATTTCTTAAATTTCGCTTAAGGATTGCTTTGTACCGTTTGACGTTGTTATGAGCTTGCTTCCCATAGAGTTTGAGACCCCACTCGTCATCCTTGATGTTATCGACCTTCGATAAATTGGTGGTGGATACGCTCATGGAGTATCTAGGTGGTTTGCTTGGCGCAGCGTTAGCTGGCGCTGGTGGTGGGTGATTGGCCTCATTGGAATGATTACCGGAAGAGACGCTGGAGGAAACGGAAACCACGCTGTTGCTATTTCCACCGACCACAGGTGCATTCAAAGACGACGCTGAACTCTTATGAGACAAGTCATCAAACTAAAGAAGAAACACACTATTTTCAAATAATTCCATTACTTTCAATCTTTAAAGATTACCGTAAATTCGTCCTCATCCTCGCTGATCACACCAGGATCAGCTTCACCCGGTTGTTGCCTAGTGGGGGTCTTAAACTTCCTCTCGTCCCTCTCATCCAAATCATCCTCTTTATCAATATTATGCTTGCTTTTCCCTTTCACGCGGTTACCGATGGATTTCGCCAATTTTTTCAGGCCTTTCCGCTTCTCCAAGCTACCTATGCTCAGCAAACTTCCTCCGATAGAATGAGCGGCGTTGGATAGTTGCCCTAGGGAACTCTTGTGCCGCTCTTTGTGGCTCAAATCGGTCAAACTGCCTGCTTTGACGATGAAGCCGATCTTCACCTCGAGTTCACCTCGCTCCTTCGTATTCTCCTTGCCTGGTTTACTTCCCAGGGTGTACCTAAATAGCAGATGGTCATTAGGATAGTGACATAGCGTTTTTAGAGGAAATTAGTATTCCCTGGAGCAAGTACACTTTGTAGCGAAAGAGTATGCCTAGGTAAGGGATCGGAAATGTCTTTAATTCTCTATAACTTAAGTTTGAAGACGCTAATTTATTATTCATTTATTATAAACTACCTCCTACTAATAACTATCGACCTGATCAAGGTAGAATGAACTTTCACGCAAAATGATGTTTTCTTAACATGAAAAGCAAATAATTTTTAAGCAAGGACACGTTTTACTCTCTTGTTACATCCTCTCAACTTTCTCAAAGCTCTGCTGATCTTGTTATTTTCATGAGAACAAGTGGCCGCGAGACGGAAATTTCCTGAACGATTATTGCAACTTTCCAAAATGCCATAAGCGGGGTACCGCTATACGTTCACTCGCGGTACTTTCCTAGCCGTGTGCACGTGTGTGAACATGCACAGGAAGGTACATGATGCGCGCTATAATTCCGATAACAACTCTGCTTTCAACGAGGACGAGGAGGAGTTGCTTTAGGAAGAGATCGCTGTTTCTCCATCGTTAACGGGGTATTCTGGTTTTTCAATTTAAAAATATCGACTTTCTGTTTTTCGCATTTTCTGTAAATCTAAGTGTAGATTATTTGTGTAAAAGGATTTTAAGGAAAAAAAATTGGCGATCATAGATCCCCCGCGTAAGGAAAAAAAATTGGCGATCATAGATTAACGCACCATCTGTTCCTGGGTCTCTCGTAGACGTCGAAGCTGGACAGGGGTATGCTGATGGTGCCGAGGAACTCGTCGACACCCAGGAAATTACGATGGAGGGCGGTCAGCACGATTTCCGCGGTGTTCCCCTGCTCCGGGATAATTAATTCGCATTCCTCGTGCCATTCGACGTCCCTCGCTGCCTTCTCCTTCACAGACGTCTGGTACTTCTCCTTGCCGAGGGCGATCGTCACGAAACAATCGTTCGTCTCTGCGTTATTAAGCTCAAGTGAGATTGCGTGGGCGGACGGAGACGGTCGACAACAAGGTCAGAATTAGCCCCGGCCACGTGACGGATATTAAATCTCGCGGGAGACAGTGCTGATCCATTGTGTACTTGTTGCTTCATCGTTATCGTATAGAAATTACCTTCTAGACCCGCTATACCAGCTATCATTTCCTATAATGCTACCGATTTCAACGCGTTTGCGTCGTTAGGGTGGTTGGCAACAGTTGGAAGAAAACTTAGGGGGTGGTTCTTCAAGGTAAGGCGAAAAGGAATTAGAACTACTGGGTGAGTACAGATGATTTTTTTTCAGACTTTTCATTTTACTATTATCGAAACTATAAAAATGTTTTCATGAAAGATTCAGATGAAAATTTGAATTCAGGGGGGGGGGGGGAGAAAAAGTGAAATGAAGAACATTTATTCATACCACAGATAAATTTATAGCAATTTATTGAATACAAGAAATTCAGTAATGTAAAAATTGTTCTGAATTGTGGTCTGATTATTTTCAGTGGCGCCTCAGAGACGCCATTAGAGTGCAAAGGGATAATATACATACTTCTTTATTCAAGTACATATTATCAGTCTTATTATTATAAACGAATATATTCGCAATTAAGTCTTCCTAATTCACGGGTAATAATATGCACGAGTGTGATCAAAAGACGAAGACGCTGGTTGGCGAGTCGCTATTATTTAGCCGTGATTGTTAATAATTTACACGGCTTAAGCTTCCTCGTAATGTAAACTGATTACACCGATCTCGATTGTGGCCTGATTCGTATACGTCAGTGTCTTGTAGTGCCAGATAAGTATGACTCAAGAGAAGAAAGTGTCGTTATCTAGCCAGGAGTAATTCCAAAGTGCAAACCGTCGAATAAACTCAATGATTCATGTACACATTGACATTAACTATGCCACAAACCAGCCGCGAGAGCTGTTAGACTGTTCTAACGTTGTACACACATGAGTCCCTACGAATCCGATATCTTTTTTTCGTTTACGACTTACGCAAGGATTACGTGGTCGAGAGTTTTCGCGTGCCTCGCGAAATTCGATTTGTACACACACGAAAAGAGTGCAACGCTATGCAATGCGACGGTCATCGAAATAACCTCGATGTGGTTTGTTTTGAAACGTGATCCTCTTGGACGAAAGTAGACCGCAAAATGCGAGGACAATTGTCGTAACGTGTAAACATTGCTTTTTTTTTTTTATTGAAATTAGGGCGATACTTACTGTGCTTTCCCTTCGTCAACAAGTTCTTCGCTCTCTGAACTGTAAACAAAGAAAGGCTCGAATTAGTCGTTATTTGGAGAACGTGCGATTAGGTTTGATAATGAATGCTAGTAGCATCTCTGTATTTGTGCATTAATTAATTTCAATATTTTCGTTTTAAATGAACTGTGAGAGTGGCGAACACTGAAATTGCCTCATAAAATTAAAAAGATTGATTTTATTTATATATCGCGCTTCAATAAAGAAACTTTTTCATTTCTCCTAGAAATATCTTTGTAATTTTAGCAATTGTAAAATAAAGTATATGAAAGTCGTTCTAACTTCGATTTAGAAGAACGGGAAGAGGGGCGATAATGTAAGATAATTTTATTCGACTAAACGTTTGCACAGGAAGCCTTACAAGTAATCTTATGCATCGGTCTGAAGTTGTTAGACATAAGTGATCATTTAGCGCATGCTTAAGAGGATGCCACCCTGAAGCGCACCAACGTAAGGTAACTTTCCGAATTTATGTCAGAGATAATTACCTAGTAAAAAATTCTAATTTTTTCGGCAACTAAATACCCGACTTTCAGCTTAATATATCAATTTTTGTCAAAGCAAAATATTGAAAAATGGCGGCGATATCTATTTATTTCAAAACTACGGACCGGGTGCTGTCCGCCATTGTTATACGGAACAGAAGCATCCAAAATTAAAAATTGCAATTTACTTATGAGCAGAAATGTATTACCTGTGATATAGCATAAGGACTTTCGAGCATTTCAATTATTGTGGAAACGACAGCAATTTAAAGCGGAAAAAATCTGTTGTGGTTTGGTATAAGGGTTAATTATTATTAAGTATCATTTTGGTACAGGGTTTTTAAAGTTTGGACTATAGTGTGCCTCGGTACAGCATTCAACGATAATAATTGGTCATGTTTCCTCGATCATCGATCGTTTCAGGTCGCGGTCCCGTTGGGACCGAAAAATGCGATACGGGAGCGTGGGCGTACCCAGAGATAAATCATTTCGGCATGCTGGTCACGCGCGATAAAACATTAACGCGACCGGAGCGTGAAGAAGGAGTGCGAAGAAGCCCGAAGATGCTGATCAGGATAACGCTCGGTTAAATTTCGACAGATTATTAGGATCATTTCGATTAGGATCGTTTGACGAACTCGCGCGCCGTGCCGGCGATCGTTCTTTCTCGCACGGCGCGGCGAAGTTTCTCTTTCCTTCGAGAGCGACTTTCGTCGCTCGGGTACTTTGGGATAATGTTTTGCAGAACGGAGCCACGTTATGCCCGGCGAGCATAATCACGCGCCTACCTGTATCGCGGTAAAAGCGTTCAACGTGGTTATCGGTTCCCGCCCCATTATTCTTCGGCATTCTTACCGCGAAACCGCATCGTTCGATCACTATTTTCGTCAGGGTATCGCTCCGATAGATTTTTCCTTTACCCCAGCTATTTCATTCATTTTGCAATACCATGCTGTTGCGAATTTCGAACGAAAACGTTCGAGTTCGTTCTCCGACGGTCGTGGTCATTTTCAAGAATTTTACTCTTGGGAATTAGTAGACCGAGGATTATTATGCATTCATGACATGTACCAGTTGAGTGTGTATTCAGTGTACATGAATTATAATTAATAATTCTTGTATTCCATGTTTGCCAGATTCATTTGTATCGGGAACCGTTTAGGTAATGAAAGAAATTTTTCCGATATTTTAGTTTTCACCATGTTAGATAAAATGGGAATATGCATGAAGATCTGCAGTCTAGTAATTACGGAGGAGATGCCGACCAAGTATAATTCAATTTTATCCAGTACATTTATCCAATAAATGTTAGAATGACATTTGTTTTCACATACAACATAATAATTTAACCGCTTGGAAAAATGTCATCCAGCAACGTCCACATCAAGTCTTGCTGCCTGATGCAGTGGGATATAAATAAGATGCCATGTAAGTACATATTACAGGTGAAGAGTCATCGTCTTTTCTGGTTGTTTAATCATTCCTGTTCGATTTCCTATTTAAATATTTATTCAATAACTAGTCCCCAAAGTCTCTAAATAATTCTTCATTCTTTCAATATTCTATTTTCAATTTTGCTTTACCCTCAAAAAAATAAAGGTAGCGATAAAAATTCATGGATGACGTTCTAGGAACATGAAAGAATATTCAAGAATTTTTTGGAGCGTCCGAATGAAGACTCTAATTGAATGGAAATTGAATCCTAAAGACTAAGATTGCGGATGGAGGGTTAAAATAATTATTCAATTTGCATTTTTCTTTCTGCAGCACAGCGTTGCTCGGTTCAGTCGGTCTAAATATGCAGCTTGAATGAAAGTGTGACTACGGGTTGGAGGAACAGGAAGTGTATAGTCTTCCTGAGAATTGGATCGGCAATATCGGTAAAACAGTTTCGGCAGAAGATCCCGAGGAGAACACACGCGCATTGTCTCGCGCGTTCTCACAATCAGCTGGCGCACAACGTATCGGTTTCTTATTCCATTTCTACACGCACAACACAACCGTCTAGCTTGCTGGCTGGGAAAATCGACTCTCTCGCAGCATTCTTCCACAACATGATCGGACGAGCTGCGAAGCCTTTTGCCTCGCTGCATCCGAATACCGTTTCCCCTGAAAGGTGCATTCTTAACGGTACGGCACTGCGGCTACCGTGTTGATTAACCAAGAATAACGCGATGCATATCTCGCTCGAGAATTTTTCATTTATATCGCCCTGCTAACCAGGAGAACCGAGTGAACTCGTCCGGGAACGCTCTTCGTTAATTCTAGCTTATTTGTTCCCCTAAAGACTGAATTGAATTCTATTATAAAATGAAGCAATACAATATAGCGAACAGGCTATTCAATTGTTTAACCCTTTGCCTTCGGAGAAATCTCTTGATTTTGGGATTAAAATTGCTTCCAGGATTCGGACAGAAGTGGTCAATAATCTGACTTTGAGTCAGAAGAAGAAGGAAATGTTCTAAAACAATGTTTCGCAAGGGGTTGAAAAATTGAAGGCGTGGGTATGCAAATAGCCTTTGCATAAAGGGGCTCTATGGAAGGACTAGAATCCAGAATCTGGATAGAGTCTAGGTCCAGAACCTAGAGCCTAGTGCTCATTGCTTCCTCCAGAATTATTAGTGCAGTTGCGTTCAAAACTTGCCCCCGAGGTATATTAAGAGTATCCCTGAAACGAACTAGCAAAGAGTTTTGAGCCAAAGTGTGCTCCCCTTGCGAACATGAATCGAACAGGGTCTATGGGGTGCAGGTACGATCCTGGAAAGAGGATCCAAGCCCAGGAACGAAAAGGGGGGTACCATCAGCTGCTTCAACACATGCTTTCACGCTTTACCTATTTTGCATGGAAACGAAAGCGCTGGGAACTTGTCAACCGACATGTAAACGCGCGTCGTCGAGGCTCTAATTAACGGCGAGCGTGTAATTAGAAGAAAGCTAAATAATGAAGTAAAAACGTGTCAGGGTCTACCATTCGGTATGTATCATCGCGATGGGGTACCGCTCGGACGGTTACACTTCTTTTGTGTTCGGCATATAGTGTTGTTCACCGGTCAAATTCTATCGAGCGAAACCACGCAGACCAATTTTCATCGGTTGAGTCATCGAGTATCTGGGGCGTGGATGATCGCGCCGCGTTTTAAATACGCTCTGTCCCTGTTGGCAATCCGTCTCGGACA
This sequence comes from Halictus rubicundus, assembly GCF_050948215.1. Taxonomy (NCBI): domain Eukaryota; kingdom Metazoa; phylum Arthropoda; class Insecta; order Hymenoptera; family Halictidae; genus Halictus; species Halictus rubicundus. Next base: position 6,035,414 of record NC_135151.1, read on the forward strand.
ACAGGAAGCCAACATCAACGTTACGACATTAGCCTACTCGCCGATTAGACGGAACCTCCCAGGAAAACCGCAAGAAAGCTCGACTAAAAACGCTCAACTTTATAACTGAGCCATTGTTCGTGATGATGGCGAGTTGCCAATTAAAACCACGAATGTGAACTCCGTCTGTCTAACGACAAAAATATTTCACCTTACTAACAAACAGGATAAATGAACTGAAAAAAGTTACATTTGGTACTGAATTTATTAATCGAAGTAAAGACGATTCATCAAACGGGATAGTGGTCCTCAGGATCAAGAGGATATTCTGGTGTAACCAGTAAAACAAATCAATTTTTATATTTTGCAGTCCCTTATAATCTTTATTTGAAAAAAGATAGATTACAAGTTCATCCATTCGAGGCGAACGAACGATGCTCTTTGCTCCAACGATCGTACTATCTTTATTCTAATTCCCTAAATGTCGTTGTTTAACCGCGAGGAATATTATTGTGTGTATTGTTTCGCTGAGCGTGCAGCCCGAAAAGGGATCGTCTGGTAAACATTGCGAAACGCAATGGAGCGTCGCTAGAGAAAAACGTGTGCAGCCGAGTTGATTTACATGGCACCGGTGTCGTTTTCCTGTCGTGACACCCTTTGTTGACTACAAAGTCCTGAACCTCTCTTTGCAGTCTCGCCAACGTTTGCCAGAGAGCTCGGGCTCGTCTATGCGCATCGCTCTGGCAATGCCGTGCATGTGCAGTAGGTACGCGAAAATGCACACGGGCTCTCGCATCACGTTCCCGCATGCACGCGATCGAAACGCGCGCACGCAAATGCTAGATCGCAATCTTCTCGCCTCTCGATTCGCGACTATGTTCGTGCTTCGAAGGTATTCGAGTTTTCACTGCCTCTTCCCAATCGCAGCCGCGTCACGGGAGGCCTTATTTTCACGCGGATGCAGAATCTCTTAAATCCTGGCATTTCTGCCACTTTCTACGTCATAAGGTGCTGCGTACTGACGTCGTTCGACATCCAAAACTTAAACACTGATATGCCCGGCCTCTACCGAGAGTCTGAGTACCCAGCTTAAGGATTCTAACATGATTGCAACCTTGGCTCTTAATCGTAGACAAACTCCGTCTCGTTCTGAAATTCTGGCCTCGAAGACATTACTTTGCGAATCCTGTAAAGCCGGATGCTTTGCACTGATTTTATTGGAACCGAAGAGACCCCAATTACTGTGCCTATATTAATTATACTTATTTTTAAAGCGTAATGAATATTAAAAGAAGATATATAACATATATATATATATATATTTACTGATTTTAATGAAAAAAATTTGATATCTCTTTTATAATATTGATTATACTTTAAAAATAATTATAATTAATATAGGAACAGTAATTGGGCCCCTTACCGTAATACAAATAGAATTGATGTAGGTGGAAGGTTTGTAACGCTGGGCGATCGTATTTAAACATTTATTTGGTCATTTAATTCGACACATTTCTGAGCCTAATTCTCCGAAATCAACGTTAATCATACCGAACCTAATTACGAATAAGTTAACGACACGAATTGGCTAGAAGAATGGAATTTCGATGGAATGTAATTCTCTAACTCAAACTGAACCCAAGTATACTGCTATTCGAGGGTTAAAGGGCTAGTTAACGGACTGCAGAGTTGGGTACTATTCTAATAAATTTTCAAACGGGTTTACCCGTTATTCGAAATAACCTTTGCCCAACTTTGACTACCTTCAAAAGATTTGAAATGTTACGAATTCCAAGGAGAACGAAGCGCCACCCTTTTCGTACGGCAGTTTTTAGGTTAGTTTCGGGTAAATAAACAATGCAAGAACGACCGCTAGATACGGCCCTGACGGCCCGCTTTCCCGCTGCGTGAGACAATTTTGGCAGATTTTCCGCGACGCATGTCCACCGCCGATTGCACCACCGGATAGAATACGAAAATGTCAATTCGCCGAGATAGTCCGGCGACGACAGTGAATCTCCTCTCTCGGTCGAAAATCGACCGTTGTTCAGTTCTATCGTGACAATTGAGGTCGCTCGAACACGTCGCTCCGCGGATGACACGGAAAACAAACATGTAAGACTTTCGACGGCGTTCAAACGAGAGAACGAGACAGACTCGCCGATAACGAGCACAGATCTCTGGCTAATCGGTTTTCTCGTGGTAACGAGATTGCGAGGCTTCGATCACCTACATTCGTACACACACGTAACCTAGCTTTGGCTGAAGCGAATCGGTAATCGGTTTACGGTACATCTGGCTCGGTTCGAACCACCTGCCGCGCGGTACCACGTACACTCGAGACGTGTTTGCGTCGGGACTTGTCTGCCCTCGCTTACCTGTCACTTGGACGTGCGTCGGACTCCACATTTTCCTCGATTAAGTCACGCGTATACGCGCTCGCGAATATTCATCTGTTGTTGCTCCGTAGACGACGTGCCGAATACTACGCGGGCAACGCGGTACAGCACGGTACTGGCATCACGCGGCACTAGGTTCACAGATTTACTCGACGCTAGCCCGAGCCACCACACCACGATAAAATGCTCGCCGCAATGTATCAACGAGAACTATACTTCGCTGCCGTGTTCGAACAACCGCTACGTCCGCCTCGCGCACCGCGCACCATTACGGTAACCACTGCGCAACGAGTCTCGCGCATCCATCACACTCACGGGCCTCAGGAACGTCTCTAGTGGCGCTGTCGCCCTCTAGGCACTACTCGCGGTCCATTTATAAACTAAATCCATCGACCGTTTCAGGACGAATGTCGTCGTATTGGTGTCGTTAGATCCACGTATTTAATTCTTCCAGTTGCAAACAGATCTAATCTAATTGTTGCAGTAAGAAGAGTATGTATTTTTATTTTTTCCCTGAACTGAAGACTTTGATATAGGATTCTGAATGTCTTAAAAAACCCCGGTCAGCAAAGGATTAAACTTTATGTCCCTTCCTTAAAATATCGATATAATAATTTCAATGTTTTATATGTATATACTTCGCTTTTTTAAATTGAATAGAACGATTCTGTCTATTTTGTAACCCTTCGGTGCACGCGGATTGAGGCTGGAGTTACTCAATGAATTCTTGTTTTGTTAGAAGCAGCTTTATGCGATACAGCAACAATAACATTATGAAAAAAAGGCCCAACAGAAAAGTGAATACCCGTGCACTGAACGGTTAAGAAATCTTGATTGTCTGAGAACGGATGGAATCTGGAAAATTGTTGTAAACCGCTCGAAACCGTGCTGCACGATCGAAGATGCAAGTAGATAAACAGATTTGCAAAACAGAAATGCGTAGTTTCCAGAAAGTGGCATTCACGGCTGAAGCCTTCGGGAACAATTACACGCGACCTTTCCGTTCGTTTGCGTTAAATGAAAATTATTCCGCCCATGCCGCCGAAGAAGATACGCAACATGAATATTTAGACAAACTATGAAGTTTATGGACATTGCAGGCGGAGAGCCGATGCATCGTTGCACCTTGTAATCGTCGCTCGATTCGTCATCGGCAAGATACGCGGATACACGAGCAAGAATTCGACGGTAGAATATGTGTATACAACGTGTGGAACTGTACGGGCAATACCTGTGCAAACATCACCTAATGTTGCTTACCTTTTCCGTTTGACTTGCCGATAATATTGACAATAATTCAAAGACAAAGTTCTTGAATGCAAACGATGCCTACATAGAAACCGCACAACGATGTTTCTCCCATTAGTTCATTATTGCATCGAGATAAGTTTCGCTTATTCTCTGCAAAAAATTCTGATTTTTGCACGATTAGTTACGTTACCAGGTTTGCTAATTCGTGATTGCATAATGATCGAATGTTAATGATGGAACGATAAATAAAATTATGCATGTACATCGCGAATCGTACCAGCCGCCTTTTCGTACGTGCAGAAAGTTCCTCTAACAGCGTCGTCGATGTAACGTGCAATTTTCTTCAGATTATATGTCACCGGGTGACAGCTTTTATCTTTAGACGGTTTTGCAAGACGGAGATGCGAGTTGTTCCGCGAATAATATCTGATTAACTTATTCATCATCGACGGCGCCACGTCATTTCGTTTTATCTCGAATTTTTCACGATTACGTCATCCTACGACCCCATCCTTCCCTTATCATAATAGATTGTGTTTATTGTGTAGGTTTACCTGGCCATTGTTGTTTGATTGTGTCGCGAGTTCGCAGTAAGAAATCATTATTCTTTACGAGAATTCCTTAATTGCGATTTCATGTTGTTTCGTATGTCTCTGATCATGTTCGATCACCCTTCTATCAAATCATTTGTTGTAAGAATAACTCTACAATGCTTTTCATTACGGTACTCTTAAAACCTTGTGTTGTTCAAGAAATTTCCATCTTTTGTAATGCGATATTTTATCGCTAATACCACGATAAGTTATCTTGGTATAAAACTTGCAAATTTCGTACCTTGCAGAGGTTGACATATCTCCACGTTATGTCCTATATAGACTCTATGTACCCATAGTTTAAATTTTAAATATGCTTATTCGCGTTGCGCGAGCGCTTGTGGTAACTACGTTCAAGGTTTGAAAGTCTACAGTGTGAAATATTATTAAATATCACTTTCGGATCCATTTAACCCGACACAGGGGTTAATACTATATTAACCTGTTAACCGGGTTAACTCTGTCATTTATCTCCCACCGAATCCCAAGACAAGTTCTACCTTCTTCATTCTATATACGTAAACAATTTTATCAAATAAATACTCTGAAGTATTGACATCGACTTATACTCTTATTCTCATTCATTCGGAGTCTACATCTCGAAGAATAAAGAAAATTCCGACGCCAGAACGATCTCGTCTGCGTCAACAAATATACTGTGACTCACTATATACGGACGTCGTGCAACAGGTGTGCAGCTTTCGTTCTTTTCGGTAAAACAACGGTATGACGTGTAACAGCGTTCGAATACCCACAGAGATATTTCTACGTGGAATCATGTGAATACATAGCATATGGCCAAATACGTAAAACCCTCTGGGACTTGTTTATAAATTCCGAACGAACGCTCAGTTAAGTTTCATCGAATTGCCGACAGGTGGAGCTCGAATGATCATCTTGTGGCGAGGCTTCGCGATTTTACCAATAGAGGGCTACGGTAGATCATCGATCCTGGATCACTTTCTGACGAGATTTATTCGAGTCCTTTAATTAACAAAATGCTCCTCGAATATTGGGAATCTTAAAATTCCCATTTATTTACGACTTTTGCTGTGAATACTATACGGGTCTATACGTCTCGTAATCCTACTCTTTATTTTCACTAAAAAAAAAACAACAACACGCATTATGATCTGTTTTTCCAAAGAAGTAGCTTAAGACATTCCAGGTAGAGTGGACAGCTTTATAGACAGTCGACTATAATAAAAAAATAATTTATACAAATAGGTCATTGGTCCTACGCATCAAGACTTGTGTCCCCACTCCAGCTTCCTCTTCTACCCCGCTATTCCCCACGCTTCCGCCGCTGCCCGGTTATGTGACGCATTTCGTCTCTCTCGTGTATACTCCGGTGCTGTCAGAGAGGGGATAACTTTTCCCCTCAATTCGTGCTCCCTCCCCTCATCTGACGGACACTGCTCCTTCGTTTAGCTTCCCGGTTTCCTCGATAACGAAAGTTGGAAGGGGATAAATGATCCTGTAATAAAAACAGTCTTCCCAATTTCAATACAATTGCAGCTCGTAAAAGTTCGGACTTTTCGCATTTTATTTTCAAGGGCCTAAAATAATATTTAATCATTTCAGGGCGAATGTTGTTACATCGACCTCACGTATATAGCTGTAAACAAATAATTTAACTATGTTTAACCTTGTTGATGTTTATGTCGATTCGTCATGAAAAGACGTTAACTTTTTGTTCAATGATTCATATACTCGTTGAAAAATAATCGAGCACGCAGACGCGCGCCTCCGAAATTAACTACGACTTTCCAAACATTAATTGGGTGCACTTTGATCCAAGGTTACGAACGTCCCATCCAAATTCTAGTTTTTCAGCAGGCCTGTTTATATTGAGTCTAAAAAGGAGATTAATGTCGATCTCAAAGAAGAATATTATTCGACTGGTTATCAAAGAAGAATAGGATCGAAAAGTATGATCAAGAAAATTGGTATGTAAATCGTCAGAAGGGTTCGTTGTGCAAGGGTTATACGACAAAATCATTCTCGGAGTAAGATATAGAATAATTTTTAAATATATGATACACTTTGACACGCGGTCCAGGTGATCGGTCCAGGGACGTATCGCTGTCGAGATCGGCAGTCGCACCTGTGCACCAGCATTGTTCCGTGCGGTCATTCAACAGGCGGCGTTCCCTGTCCTTCGATTGGTGCACGTGACTCGATCGCTGTTGCACGCGTGAACCAGCCTTTACGTTTTATCCGATTCCCCCCGTAGTGTGGCAACGATTGCCGACGCTGCGTGCCGCCAGTCGGTTCGAATAATCGCCTCGTGGCAGGTGTAGACGAGAATCGGCGAGCAGGAGAGTCGTCTAGTCAGAGCCAGGCCGTCGCACGAGGACTGACGAGCCGCGTCAGGTCGCGTTTAGTTCATCAGTCACTAAACAAAAATAGAAAACAGTGCCGCGATAGGACAAGGCAACAGGACGCGAGACAACGTGCGTGCCACAGCTTTCTGGCCACAGTGTGTTATATCTCGTTCGTTCCCTCGCTTTTTTTTCCCCGCCGCTGAATTCTATCGCGTGTCAGGCCCGAGACTATCTCGTCTGCTTCGGTCACAGGTTTCCGTTCGGTTTCGTTCCGTCGGTTTCGATACGGGGCGGCTTGACAATCGGCCACGAGGGTCCGACGCGAACACGCACCGCAGGCATGTCCTCCCTGAAGGGTGACAAGGCGCCTTGCGCACGTCTCTGCCATATCTTGAAATGGGAGGACTTCGACGGTTACGGGTTCAATCTGCACGCGGAGAAAGGGAAGAACGGTCAGTTCATCGGCAAGGTGGACGACGGCTCACCGAGCCAGGCCGCTGGCCTGCGACAGGGCGACCGGATCGTCGAGGTTAATGAGATCAACATCGCGAACGAGACCCACAAACAGGTGGTCGAGCGCGTCAGGGCGTTCCCCACCGAGACCAAGCTCCTAGTCGTCGACCAGGAGGCCGACGAATATTTCAGGGCCAACAACATCGTTATCAAGGGCACCATGGCGAACGTCAAGGTGATCAAGACCCCCGAGAAGAATCCCAACAGTGTCGAGCAGGAGGATGAACTCAACGGCAGCAGCGCTTCCACCGACGAGGTATGCATACGCGCGACATCGTCGATCAAAATAATTGAAAGCGATTACGGTAGTTCGGATCCTTTGAATGGTCGACAGCCGTGGCCCGCCTGTTCCTTTGATTCGCGATTCCAGTCGACGACCGATCGCCGAGACCGGTCGATCGCGACTGCAGCCACTGCTATTGCTTAGGCTTCGTTCAGATCAACTATTTGATTATGTTGGAGAAATTTATTTTTATATGTTGAAGGCACTGTGTCATATTATAAGATCAAAATCTCACAGATACGTAATCGTTGAGATAATTTATTAGTCTAGTTATCTGCATGCTAGTTGAATAAGGATTTTTTTCTTTGCGTTGTTTGGATTTCAATCGATCGAGTCGAAGCTTCGATCTGTAAATAATCGAGAGCGTGGTCCACCTGTTGATTCGAGTCGATTGATCGCCGAGAGCGACCGATCGCGATTACTGTCATTGCTTAGGATTGATTCCCATGAACTAGGGTAAGGGACCCAATTACTGTGCCTATATTAATTATACTTCTTTTTAAAAGAATGAATATTAAAAAGAGTTATATAACATATATATTAACCGATTTTCATAAAAATAATTTAATATATTCTCTTTGTAAATAATCGAGAACGTGGTCTACCTGTTGATTCGAGTCGATTGATCGCCGAGAGCGATCGATCGCGATTACTGTCATTGCTTAGGATTGATTCCCATGAACTAGGGTAAGGGACCCAATGACTGTGCCTATATTAATTATACTTCTTTTTAAAAGAATGAATATTAAAAAAGAGATATATAACATATATATTAACCGATTTTCATGAAAATAATTTAATATATTCTCTTTGTAAATACTCATTATGCTTTAAAAAGAAGTGTAATTACTATAGGCACAGTAATTGGTATCCCCCATAGTAATTGGGTCTCTTATCTTATTCGATAAATAATTAGCGAGATAATGTATTGGTTTAATTAGCTAGATGTTAGTTGAGTAGAATGATGATTTTTCTTTTGATTGGTTGGAGTGTAATCGATCGAGTTGGAGCTTCGATCTGTGAATGATCGAGCGCGCGGTCCACCTGTTGGCTCGCTGATCGATTCACCTCGAGAGCGATGAATCGCAGCTAGAGCTCTTGCTATTCATGGGATCTACATATGAGTATCTTGAGTACACGAGTATTCGGAGATTCGTTCAATTTAAATCTGAACATCTGTATCTGAGTATCTACTCGATCAAGTTAACACTAGAGCTAGTAAATGAGTCAGAAATTCTGAATGATTCATTTCTTAATCTCATCTGATGTCGTGTCGAACCAGACTCTACATTGGTTTTTGCACCAATGATTTACAACTTGTATTATTCATTTTAATTATTCATATTCATCTATAATGCCACAATTACACGTGGGAACGATCTTAGTATTTCTCAACTATTCTAAATAGGTTAGCAAGGTTACCTGTGTGAACATAGTTGAATTTCATTCTGCAAATAAAAGTGGTATTGGTTACCGGGGTATCCTATGCAGTCTAGACGCACGATTTCAGTGCAATATTTAGGAATTAATTTCAACAAAACCGTCGAGCCACTTGCATCGAAATTTTGCACGTATATTTATACATGTGTCAAGCATCAGCAAACATTTTTACAAGAAATTTTATTCAACCGTGTAGGAGTTATTAATAAATTAATTAACCATATCACGAACAAGCTATCCAATCGTTTAATCCGTTTTGAACGTACCTATCATCGGACGTGCCAAATCGCAACACAGCTAATTTGTTTAAATGGCAGAAATTGAAAGGCCAGTTTCCGGAAATTGCGTTCATTTTTTAATGATGTTGAATAAACATGAATTAACCACGATAAAATAGCCCGGTAGTGGTCTTGATTGACGTACGTGCTACCGGGATTAAATATTTACTAAACATCTGGCTCCGATAGCCTCTTCTCCTTTAAACATAGTAACGTTATCAACATACACAGCGTGGGCCATATATTATATATTATATTTGAACTTTAATGCTTCGTGTATTTTTTGAAACACCTGTAATGACTGCGTATATGTTATTTCTAAGAAATAGATACCCTGATGTATACGCATACCAGGATTACGGTTTTTATTTATTCCAAGAAATGCTACTGTTTATAAATATTTTGTTTCAACCTATGGTTTTTTTGTCGCACATCTACTTACGTACACTGTAATTATATGCAGCAAAGTCGAAATGCTTGCGACGTAAACAATATCTTTCCAGTATCTCGTGAACTCTGTGAATAGTTAGACGTCGTACAATATTACAGTAATGAGCAAGGGAAAAAATATCACGCCGGAACAACGGCAATTAGTGCAGCAGTTGTTAGAAATAAAGGCTTATGTAGTAAATATTAAAATTTCATAACTGTAAATATCAAAAAGCTGTAAAAATACAATTATGTTACTATGTACATAAATACGTGACCGTGGATAACTAGACCTCCGAACAAAAAATCTGTATAACTATTTATTTATACGACATAAGCCAATAGCATTTTCTGCTTTAGTTACATATACCTTATACATTATAAATAATGTAATTCATTTTTATATAAGTGTACAATGTTCAAGTGCAGATGTAATAAAGTTTCATGTTGTTCAGTGTACTTAAGTATATGTCCGCCACTGTAAGCACACCGACCATTCTAATTATTTCCGACCACGGTGTAGCACGTATTCGAGTAGCTTCAATCCATAACTCGTTTTTACTACGATATAAAACTAAGAACCTGTACAGACGTGTATTGTTTTCTCTTACTCGGTATCTTTAGATCGTGAGTCAGACCGCTGAGAGCCGATTACTTCGACACGTTGAGATTTCTTTTTAATTAACGAGTTATTACCTTGGATTTGTGGTGTGTATGCTTGTATTATGCATCAAAGGAGTATTTGCATTGCCAGTTTTTTTGGATATAACTCCCAGTAAAGGAGTAACACATTGATGTAACTAAAAACAAGTTTTAACGCGTCATTGTGTACAGAAACGGAAAAACATTGAAATTTCATTTACTGGAGGCCTATTAACCATCGGACTTCTGCGAGTTCTGGGCCTATGCCGGGGCCATTTCTGACCCACGCCGATATTTCACTAGTTTTCTTTCGATATAAGGCGACGGCTCGGGGCGGGATAAAGAAGAAGAAGAAGAGGGGATAGCGATTTTCTTATTACGATTTTCTTATTATTAATATTGGTATAATTACGGGTCACGAATGACAGCATATTGAATCGTTGTTCTAAAAGGAAGCTTAAAAATCATATTTTATAGAATAATCCTAAGAAAAACTATTAGATTACATTACTGGGGGAGAGTTGTAGGTTCACCATTGAAATTACTATTATCGTTGAAGGAATTATAAAAAAATCCCTAGACTTTCAAAAATTAGGGAATAATCGCCGGTACATAGCCTGTTGCTGGTTTGTATGGTATTTGCATAATACATGTGACTTTTGGGTTTATACAAATAGTTTTTTAACCGAAATAATCGTCGGTAGATAATGTGTTAAAATTTGCATGTTGCTAATTTGTATAGCAATTGCGCACACGTGACTTTTGGGTCTATACTTTTCTAACCCGGTTTACGTATGAACGCATGTACGTTTAAAAATATAGAGTGTCGTTTCGTCGACTATTACGCAACAATAAACAACTTAACGCGCTTCGAACTGCATGATATTAATGCAACAAAGCAAATCAGAGTACTTTTCCGTGTAGAGTGCGAATAACCATTACCACGAGCTCATCAATAAGCTGTAAACCAGCATAAAACTCGGCGCGTGCACGATCCGTAATAAGAAAGCAATTGTTGATGCGTATTGTGCCCGGAGCGTAACAAGGTGTACTCGGATTGCGTAAACGCATTTCGCGCGTAATCTTCGCGAGCATGATTCGCCGTATCCTTGTAACGTCGTAAACGATCGCCGGGGAAAAGTAGCCTCACACACCGGTGTTTTTACGTATTTAGCGATAAGCGTGTAAAGCGTTCGCAACCGACCCTGCGGTTTTGTCTTCGAACATCTGTGTTTACGCGGGTTGCCAGCCCAACAACGAAGCGAGCTGGTGGATTTAAAAAAAGAAAAAAAGAAACGAGGTTGAAACACCATACGGCAAGAAGAATGTCTCTTCGCGTACACCATTGTCCCCCGTTTTCAATTAACCGCGCGTGAATTTATGGTTCGCCGGCCGAGTTTAAAGCTATTCGGGTCGGGCCGCCATTTCCATAAAAAGCTGCACTGTGATAGAAATGGAAAGGAATCATTTGTTGACTAAAATGGTGCCGCGCCTTTTTCATGCACTTAAATGGCGGCTTTGGGGAACCAGGAAAAATTTGAAATCACATTTGCCGTGCTGAATGTGTTTGTATTTTAATCGTCGCGCGTGTTTCAGGATGGAATCTAAATTTTGGATATTTAATTTTATGCAAAATTCTTAACAAAATTTAATTTTCGAATTTTGTTCCTTCTCTATTCGTGTTGTAAGCGTTGGACTATGGAAAATGTAGTTGTACAGACCCAAGTACGTTACATTAAAAAATAAATGGACTGGGATTTTTATGCAAAATAAAAATTGTCTGCATTAAATGCAAGATACAGGAGCTACATGGACATTTATTGCTCCTTTAAAAATAATTTTAGTGTGTATTAATTCCAAGGTGCAGAGGTGTAGAGTTGAAAACAATCCAACAGTATTTTTAATTTCTTTAAACACCGTCCTGCGTTGAGTCTATTCATTTTTGTCATGAAGGCATAAAATTCGCGCTCTGCAAATTATACAAGCAAAGGGTGAAGTTAGTCTTGTTCCTATCTGACCCAGTATAAACTGTAGACTTGTAAATAAAATAGAATTTGTTCATATAAAATGTAGAGCATTATCCCAGAATATTTTGTGCAACTATTTACTTCCTACTGTGCAACTATTTACTTAGTGTAAAATGCTAATAAACCAATTAAAATTGTTAAAAATTTAAGTGCAACCATACTTTCATTCTCACTTTCTCTTGCTCGTACAATATGTTCAAATATATCGGGTAATTGTTAAAAATTCAAGTGCAGCACGAGGAAGTGGACTTGATTTCACTTCCTGTTGCTCGTTCACTATGGATATGATGGAAATTTGTAAGTTCTGCAGTCGAAGCAGCTTCGCAGAAGCAAGAAGCTAAAAGAATTCGAAAGTTGGTCAATCAGCATAGTTCGCAAAAAGATCGTCCGAGGCAAATCGAATCGGCAAAAGGGGTTAGCCGTACAAACATGTAGAAACGAAGAGTTTAGAGGGTTTTTTTTTCTGGTTCGTTCCGGCGAGAAGGCTCCGTGGAATTGCGTGACACGCGGCGTTCGAGTAGCGCCGCAAAAACGAGGAGAAAAATGTTCGTTAGCCCCCCTCGAGAAAGCTCATTTGTCGAGCGACGGTTCTTGTTCGATGACTCGCGCGAAACACGAACCGCCGACAGCCGTGAGAATGCTATCTCGAACCGGAGGATCCTGTTCGGTCCGAAGCCGAGCGAATTCTGTCGGAAACGAATTCGCATAAGCACGCGTCAACTTGCAGAAACAACGACCATTTTACGAGCGATCGCAATCGGTCTCCGACTAAACGCCAATCAATGTCGTTTTACTGGTCTCAAAATAGCGACTAGGCTCTTTACAACTTCCTGCACTTCTTCTTTCGTGAAAAAATAGTCTTTTTCTTTCAAAGAGCAGGCTCGCTATTAAAATACGAAGTAGAATGGATCTAAAAGTTACTTGCGCTTTATGTGGTTGGACCTCGTTTCAATCAATTTTCAAAAATGTTAAAAATTTTAAAAGTCAATTTTTAACGTCAAATCTATATGATGGATTGATGTAAATATTTTTTCAATGGTTTTTAGAGACGTTTCAATCGCATTTTCACGGGGGAATAAATGTCTTCAGTGTTTCGCTCGCTATATCATGCATAAATATTTTAGGGAAAAGGGAACGACGTATGTATCGCGTGAAAGTAGAAGGTCCTAGCTTAAAAATGAGATTATTATTGCACGAATCGAATGGTTACAAATTGCGTTCAGCTTCGCAGAAAAATGCAGAAACTTTTGGAACAGAGAGTGGAACTTTTTGCTACATAAAAACTGCAACGATAATTATATCTGCTGCCTCATTCCGGCGAGTCACCGATAACTCGCGCCGACTGATATCATTATCGCAGCTTCCCTGATTGCTCGAGCAGCGAGGAACTTTCATCTTTTCTCCGATTGTTAGAAGAACAACGATCACGATAAATTCGGCATCGTACGAGCCCGTGCATACAGCGGGTTTCGAAACAACCGGCGAAGAAATCGGCCGCGAGAAAATAGCATTTTCGATTGGGAGAAGATACCAGCAATCAGGCGCCATTAAGTTTCCCTTATGTTCGGTACATTTACTCTTAGAAACTGTTGCTTTCTTAACTTTTGAATATGCACACTCCACTAATTATTGGGTGCGCTAACAAGTAGACTGCGGATTTTATGCATTTCTGAAATGAACAGTCTTAAAACAGTGTTTAAGATCCAAAGAAGTTTCGAACGCAGATGCATTGTTCCCAAGCTGTGAAAATTATCAAGTAGTTTCTACGAAGAAGTTTCTCGGCGACTGCTGTTGCTTTCGATTAATGGAGAAAATTGTTATTTTGCACGAAGATCCGCAGAAACGTCCGAAGCTTCCAAGTCGTGAAAATTATTAACCCTTGTGCCAACAACTAAAATTTTTTTTTTAAATATTCGATGCCGTTGCACTTTGTGATTTCAATGCATTCACCTCAAATATAAATTGATCTGTGATCATCCAAAAACATAAAAATCTATAATAATTTTGTTATTTGTCAACCAAAATATTAAAGAAGTTTTTCAGCAAAACTGGAAACGTGGGTAATGCAACAACAGTTTTATTTTGCATAAAGAACCGCGAAAACGCCCAAGGCTTCCAAGTTATGGAAATTATTAAGTAGTTACATATTTTTAAGTAGTTCCTACGATACGAGTTTCCCCGTGACTCCTATTGCTTTCGATTAATGCAGGAAGTTTTTATTTTGCATAACGATCCGCGGAAACGATGGACGAGACCGACTAATAACGCATATTGTTAAGATACCGCGAGCACTTATATCGTTTAAAAAGAAGGACGGTGAGTTACGTTTGTATATATGTGCAAACGATTATGATGTGTAAAACGTGATCGCGTTTATTGCGATATTTTTGCTGCATTCTTACTATAAGGTCTGCGTACAACGTCGCAGATTGAAATTCGATCTCTTATCGAGCGTTCGCATGTTATACGTTCGGCCGCGTCACGGATCAAGGGGAATCACGGTTCTGGTGACCTCGAACGTTGCCATGAGAGCTGTTAGGCTCCTGTACATGATATTTGCAATATCATTTTATCCTACTGAAATTTTACGGATTTCCAAGCATTCGGACTCCGCTAAACTTCTGTCCACAAAATCTTGTGAAACAATTACAGTTAGAATTATTAACCCTCGGACTCCTGCGCGTTCTAGGCCTATGCCGGAGTCATTTCTGACCCACTCCGATATTTCACTACAGTTTTCTTCCGATATAAGACGATGCCACGGCACCGACTTTCGTCGTATTTCGGACGAAGAAGAGGAAGTGATTTTCTTATTTCGAAATAAAAAGCGTCGTCTTATATCGGAATAAAATTGTATATATGGACGCATTAACCCTGCATTACTCACATATGAGAAATCTGATCCCAGTAAACTAATTCCTAGTAATCTGATTACTCTTGCTACTTGGAAATTAATTGCTTAACCTTTTGCACTCGAGTGGTGACTCTGAAGCACCACTAGAAATTGTTGTGGCATTATTTGAAAAAAATTACAAAAAATATTACAAAATATTTGTTACATTACAAAATTTGTATTTAATGGATTACTAAACATTTAAATATTATATGCGGAAATCGGATCAGTTTCGTACGAATAAAATGAAAATATTCCAAGACGGAAGAAAAATTTAGTTTTAGAATGAAAATAGCGCCGAGTGCAAAGGGTTAATCCATACATAGTCCAGAATGTCCCACAAAAATTTCCAGGGTTTGAAAAATTAATTTTTGAAGTTACTCAACACTAGGTTTACGGTTTACCCAAAAGTGACTATTTTACATTACTGTATAAGCATAACGAGAACGTGTCTAGCCAAATTTTTAGCCATTTTTTAAACATTAAGCCTAGTAAACAAAGCGCTTATGTTACCTTATGGAAATGACAAGGCTGTATTTATTTCGATTTTGTGCAATCTTGGGCAAAGATATTTGTTGATTTGAAGCGTCTACATAATTTTGATAATTGTAAAATAGACAATATGAAACCGGCTATTTAACCATCGGTGGTAGGTTTAGTGTTAATAATACATACCGAAAGAAACAAATTTGTTGAATAATTCCTCGTGGAGGCATCTTTGCAATCCCAATAATCGTGAATTAAAAATATTAGAACGCGTCCCGTAAACCTAGTGTTAATCCGGACGATGGTTAGATAGGCAAATGTTTTTTTTTATCTCTACCAGAATATTGCTCGGATGTTCTCGGAACGATATGCCCAAGGTTATTAGAGTAATTAGAAAAGTCATTTTCCTGTGTCGGTGTTGCGGTGAGATTAGCGTAGCTCGAACGATGACTCACTTCGCCTCGAACGGTAAAATACGTACAGACAAAGGTGACGCGACAGGTCGTTTTCGGTCTTTCTGCGAAATTCAGCCTGAGGAAATCGCGAATCTTGGGACATTTTGTAAGCACGTCGGCGCGGCTTATGCGAAAAGAAAGCATTAAACGCTTAACGGTGCCATAAATTGGACGCTGGTCGCGACTGTTTAACGACGGCGACACACGGGGGATCGTTTATTCATTAATTATAATGAGGTATTTATCGCGCATCAAGTATTCGAACGAACGTGCTGCGAAAGATGGGGGGAAGGAGCGTAAAATTGATGCAAGATAAAAACCACTGGATACATTGACACGCGAATTAACTCGTCGTTCGATCAAATTTTATGTGACGTGAATTTCAAGCACTGTCTGCATTAAACGTAACTTGCAGCCTCTAAGCAACTGGTGCCACTCATGAAACTGCAAATTTTTTTCTGTAACGTAGCTGAATTAAGCCAGGAGCAACATTCATAAACTATTAACATGGTTAATAACACTAGAAGAATTTTTCTTTTCTACGATACGAGTAGATACATATGGTGGTTTCGTCTTAGGTGATTTCTAAAATTAGACTACTCTCCTATAGATATGCTCCTAATTGCTTAAATGCAGCGAAAAGATTCTGCAAACATTCTGCAACCATTCTGCAAACATTCTGCAAACCTTGTGCTACCGTTCTGCAAAAAAATATATTTGAACATCTACGGAAGAGTATTCGATAGTCCCTCAAGATTGCAAGATTTCGAAATAAATTTGATTACTGAAACTGCAATTCTAGCCGTGAATCAATAAATAGCCTTCGGCAATACAATCGTATAGTTTCTTTCATGATTGTTATTTGAAAGGAGACTTTTCAGATGCGTCTGATGCGAGGATCGTGAAGGCTCAGGGCCGATCCCATTCGTTGAAGCATCGCCAGATAAAGAAAATGTTTTGCGATCGGTTATCAGGTGAAACTGCGTTCTCGTTCGCCTGTGTATCACCGAGAAGCGTTCTTGGATGTAACAATTACAGCGTTAATCACCGGAAGTTCCTCCTTTGTAGAACGGCGCGTCACTGGCCTTAATTCAAAGGATTGTAGGGAATTACACGACTAGGTGAAATAACGACTGCGACTAACTCTTCACCGGTGCGCATTTCTTACAGGTGTTTGCTGAATTTAACGTGCGAGGCGTCATTGTGCTTTTATCTTATCGGTTGCTCTAGTTCCTATACTTGGCAAGATCGATTTCTTTCTCAACCATCCACGGTTTAGAAACCACTCACAACGGAAATCTACAGCGAGTCGACAATAGTTCCAAACACCCCTTATAAACAAAATAGAATTTCTCAAATTCGGTCAAACATCTCTGACAAAATTGGTGCATTCATGATATTATTAACACTAAACCTACCGACACTTCTTGCACACCTATTCCTACCGTGCGTGGTCAAAATGGCCGGTCCTTAAAAAAAGTAATTGTTAATATAATTAAACGTGGATAATAGTGAATTTGTTGCTGAATGAATTAGTATATATTATCTCGTGCGGTCAAATTGACCGGCCGCGGTCGGTTAGACAAGATACATATATTTCTTGGAAAAAAATGAAACGAGAAATAAATACTGAAAAATACGTTGTATACAAACTTTAAGAAAAGTGATAATGTCGTATGTACAAAATTGTACGCGCAAAAGTTTGAAAAGGTCAATTTGACCGGCCGCGGTAGGAATAGTGTTAAAAAAATTACTGTTATATTCAGAAGAGCCTACAGAATAATCCCGCATAAAAATCATTCATCTATCTATTCTAATTAGACCAGAAAAAATTCTTAAAGTCAAAGATTCCGCTGTATTCAGTCTTTTAAAGGCGTCTTGCTCTCTTTGAACATTGTTTAAAAACTTGTCAATGTTCATAATGTTCACAAAAACTACACTGTCGTATTCAGCAGAATCTACAGAATCGTCCTAGATAAAAATCATTCACACATCTACCACAGTTAGGTCAGAAAAAATTCATAAACTCAAAAATGTCGCTTTCCGTTTAAGGGCGTTTCGCTCTTCTTGAAACACTGTTTAAACACCTACAAACTTTCGTAACGTTATACAAAAAAAAAAAAAAAAGAAAAAAATACTGTCGCATGCAGAAGAGTCTACAGAACAATCCCACGTAAAAATCATTCCCACATCCATTATGCTCGACTCGGCAAAAATTCTGAAAGTCAGGACTTCAACCACTCCTTTGGGAATAAAGGAGCAAAACGACATCCGCGTTCGCGAATTCAACGAGTTGAAAAATCCGAAATTATCGACTCGCAAAATCGCTGTTAGAGGATGCCGAATCGGTTCCCACGAGGGTCGAACGATCGATCGACAATCCAGAGCTCTGCCCATCACGTTATCTCGAGTTTATCGAAAGACGCGGCGTCAGGCGGCGGCCTCCGTCCGATCCGATTCGCCGGATTTCCGGTGATTTGAACCCGCGTAAAGTTACGTAAATTTTCGCGTTGTTCCGCGCTACGTGATCGAAGACGCCTCGCGAGCTTTTGCACGGCAATCGCGTCGCAGTTACGTGCATTCGCACGTGTGTATATATGTGTGTACGTATGTGTATCGTAGATTGCGTGTGCATTGGGGTGGAAACGCACACACGATCTCCTATCGAGGAATCGCGAACGCTCTTTTTCGTTCCTCGTTACGTGCTCGCACTTATCACAATCGGACTTCTTTTCTTTTTGTTTTTTTCTTCTTCTTCTTTTTTTCCAGGATACGTTTGTTTTTCTCTTTAACTCTAGCTCGCCTGTTCCGTGTTCACGTTCTCGCAACAAACTGTTCATTTACGTTCGCAATTCACATAGCTCGCGCACCTCCGTATTATACCAACTTGCGTTTCTCGCTCATCGTATTTCGATTTAACGGCTGGTAATTCATTCGGCAAACGTATCTTAATGCCTCATCTCGATGCTTTCGTTACGTGATTATGGCTAGGGAAGAATAGCTTCTCTATGTGAAATCTAGATGCTGGTCGTTGGTGTATATTAACAAATGAATTGTTGTTCGTGGCTGATGATCGATTTTCATTGGATTATTGCGGACAGAGTGCGGGGTTCTGTGCAGTAGAAGGTTTGGAAGGAAACATTACTGCAAGCTGTAAAATATCTATACTTTTGAATAATGTGTTTGTTTAAAGAGAAGTGCATCTATTCTTTGAAGAAAAAATTCCCAGAGATCACGGTCATGTTCAGCATTGCTTAAGTCAGTGTGTTCGATAGAAGTAGCTGTTACTCAGGAATTCTTGAACATTTTACGACGAAACAAATGACTACAAACTGTACAATATATATACTTTTAAATAACGTACTTCCTTAAAAAGAAGTCCATCATTTTTTAAGGAAAAAATTTCTAAAGATCACGTCTTTATTCATCATTGCGTTCGAAGGAAGTACGCTGTTACTCGGCAATTCTTTAACATTTTACAACCGAAAGATTACTACAAGCTGTACGATATATGTAGTTTCAAACAATGTGCTTGGTTTAAAACGATGTACATCGATTTTTCAGTCAAGAATGTCTAAAGATCACGCGTATTCATTCATCATTGCGTTCGAAAGAGATTGCAATCACTCAGGAGTTCTTTAACATTTTACAACCGAAAAGTGACTGCAAACATTATAATATATGTACTTTTAAATGACGTGTTTGTTGCAAAAAAAGAGTCCATCCATTTTGTCAGGAAATATTCCTAAAGATTTTATTCATCATTGCTTAAGTCACTGTGTTCCAAAGAATTGGCTGTCAGTTAGGAATTCTGTAACATTTTACAACAACAAAATTATTACTAGTCGCACAATGTGTTTACTTTTAAACAACGTACTTGTTTAAAAAAAAAGTCCACCAATATTTTCAGTGAAAAATATTACGTTCCTAAAGGATCGTCCTGTTATGTTTACCAAACTGTAATGAGCGATTGCTTAACATTTCACAAGAACAAAAATTACTGCAAGGTGTGGAATATACGTGCTCTTAAATAACCTACTTGTTTTCCAGAAATATCCATTGATCGCTTCAGGAAAAAATTCCCAAGGATCACGTTTTTTATTCATCACTACTAAGAATCATTTACAAACTTCTTCCTCGTGTACCTAATGAAAGACATTAATTTTCTCTTTAATAGTTTCATAATGTACGATCACTTTTACCGGGCATACTTTATCAGGACGGTGGATCCGTCGATCGAGAGCGCGGCAGAATGAACGCATCAGGTCGATCGATTGCCCAATCGTTGATTAAGCAAATTGATACGAGAGGCCGGGTCGGTCGGAAAGAGAGGAAAAAAAAATTGTGCATATCCGTGGCGTGCAGTCGATCGCGCGTACGGCAAAATAATTAATCGGTTCTCCACAACAGGATAGTCAATTTCCTGCCACCGTTTTCCATTGCGCAATCTATCAACTGCGCGCGCTCGCGCACGCGCACGCGGTGCGCGTTGCATGCGCTCGACACCCGCAAGAAAACGAGAGGGAAAACCAGAACGGACAAACGATCCTTCGAGATTCTTTCTCCCCCCGAGATCGTTCAGAAGTTGAGTAATGTCGTTTTTCAATAAGCCTAATCGCGTCTCGAGAATGCAGGTGGTAAACTACGTCATCCGCGACTTTTATCCTTACTGCTTGCGGTCCATTATCGTTTGGTCGATTAATAGCTGGCCATAATCTTTCTGCCTTCTGTGTTTCAACTCGAATACGGAAGCTGGAGTCATGGGAAAAATGTTTGCTCGACGAACTGTTGCCTTTTTGGAGTTGATAGTGAGCGATCCAGTATGACTCTGGTTCGAACTGTTTCATAGAAGTGAATGGTTTAGAATGGTATCGGCATTGATGTTCGTTTACGGTGGAATTGGTCTGTTTGTATGGTTGATTGCTCTGTTTGTACATTCTTTGTACACTTATGGTATGAGCAGATGTTAGGAGCATAAGGAATATTGATACAGATGGTAAATTATATTATTAAACAATAATCGGCCACTTTGGAAACTAGAGAATTCGCTATTAATTCCGTCGATCTTGAACATCGTTTTATCAATCTTTTCAGAACGTTTTAAAACCACCAAGCTCGAGTTAATTGTGCCAATCCACTGACGGAAAAGGAGCTATTAAATCTGCTTTATATGGAACCCATTAAAAACGCTCCATAATTTATTCGATCCTTGATTTCTATACCCAACTTTGTGTTTGCCATGTAACAATTTTTTAAAAATTGCAATTTCTTGGGATTGTAAAAAAGATAGTAACATAGTAAAGGAATCCAATTGCTGTGGGCGGTACCAATTACTGTACCAATTAATTAATTATACTTATTTTTAAAGCGTAATAAATATTAAAAAAGAGTTATTAAATTTTTTTCATTAAAATCAGTCAATATATATGTTACATGTCTCTTTTTTAATATTCATTATGCTTTAAAAATAAGTATAATTAATATAGGCACAGTAACTGGTAACCCCACAGTAATTGTTACATTTGTGCTTACATTGAAAATTTTATCTGAGCCCATAATATTAAAAATCTGAAGCACCCGACGACGTCATGCACCTGTCGTATTCGTCTGACGTGGAACGATTGCATACCTTTTGAAAATTGCAGAGCTCGAAAGCGTTATTTAAATAGATAAACTTTATCATTGATGGTTAATTACGTGTTACAATTTTTCAATGCCTGTGACGTAGGACGCTCGTGTTTTCATTCAATATAACAGAGAAACTGTTATTATAAACTAAATGTAATCTAATTTAATTTTTTTTTTACATTATTAATTGTAATTTAGTAATATCGCTTACATTATTAAATATTTAATAAATTGCCAAACATTTCAGTATTGCGTGAGTAAATTGCGTCAATTTCATGCACACAAAATGAAGGAATCATGTAGAATGGAAATGTTTGGTTTTCGAGTTAACATCGTGTCCGAGGGCAAAGTGTTAATATAACGTGAGGCCGTTCTTTGAAGAACTTGTGCGGCCGACATCTTGAATGGCGCCTACCAAAAAGCGCCATAACTTGTTCTGTCGCGGAAAACGTCTAACGTCGGCTTCGTTTCAGCGTCAACCCGTGTCGCGTTCGACTTATCGGTAGGTTAAACGATGCCACACGGCGAATCCGGTAAAATTCCGCACCGGGCAACCTCGAAAATCCGTTATCCGCTCTTATTCCGATTTCCGTGACTCGGGCCGCCGTGCCGAAGCGATTTTTCGAAGAAAGCGTGCCAAAAAAAAAAAAAAAGAAACGAGCCGCGTCCGCGTCTGAATACGTACACGGATAACGGGGATTCCGCTCTCGGGAAAAAGAATCG
The DNA here is from genome assembly GCF_050948215.1 of Halictus rubicundus. Classification (NCBI taxonomy): domain Eukaryota; kingdom Metazoa; phylum Arthropoda; class Insecta; order Hymenoptera; family Halictidae; genus Halictus; species Halictus rubicundus. The sequence goes on from NC_135151.1 coordinate 6,057,760, forward strand.
GTGCATCCCGGTCCCCCGGAATAATTAACCCGTTAACCGACTGATTTTACGAGCATAAACAATCGAGGAGGCGAAACTCGAGACCTATAAAATTAACGTAATCGGGACTCGTACCGAGTGCGACACAATCCATGCCAATAAATGCCATATGCGAATGTCGTCGAAATTCGCAACAGTATTACAACGCAAATCCTTTGTTCGAGGTCTCCACTATATTCGATTTGTTCAAAGTTGATAGTACTGCGCTAAACTGCTAGCAGCGTGTGCAAGATTTTGAATTCAGCTATTACTTTTCCGAGTTGCCGCTGCAATTTTATCTCTTCCGAGATTAGGATGCACCGGCACGCGTTCGCTCGCGGTGAAACGCGTACGTGCAGCCGGTGCATCGCTTGGAAAATAATCAAATCGCAGGGTACTGCCAGTCGGACGGTGCTGCAACGCTGTGACACAGATTCTGGAAATTTTATAGAGAGGCCGTGGATCGTCCCGATGCGTAAACACCGTCTTCTTTGCGTACAACTATCGTTCCTCGCGACGATACGGCGTTATTACACGCGGGACAAATTTCTCGGAACGCGGAGAGGAAAGTCGGATAGCTGATTCCACTGGTATTTGAGCAACACCGTAGTTGTATGGTCGTCGAATGCGTCCTAAGTTGCTCAAGAAAAATTAAACAACACATTCTGTAAAAAAGACATCTCCGATAACCGTTTATTCAAAATCAATATTAAATGTGCAAATAAAACGTTCGGTAAACCGTGCGCAGTATTATGCTTAAATTATCATAATTTCATAAAAAAAAAAGATCGAACAGCAATAAACTCAGGCTCATTTCGCTGCCCCACCATTCATCTTCTCCTTGTCCGCATGATCTAATCAGTGCGAGACCAAAAGCATCGCGCATGCCACATTTCTCTCAGAAATGCTGTGAATTCAATCGTCTCTGAAGTGTTTAAAAAATTTTCTTCGGGACTGAATTCGCCACAGACTTGATGATCGAAGCTTCCTCCTCGCAACGAGACCTTAAAACTTGAGGTACGATTTTTTTCGGCCGTTTTATGGAACAAAACTGGGGGACAAGTTCTGAGCACGCTGCGGCTTGCATTACCGCGAAGACGGTGGTACAGTTTCCATTCAAAGTTGAATAACTCGACCAGAAAAAATCGCACCTCAAGTTTTAAAATATCGTTGTAAAGGGGAAACTTCAATCTTCAAATCTGTGAAGGATTCAGTTTTCAAAAAAATTTTTCAAAGATTTCACAGACGATTCAATCTCGAGGTTTTCACGAGGTTTGAAACGCGAGTGCGAACCACGTCCTCGTGTTCGTTTTCAAAATTACGTCAACGCGAATGTTTCTGTCAGTTACTCTTTGTTCCCGGTAAACGAGACTCGTACATTCTGATTGATTTGTTTGGAAATAAGGAATCGGTTTTTCCAATTCCGGAGGCGATATCGGTACGAGAAGGACAGAACCCCCCCCCCCTCGACTAACATTATTTTCGAAGAGATTTAAACGGTCTGCCGGCACGAAACCGGTTTTACCTCTGTAGCTCGGCTTTATTCGTTGGAATTCTTTTAAGTAGGTACCGTTCGGAATATTGCATCAGGGCCCAAGGTCGTTTATGAGTTTCTTCGACGGATTCGTGTTTAACTATTCATCCGTGAGCTACGTTCGCGTTTATTTCTGTGTCGTGGGCATTTAAATTGCGTCTCTCCTGTTTCACCTGCTAATGCGGTTCTCGCGCCTTTTCCCTTTTCTTCGGATCGAATATTCAACGTTTTTCCCTCGAGAGACTTTGCGTTCCGATTAATCGACTGTAAAGTTAACGGTTCCACGGGAATCGTTCGAACACGTTCTGTACAAGAAAAAGAACAAGTTATTTCAGACCAATTTTAATGCAAACGCGCAGCTTAAACCCATTTGTTTCAAACTCGAACGATATTGAAACCGAAATGTCTGTTGAATTAATAATTGTTAGTTCGTGAGAGGTTTTGCTCTTTTCTGTAGAGGCAATTCGCAATTTAATTTGGAAACCCATGAAAAGTTCATTCACTGGAACTCTTACTGAAACAAGAAGAAAAAGAACACAGTTCCAATTCTTATCTTGCACAAAGGTCTAATAACGATGGTTAAACTTCACCATGGCAACCCAGAAATTTTTAACGTTTTTTTATATAATCCTACAGATCTCGACGAGGGAATGCCAAAAATCGAAGTTTTAATGCGAGGAATTCGCTGGTTCAAAAGTGACGCGTGTTTATTTGATCCTTGATCATGTTACTCCAGCGACGGTACGCTCTCGTGTCACGCTCTTCAAAACTACTCCACTCGAGGTAGACCTTAACAGGAAAAATGCAATCGAGAAAAACAAGTTAAATTCGACCGTGAACCACTTGGTCGATATCTCGCCAATTCGATTGCGCTTATCAGAAGCATAACAGCCGAGGAACAACGCGACACGTACCGTCCGCTAACTGCCTCGCTTTTACTTTCTATCTGCACCGGCATTAAGGCGAAATGTTCAGCGTTGCGCAACGAGAAATTTGTTTCGCTGGTCAAATAACGCGAGGTCGATCGATCAGCGTTACCGGGAATGTCGGAGGATAATCGCGTTTCGCGGTACCGAGTTGTCAGTGATAAGCGCGTGCAACGTTGTCGTAGCGACAACGTGGTAGGTACCAGGCTCAGCCTAGGAATCGTCTAAGAATTCTTATTTTCCTTCAACAGGATCGATTCTATCGGCTGAAGCGCATGTTTGGAGAAAAAAAAAAGTAGCGCGCAGCAACGCGATCAACCTTGATACGTGACGCGGGTTTCTTATAGGTCACTCGCGTCGTGTCCCTTTCTAGAGAGACAACTGTCTTCGTTCGGCAATTGCGTTAGGTGTCGGCGAAACTGGAATTCCTGCAATCTTCCAGTCGTCATCGTTTAGAACATGTCCAGTCGTCATTAAAAATGACGGATTTCAACAAATTTCCTATTTTAACTTCTCTGTTCAAGTACAGTGTCTACTCGATATATGCCCAAATCATGGGTCCGGCCAAGGACGCGTATCGGCTGGCTGATACTATTCTTTGATACACTGCCGAACGTAGAAAAGTGTAAACATAATACGAGTCGGGTGTATCGGTGTGAGACCACTACTAATCCAATAACAAAACTTCTTCATTTTTCATTGTTTTTTGAGTTTGATCAACATATCCTTCGCATTTTTCGAATGAAAATGATACCAAGTATAATTCCGATGATATTTTGGAATTGTGAATATCCTTGTTTGCTTCTCGGGTTGTAAAGAAAATTCGTGTACGTTTGATATCGCGACATAAATCCCGCGGATCAAGAGCATCGGGCGGTATGTTTGAAGTGATCAAACTGTTCATAGTAATCTATTTTTACAACGTTTGATACCGGGGTGTCCCTTATCCTTCATCGTTTTGACCGAGCTTGATCGAATCAAGATACGGGCTAAAATTTTCTAATTATCACAGTCGACAACTCACAGTTAACAACGCCCATAATAAACGTTCTGAAATAACTTATAAACATGTCGTTCTAATGAAAACTACAGAGTTGAAGCTTATTATCGGTGTTCGCTTCACTGTTTCATATTCAAGCTCACCATGGTCTAATAAAGCTCCATTGGCACAAAGATTGGAATAACAGAAGTTTATGTCGACTTCCAATTAAAAGGGAGTCGTTTGTGTGGGGTGATCGCTTCTGGAGCTTTCTTAGATACATACTGTACAACAGAGCTGTTCAGCGTCTGCCCGTACGGGCGGCATACAAAACGACGGGCACGAAGCCACGCCCCTGTGGGCGAGGCTTCGTGTATATGTCACACGCATTGCCACAGCTACGTGAGCAGCTGCGGCTGTGCTACCGCCCAATCCCCACTACGCTAAATCACTTGCCCGTGACTTGCCCAAGACTTGTTTCCCTGCTCTAATTTCCCCTTCTACCGCGCTATTCCCAAAGTTTCCGACGCGTTTTGTCACTGTCGCGCATACTCCGATACTGGCAGTGGGAGGGTAACTTTTTCCCCTTAATCCGTGCTCCCTCCCCTCATCTGGCGACACTGAGCTGTGCCAGTGTGCCCACGGGCATCGGCGGGCGCCCTTGCTCGCTAATAGGCATGTTGGAAAGCTGTGCTGTACAAGCCCCAGTAAACACGAGGGTTCGAACAGCGGGGTCACATTAGTTTAAAGATGAAAATAGTAAATGTTTATGTTGGCTTGTGTTTCAGAGCGTGCAGAACGTGCAGAAGTCGAACGACACGTCGCAGCACAGCGAGAGCAGCACGGTGTCAGCAGGTGCGACGAGAACGACGAGCGAGACCGAGAACGAGCCGTCAAGAGAAAATGGAAACGGGATCAGGAACGATTCGACGACAATGGGTCACGTGCACGGGACCGGGAACGGTAGCGTCGGTGGCAACGAGCCACGGCAGGGTCTCAATCTCAAGATGAGCGCCAAGGAACTCAGAGCTCAACTCGCGGCACGCAAGAAGTACGACCCGAAGAAGGAATCGATCGGGTTTAAGGACAAGTTCGACATTGTCCAAAAGTTATAACGGATCGCGCGTTATCCTTTACGGCAATCCTGTCGGCTATGGTTCCCGGTGCTCTGTGGGATCGCTCGATACCGGTAGCAGAAACTGTTCCATGTCTTTGAAGTATCTATGAGGAGCAAGCTGGTCTTGAGCTGCTTCCGGAAACGGTTCTTCGCGAAACAGAATTTTGTACGATGGAATCGTCATCCTAGGCTCTATGCTCTAGGTGCTAGGCTGTAGGCTCCAAGTTTCGAAAGTTACTAGACCCTGAGCATTTTTGCGAGATCACCGTTTGCGACACCCTATGTCCTAGACTTGGGCTTCAAAAACTTGAATCTAGGTTTCTTTATGAAACTTTCAACGCTCTCAAAATTCCACGATCCAAGCTCTAGCCTCTATGTCCTAGGTTCTAAGGTGCTAGCTTCTACGTCCCAGGTGCTAGAGACACCTGACGTTCCAACAACTCTAGATCCTAGGTCCTAGACTCTAACTTGAAAATTCTATGCCCTCGGTCCTAGTCTCTATATTCTGCGTCCTGGACCCTAAACATCTTCGCGAGACCTCCAGCGTTTGTGACACCTTACGTTCTAGGTTTCAATCTCAAAATTTGAAATCGTTAAGAAACTTCCAGCGTTCCGGGAATTCTACGATCCAGGTACTAGACTGCTGACGTTCCAGCAAATCTAGATCCTACGTTCTGGACTGTAACTTGACCGAGACCCTGTGTCCTACATCCTAGAGCCTAACTGAGGCCTCATGTCCTACATCCTAGCCAGCAAGTCTTAAATCCTAGCGTCTAAATCTTCATCGTAAACCTTCTAACAGGACATTGTAGATCCTCAATCCTAAACACTTAGTTTTAGGTCCAAGACTTAAGTCCTAATATCTCTGTTCAGAGGTTCTAGTAAATTCCAAATCCTCGATCCTAGCGTGTCATTTCTAGGTGGTAGACCGCAGGACTAGTATTTGCGTTTCTTTGCGAAACTCTGAGCGTTCCAGAAATTCCCCAGCTCTACGATGTGTCCCTCGATCCATACGGATCGCAGGCGAATTCTTTCGCGCGAACTATGCGCGACAGGCTGCAAGTTCTCGAACACGTTTCACAGTTGATCGAACGCTGGAAGTTTCTCGTTCCACTGGGTCTCGCAGCCTACGAGAACGGAGGTGTGCAAGACAGCCAAGGACGATCGCGACGAGCGACGCGGGAGAAAGTGTAACGTTGCCATACGACGCGACGCGACGCGCAAAGCGTCATCGCTAATTTCTGTTATCTCTTATCGAATTCAGGACGCGCGCCGACAGTTAATGCCCGAATGTGGTCGCACCCAAATTGTGAACGACCGAGCGAAATCCTTGTGCTGAAATACTATGATCGGGAACAGCAAGGTAGCATTGGGGGCTGAGAAGGTGACATTCAACTGTGACCATTTGCGACTCTGTGGGACAAGATTTTGGAGATGTACAGAATTGGAGTACAGTCAATCTTTTGTGTATTATGAATTCTATATATTCTTCTTTTGGCTACATTTCGTCTCTCAATTGTCATTTGACCGTGGATTTGTTTGACAAATTTTCTGCATCGATTGCAACCGACTGGAACGAAATAAAAATTTATTTCTGCTTTTTTTTTAATCATTTTAGTAAGCCGATGATAATATGTAATACTTGCACTGTTTAACCATGTGCATTCGAAGCCGTTTTAACTCCAAAACTAAAACAGCTTTTGACCTGGAATATTTATATTGAAAATGATTTACTTTCTTTCACGCATATGTAGTTTATTGCTAGACTGCGGGTCTTTATGCGGAATCAAAATTTTGTGAACCGGTTGTAAGTAACACGAGCCGAGTAAACAAGTTCTTTCCTTCTTCAATAAATTTTAAATTGCGTCTAGTCATTTTTTTGTCACAAATGCAAAAGATCTGCAGTCTAGTTACAACATTAAACGCATTGTATTCTCTTAAAAAGAAAGGAATATTGTTACAATTTTAAATAACTGTACATTTAAATATCGTTACAATTTGAAGTAACCGTGCAGAATATATTTGATGTTCTTCGCGCGAAATGTAAAATCGTGATCGTCACACTTGCCTAAGTTCAATAGCGAACGTGTTGATAAATCTGAAAAATTCTCATTCAGCACGAACGTTTCCAACACGCTGTTTTTGGCGTTCTCGCTGAACAAACATGTCTATATTTTTTTTAGAAAGGCCTACTGAAAAAGAATAAAATGATATCGAAAAGTGAATGTCACACATCTAGAAACATTAAATTTGTTTCTTCTAAACTGAAAGGGGTTAATACGATAAAAATTGGCCACGTTACAGAAGGGTTGACAGTACCATTCACTTCCTTATCTTGTCTATAGCTTCGAAAGCGTGGAAGATGGTGGAGCGAACCGATTTCTTCCGGTCCCCCCGTAACGTCTCGCTCAACTTCTCCGCTCCCAATGGGAGAGACCGGTGGTGGTTCTGGCAGTATGCGAGTTTACCAAGATCCAAACGAATTATGTAATTGAAGGAATGTAAGAGAGCACAGCGTGGCAGGAACTCGGCGACACAATACTGGGAAGAGCAGCGCGAGGTTTCCACGTTAAGTCTCCTAGCCGCGCGGAGTCAGTCGCAGGACTCGCAGAAAACGTTCGGGTACTGTCTCAACGCTGCTGCGGCATTGCTAAATATTACGACAACCTGTTGTGCAACGTTCAATTATCGTCGTCGTGATCCTTTTGCGTCGTGTGTTTCGCGGCTCGCGCGAATACCTGACGACCGGTCGCGTTACGTTTCCGTCCCTCTTCTTTTTGCTTCTTTTCTTTTTCGGGAAAGAAACGCGTTCACTCTGGCCCAGCGCATTCCATCTCGCGATAATTTCTTCCTCGGTTATGGTTGTCTTGGGGGAAAATCGTAGCGAGCAAGTTTAGAGTCTCGGTCACTGGTTAAGAAGATTATACTGTTGAGAATAAAACAAGTATCGCGACAGAAGATTGAGGATTTTATTCATTTTATTAAAAATTGGTGGATAAAATTAGTAGAACAAATATCTACGAAATTACAGATTAATAGACCGTGGATATGTCTTAAAATTCTAAATTTCATGGCTTATTTTATAATAACCAAGACGAGGCACGAGTTCAATATGTCAACTAGAACATTTCTTACGATAAGCGTCGGGTATAGATGTCATTAATGCTTGTTACTATACATAACTCCTTGTATTTTAAAAATGTATGCATCCACAATTTTTAGTTACAATAGATTGCTCGCTTCTTCGTGATAGATACTTGTAAACAGCATGAACAATCAATATTGTCCTTTTGTTTCACCCTTTGCACTCGGGTGGTGACTCTGAAGCGCCACTAAAAATTGTTATGGCATTATTAAAAAATATTACAAAATCTTACAAAATTTGTATTTAAAAAATTGCTACACATTTAAATATTGTGTATGGAAATCGGATCAGTTTCGTATGAATAAATTGAAAATATTCTGAGATGGAAGAAAAATTTGGTTTTAGAATTACAACAGCGCCGAGTGCAAAGGGTTAATTGTTGAGAGTGAAAATTAATTTCTTCTCAGTTCTGGCTTCCGGATTTACCATTTTTGCTGTATTAATTGTTGAAAGTAACTCCGGTGCTTCTGAGTAATTGACGCAGTTTTTATTTTTCAAGGAGGTTTGCAGTCTAGACATCGCACAGAGACGCAGCTGACTAATCGGCTCTAATTAATGAATATTAACCTGGTAGTCAGCTGGATAGTCGGCTACATCTCGACATAAACCTGTTCGCTGTGGTTTTAACCTAACGAGGCGAATGTCCTAACGCCGCGCTAACTAATTAACACCCTTCGACCATTGTATCAGTACCTAGGTACCTATTTTCAATTTGTCTTTAAAATTTGCTATACGTTTCTTTCGACGAATAACAAAATTGTTACCATAATTATAATTCAGTCGATAAGCTCCGGCATGAAATTATGCGCTGAACGATTATTTAGAATTAACAAAAATACTGGCACGACGAATATCAAAGTTCCAAGTTGCGCGACGCTAAGGAGGGTTGACGATTTTTCGACGTATCGCTGTATTCCGAGAGTCGAACACAGACTTTTCACATTTTCGGGTAAGTAATAGTTATTTACAAGGTACAATTAACGACTGTCGACGTCTGCAATACGTCGAAGGCTCGTCACAAATCGTCGACGACGCTCTGCAAACCGTAGAACGTATCGAACACACGCGGAAACGCATCACGATGTCGCTGGTTCGTCATTACTATCATAACACGTTCCGTCGGAGACGAGTGACTCGTCGATCTTTCCAGCGGTATTTCGAGATTAGTATTGCGTCACCGATCGCTGGTGTTCGCGAATCTATTCCGGTCACGTGTTTGATGCATTGGTCGCGTGCGCCAGATACATATTCGATTGAAAGGGGGCGACTCTTGCGCCATGCTGAAAACAAGGCTGTACTTCTTTTTTTTTTTTTTATAGAAATCGACCGCCGTATTTTTTCGAAACTTTTTTGCTATATTACCACACGTCTCAGGAAGCGAAGAGACTTTTTATTTCTACAAAAATGTAGCATTCGTAGAAATGCGTAGAAGTAAGTCGTAGTCGTGCGCCATGCTGAAAACACGGCTACCTTTAAGAATTTTATTCAGATCAACGAACCGCCGTATAATTTTATAACTTTTTGGCTATATCGCTACACGCCTTACGAAACAGAGAGTATTTTTTATTTCTAAGAAACGCGGAGTTTGTAGAAATCTGCACTAATTTTTCAGCACGATGCACTCGCGCGCTGTGCGAAGAATACGGCCGTCTTTAGGAATTTTTTTTCAGAAGAACCAACCGCCGTATTTCCTTTTTCTTTTAACTTTCTGAGCATATTACTACATACTTGGGAAGCAGGGAGTATTTTTTATTTCTCAAAAATGTTGGTATTCGTGAAAGTGTGTGGAAATTTTTCAGCACGGTGCACTCGCGTGACGCGCACCAATCAAACCGATTGTACCTCTGTTGATGCTTTAAAATTTCTCATTGCGGGAGGCATGTTCCCGCTATCAACGATTTATCTTTAGAAGTTTGAATTTTTCCTCGCCGGCACACGAGCCGCCCTTCTCGACGCGATCGATGAGTCTCGCTCGCGCGGCGTTTTTCCCGCGAACGAGTACGTAACGCGAATATCGATATGCGATTCCTGGAAACTTCGGCATAGTTACGTACCCGGAGCCATCCCACGGTTAAAACACGATTTCTTCGTATCGCCGGAGCCGCGTTTTATATACGGCTCGTCTATTGTCCGGGATAATTAGGATCGATACGATCGTCAGCCTCTTTCGTAACTCGAACACACGCTGTTTTCCATTTCAAATACGACAAAGATGGTTGTTTTGCGCGAACCGGCTGTTCCGTCCAAATTCTGACGTAACCGAAATTCTATAGGCCGCCCGGATGATTTTTTTTCTGCGAGGCTTTCGCGACCGTAAATCATCAGGAAATCATGCTCGCGTGGCGACGTTATCTGCCGGCGGCCAAATTGTAAACAACAGAGCCGCAGATAAAGCGAGTTTTGTTTTCTTTTTTTTTTTTTTAGTAGAGCTACCAGTATCGAGAGACGATCACGAGTGTCGAGCGAAAACGATCGAGCGCGAACGAAACTCTGCTCCCAAACCGATCTGTAAATTCTTTGATATTCCTTTTCCTTCTTTGTTCTCATCGAAATAGTTGTTGCGAGGAGGTTTGCTGCATAAAACGGTACCCGCTTCTGTAAATATTAGATCCTCGTGCGTCAAGGTCGGTGTTGCGATCGGAAGAGACGATCGAAACTGTGCAAAAATCTACGTACATCTGCCACGTTGATCGAATTGTTAGTTAAAATTTGGCAGATTCCGGAAAACCAACATTACCTTTTGTATTGATTTACCGAAAAATGTGAAGAAATGAAAAACACAAATCATGAAATTGATCGTAATGTCCAGAGAAGGCATATTAAAATTTCCGTAATTATTTATTTTCCGAATTTTATATGTTTTAAGACATCCAAGGCATCTGTCTTATTTTTAATATTCGAAATTTAGCAGATGTACGTGTGCTTGTCAATTACAATACAAGCTCTAGGAAAAAAGGGTCTCGAAAGTTTGAAGTTTCTCGCAAAAAGTTGTGCACCGGTTCCTTGAAATGTATATAAACATCCTGCGTGAGAGATCCAAGTTACACACGTTGTTACGATTATCGCACACATGTCGAATGTTAACTTGTAAGCGTTTAACTTTAAGCATTACGTTTGAAGACGGCGCGCTGCGTTGTTCATCAAATTACGTTTAATCGCGTACATCTGTGTATAAATATCGTTGTACGTAAACACGTCTTTTTGTCCTTATTTTTTGTTGCTTCTACTTCTACTTCTTCTTCTTCGTCCATAATAATCGATCCTCCATCCTGTTTGATTGATCAACACGAGTCCCGTAGCTCGTGTTTCTGCAGCTTACATTTATTTCCTCGTACGTAGGTAGTTATTTGTACCTATTTAATACATGCTTGCTGAAAGATCAAAGTAAGTACATAGCGAGATCGATAACAATGTTATGTTAAATTCAGATTCGTTCATTTTGAAGAACAGATAGGGCGAGGGACCCTAATATTTTGAAAAATAGTGATAGGTATTCCTCCAGAAATTTGAGATACGTCATGCTATTAGTGAAAAAATGATCAAACTGGTATTCGAACTGTACCGACAGAGAAGTCAATTTTTCAATTTTTGTACATGATTTCCAATTTTTCTGTGATCCTAAATAGATCTATCAAAAAAGTGTAAACCTCTAGCTTCAATTTAAGCTCTCAGGAGTTAATAAACATCCCCGAGAAAGCATTTCAAAATCGATTCAAAGTAACCATAAATCTAGACACGTAGAACCACGCCGACGTATGGGATTTTGTGTCATCTAAAATACTGACTTTGCCACAACACGATGACATTGTTGTTAATATTACTTAAAGATTGGGAACCAATTACAGCATCATTTTCTCGTGGACCACAGATATATGAAAATACACGGATATAAGATTGTTTCCATTCTATTCCTAGATCACCTCCTTTCATTCCAAGAACCCCTAACATTTAAAATCGTGCAACATGAAATTCCATACAGCAATTATTCTACTCCTAATCATCTTCCTTATGTAGATATGTGTACTTTATGGGCGATGATGGCGCCGCTTTGGTGAATGTTCAAAGCTCCACAAGGACCTCGGGGGTTCGTACAGCGTCAAACCATCTCTGTATGGGGTTCAGAGTCGTTATCTTCATCATTTATCATAGGTGTATGGTCTAACGTTCGCGTGGATCTAGTTGCAAGATTTATCGTTCGTCAGAGTAGAGGGCGTAAGAAATCTAGTTATTGTTAACAATGTCGGTATTTCAGATCGTGAGACACCTAATCCCTAATTGGGTGATTGGTCTTCTATACTTTGTGACGAGGCTAAAGTTGATGTACGATATGGTCCAGACTAAAGACGAACGAATATATTTCCTCTCTGACATTAATAATAAATTGATTTTCACTTATTATTAATAATGACAATAATATGTATGTATTTAAGATTCATATTATAACAACATGGTGTTAAGGTACGGTATGGTGAAAAAGGTACAATTCGCAATAAGGAAAACTCACCTAAGCAAAAATTTACGGATTTTTATTGATTCAAACTGGAATTGACAACGATTCAAAATCTAGATTACGAAATAATTAAATTAATTTAGACTGTAGAAAACGTAGAACAGATCCAAGTTAAAACGAATGTACAGTATTATATATTATATGTGGTATTATGTAAACATAATTTCATGCTTTTGCAATTACTTCCCCTTAAAATAAATTAAAACAGTAAAAAAAAAAAACAAAAATTCATTGCCTTTTGAATATCAAAAATATATTGACACAAGTGTGTCTATTGTTCATGTCTCTTATAATTCATCATGTTCTTGATCCAAATCATTCTCCTCAGATTCTTCATCACCTTCATGAGCAAAGTCTGCTGGATCACACAACTTTGCAATGTTTGTGCACAGTTGATATTTGGTATCGTCTGCCTTGTGAACGAACAGTGAGATAATAGCATCTTCAAACTCTTCAACTATACTTTCACACTGCAAATGCGAAAATTAAGTTTATTGTTATATTCGCAAGGATAGTAAAAATTGTGATAGGATGGGAATATTTACATTATACTTCAGGCTTTTGTTTAAATCACCGTCCTGTATGATATCAACTTTTGCCACCTCAGGATTCATACCACCAGCTGGGCCCATGAGATTCAAAATTGTCAACTCCCCATTCGACTTATAAGTCGCTCTCACATAGTCTGACATCTTCTCACAAATATTATCAAGCACATCATGTATTTGTATTTCGGATTGAGCAAGAAATACCTTTAAACATAACAGCAAAATGTATCAAAAGATTCAATTCAAACGTTGTCTATAAACTGGAAAATTAAAGGTATTAATTGCTACCTTCTTAGTAACAATATTTCCATCTGCATCTAGCCTGTAATTACCTACATCAATTTCTATGGTAGGATCAATTTTTGCTAATTCTGCTTCAATTTCTTTTATGGTAGATCTGCAAACTGCACATTATTAATATTAATTTATTACATTCATTAATCTATGTGCAAATTAATTTTACATTTGCACAAAGCGATTTTACCTAAACATTTTAAATATTTATTATCGATGTCTGTACTGATAACAACAGTAAACCCAAATATAATTGAGCATAGCACAATTAATCCGTTCATCTATAACGAAAATATATGTTAACGCAGAACATTGAAAGATGTAATGAATTACGAAGATAAAAATAAACAGTTCAATAGAATAAATGCATACTTACATTGTATTCTGTGAAGAAGGATGAGGAATATTTATTTGATTCACAAAGTATCGGTATTCTTATCAAATGTCTATAGAAATTGTCTTACAACCGGACACGTGTATGATGCGCATACGCGATGCATACATATATATATACGTCACGAAGATGCCAATTACAAATAAATTGCTTATCAGATATAAGATATAAATACTAGAGTACCAACATAAAGATATATAAAAACTTCTGTGTATAAATGTATTACCAGAGAGGATAGGAGAGTGCTCACGCCCGGGTTTTCGGCGTTCCCGATATAGTGCTGACATCTGCTCAGCCTTAGCATGGCACAGAACCGGTCAGTCTTTCCTGGAACAGAACCGGTCAGTCTTTTAGCATGACACAGAACCGTGTCGTCTTTCTTGGAACAGAACCGGTCCGTCTTTTAGCATAGAACTGAACGCACATTATTTTTTTAACCAGGATTAGAACGTACAGCTTAATTGTTTTATATGAAATATGTAACTAACATGTAAATCTTGTGTACAAAATCTCTAATTAATATAAATTAAGAATAATATTAATTGTAATGATACGTATTTTATTTTTTTCCAAGTTTGTAGTTGCAAACTCTAGTTGTAAAAAATGGAAAATCCGGAAAAATTCGAACAAATACAGATCTCATATCGAAGTTTAAAAGCGACCAACCTGAATATTAATTTAATAATGAGCTGTTGTCATCAACACTATCTTAAATTTTTTCATATATTTAGCTACTGTTATTATTAATTAAAAAAATTTTTCTTTCATGAATAAATATTTTTTCCACCTCAACACCATAGGATTTTGACTAGATGACTTTAAAAACATATTAGTTTACTCTTTATTTCACCGTTCTATTAATTTTTTATGGGCTGCATTGCAGCTCTGTTTAACACTCTTTTACAACTCAATACCATAGTACTATCCATATTTAAAGGAGAACAATTTTTTGCGACGATCATTGAAAAAACAATATATGTTACGTCGACCAGGCGGTGTGTCAGTGTGCCGCCACGCCAGTTCCCATAGCCTCCCTGACAAACGAAAGGCTGCCGAATATTGCTAACCATTTCTCGATCATGCAAAAAGTAGGACTTTTGAGGAACATAGCACCCTAGATTTAACTTTTATCTAGCGCTTTTGACTACGGAAAAGTCCCATTTCTGTATTATTGGGAAGTGGTTTGCGGAATCCCGGACCCTTGCGATATATTCTGATGAAACACTCAATGATCCACTTTTTCGGGGGCTGGGGGGCGCTCTCATTTGTTTGATACGTAAGCATACAACGTGATCGGCGTGGCATCGAGATTCTATATGTTCCCGCTAGGGTGCTATTCCCCTACGAACTCCATACGAGCTCTAAATTTCTCGATATTTACAATAATGTGTCACTCGACAGGCAGCATGCTGCTGAATATTGCAAATTATGGCTAAAAAACGCAAAAGTAGGACTTCTGAGGGACATTGCACCTTAGATTTAACTTTTATCTAGCCATTTTGACTACAGAACAGTCCTATCTTTGCATTATTAACAAATGAGAGCTGGCCACCCGTGCTCTTGCAAATCTCGTGTACGTGTGCGGAACTAGGGAGGGAGAGGACCCACACAATCTCTGAGCCGTACCGCCCCCCTAGTTCCTATTTTATAAACCACGCCTCCTTTTGTACGTTTAAGGAAATTCTTGTTCTGTTTTCTTGGTTTGTTTGTTGGTTTTGTAAATGTTATTTTTTTTGGCTGAATAAACGCCTTGTTACAAAAAAAAGAGTGGTCAGTATCCCCGCCTGTCACGCGGGAGACCGGGGCTCGATTCCCCGTCGGGGAGAAATTATTTTTTATTTCTTTTTTTATTATACTTTATATCATTAACATTAATTTCATTCATATGCCCAACCACTTCTGAAATTTTTCTTTCATATCAATATGATTTTTAATGAAGTATTATATAGCAGAACAATAAAGGAATGCGCAAAAGCAATAACAATAATTTTACTTTTTCACTTTGTATTTACCAATTTGTGCAATCAATGCTTATAGCAAATTGAATTTGTGCCTGCAATAATTACTTCAAAGCGACAGTAAGTGTCTTCTTCGAGACAATTTGCAAGAAAAGGAAATAGATTTCCTCAAGATAATTCACAAGAGAAGGAAATAGGCAATTGTGCGATGTACAGTTTGAAATAAATTATGTACACAAAAATAATACTCACATACTCATGGTCAGTTCTCACGAAAGGATGTCACAGCTGAAAGGATCTGCACACTTAAAAGTAAAAGTGAAGAAGTCAGTTTTGCTGGTTGTTTTTTAATAGGAAAGAAAAAGAGACAGGAAGCCCTTAATGAAGAATTCCATTAATTTTTGATGCTACCTCAATAGGGGTACTGATATCAATCGATACTGGTCGGAAGTACGTAATTTGCACTACTTTGTAGCAAAAGTGGGACCGCGTGAAAGATTTATGCGACCGAGGTGTAGTCGCATGTTATCACAAACTTTCCGTGCAGACATTTTTCAACATTCAACGAGATGGAGGAGTTTCGGAAGAATTTCAGTCTTTACTCTTCTCTGTTGTGCTTTACTGCGCTCTGGCCTTACGACGAATCTCGGCTAGGAAAGATTCAAAGAGTCACGCTTTCTGTGCTTTATCTCTGCCTTTTAGCGATACAGGTAATCAAGATTTGATTATTATTAGATTTGTGCCGTGTTTAGGCTCGTTTTAACCAACAAATAATTTTTAATCCAATGGAGATATTCCCACAAATTAATTATGAAGTATAGGAATTTATGTCGAATGCGACACGAAAATGACAATACCTCGTCTGTGTTACTACAGTTTTCTAGTATCATACAAAAAAAAAAACAATTAAAAAATGCTATCGGAAACCAACTTTATAGAATACTTGACCTCTCACTCTTACCGATAAGTCACGTTTTGTCGGTTTTTTTTTTTAAGATTTCCGTATTCCTTCTTCAACCTGAGCGCCGTTAAAATGTTAAAACGTTAAAATGTTCAAAAATTCCTGCGGGAACACATTCCATAATAAATTCACAGTATTACGTTAAATCTTTGGATTTTTTACCTTTCTTTATTTCAATATGATTCGTTCCTTGGTCTTTGAAATAAATAATTCCTGAAGTTGTAAAAATACAAAATCAATATACGTTTCTTCTCGTTTTTAAGAATTTGCTATGTTTTTGGAATAAAATATTTTTCATAATGTGAAAGAGTAAATTCCACAGCCATTAGCTCGATACGGTTGTTGATTTACAATGTTTTGTAAAGCGATCGGTGTTATTTTATATGAATAAAATATTTTAAATTGAGATTGGTTTCAACAATGTTATAAACAAGCCCCAAAATTAATCAGTTATCGGTAACGAGGGAATCTACCTAAATGAAACAATCTCACCTTAAATTGAAGGGTTTCTAAAATACCAGCGTTGCTAAAAAACAGTAGTTTTCTAGCGCCAACTGTCCAAATAAAGCGGCCAGTTAGCGAACTTTTTAAGACTGCAACATAGAAAGTAAGTTACCAGCTGGATTTTACAGTGTTGTCGGTCTTACCGATACAATGTTGCCATTTTCAGCTTTCCTATGTTAGATAGCACCGTCTCCCTCCGTTTCATGTAAAATTAGTGTCTACTAATATCCTGGTTATTTGTTTAAAACAAATGAAATATTGTTTAGATATCGACGATAAAATGGGTAGAAAAATCACTGTACAATGTGCTAATGATGTTATCGTTCACTTGCCCACTGTTACTGTATTTTCTACGGTACGTTGGTTTTGCGGCCAACCGTTCAGTAGTAAGTTAGAAAATATGTTACTATGGTTTCGTAATGTCAATGCAATTATTATATCCGTTAAACGAACACAACTTGTGTTATCTTAACGTCTCCTTATATGTCTTCCTATATGTCTCTAGACGAGAACTGCATTCGATAAATTTTCAAACGATTATAGCGCGACGACAGATCCTGTCGAATTGGATATATACACAAGGCAAATAACAGTGGCGAGACGCGTGATTTTAGCATTTGTAGGTAATGATACTCAACATATTTTTATAAACTTTGATATGTTTGACAATGACTATTCTTGCTTTGTTCTCAAGAATACGTCTATCGCAGAGACCAATTGATGAAACCGTGTTCGAAATTTTTGCGAGAACTATGCCAAAACGACACCGTTCTGAATTCCAGGCCTGTCATTTGTACTAATAGCGTACACATTCCTGGTACTATTGGTTCCCACAATAATACGCTCTAATACTCAACTGCAATATCTACACATATTCGGATTCTTCTACCCTGAGAAGAGCCGGCAAACTGATTGTGTTTGCATATTTTTCCTATCGGTTAACATGATGGGTCTCCTATCGTTAGCAAGTACGGAATCGGCAGTCGCTGTGCATTCTGCCTATCTGTGTGGACTGCTTGAAATAGCCAGGTATCTTAGAACTGTTTCTCCAAACTTATGTTTATTATCTTATTTTCGCTTGTACTATACGGACCTCATAGGAATAATTAATTTGCTTAAGCGTGTATGTGTCATTTATGAATTTGTATGCGTACACAACTCTGCAAACCATGATAACCATGATAAGCTTCTTATAGCCTTCTTATAAGCTTCTAAGAACCTTAAAATTTTAAGGATTTTAAAGGTGGATTTTATCCAGACACATATAAGGGTCCCCCCAAGCCTTGAGGTTTAATATGAAGAGGAACTGTTCGTTTATCTGGGCTTTGGTATCGGTGATTTCTCACTGGATAGCCCCATCAAGGACGTTTTTTGCTTCGGGGTATGAATATTGTCATACCTTGCTGTTATGTGATCGCAGAACCCCATCTTCTTCATGTTGGGAGGCGCAATCACAGCTGGAAGCTCAAGAGAAATAACCCCCGACCGAATCATAACTGCCTAGACTGATGGACATACTTGAACTAATATGCTCCCTTGGGGAAAAGGAAGGCACATTTAGAGGGAAAGTCCATAGAGGTCTTTCTAGGTCCTAGGTGGTCAAATAAAGTGGTTGGTGGGTGGTCAATAAAGGTACCTCTAGAGCTGGGTGGGGTAGAGCTGAGTGGTGGATAGGTGGTCCATAGGTGCCCCTCTAGGTTCTAGGGCGGGTCTACAGAGGTCGACCTGGGTCATGTAAGTCCTCCAGGTCCTAAGGAAGTCTATGAAGTTCTGTTTAGGTCTTCGGATAGTTTCTTTCTATGCCCCCATAGCTATAGCCATAGTTGCAGCGTTCCTTTCTTTCTTAGTGGCTGATGGAGCACAGACTTTGTTGCCAAACACCGAGTTATACCAAGATCATGTGGTCCGTGTACCGTGTTGTATGAGGGTTGAGTGTATTTTAATTATTTTCAGTTACCGAATGGGGATAGCAATCGACAATATGGTACAGTCAACTACATCACAGCTAATACAAGTAGGATCAGTTGTGGAACTACACGAACGAGCTTTTACGTTGGTATCTTTGTTCAGATATTGCGACAACATTGCTGTTTATTTCATTGTATTTTCTGTTACAACTTTTATGTCTTTTCCATCTTGCAATTATCGATGGTCGGTGCTAACAACTGATACGTTGCAAATTCGTTAATATAGCACGCTCAGATATATCCTGGACAACACGGTAAAATCGTATTTAATAGCGATTCTCGCAGTTGTTATTTCGTTCGCTGTGAACTTGTACCGTGTAAGCATCACAGAAAGCGTTCGTGAATTAATTGGTTATAAAGCACTTTTGTTAAACAAAACGTAATGAAACAATTTCTATTTGTATATTATGCGAAGCTTCTTCTGGCATTCAAGAACATGGAAGACTTCTCGAATCTTTTCTTCACTGTCAACCACGTAATATTACACTTTGTGATCATGTATTTGAACAATTTAAATGGGCAGAGAGTGATAGACACTAGCAACTACATTTTCAATACAATGTGAGTCTGAACGATTAAACGATATTTCATTTTTAATATGGGAAAAAAGTAATGAAAAATCACTGTTCTATAAAAACAGATGCAATTCGTCATGGTACTGTATTCCGTTACGATCACAGAAAATATTATTATTCATGTTAATGAGAAGCGTGAAAGAAATACGCTGTGATATGGGTGGTTTGTACGATTTGGGTTACGAGGGTTTCTCGATGGTAATTAACAGCATCCAGTTAACAGAATAACAATATTCAGATCAGGTCAGAAACAAATCTATGACCTTTCTTTTTGCAGATGATGAGCACATCTTTCTCATATTTTACTGTTATGTCGTCGATGCAGTGAAAACGAAACGTTGATCAACAGTAGTGGCTTTACTCGAGCAAGATTTTATGTTACCGACTTGTAGTTGATCAAACTTTTGCAAAAATCAATTCCGCTGCAGGACTATGAAAATGATCTTTGATCACTAGATTGCAAATTTTTATGCAAATTAAAAATTATCTGCCTCTGTTGCGAGGAACAGGAGTCACTTTGTATTATTATTTTAAAAGGTCATATATGTATCCCCACTTTTTAATTCTTTTAATCTTTGCACTGTTTAAAGCTTTAGCTACTCAGTTTTGTTATAATTGCATAAAATACGCAGTCTCCTGATGCAAAATGCATTTCTCACATTTATTGCATGCACCGCTGTCACATTTCGCTAAGAGGATGGAAAGTCTATCCGTATATACGCATGTTAAACGACACCAAACGTCTACTTGGTTGTACTCGTTTAACGCTAAACACTTAGTGGCTTGCCTCGCGGTTAGTTAAAATACTTCGAATTGTTTCTGCTTTCGCGCGTACCGCCGCTTTATTTGCATAGATTGTATGGACGTAAATAATGTGGTTATAGACACGCCGATTTTATCTCGATTTCGTGGGAGAACTCGCACCCGAAATCTCTGGTCAACTCGGAAAATAGTCGACGACTATTAATCTTCCATTAATTAAACACCTGTTTGAAACCTGGTTGCACAAGCCGAGACAATGATCGCTGGCTAACAGATGCTCGAGGATAGTGTCTCTTGAAGTGAAGCGAGATCGTGGGAGATCAATTGCAAAATTAGTTCTATCGTTCTGGAGAATTTCCAAACCTTCTCAAATCTTTGCTCGTCTGACAATTACATTTGTACCCTCTCTCCTTCTGATTTTAGACTCTGAAACAAATTTCTGGGCAAGATTTCAACAGACACTGTCAGTCTCATCTTACAACGTTCGTTTACCTGAACGGTTTACCTTTTTCGATCGAATAGGAGATCGAAGCGACACTCTGCAGTGTTTCTACGAGAAAAGTCAAAATTATGTTTAATAATTAAGAGGATTCATCAAGGTACAATTTCCTCGGGATCGTGCTAGCCTCTGCAACAAATAGCTTTACCGTGTCTATACTCGACAGAAATAAGAATCTGCAGAACCAGTGTAGCACGAGTGCCAAGAATGGACCCCTTGCGAGGCAGGTATACTCTCATGGAACGAGACACAACGAATCCGTGCAATTAGCATGTCCAGAGGAGCAGCACTTATGCCAATTTTTTCAACTAGAACTTGTGCCTAGATGTGCTCAGGTCCGAGATCTTTATTAAATTTCAAAACCACAAATTGCAAAATACAGCGATTCAAAATCAAATTTGATTCGACACGCTTCCTGATAAACCGTTACCTCTTCATCTTCTCCAAGTTTGCACATGTTCGGGTCATTGATGAGGAGACTGCGGATTTTTATGCGAAATCAAAATTTGTCTGCATCTTTGCAAAATCCAGGCGCCACATAGACGTATATTTTTCTATTCTTAATCAGTTTAATCAATTGAAAATAATGTATGAGTATTTTCGAATTCTTTAATCCTTTGCACTCGAAGCTACTTTAACTCCAAAACGAAACATTTCTTCCGACCTAGGATATTTCCCTTCTGTATTTCTTTTTTTCATGTTATACATACGAAAATGGCGCAATTTACTCGTACAATACTGAAGTATTTAGTAATTTATTAAATAGAAACAAATTTAATAGCATAACAAATATTTTGAATAATTATACAGCAATTTTTAGTGGCGCCTCACAGTCGCCATTCGAGTGCTAAGGGTTAAGATGATTTATTTCCTTATATGCATACGACGTTCAGCAGTGTCACTGAACGTTTTTACTGTTTTGGATTCGATCGACTCGCCCTAAACGCATAAAGATCCGCAGTCTACTAACAAGTCCTCGCGATCATGATTTTTTTAGACATCTTTCTTTCTCTCTCCCTCTGTTTTCTTCGCCGTTACGCCCCCAAAGGTGGTAGCAGAGGTGGGACACGTGAATCACGTGGGAACACCCAGGCTGCTTCTCTGCAAAGAAAACGAGGAGACTCTTAGGGCGATTGTATTACCTTTGAGGAGGTGTCTATGTCGGGAATGATGGACGGGTACTAAAGTGTATACTGTTCGAAGTTCGAATAGTCTTTATTTCGAAGAGGGATGCTACAACCCGCGTGGTCTTCGTGTCCGCTCTCCACGAATTCTCTTACAGAACTAACTTACAAACTAACCGTTCGCTCGCTGATGCATTCTCGCGAAAATCTCTCTTTCTTCATTCTCACGGCCCGCTTTCACTCTTAACTAAACTAAAGACACTCACCCTACGCGACACTCGACCCAGTCATCTACACTACTTTGTCTTAAAAAACAGTTAATCATTGCATAATGAGGAAATAACAAATAGTTCTACAAAACACAATAATACCGAAATTACATTGGAATTATTTTATTTAATGATGATTGCACCCGTGGTTATGAGTAAAAATTCCAACCCAATCGATTGTTTTGTTTATTATATTTTATTAATAAAGTCGTTCTTACTAATAAATTCGTAATGAAGTGAAAAGATACAGATTATACAGGGTCTCCCATTCAACTGGAACAGAGGAAAATGTTAAAAAATTGAATGGCATCAGACGGTGCATAATACGCAACTAATTTTATGCACTTTTGTGAATCGGTGCATCAGAAAAATGCAACTGCACCTTTTTTTTTTAATGGAAACCTACATTTTTGACTGCACCAATCGATGCAGTTTGTTGTGCTCTACATAAATGTACGAACATACTTATGCCCTAAACTTACTCGTTAAGAAGTTATCGAAGCTAAAAGTTCACTGAATTATTTCGGTCTCGGCGAGTGTTCCGGAGTACCAATATCGGTACGTTATCCTAACGTTAACGTGAGGCGCATTAGCATCTTGCGCCGATGACCCGTGCCGTGACATTGACACTGGAGAGTGTCATAAATTAGCCCTCCCACGACACTGTTCCGCCGAAGACGAAAGAACTTTCCTGCAACCTCGGTGCAAAACACAGTCATTCTCTAATATCTAGGCATGTGCGGGCAGCCCGATGTTCGGGTTCGAATCGATAATATCACTAAAATATCCTTCCGAAGTTACATACGCCTAGAAGGTATGAGTATAAGGTAAATTATGACAATTTTTTGAGGAGGGCTGTAACTTCCTGAGGATATTTTAGTGATAGTGTAAAGCAAATATAATTCAAATTATAGCATGTTTGGTGTCATTTATAGCGGGAGAATGCCACCAATGCGTTGAAGGAACTTTCATGAAAACATTGCATCAGGATTGTCTCACCGATATACCTGACCCCGCACAATGTCACACCCTTCAGCGGTCTAGCTTCTGGGCCTTTCGACAGGTAGACACTTGAGGGTGTCATAAACTAGCCCTCTCAATATAACACCGCATAAAAGAGTTAAGGGGCACAGAATATCTGTAGGATTAGGATATTTGTTACGTTGATCGAGAACGGACGAGCTGCAACCCGTTCTCTTGGCCTACTGTTACGACGTCGCTGCAGGGGAAGGTAAGGGTAGTTTCAGGAGAGGGAGAGAGAGAGAGAGAGAGAGAGACCACAACGATTTTTTTATTTTCACTGTTGCATTTATTCACATGCAGAAACTAGTACAATGGCAAATGTATTTAATGTGGGAAAAGCGTGCTTTTATTACAATGTGTGTGTGTTTGTTTGTTTGTTGCGTGTGTGTATATGACGCAATATACCTAATCAACTTGGTAATAACGGTACTTCATTCATAACTTATAACGTAACTCTTAATATACTTGGATTTTTTTTATAATTACAGTAGGCATATTTGGCAAACATGTGCATAATCTTTATTTGTATTAAATTAAATTAAATTAAATTAAATATTTCTGAAATTCGAAGTTTCTTACAAATCCTTACGAAATTACATACGCCTAGAAGGTATGAAAATAAGATAAATTTTAACAATTTTTTGAGAAGTATTATAACTTCGTAAGGATATTTTACGTTGATCGAGAACAGGGAAGGTGAAGGAAAGTAAACTGGACACGTTGCAAAGATTCAATTTTCATATATATATAAATTTTATTTTTTAGTACATTCTTCTAATAAATACAGGTAACTCTCCCACAACACTTTATCTTATAACACGGTTTTGCTACCTGTACGTAACCCCCCTTTTTTGTACTGGCTCTACCGTGTTATAGGAGGGTGACCTGTATATTTTAAAAATTTTTATTACTTTATTTTCGCCGCCTCCTCGCCTGTTGCCACCCTGCCTGTTGCCTCCCCGCCAGTTACCATGCGACCGACTGTAAAACTTGTTTCTCTGCTGCCGCAACAGTTTCTTCTGTAACATATGAGAAGTGAATGAATAAAATAGAGCCTACAAATGATAGACATTTAGTGATTTAGTAAAATCATATTCGGAAACTCACCATCTCATGTTCTGTATATAGTCTTCCGTCGGGCCTCATTCCTTCGCTCCGGTCGGGGCTTGTTTCTGGAGGCTATATTTGGTATAATAGGAATAATAGATTTTAGTAGGAATGATTAAAAATGTACTAATGTACCGGGATCATCCCATGCGAAATCAAACACTTTTTGGAGGAATGTTCCGAATGTTGTTCAAATTTGAATATGTTGTAGTCTAACAATTTTTAAGATGTCAAGAAATCCTTTGAGATTCCTTCGTAAGTCACTGAAGACTACAATATATTCAAATTTGAACAAAATCCGAAACATTCTTTCAAAAAGTGTCCGATTGCGATGGAATGAACCGAAATGTCAAGTTGAATGTATCTGGAATGTTTACTCACCGGTCCCAGGCGCTGCCAGATTTCACGTTTTTGTGGCGTCATTTCCATCCTGGCTGCCTCCAACGCCGCTTTGGCTTTTGCCAAAGCCTCTCGGGCTTCGATGACGGCCGCCTTCGCCGCCTTCGCCGCCGTCGCTGCCGCCTCGCGCTGTACATCGACCGATTTTTCCATTTCGTTTAAAATCTGTACAAAACAATACATAGTTATCATTTTACAAAACAATCTCGCCTAATGTACTATTTTTGTATATATACATTAATACTTACGTTCACTGGGTTTTCTCGTCTTGGACTGTCGAGCAGCGTTGTAAGAGTCGTACTATGGAAATCGTACCCGAATACCGACGCTTATATAGGAAATGCAAAGGTAGGGGTGGAGAGGGTTCATAAGCGGGCGCGGGCAGGTACTGCTGGTGACCTGGTGCTGTAGAGTGCTAGACAAAATGATAGGGCGTTTCATATATTTGTTTATTTCATGCAACATAATAGGGTATGTATACATTTTATTTACCCTACATATTTCATGTCCTACAAAATATGTATATAAAATTGCAAGTTTGTATCTTGTACATGAAAGAAATTAGAGAAAATAATATAGGCATGTATAGGTTTTAGCCGGACAAAATTATAGAACATTATCAAACACATAAAATAAAAGAACAAGATTCGGTCGATTTCGGTTTTACCTAAGTTTTTTCTTAACCCATTCATGAAACAAATGTTTTAGCTGAATGCAAAAATTTACACGTGTACTTCTAGTCACTGCTGATACACTACTATCAGAGCACATAATAATCGAAAATATTACACGAGTCCTATCATTTTGGCCGAGTAAGGTCAGCCTATGTTTTAACATCTCTTTCTTCAGCTTCTTTTTGTGTACAAGATGCAAACTTTCAATTCTATATGGACACTGGTGGATGTATCTAATATATAGGGTGTGTAAAATGTACATACATGTTATTGTGTTATTTGAAATGTACAAATACATCGATCGTCCTATCATTGTTTAACACTGTATGCTTTATCGGTTTACTCGAAGGCTAGGCCCTTGAAGATGCACGAGCTTGCCAACTGCGTGCAAATCATAATGCACTTTTCGGGGTTCACATTGAACACGAGATGTAGTCTTATCACTACAACATATTAGTAAATACAATATTACGAAATGTTAAATCTGTTTCTTTTATTTCTGCCCTTCTATGATCCTGAAGACAATAGTATACTAAATGGCAGAACTTGTCTCAATGTCCGTTTTCATATGACGTAAACAAATATGTTTATTTCTAGAAAAATATTAAAAATACAAAAAATTGAAGTACGCTATCATATTGCTAGTAAAATATACTACAACTATCTCTTCTTCAGTTTCTTTCTAACGTTTCAAGTGTCAAGATTCTAATGTGTCAAGATCAAAGAACTTTTGATAGAAATGAGATAGAGCGATGATTTTTCTTTTAAATTAAAGTTGTAATATTGCAGAATAAAAAATTTGTCAGTATTTTTGGAAGCAAGTCCGTAAAGAGGACACTTAGGGCTGTGTCCTCATTTTTTTTTCAAATACCTAAAAAGGTCCTTGCTATGAAAACATTGCATTTGTGTGGAACAATTGTAAAATAAATGGTAAAAAACGTTTTGTCCAAATGACAACATTTGTAGGAGGTACTGTTATGTTCTCACTATAAGCATCTACAAAGTCATTTTCATCGGTTTGTTAGTTCGAGTCTTATAATGTGATATAAAAAGGGTGAAACGTTTTTTGGACTTCTGCAAAATCAACAATTTTTAAGATATCGAAAAATCTTTGTAGATTCGTTCGTGCTAAAGACTACATGTTCAAATTTGAACAAAATCCGAAACATTACTACAAGAAGTGTCCGATATCGCATGGAATGGCTTGATGTTCGCCCGCACGGCCGTCTATTTGGCCAAACAGACGTCAAAGTAGCAGGAGGTAACACCTAAAATTTATATACTTGTTTGAATAAATATCTAAACATTCAGTTAAAAAAGAAATCACGCCAGGCATATGCAGACATTATTTTAAAACGTTTCTCAATGCTTACGCCCTTCAGCTTTTGAATAGTTTTTTCGGGTTTTTCCCGTTTCGTTGCAAAGGTCATATTGCCTTCAGAGGATTAGGAAGAAGAAAGTAACGACGAGAAGGCCATTATTGGCTCGTCCAATTCAGAATTTCAGACAAAACATGGTCCGTTCTTTAGAATTTTTAGTTTTCGGCGATAATAGCAAATGATGGTATACATCATAAACCCCGAATTCCCGAAGGGCTCCGCGCAGCGAGGCCAGCGCGACGCACAGCTGGTGCATGGCCAGTTCAGCCGCTCAAGACTGTTACAACGTTATAAAATAGTGTCAAGGACATAGTATTATATATCGTTGAAACCAGCTGCAACATTATAATATCAAAAATATAATTTAATATTGAAAAAATGAAAGTAACCTTGATTTAAAAAAAAACGAGTTTTTTTTCCAAATTTTATGGAAGTTGGTACATGCGTGAGTACTGTTGAACTTTTGTTTGAAATATTTGTACATTACATTAACGGAAACATTAACATCGTTACATTAACGGAAATTGCTATTGCAAGGGCCATTCAGTGGAGCTTGTGACAATATTCGAAGAACCACTAGCAACCGATGCTAAATCATGATACCATTCTTCCGATAACGTAAACTAAATATTCCAGCAATACCAACATTCATTCTCCTTCCATCACTTAGAAGTACCCACATCATTCACAACTCAGTTATTTTGTGATCACATCAGTCATATGATATACGGTCGAGTCGTTATTGGTGAATAACAAATAAATCGACTTTATTCATTAATGTTTATTCGTATTTAGTATTATTCGTCATTCCTCGGGCCTCAATTGCTTGTACTACGTGGCAACCCCCACACCTGCAAGCCATTTGCAGGTCTATCGGCACTGGGACTGAGCAGTTCCGTCGCCCATGTGCTGTACATAAAGGTTTACAACAGACCGTTGCCATTGAGTTGGAAGTCGGGACATCGCATACTTTTCAAATTTGCAGTGATAAAGTAATTCTTGCCCATGAGTTTCTCGATTCGACAAAACGTTAATCCGAGAGATCTAAAAAAGAGCACGTTCCAGTCCCGGAACATTAGCAGTTCATTACTTTATTGCAAACATTATACAGGGTGTTCGCGATAATTTGTACCAGCGACTTTCTCGTAAAAGGTTAACATTAGAAAAAAACTGAAGAGGAGATAATTGTAGTATATTTTACTAGCAATATGATAGCGTACTTCAATTTTTTGTATTTTTAATATTTTTCTAGAAATAAAAGGGAGGGGCAACATGTTTGTTCACGTCATATGAAAACGGACATTGAGACAAGTTCTGCCATTTAGTATACTATTGTCTTCAGGATCATACAAGGGCAGAAATAAAAGAAACAGATTTAACATTTCGTAATATTGTATTCACTAATATGTTGTAGTGATAAGACTACATCTCGTGTTCAATGTGAACCCCGAAAAGTGCATTACGGTTTGCACGCAGTTGGCAAGCTCGTGCATCTTCAAGGGCCTAGCCTTCGAGTAAACTGATAACGCATACAGTGTTAAAAAATGATAGGACGATCGATGTATTGGTACATTTTAAATAACACAATAACATGTATGTACATTTTACACACCCTATATATTAGATACATCCACCAAAGTGTCCATATAGAATTGAAAGTTTGCATCTTCTACACAAAAAGAAGCTGAAGAAAGAAATGTTAAAACATAGGCTGACCTTACTCGGACAAAATGATAGGACTCGTGTAATATTTTCGATTATTATGTGCTCTGGTAGTAGTGTATCAGCAGTGACTAGAAGTACACGTGTAAATTTTTGCATTCAGCTAAAACATTTGTTTCATGAATGGGTTAAGAAAAAACTTAGGTAAAACCGAAATCGACCGAATCTTGTTCTTTTATTTTATGTTTGATAATGTTCTATAATTTTGTCCGGCTAAAACCTATACATGCCTATATTATTTTCTCTAATTTCTTTCATGTACAAGATACAAACTTGCAATTTTATATACATATTTTGTAGGACATAAAATATGTAGGGTAAATAAAATGTATACATACCCTATTATGTTGCATGAAATAAACAAATATATGAAACGCCCTATCATTTTGTCTAGCACTCTACACCACCAGGTCACCAGCAGTACCTGCTCGCGCCCGTTTATGAACCCTCTCCACCCCTACCTTTGCATTTCCTATATAAGCGTCGGTATTCGGGTACGATTTCCATAGTACGACTCTTACAACGCTGCTCGACAGTCCAAGACGAGAAAACCCAGTGAACGTAAGTATTAATGTATATATACAAAAATACTACATTAGGCGAGATTGTTTTGTAAAATGATAACTATGTATTGTTTTGTATAGATTTTAAACGAAATGGAACAATCGGTCGATGTACAGCGCGAGGCGGCAGCAATGGCAGCGACGGCGGCGAAGGCGGACGTCATCGAGGCCCGAGAGGCTTTGGCAAAACCCAAAGCGGCGTTGGAGGCAGCCGGGATGGAAATGACGCCACAAACACGTGAAAGCTGTCAGGGCCTGGGACCGGTGAGTAAACATTCCAGATGCATTCAACTTGACATTTCGGTTCATTCCATCGCAGTCGGACACTTTTTGAAAGAATGTTTCGGATTTTGTTCAAATTTTAATATATTGTAGTCTTCAGTGACCTACGAAGGAATCTCAAAGGATTTTTTGATATCTTAAAAATTGTTAGACTACAACATATTCAAATTTGAACAACATCCGGAACATTCCTCCAAAAAGTGTTTGATTTCGCGTGGGATGATCCCGGTACATTAGTACATTTTTAATCATTCTTACTAAAATCTATTATTCCCATTATACCAAATATAGCATCCAGAAAGAAGCCCCGACCGGAGCGAAGGAATGAGGCCCGACGGAAGACTATATACAGAACATGAGATGGTGAGTTTCCGAATATGATTTTACTAAATCACTAAATGTCTATCATTTGTGGGCTCTATTTTATTAATTCACTTCTCATATGTTACAGAAGAAACTGTTGCGGCAGCAGAAAAACAAATTTTACAGTCGGTCGCAAGGTTACAGGCGGGGTGGCAACTGGCGGGGAGGCAACAGGTGGGGAGGCAACAGGCGGGGTGGCTACTGGCGAGGAGACGGCGAAAATAAAATAATAAAAATTTATAAAATGTATTTATCAGAAGAATGCACTAAAAAATAAAATTTATATATATATGAAAATTGAATCTTTGCAATGTGTCCATTTTACTTTCCTTCACCTTTCCCTGTTCTCGATCAACGTAAAATATCCTTACGAAGTTATAATACTTCTCAAAAAATTGTTAAAATTTATCTTATTTTCATACCTTCTAGGCGTATGTAATTTCGTAAGGATTTGTAAGAAACTTCGAATTTCAGAAATATTTAATTTAATTTAATTTAATTTAATACAAATAAAGATTATGCACATGTTTGCCAAATATGCCTACTGTAATTATAAAAAAAAATCCAAGTATATTAAGAGTTACGTTATAAGTTATGAATGAAGTACCGTTAATACCAAGTTGGTTAGATATATTGCGTCACATACACACAACAAACAAACACGCACACAATGTAAAAGAAACACGCTTTTCCCACATTAAATATATTTGCCATTGTACTAGTTTCTGCATGTGAATAAATGCAATAGTGAAAATCAAAAAATCGTTGTGGTCTCTCTCTCTCTCTCTCTCTCTCTCTCTCTCTCTTCTGAAACTACCCTTACCTTTCCCTGCAGCGACGTCGTAACAGTAGGCCAAGGGAACGGGTTGCCGCTCGTCCGTTCTCGATCAACGTAACAAATATCCTAATCCTACAGACATTCTATGCCCCTTAACTCTTTTATGCGGTGTTATATTGAGAGGGCTAGTTTATGACACCCTCAAGTGTCTACCTGTCGAAAGGCCCAGAAGCTAGACCGCTGAAGGGTGTGACATTGTGCGGGGTCAGGTATATCGGTGAGACAATCCTGATGCAATGTTTTCATGAAACATTCCCGCTATAAATGACACCAAACATGCTATAATTTAAATTATATTTACTTTACAATATCACTAAAATATTCTCACGAAGTTGCAGCACTCCTAAAAAAATTGTCATAATTTACCTTATTCTCATACCTTCTAGGCGTATGTAACTTCGTAAGGATATTTTAATGATATTATCGATACATATGCAAATTCATTCGGAACAAATGCGTCAGAATTCCAGAAATATTTAATTTAATTTAATTTAATACAAAATTTAATACAAATAAAGATTATGCACATGTTTGCCAAATATACCTACCGTAATTATAAAAAAAAAACCAAGTATATCAAAAATTACGTTATAAGTTATGAATGAAGTACCGTTGTTACCATTATGTATTTCATGAAAACGCAGAAACTCTCGGGCCGCCCGATGTGTCATCAAGTATCGCGCACCCGAATCGAGCCCGCCCGACTTTCTGCGAGCCGATCGGGCTGCCCGCACATGCCTAGATATTAGAGAATGACTGTGTTTTGCACCGAGGTTGCAGGAAAGTTCTTTCGTCTTCGGCGGGACAGTGTCGTGGGAGGGCTAATTTATGACACTCTCCAGTGTCAATGTCACGGCGCGGGCCATCGGCGCAAGTTGCTAATTCGTAACAGGTTGCTTTCGAACCATTAAAGATATTGAAATCAAATTTTTACTGAAAATATTTAGAATATATTCATTTTTATGTAAAGGTGAAAATTAGAGTAAAATCAATTAATAAATATAGTTTGTCAAACTATTTGTTACATTTCGTAAACAATAATTTTTAGCGATTTTTGAGGGATTCAGCATGTTAGGTTGATCTTTTTATCTAGTGCGAACCATTACTGAAAATTCACATCGCTGTATTATGGAGAAATGGGTTGCGGAATTCTAGACCCTTCCAACCCTCGTCGGTACACGTACACGCCGACCAGGCAGTGGGTAGTGTGCCGCCATGTCAGTTCCCATAGCCTCCCTGACAAGCATGCTGCCGAATATTGCTAACCATTTCTTGATAACGCCAAAGTAGGACTTCTGAGGAACATAGCACCCTAGATTTAACTTTTATCTAGCTCTTTTGACTATGGAAAAGTCCTGTCTCTTCATTATTGGGAAATGATTTGCGAGATCCGGGACCCTTGCGAAATGGTATTACCTACAAATGTGTAGCTGACTGATGAATACGAGATGAAGCTATCGTCGTATTCTATTATGAATCAGAAAGGGAATTCGATTGACGTTGCAACACAAGAGGTGTGTGACGAGAAACCTAGATTTTACCGTGTTGTCAGCTTTTAAAAGGGCAATGTTGCCGCATAATATTCATACAAACACCGTCGATGCTCGCATGCAAAGCGTTTGTAATGGTTCGAGCGGTTTCTTTTCTTCCTTGCGGATCTGTCGAAATTTGGAGGCTTATTGCTTCTTAATTTAAAATATGGAATTTTCAATTTTAAATAATTTTATTAAACGATCATTTGAATATTCGTTGATTTGTTTAAAAATCTTCTTAATTTTTTAAACTTTCTATACGAATATAACAGAAATATACAGGGTGAATTCGATAAAGCAGGATACCTAAATATCTCCGTTACTTTTCGTTGTACAAAAAAACTTCGTAGGACAAAGTTACACTGTTTGAAGGGCCACATATAACGGTGTAAGGGAAAAAAATTTCAAGAAGAAGAATCGAGCACGAATGAAAGTTTAAACTTTTAGATTTTTCAATACACTGTTCTGTTCTGTTCCATGCTAGATAGAAGCTGCTCGGTTCTGTTCTCTGCTAGAAGCTGCCACCGACGAGATATATATATCTCGTCGGTGAAGCTGCTCGGTTCTGTTTCATGCTAGAAGCTGCTCGGTTCTGTGCCATGCTAAAAACGGCGATGTCACGAAAGTGGGAATGCCGAAACCCCGAGCGTGAGCACTCTCCTATCCTCTCTGATGTTACTTGACAACGCCGGTGAAGTTTGACTGGTCGAACCGCGTCACACTGGATCTAGTTCTCGAATTCACCGTTCTCAAAGCGTAGAGGACGCCAATATCACTGGCATTTTACGGTGACGGTACTACAGATTCCTATAGACACCAAGTTCCATAAGGTATCAGGTCTATTCCTACACCTCGTTTGTGGTACTACCTCTTATCATATCCCCACCAGAGAGGAAATGAGACGGAAAAACGACTATAATAAAAGCCGATCGATCCACGAGCGACATTTTAATGATTGAATCTGTTTGATAGGGTGTCGATTGATAAATTACGCTAGGGCAGAATCGCCAGATCAAGACTTGTCTCCCATTCTACTCAATTCTACTCTTCCCCTTCTACGACGCTATTTCCCTACGCTTCCGCCACGGCCCGGTCACGTGACGCATTTCGTCTCTGTCATGCATGGTCACAATATCACGTGACTAATCCGGTACTGGCATAGAGATGGTAACTTTTTCCCCTCAATTCGAGTCAATTCCCCTGATCTGGCGACTCTGCGCTAGGGATCATAGGGATGCAGTGTGCAAAACGTTTCTGATCATTTTTAGAAAATGTTATGTTACGTTAACGATGGGTATGGGAAGCACGATCTTCCCCTATTAGTTATGTATTCTTGTGTTTATACCAGTGATGCGAATAAATGTTCTGCGAAGTAAGCGAAGAGTATCTGGCAGACGTAAGGAGCGACAATTATAGCGAACATCAAACCGTCTCTAACCTGTTTTAGCAGCTGCACGTATCAACGTTTACTGCTTGAATTGTTAGAATTTATTTATCACAGAGTATAATTGTCGACTACGACTCGTATCCTTTCTTATGCAACGTTCAATTTGACATTTGCAAAATGGTGTGTATTTTATTTGTATTTATTTGTACACTGCTTTTGTATTGTATAAAGTTAACGTTAAATCATTGTACATTTTGTTATTTAGGAAACACCGAAATCAAATGAAGATTTGGACTTTGTTTACGATGATGCTGATACGCATGCTAACGAAATTGCTGAGCTGTACAGCTACACGGAACAATATGATTTACCTGTTAATCTTACGGTAAGTATAAAACAAGTACTAGGTACACACGATTGATACAATAGCATAATTTTGTAGTCGAAATTTAATAAATTCACCTATTATCAATTTGACGGGATGCCGTGTCACCCGTTGTTAAGATGTTAACACATTCAGTACGTTGCTCTGTTCGCCCAACGTGTTGAAAAAACTTAGTACACAATGCATACTCTTGCACTTTGAAATGCGATTCTTTTGTCATAAGATACTACAAGGCTTCGTTACTTTGGCAACGTAATAAACAGACCAAATTATTTTTAATTCATCAAGTCTTGTAACCCAGCCTTAATGTTCTTTTTGCTATATACGAGACATCTCATGACCCATACGCAATTTGTTAATTGTATTCTCATACAGCCAATAGCCAAAAGCCTTATTAGTGAGAATTATATAATTCTGGGCCGTGAAAACCTCAAATCTCTATTAATTGTGTGTTCCCGAAATCTATTAAGCACAAGCATGTTTGTCTTCAGGCTTTCGAAGAGCAAATGGAGTTTTATAAATTACGTCCATGGTGGCAGAAACTGACAGAAATGGAACAGAAATCAGTGATTTCGAAATTATTAAATCAGCTGGAGGTCTCCAATAAAGACTTGAGAATGAAAGCTGCGAGGTGTATCTTATATTTAGCTCAAGGTTGCTGGGCTGAGGTTCAGTCCGATAAAGAGCAGCAAGACTGGACTAGAACGAATGTAATGTTGTTATACGAAGCTGGAGTTTTTCCAGCATTTGTTGAGCTTCTTAATATTGAAATTGAGTAAGTTTCTCTATTCATGCAGTCAATTTCTAATTAAACTGAACAACATTTCTATACACACATTTTTTGGGATTTAGGAACAGTACAACAGTTACTTCAGCAATGAGAAAGATAACTGTTAGTCTTGACGATTCTATCAATTTAAGGGTGATCTTATCTGTTTTATACATTATAACCGAAGTGATGAGAGAGGAAATGAAGAACTTAGAACACAGTATTTATAAAAATCATGTTGAGTCTTTTAAAGAAGATCTAATAAACCCGTATGGCGAAGAACTACTTGTAGTTAAGCTTCTTGGTATGGTAACATGCTTTTGCAGTGGATCAGCGCCACATTTTGCAATGAAAAAGATACTTCTACTCTTGTGGAAGTTAATCTTAGTGTCTCTTGGTGGTATCGATACATTGAGGAAATTGAAGAAACAATATCGCGAGGAAGCTGGTCTCGATACACACCAAGAAGACACTATAGAAGTTGCTAAGACCATGAGAGCCAGCTCGCCTCCAATTAATGCTGGAGATTTGATTGAGACACAAAATCAGAAGACGCAAACTAAATACCGACGAGTATGTTCTTCTACGTATTTAAGTATTAGAGGTGCGCAAGAATCCGAGAATGGTACTCGATGGTCGGGACGGGTCGAGACGAGACGGGTTCTTGAAAAGTTGGGGATTCCTAAGAATATTTGAGAGCCCTAATATGTTCAGGAATCAATAAGGAATCAATTGTCGAGTACCCGAATATGCTCGCGAATTCAGAATATCCTCGAGAATCCCAAAAATTCTCGGGAATCTTGATATACTTAAGAACCCGTTCCGATCCCGAATAAAATTCCCGACTCAACATTTTCGGGTTTTCACGCGCCTCTACTAATTATGCATAGGAATCGTACAAATATTAAAATAATTCTGTAACTTATTTTAGCAATGTTTGATAAAACAAAGGTCACTAGATGAACCATTGTCAGGAATGGTGTTCGAATTTTCAGAAATGAGAAATCCTGGATGGAATGAGCCTTACTTCGAAGATCAAAATAATCAACCGGAAGTAAGGCCTAGCACACCACCAGTTGCTAAAGGGAAAGGTAAAACCTATACATTATAATTGAATGTTAACATATATCAATTTGCATAATTCATTCTCGTAGGTTTACCTTGGACACCAAAAGTCAGACAAAAGGATATCGACCAATTCCTTGAAGTATCTAGAGTAAAATTTGTTGGTTACAAAGTACAAGGAGACAGAGAAAGTTTAGCTGGTCTGCCACAACCCATACACGAAGGTATTAACACGCTAAAACGAGTAAGTTGAACAACCATGGGTTTTGTATTTACGATTAAAGGGTTGGTTGGGTGCAACATAAGTTACTATACTTTTAGCATATGTATACATCTTTAGCCGAAGTCCAGATTAAAAAAGAAGAAGAAATAGCTAGGAATCCAATGAGCACGCCAGAGCCTCCGATTCGTCAAACGCCAGCAGAAATGTTATATCAAGCTATATTGCCGAATCTTCCACAGTATATGATCGCGTTGTTGAAAATTTTACTCGCGGCTGCGCCCACCAGTAAAGCTAAGACGGATAGTACAAATATCATGGCTGATGTTTTGCCAGGACAAATGCCGTAAGAATACAAATTTCAATCGGTAGTTACTAGAGGTCTGCGAAAACCCGAAAGTATCGGATACACGATAGTCGAGACGGGTCGGGTTCTCCAAAATTTCAGGACGCTCGAATATATCGGGATTCCCGAGAACATTCAAATAATCTCGAATATTATTCCCGAGGATAATACCGAATGATAGGGAATATTGTCGGGAATTTCTATATATTCGAGAATCCGTCCTTATCATACAAAAAATTCTTGGCCCGTTCCGACCCGACACTTCGGGTTTTTGCACACCTCTAGTAGTTAACAAACTTGTTTCCATCGTGAACATCTTAATTTTTATACGGTTGATTGTTTCAGTATGACGGTTATTCAATCAATGTCACTTGGCATCGACGTGAACAGGCACAAGGAAATCATTGTTAAAGCAGTCTCTGCAATTCTGTTACTCCTATTAAAACATTTCAAACTGAACCACATATACCAGTTCGAATTTATGTCGCAGCACTTAGTGTTTGCTAACTGCATACCGCTTGTTTTGAAGTTTTTAAATCAGAACATTGTAGCTTACATCGAAGCTAAGAACGTGTACGTGTTCGTCTATGACTTGAAGCGTTTCGTTTAATTAATTGGAATTATTTTTACAAATTTTTGTTCGTCTACAGTATTCCAATTTTGGACTTCCCCATGTGCGTCATTGGCGACCAACCAGAGTTAACTATAGAGAGCCTCGAGATCGAGAACAGTCAGACGTATTCTTGGCGAAATGTTTTCTCCAGTATTAATTTATTACGTATTCTTAACAAATTAACAAAATGGAAGCATAGTAGAATTATGGTAAACACTGCGCTCGCTTCGAATACTTGTCTTGCTTGTCCACAGATTTCTTAACTTTTATTTTTTTTTTTATTAGATGCTGGTCGTCTTCAAATCTGCTCCTATATTAAAGCGTACATTGAAAGTGAAGCATGCAATAATGCAGTTGTATGTGTTAAAATTATTGAAAATGCAAACGAAATACTTGGGACGCCAGTGGCGGAAAACAAACATGAAAACGATCAGTGTAATTTATGCGAAAGTGAGACATCGCTTGAACGACGATTGGGCTTACGGCAATGGTAAGATATTAGTAGATTGCGGATCTTTATGCAAAATAAAAATTGCTTGCGTCAACTGCAAGGCACAAGAACCAAATAGGACTTTCTTTTTCTCTTTAATAGTTTTAATAAGAAGTATGCAATGTATGAATAGTCTTAAATTCTTTTAATTTTGAACCTGTTTGAAACGTCTCCCTCACATTTTTGTCATAAATGCATAAAATCCGCAGTCTGAATATTATTTTGAAAGTTGTATAAAATTTCGACGCGTAAGTAAACATTACATCCATGTATAATCTGTCGAAAATTTCTATTACATTTTAGATTTAGAAGCACGACCTTGGGACTTCCAAGGAGAAGAGTGTGAACTGCGTACATGCGTTGATCAGTTCAACAATCGGCGGTACTCTAACGCTCCCAAGAACAAAGACATGGAACCCGTTGACACGTCCGTCATGTCGGTACTCGGTGCGAAAGTTGAACTGAGCGAGGAGTTCAAGCAACATTGTGAATTATGGTTACAGAAGGAAGTATTCGAGAAGAACATTGATTGGGACCAATTACTGGATCCCGAATCGTGTGAACTTTAAATTTTTAATAAGTGTAACACATTGAAAAAAAAATCGTATTGTCATTGAAAAAACAGGTCTGGATGCTGTTTCGAAGTTTTTACAAATTACGCGCTACATTGTGAAGTGTTGAGAAAATGAAACGAACATTGCCATATCGATACAACAGAAACTGAATTTACATTTGGTTCGTGTACATTTGAACTTGTGAATGGTCCTAATCGAACGGAGTTCAATAATAAAAAAAAAAAAGAAAAAGAAACAAATTAGTGAACACGAAAGAAACGACTATTTTTTTATTTAATTTTATTTATTACGTTTTTTTACGTTTGTTCTGTGTGTAATTTAATTTTGTGCAATGGTCATTGCTGGTAGCAATACTTTACGATTACATAGTTATAAGTGAACATATATAATCGTCTCTTATGTATTTATAATGAACTAGAATAAATTTGTTCAGATATACACTCATATATAAATGTACCATTCACACTAATCACACTTTTATCGACTAAGTTTCTGTAAATTAATTTTTAATAATGTAACAAAGTATTCCGCGAATTGTGTATCGATCCATACTTCCTGTATTTTGTATGATTTTTATATATACTCGATTTTTCCATTGTTATAGGATTCTTATAGGATTATATATATATATATTTATAAATAAATATATATATACGTATATACGTAAATATATATGTATATATATACGATTATAAACTTTACAATATTTACAAAAGAACAAGAAAGGGTATGAATTTTAACGCATACAGTATATTAATCCAATTGGGGCTGCGTTTTTTAAAGAAAGACTTTGTTAACTTTATATATCAAAGATTTTGTTGGTCCATCGTTAAATGTGGCAATAACATGTGCCTGACGTATATCTTTGTGTTTAGTTAGTCTCTTAATGCGGGGAAAAGAGAAAGAAAGAGAGAGCTGAATCAAAGGAGCAGTCTTTGGCAAATTTATAAATTCGAAGATCCAAGAAGAACAAGAAATTATATCAACCGTGTAAAATAATAGAACGTATAACTTGTAGACTGAACAATTCAACTTTCTCTTATTAATTTATTGTAGTGTAGTGTTAAATGGTTTCGGCGAGATGTACTAATTACAATTGTAATATCGTATAATATTTTCTATGAGATTGGCATCGTATTTAAATTGTCGTCAAAATTCAATAAAATTATGGTTTACGTATGAGTTGTAATCCCTTAAATTGTTCATTAGATTGTCATAAGTTACATTCTTCGTATAAAAGTGTATAAAAGATTTTATAACAATTAGTATAAACTACTTCACGATTATACAAAGTTACAAATCGAACGATCATATTTTATTTGAAGGCACTTACATTTCTCATCTGTTGTTTGAAATGCATACTTTTCCCATTTTACGCTTAAAAGCTGTTTCGACAGGTAAAATGATTCGATCCATGAATAAATTAGTTCTATAAATTAATTATATATATGAATATAAAATTCCGGGTAAGTACCGCGTATCTATTGGTATAAAAATATTGAATGCTATGATCACAGATAATGAATTGAAGTACAGATTTCTGAGGTTTGTGATATTGATAATATTCGATATATTAAATGTTTTCCAATCATTCTGGTTTTACCCATTTGTAGGAACCATAGTAAGCGAAGTTATTCTGTTTCGCGATTTCATCGGCTTCCTTGGGCCCACGGGAACCATATCTGAAATAAAAATTATACAGTATAAACCAACATCCGAATCCACTCTAAATTTCAATGGACACGATCCCGAAGTCTATCAAAGCTTACTTGTAAGGTATGGGTTTAATGTGCTCCTTTTCTATTTGATGAAGCAGCGGCGTGAAAATTCTCCACGCTTCCGAGAGCTCATCGCTGCGCACAAAGTGCATTTGCGATCCACAAAATACGTCTAATATTAATCGTTCGTATGCGTCAGGAAGCTTCAAATTCTAAAGACAAAATATATTACCACATTTTAAATTGAATATAAGCCAATTTTCTTCTCAATTATATAAGGTCAAAGCAAAAGTTCCTGCTCGATTTCGTATTAAAATACAACAAGGTATCGGACACGAACTTTTGTACTGACCTGATATTACAATAACAAATATTTTCTAATAATTTTACTAAGAATGACCACATGAACGCACCTTGTACCTATTACCATAAGTGAGGTCTAACTCGGTTTCCTCCATATCGAACGTAATACCGGGAGATTTAGTCATCATCTTAATGTACAAAGCCTCGCCAGGTTGTACTCTTATCACTAATTCATTCCTTTTCGCCTTTCCATCGAATATATCGCCGGGTACGTCATGGTACTGTATTCTAACTTCCGCCTTCCGTTCATTTAGCGCTGGTGAATAATAAATAATCTACTGAATTATTAAGTACATCGCAAGACACTGTGGAACACCAGTGAAGAAATTCAATCTTGTGTCCATCAACTTAACACTAGGTTTTCAGGACTAATTATTACATTCTAATATTTGTAATTTACGATTATCGAGATTGTAAAGATGCATCCATGAGGAATTATTTAACGAATTTATTTCTTTGAGTATATATTACTAAAAAAACGGCTAATAATTTGGATAGACACAGTCTCGCTAGTTCTATAACATAATAAAAAAATACTAATTTTTAATGCTCTGTATACCTAGTGTTAAACATTTACCCAAAATAATAATGTCATTCATACTGAACAAGTGAAGGTATAGGTGTTAGAATTACGATTGTAAGCCATAACTAATCTTGGAAATAACTAGTTACAGTCAGAAAGTATGACTTGCATGTTTTTCAATGTCGAGTTCGTTCACATAAACAGATTTTTAAAAACCTCATTTGCTTAAAGTGTTAGACACAATATTGGAAGTTGTTTTATACAAAGTGCGCTTTGTACAAACGTGCAATATTTGAATGATGCTATTTACCTTTCCCACATCTGAG
Organism: Halictus rubicundus; assembly: GCF_050948215.1. Taxonomy (NCBI): domain Eukaryota; kingdom Metazoa; phylum Arthropoda; class Insecta; order Hymenoptera; family Halictidae; genus Halictus; species Halictus rubicundus. Next base: position 6,098,506 of record NC_135151.1, read on the forward strand.
GATGAAAGGCACACCGTCCCACCGTTCGTTATTAATTTTCAATATAGCAGTAGCAAACGTAGGTGTGTTAGAACCAGGTGGTACAGTGGGATCGTCCAAGTATCCTAACTGCGCTTCAGAATCTTCCGACTCAGGATCTCCGATATATTGACCTAACACTACGTTCTCCAGTTCTAAAGGTTTCATAGACTTCAAAACTTTAACCTTCTCATTTCGAATATCATCCGGATGACAAGACGCAGGCTTCTCCATCGCAACTAACGACAAGATTTGCAACAAATGGTTCTGCATCACGTCTCTGATGATCCCGAACTCGTCGAAGTAGCCACCCCTGCCTTGGGTACCGAACGGCTCTTTGAACGTGATTTGTATTGAAGCTACGTTATCTCTGTTCCAGGTGGGGCTGAATATTCTGTTGCCGAACCTGATGGTCATCAAGTTCTGCACCATCTCCTTGCCCAGGTAATGATCGATACGATAGATCTGTTCCTCCTTGAACAAGGAGGCCAGGTGATCGGATAGGCGCTGAGACGTGATCGCATCTCTGCCAAATGGTTTCTCTATGATCACCCTGGTCCAGCCCCTGCAATGCGAAAGATGTCAACGTTAGCATTACAGTTCACTCGCTCAGTTGTAATAATTATACTGCGGATTTTATGCATTTACGACGAAAACGACTTGGTGCAATTTAGAACATTTTCCGAATTTTTTCCAAATTGTTTACTGCAACATCGATTTTTAAAAACTCCCAGAAACTTAACATTGATTATTAATGTGTATTCTGTTTCAGATTTTTCAGATTAGGCAGACATGTTTAAGAAAATTGAAGCTCTTCAAATATTCGAAGAAATGCATATAAAATGCACATCAGAAAGTTGTAAAAAACAATTTTTAGTATTTTCTCCGTAAAACCTTTTCTTTTACGCCATATAGTAAACTAATTGTTCTAACAATTCAAATCCAAGTATGGTGCAATAATAAAAAAAAATTATCGTCTTTTGCTAGTTGTTATTAAGTTTTGACCTTTCTCTATTTCTTTGGACAGTAAAGGTCATCAAGGCCTGGTTTAATCATCATCGAGAAGAAAGCTGTACTCTTTGCTTCGTTCATGAACATCTAAATACCAATAGTGCACTCACTTGTCGCCCATGCAGACATTCTTGATGTGCACAGTGACGCTCTCGAATACACTAGGTGGCAGGGCCAGATAGAACAATCGGTGAGCATTCTGGTAGCCCTGCTCGTGTTTCTTCAGCTCGTTATTCAACACTTCGAACGGTTCCTGCGAGTCGTATGCGCCGCAGACATAGTGATTCAATCTCCAAAACTCGTCGTACTTCTCCTTCTCCTCTGGCTTCACCTTCATGAAGGGATGGCACTTCAAACGTAACTGAGTGACGGTCATGTTGGTTCTCGCGTAGCCTAAGAACGTTGTTGTCTTCGGTAGAAGATTGTCCCTGAACAACCACCATAGTGTTGGGTAGATCTTCTTCCTGGCCAGGTCACCCTGCAATCATGATACAAGCTGTTAATCAAATGTATTTATTTGGAGGACGCGGTGAACTATGGGGAAAAAATTGTCAAATGTTTTAAATTATGCTTGCATTATGCGAATCCTTGAGTTCTCGTTATTTTTATAAAGTAATGTGAAATAGTCGCTTTCAATGCTCCGTAAACCTAGTGTTAACAGACATCTTAATGAATCTACTTCAAGAGAAGTTGCTGGATTAGGTTGCTCAAGATAAAAACAATTTATTAATCCATTTGTGCCATTAGTGTGGGTTAAAAAACACAACTGGACCTTTAAAAGACTGTTAGGCAACTGGCAGCAGGTAGAGTATTAATACGAAGACATAATAGTTATCAATATGCTTGACGAAGTCGAAGGTCATTTCAAAGACAGAATGTTATAAATCATTCACATTGTCGCATTGACTACAAATCTATAAAAATAGGAATATACAACGTTCCTCGTTATTCAGACAGTGTAGAGACAATCTTTTTTTAACAATGTTTTTATCATATTTTTTATCTTATCACAACCTATCGCGAAAAACGTATCATCAGGACGAGCGATTACGCAAATGAATACTTACAGAAGCACCAAGCGTAACGAAAACATGAGGATACAGTCCATCGAAGTGGATACCCTCGAGGTGATCCATTTCGTCCGATTTCAGGGACTGCCTGATGAATCGCAGGCTTTCCTCCGTTGATGTTTCTGTAACAAAACATTTTTTTTTTTAATGAAAATTATGTTAATTGTAATCGCATTCAAGAAGAAGCCTACTGATCATATCGTGTGGATAATATATTTTGGAGTAATCCTTCTTCCATGCACGTTAACGTTAACTTTAATTTTAGAGAAATTTCAAGCTTAAATTAATATTAAAAGAATTATCTATTTTAAAAAGTTCCTCCAGTAAAGAAATTAATGTAAATTAAAATTAACTATGTTAATGCGACTGAAGCCATGACGCAAACAGGAAACGTGTAATCATTTATGCAAAAACACCGAAACACATTATTTTCTGACCAAATCGCATCTGTGCATTGCTGGCCGTTTCTACTTATGGCAGTAATAATCGCCAGACTACTGGTGGTGGAAAGTTTCACCAAGTTTTTCTTGTATTAAGAACCTAATGGAATTCTCTATTCAATAAATAATATTTTTGTTCGTTTCTCTAGTCTAGTAATCATTATACGCAGGCGTTTCGTAACGAAGTTCAAAGTTCTCGTAGGTGAGAATAATTAAGAGTTCGATGGCAATAAAAGAAAGTTGTCTCCGAGTTGTCTGAAAGGTCGTTCCAAGGTCATTTTTTCCCGACATTTTAAGCTCTGTTTGTCACAACGTCTGGTTGTAGCTGGTATCAAGACGAGGTCAAGGACCTGTGACACAATGACTTTAAAATGACTTTGACCATTAAAATATCTCACAATCTTTAAATCCAACGTAAACATTAGCATACGAAACTCTGATTTAGTCTTCGAGCTGCAAACGAGAATATTTTATCATTTAGAAAAAATGTGGGAGACACAAATTGTATTTCCACGGTCTCTCCGCTGAAAAAAGGAACTTCAGAAAAATAATTTAAACAATCGTTTGTGCGTTCAAAAAAATTACACCTGCATAAATTATAGATCAATTTTCATACATTAGACTGAAACGAAAATAAAATGCTAACGAGTATGACTTGTACTTTTTGAAAACTAAGTATTCATTACGGAATACATGGAACCATTTTAGAAATGAATTTCGAACTGCAAATTGTTGCAAGTAATAGATTGTTTTACGTATTTCGCATTGTTCTCCGACGAAAGCAGCAAAAAAAAGTGATCGACCCGTTTCGACGGTCATACAACTCGGTCGAAGGTAATTAACTACTCGAATAGCCTTGATACAGTGAGAATTAATGTATACAAGATCGCGCGAGCGCGTGTACGTGCATTTCGCGGATCACGTGTAGGTAACGCACGTGGTGCTTCGTATTCGAACCAACAATTACTTCCATAAATCTTACGTAACTGATCACATCATGCCAACGACACTCTTCACACGACACTGTACAAACACAAGAATCTGCCTCCGGAAAAAAATATGTTAAAAACGTGCCACGCTAAGAACGGTCGTCCAAAAAATACATCACAGAAAATTTCGACATAAATCTCTAGCAGAACGGCTACCAAATAAACAAATTCTATATACACAGGACACACTTGGAGAAACACGGGCCGTTACGGTCGCACTATCCAGTCAATTTTTTATTGAACAACAAAAGAAAAACGTTTTTTCGTTAAAAAAAATCTAAACGGTGATAAATTAACGATAAAATTGCTGAGCTTTAGAAATCGAACGATCAATTTTTAACACCCACGACACGGACCTTAAGTAATTAGTTGATCTAGTCTGGTGATTTCTGGCATAAAAGATTTTCGAGATTTCAAAGATTGCGAGTTGCAGTGTTTGAAGACACTTTTTGAAAAAAAAAGAAGAAGCGTTTCCTACGGCCGCGGGTGTGATCTGTAGCGCAAGTTTCCAGGGGATTTATTAGCAGTGATAAGGATTAATCTCTATCTGAAAAACGATAGTTATCGGGAACACCGGACAACTTACTCAACATGATTACGAGGGGGGCACCGTCGTGGCCTGGATCGAAAGTGAATCTCGAGAACCGTCAGCGTTTTCCGGAAACGAGTTCGCGCCGTAAGTCCACTCGATGTCCGAGAACCGATCGCTCCAACTATTCGACACGGACTGATCGTCGCATTCACTGGCAAGTCGGTGTTGACCATCTTCAGAAAGACATACGAGTTCCGTAGTACATGAGCGCTGAAACGCTCAGGTGTACGTACACTGTGAGCCGAGGAACGTAAACGCGGCTCTAGATATAATCCGTAATCGCTCCTTGCTCATCTTCTGTGTACAGGACACGATAATGACGCCTACTTCTATTTCTAGCACTGGAAGATTGATTTTTTACTTCACTGTTAATGTGTTGGTAGATTCGTGACGATGTTCGATTATTTGTTTTTGAGACACTGCGATTTGTAATCATTTCTTGCTTATTTTCTGTATACAAGGCATCACAATTATGCTTGTCCTTTGTTTCCATCGCTGAAAGATTGATTTTTTTATTTTACTATTAATGTGTGTGTGTGTGTGTGTGTTTAGATTCTTGATGATGTCTGATGATTTATTTTTGAGACACCGCGATTTGTAATAGTCCCTTGTCTGTACACAGGATAATGATAACAATAATTATTAGACCGCGGGCTTTTATATTGTCCCATAAAAAAAAAGAAAAAAAAAATTCCATTTCAATTGCAAGAGATGGAAGCTAAATGAGAATGTATTTCTCCCTTCAATCATTTTAACAAGTCGTAAATAATGTAACAACATTTTGAAATTCTTGAAATGCATTCACAGTTTTGTTTATCATCCATTTTTGCCATAAATGCATAAAATCCGCGGTCTAATGGTTATCCATTTCTAGCACTAAAAAATTGATTCTTTACTCGATTGTGATCGTGTTACTGGATTCTTAACGATATTTGGTTATTTATTTCCGAAATTACGATTCCCGCATAGTTTAATACTAGGTTTACGGGACCCGACAAAATGACGGGTTCTAATATTTTTAATTTACAGTTATTGAGATGGTGAAGATCCATCTACGTGGAATTACTCAACAAATTTATTTCTTTGGGTATATATTATTTTAAAAATGGCTAAAAACTTGAATAGACACATTCTTTTTATTTTTATAAAGTAATGTAAAATACTCACTTTTAGTGCTCCGTAAACCCAGTGTTAATGTACCTACTAAATAGGTTGCTCTAGCTAGCACTGAATTCAAGAACTTGTTAACTACTATTTATGTAGTACAAATGGCGAGGTCATATTAGAATAAATAATTGTCGACTTGTTATCGTTGTAACGTACAATAGCTTTGTCTTTCTTTCATGGTAAATTTGGAGTACCGTGCAGATAAACATTATCGTGCCGAAGTTAAAATTCTTTGACATTCAAAACTGCTCGTGTACAAAGTTGCTCGTTGTTCATTGTTGTACAAGTGTTGCATGAACGGCAAGTTAATTTTGTCGTCTCCATTGCGGAAGACGTTGATAGTGTTTCCGATTAAACGCAAACACGATAAATACAACGAGGGGCAACGATATTCGAACATTCCACCTTATACATAAACGATGAGAAGCGAAATCAAGGTTCGTTGCTGTATATTTCTTCCGTATATAATGATATGCTTCATTAAGTTTAATGAGGTTTTTGTTCCCGTTTTATACTAATACAGAGTTTTATACTTATAAAGTCGCAATATCGCAAACATATTCTTGTTTATCTGTTACTACATAAATTGCCAACAAACCTGTGAATGGACTGTGAATTTTATTCATCTGTAACAAAACACTTTTATGCTATGTTTGACTCGTTAAAATTATAAATCTTATTTTGAATCCATATGAAAATTGTTAAGCTTAAATAAAATGTATACGCAATTCTTGTTTATTTAATTCTATACAAATTGATAATTTATCAAATTGAAAGTTATAGACAATTTTTATTTTGTATACAAATCCGCAATTTATTTTTAGAAAGAAACTGTTAAGCGTAAATAGAATTTATGCGCTATTCTCAGCCTAATCGAACACCTCTTGATTGTGTACAGTTGCGGAAAATGGCGTAAAATGATGTAACAATAAAGGGACGGGTCACTCGATGATTTTTAATTAAGTAAACGAAGTCTTACTTTTTACAATAACTGTGCAGCAGGAAATATGCAGATATTCATTTTAGATCCCGGCGCGCTGCGTCCGCATAATTTCAACCTGTGTTTTGAATCGCTATGACGTCCTTTGGTTACGAGGACGAGAACTTGTCCCGAACTGAATCGTTATTAGCCTAGCGTGCGTAATTTTTATGTCATACGGCCATTTAGCACTGCAGAGTAGCAGGCGCATGGTAGGAGCACAAATGTATCGTAATCTCGATAGTCAAGGACATCCTGATGCGAAAAATAATTGGCAAAAACCGACCTTAACGAACCTCCATTAGCTAGCTCGCCAATATTTTCTTGAAACTCATTCTGTGTCTCACAATGATGACAATTGTGGCAAGATGCAGGCTGATAGTTTATGATAAATAAGAAAAAAGTCCTGATAATATTCAATCTTTGGAAATAACATGACCACATTATTATTCCTCTGATATTTTCACTGACTTGTATTTGATCTACTAATTTTTGGTATAAAATAATATAAGTACCCAATTAGTATAGGGATACAAATTATTGTGCCTATATTAATTATACTTATTTTTAAAGCATAATGTATTATCTCTTTTTTAATATTCATTACTAAATAAAATTAATTAATAAATTAATTAATATAGGCACAGCAATTGGTACCCCTCACAGTAACTGGGCCCCTCACCCTATTTCGTTGCGTTAATAAACAAAACGTTTTGTTCACTACGTTCCGATACATTGTGAATTGTTGAAAAATGCTGACGATGCCAAAAGGAATGTATTCTGTATGCAACTTCCGCATATCTATTATTTTTCTAAATCCTAAATATATATTACAACAGTAATGACATAATATCATAAATCGAATGACTTGTAGAAATCTCGGTCTATTATTTAGCAATAATGTAACATTAATCTACTGATAGTGAGCGTAAACTGATCCTAAGTACCATTAAACGATTAAATACGTCTGAAAAATTATGTTAACTTTCCGATAACGCTTTCGAAACACGATGTTATCGATAACTGTTTGCATTTAATTGAGCAATATCGATGTATACTATTGTATACCGTAATGAATTCAGAAAAAAACGTGGACGGAGTTCTATTCAGAAAGAAACGTCATTTAAATGCATGCACTTGACCTTTAGCGCCACTGTTAAATGCATACAATCAACCGCGAAAATATTTAATCAAGCCGCAGGAAAGATAAACGTTATTCCTTTTTAAATCGCGTAGTTGTCTCATTTTAGGGAGCGTGTGTTTCCTTCGAAACACGAGACCTAAATGTACAACGTGACCGAAAATCCGCTAGACCATAGCTGTTCAGCGTCTGCCCGCACGGGCAGCGATTTTCTTGCCCTGGGCATGCACAGAACCGCGGGCACGAAGCTCGTCCCAGCGGGTAAGACTGCATGTATTTGTCACACGCATTGTAACAGCTATGGCTGTGCTACGGCTTACCCCCACTCCCCTAAGTCACTTGTCCCTAGTTTTGCCCGCAGCTGTGCCCACGGGCATCAGCGGGAGCCCTTGCCCAATAATAGGCATGTTGAGCAGTTCTGCACTAGATTATTTCAAAGTGGAATAATCCTTTCATTTTTTTAAAATTCCCATTTACTTTTTCATAAACAAATTCAAATTTCAAAGACCATTCAAAATGGTTTAGCGTGACTTGGGCCACCCTGTAAATTAAATATAATTTTTTTGGTATTCACTTCTTCAACGCTAGAACGTTTTTATAATTTCAGTAATTGCGACAGAAAAATTAGCCAGTCGTTTCGATTGGTTTGGTAGTTCTAACATAAAATTGTGTCTATTAGCGAAACGAGCACGATAAAATTATAGGCGCTACTATATTTAATCAATTGTTAGTGGAATATTTTTGTGACAGCGATAACATTTGGCTCGCAGTGTGTGCGTGATGTGTACGAATTTTGAGAACCGTACGATTACAAGTATTGCGTTGACTGATAATACTTTTTCTCGCTGACTTATCAACAGCATCACGCGATACATCCGAGTCACGTTATTCGTTCGTAAAGTCGAGCTTCTGCATGGTTGTGAGTACTATACGCACAATCATTGCTCCTCCCTATCTGAAGTTACAGACTGTTTATCTGTAACTCGAAGACTGCTTCTTTCTTAACGACGATTTTTATTTATAAATAAATAACGTCGCGAACTCGATAAATCGCGATTCTTTCACTTTAAAAAAAAATGCTCGGCTTTTTATCAGCAAACTTGTAAAAAGCGAATGTTTACAGGTTGCTCATTGTGTGCAAGAAACTTTCAGGACCGTGTTATGGCTGGGGCCTACTTTTCAAAGTGACTTGCAGCACTTGTATAATCGCTCGTGGCGTTCATAGCATTGAGTAACAAAAAGTGCATAAATGAAAGGAATGCAAAAGTTTCACAGAAAAATCGGTCAACTATTTTTGTCACGAAAGTAGACCGAAATCTTGAACAGAAAACAATACACTGTTCTGTGAGAATGTATATGTAATTTGGAAATCTGAGATGACAAGATTATCTGATATGTCACACGATAAAAAAGTCTCGAGACAAGTATCGATGTTATCTGTTGGCATTTTTTATCGAACGGAAGAAAAATTCATCGTACGATTTTATCATTTAAATATCAACTGCGTGACAAGTTCACTAGTAATCACTGTAGAAAATATTATAAACACTGTAGAACAAAAGAATCTGGAATGTTACGTCACAGAATCATTTGAAGTCCGTTAAGATTGTAGTTTCGAATGTAATTGTTAAGAAAATGTTATACTTACTCCTAACTCTGTCCATCGTGGATTTATTCGAACAGGAGAGATATATAGAACTTTCAATTGGCGGTGTCGTAGACTCGTCTTGGTAACAACTAAATAGGTGTCTGTGGAGGTCACAAGCTGGACGTAACAGTTATGTAGTCTTTTAAACTACCGTCAAACAAAAATATTATAGATCGCTTCCTCTTATATGAATTGAGGTTAAGCATAAAAAACCATAGTGGTGCCATACGCGTGACACCGATCGACTGGCATTTTGAAAACCAAAGCAAAAAAGCCGATTCATTTCTTCGAGGTCTTCACGTCCCCTCCATTTTAATCAATCGTTCCCTTCTCATTCGGACTTTTACTTGTTCCACGAATTACATCTACGAATCTGCAATATGCATCGCAATTTATTTTCATTAATCATCATATATTTTAAAAGATTCAAATAAAAAATTTTGCAACGTGTACATATGTAAACTATAAATTTAAATATACAATAACATTGATACTACGATGAAATAATATTTTTAATTTCTCTGAAATAATATAAATAATATTCTATGAATATTCCGTACATATTGTCGTTTATAGGCAGAAATGATACCGACAAAATACGCTAACTACATACGTATACGCTAACTACGATGAACTAATAGTAGCGCGTAGCGCCACCTATCGTGGAACATTTCATAGCATAAACATTGGAAATAGTTTAAAACAAGCGTAAGAGTATATAATTTGTTTACACTAGCTTATATATTTCACGGTGCATTGTACCATCATTTTAATAATTGTATGTACTTTATTTTCAAACTTTTATGTTGTTTAACCTCAAATATCGATTTCTTGACTGTGCTTTTTTCGTAGAAAATGAGACCAACGATTCCAGCATTTGGTAAAAAGCACGCAAGAGCAGCACAAAATGAGAAGAAAGTGCCATTCAAACAATTGCTTCCTCTTTCGTTGAACAATCACGTTAGGGGAACAGCAAAATCATCGAAAGGTATACTCACCAAGTATTTTATGGATTTCTGTATATAGATTATTTTCAGTTCATTAAGATCATTAAAGAAACCAAGAAATTTTAAACTGTCTTCTGCTTCTTGCAATTGATCCAAACAGTTTTTTTGCATAAAGATCCGCAGTCTATTCACCCATGTATAGTATTTAAAACATAATCTAACATTGTCTACACGTTTCAGAGAACAACTGTATGTACGAACTGTCTTTGCTATTTGCTTGTATGGGTGAAACTAGTTTCGATAATACAGCATGCAAAAAAGAGTTCAATGAATTTAATACATGCATAAAAAAGTTCGAGGCACACAGGAAACATCAAAAGGAGCTGCAACAGATAGGGATTCCTACGCCCGACACTGTGACGTTCACAGACTCACAGCTGACTTATCTTTTGCATAAATACCCAACTAAATAAGTCATTGTGAAGATTGTGTTATAAAAATACATGTAAATATATTTAATATAATAGTATTACAGTCGTTGTTTTTTAATTATACTCCTGCATTTTTATCTCTTAGTTGTATATGTTAATAAATTAAGTACATTTAAGTATATTGTAAAGCACAATATAAAACAATAGGAAGTACCTTATCAAGAACCTTCCACTTTACTCTGCTTATTTGTTTGAGATTGCATACGTTTTATGGCCAATCGAGTGGAGTACCCTGCACACACAAATGAATAAAATTAGTTTGAACTTATTTCTTGAGCCACAAACTGATTGGAATTGAATGTACATACGAATCGAATGATTAGTTTTACAAATTGATGTAACTTCTTGAATAGTACTCAATTGATGCTCAATACGTTTTAATGCTTTATAGTTCTCTATTTGCTCATCCTTGTAATGGTAGTATGTACAAAATAATGTAATTGTACATAAAGCGAGAGCCATCTTTCTGTACATCCATGTTGTACTCACCAAACTCTCCTGGATTAAACAATTACAATTTTACTTGTTCTCTGAGCACAAATTAATAACTAACATATTTATATTACCTTGCTGTCTTCATCAGAAAACATAGTGTTACCATAATACTGAACTAACATGCGTTCTATTATAACATTCACACTTAAAATTGTGAAGAGTGTTACTCTAGCATCCACTGTCCTCTTAGAAGAACTGAACAGTGCACATAGGATGCAGCTAACTGTGTAATACATAATAGACTGAAACCATGAAACTTCACCAATGATCCAATTTTGAAAAGTGCGTAAGTATGAGAATATTTCAAACAATAATTCCTTCTGATCTTTTGCTGTTTCCCTGTAATTGAGAGACAGTAAATCTAACATAAGAATCTCTGTAGAAACAAAATTTATTAGAGCTCACATCTTACGTACTTAAAATCTTTTACCATATTGTTAACACTTTCAGATGAAGATTTCAATACAGTACCGAGCTCTTTCCCATGGTCTAAAAGTCTATTTTGCATTTTTAAACTTTCCTTTTGACTTTCAAGCATAGCTCCTTGCACTTCCGAGGCTTCTAATAATTGATCCTTCATTCGCGTAGAAACTTGGTACAACCTGTACAGTTACATCCGATACAAATTATTTGAAAATACAGCTTTAGTCATTCATAAGTAGACAGAGGATATTTATGCAAACTAAAAGTTTTCACCTGATTTACAACAAACTGGAGTGTAGTAGAATTGCATGTTCTTTCTTAATAGGTTTAGTAAATTGAAAATAATATAACAGTGTTTTTAAATTCTTCTCTTTTTATTGTTTCAAATTACAGCTACTTATTCTTGTTATAAATGCATAAAATTCACTGTTTATTCATAAAACTTACTGTTTAATGGTATTATCGGTCTCAGCCTGCCAAGCTTCATAGTTTAAGTAAAAGCACATATGAGTGGTATGTATATAAAATTCATTATATGCATTGAATGCTCTGTCTGACATATCATTGATGCAATTCCTGTAAAATAAATAGTGCAATTAATATATTTGAACATAACAATTATTAATATATGTTTACCGTCTTTCAGCTTCTAAATTACTAAGATCACAACTATATGTTGTATGTCCTGAATCTTCCAAAAAACAGTTCATCAATTTCAAAGCAAGAATAGAGTGCTCTTCATCATTCAAGTTATTACAATTATTTTTCATTGCTGTGACAGCATTATGCCAGCATGTTCCATGTTTTGACATCGAAGATTTTGCTGAAAGAAATTTAATATATCAGTACACAGTAAAAATGTTAAAAATACTAACGCATTTCGATGAGTACTTACTTTGTATTATCTGGTATTGTTTTTCTCCGAGCTGTTTTAATACTCCACTTCCATCGAATGCGAGCGAATAAAATATCGGGAGAAATATTAGACGGTTCATTATACATTCAACAATGACTATAAGTTCGAAATGAACACATCTTTTGATCGTTTTACACTGTTAGTTTGAAATCGGTCGTTACAGTGTTCGTTTGGTAACTAAAATTGTTCAGGTGCTTGTTTGGTGAGATTTGCAAAGAATAAATAAATATGTGGCGTCATCACGCTCCACCCACGAACTCGTGCTTCTAAAAATATTAAAATAACTTATTGTCTTCCTTGGTATATTCAAATTTAAATTTGTAATTTACAAGCGAAGGACAAATGAATTCGATGCGCGCGTCGATTCATTATCGAGAAAGATGCCTTATGGCGGATTCTCAATCGCGTTCGTGGAAACTTTGTAATTTTATGGAGAAGAATGTTCATAATAACGTTCATAAAATGTAAAAATCGTCATATGTCAATGTATAAATGTTAAACAAGTGATTCCTGAATGATTCGTTCGACTAAAAATGTTTTTTCGATGCACAAATAAAATCTTCTCGTTTGAGCATAGACTACACAGTAGAATCGAATTGGTTCAGCTTCGCGCGCGCCATCTGGCGGGCCATTTAAAAATGACTTTCAACGAAGAAATAGATATCATTGTTGAACGGCGTTGTTAATTGTTTCAAAAAATTGAATTACAATACTATTGAAGTGTGACATTGTTGTACACTCTTTAAGAGCATATTTCACAGATTTTGGCATTACCTAACTCGACCATTGAAAATGTTTTTCCAAGAGAAAATATAAAATAATATACTGAAATAAAATAATTGTAATAAAATTGAGAATTAATTCGCAACTGGTATATTATTTGGAAATTACGGAACATTTTATTTTATTAATTTTTCTCGAATAAAGATATGTAATGGTGGGCTCAGAGACATTAAACAATAAGTGAATGTTTAAACCGGAAGTCGACGTGGACCAAGCCGGTCCCGAAGAAATAACAGAAACCAGCTGGGATAATTTTAGCGGGCAGTTTATAATGGCTGTTTATTTGATCAGAACGATGATTCCCCAGAAATGAACAACGCCGGCCGGTATTTTGTACGTGGCTCCCGCGGGGGTTGTAAAAAGACAACGTGTGCTGCTGGAGAGTCACTGGCAATCGGCCAGCCACTTTTGCCATTGAATTCGGACGGAGCGAAAATAAGTGGCTGAGGCAAGGAACAGTGACACAGGTTCGATCTCCTCGTTCCCGTCTTGAAGACCGGTTTATCCTTCGACGAACATCGAAACAGTTCACGGGATCATTGTTCGAACTCCCAGAGAAAAAAGTCTGCAGCGTTAACACGGGTTCCTCATGATCAGCCTCCGAGACAACTCTATCTTCCCTAGATTCACGTTATCAAACTGATAATCGAACTCAGATAGACATCAATCCTTCAGGGACGAGGATTTTTTAAAATATTCGAAACATTCTCCCCAGAAGGTTAAATCCTACATCAAAGTCGGTTCTAGGAACAAATAAAAATGTACACTGATCAATAGTTACCCTATAGTTACTATAATAGTTAACCCTCCACGGCGCACATATATTTGCATCTTGCGTAGGCATATCGGATCGTTTATGCCTAGGGCTAATTTTTTCTACTGTTTTCGGCTTTCAAAAAATCTGAAAAAATTTCCTACCGTAATACTGTTATCAATAAAAAAATAAAATTTTACGGATTAAATTCGGAAAAATGAGGGTCTTCTCTCTGTTCCCTTTGAAAGCATTCAAAAGTGAAATTTTCGCATAAACATAAGCGACCAAGTGTGCCTACCGGGAGTTGAATGATTTATTTGCAATTTTTAAGATTAACTACGCGGACGAAATGTTGACAATATGATAATATTCGTTCTGAAAGAGTTAATCAGGAAAATTTTTGAATTCCCAATCGAGGGGATGCGCTAGCTAAGTAAACTTTCTCGGGGATCTTCCCTGCAATCATCTGGTGCCATAGTCCTCGGTAGCTCCACGCCATCGATACGTCTTTTTTCTCATTAAGAGACCCCCTGGAGATCCTTATTCAAGGATCACTTGACCCAAATACTCTTAGTGCTCGGCGCTAGTAGCATCGACACTTTTATCTCCTTATCCCCGTGGTATTTGGTTTTATAGTCTTTATCAGCCCTATCGGGTCGTCTGGGTCGCTGGAAGGTGTGCGATGATGATGTATCTTTGCTAGACCAATGTACCATAGTCCTTTTATAATCAAAACTATAGGAAATTGCCTGGAGATCTTTAACCGAGGATCATTTAATTCGAATTCACGTGTGGAATTCGTGTGTGTTCTAAATCTCTTAGGCGTACAGTAGATATACGCGAAGAAGTTCTAATCACTGCGACCGTGAAAGAAATCTTAGGGGTTAAGCTACGTCCACACGGAAGCAACAACGAGCAACTTCCGCAACTTTTTGCAACCAGAGGCAACAGAATATCGCTCGATGTTGTTTCGGTGTGGTCGAAGCTTTAGCCGTTCGCGGCGAGCCAGCCACTCGGATCAATTGCCTATTACACGGCACGGAATTCGGGAACAACATCCTCGGACACCCTGTACTATTCACGTGGGGCGCATATACGGTGTATCGGAACAGAGGGGGTGATGATCAATCGATCACCGGCACACTGGCGATTTGCCGAAGTGCACGGGAGCGAATCATCCACGCCTAGGCAGCTTGACGTCAGCCTCGCAAACCGCCGCGGCGGGATTAAAAATAAATGCGACCCGGAAAACCAGTGAATGCCGGATAATTGCAATCCGATCTATTCCAGAGTTTCCCGTTCCCACTCGAGGCCGCGCGGGCCTGGGGAGATCGGCATTGTCGCGGCCGCAAAATTGAAACGCTCTGCTATCCGACTCTGCACCCCATCCTCGTGACCAACGCTATTTTCGATAGAACTTTCACAGCCCCCTATTTTGCTTTGTTAGATCACTAGGCAGTGGACCAGGAAAATTTGGTTCGTTTTTAGCTGGATTCCAATTAATACACGTTGCGAGCTTAAAGAATCAATCTGAGCTTTGAAACAATTAAACTTTACCAGTTAGACGCTGCCGCATCAACACCTCAGATCGCAAAGTGAAGAAGAGAATGGTTCTAAAAGAGCCAGATCGTCGTATGCTAGGTTCTGCATGATCTCTAAGCCACTTTTTAGTTAACTTTCAATGCATCGTTCATTCTGAGACTTAGTATAACCGACCTGTGACCGTTACGCCCTTGCTGATCAGCCGCTACTTCCGCTTGCTTAGGTCCTAAGGAGAAGAAGAAAAACTTAAATTGTATATGCTGGCAACTTACCACATTTGATCATTGAACTCGCGAAATGGTGTTTATTACGAAATTGTGTGGCTGCTATTTGAAACAGTAAGAAGATTACAAATGTTTTGGAACGTCAATATATATTAGGACCTTGAATAAGTTCTCGCTGTTTCTTCAAAAATGACAGTAGCAGTACCCCGTTCGTGGAATTTCGAATGGTAACACACATGCAAGGCAGTAGTGTATCTAACCTTAAATTTCAGTGTATGGTAGTTCACTTTAGTGTAAACAAAGTAATTTTTTCTTAGTTCTGAAAATATCTACTTTTGTGCCAAATAAAGTGTATTTGCGGGGAATTTTATTGCACTACTTTATTCAAAAGAAATCTGCAGCTGAAGCACATAGAATTCTTGTTGAGACTTATGGGGACAATGCTTTGTCGGATACGACATGCAGAGACTGGTTTCGACGCTTCAAAAATAATGCTTTTGAACTTTAGGATAAAGAACGTTCTGGCGCACCGAAAAAATTTGAAGACGAAAAGTTGGAGGAATTACTCGATCAAGACCGATGTCAGACGCTAGCAGAACTTGGAAAAACATTACAAGTAGATGAGTCAACTGTTTCATAGCGTTTAAAAGTTTTAGGAATGATCCAGAAGCAAGGACATTGGGTAAAAGCTTTTATTTTGTAAAAGAAACAGCGAGAACTTATTCAAGGTCCTAATATAATTTTCGGTCTCTCGCAGTTAGTAAAGAAAGGTTCTATTTTCACAGTGACGAGGTTGGAGCACCATTGAAAATTCGCAACATTGTCGTCGCAGGGATGAAGACACGGGGGGCGATAAGTTGCGACACACTTGTCGCGCGCACGAGAATCGATGTCGTGCCATTTCGGGTGTCAATGATTAACAACTCGTTTACCAACGAACTGCGTTGTTGTCGGCGCGAAGAGTAACCGGAGACGGACGCCGTTACCATGATTAATTAACCCTCGAATCTCGAGCGCTCTCGCGAAGAATCGGATCGCGCCGGCAACCCGATAGCCACGCTGGGTCATTAAATTACATTGGGTGCTCATCGATGACGAAGGTCGGGAATGATGAATCAACTACCGGGGGGCTTGCTATCTGCGGGCTTTCAATACGGCACACCATGAGCGTTCTCGCGAGCATAAATTCTGCCGAGCGGGCTCGGAACTGAGACACACCTGGCTGAGATATACACGGCTTATAGCTGCGCTAATGAGATATGCAAATTGTTCCGCCGAAGATAGACAACCGCGCGCAATAATTAAAACTCCTTTACACGAGATTCTTTCTCGTCCGGCGCCGTAAAATTATTTAACATTTAACGAGGCTTCGAGCGAATACGCGAACGTTTATGCTGACGATTATTTTCTGACCCGGGTGATCGTTCACATCGGGGCGCACGATTCTTTTATTTTTTTGCGAACACTGTGAAACGATCACCTTCGAAGATGTATTTCGCTTTTTCAGTGCTATAATGAATCATTGTTGTTTGAACGATGCGTAATTTGTTGGTTTAAAGCGCGAAACAAAAGTAGGTGTAGTCTTGTGCTACAATCTTTTACAAAACAGGAAAATGTGGATCTAGACGAAACGATAGTGATTATAATTAGACTGCGGATTTTATGCATTTATATGATAGCAAGAATGGACGAGTGAGAAGCAAAACTGTAAACACATTAAATGAATTAAAGGATGTTGTTACGTTATTTTGAAAAAATGTTATTTTGCATAAAAATCCGCAGTCCAGTTATAATGGCTAGAGTAAAAATATTCTTTTATATATCAACCTGGATTGATTCCACGGTGCATAATTAAAGTACCATTTGGTGCAGTTAAATTAATTTGGAAACAGCTAAACTGATTCAGAGAATTATCAGAGAGTCGATCAATATTTCTGCGGTGCAGCCACCACCGGAAGGTGAAATAACGAACTTAACCAATCGATAGATAACAAATGTACCTGGTTTCTCGATTGGATGATGCGTGTCTGCGTGGAGCGGCCCGCGTTCATTATTGTCCGATACGATAATCATTATCCAATCGTTTGCATTCGCAGGGGAGCAAACTGGATAGTAAAGCTCATTCATTCGTCTTGGCTTCGCCAGACATCTTGTCGGGAAGGAACCGGAAGTGGGTGGGAACCTGAACATTGATGAATTGCGGGATGATGCTCGGCTCCGTTGGATCCTTCGTTGATTTACACCTCGATCAATCCGACGGAAGACGTTTCGAACGCATAATCCATTGACGAACAAGATCATTGTTCGTCTCTGTGACAGCGGACCATTGTCTCGCTTCCGTTTCCGCGCGGACCATTCTGCTGAATTTTTGGCGGAAGAATCGTCGCGGATCGATGGACGATTTCCGCGATATGTAGTTGCGTTAGCTGGTACAGATTTTGAAATGGAAATTCCTGTTTCGCGAACGACGTACGGAGTCGATTTAATGTTTTGGCAAGAAGCCCGCGTTCTCTCTCTCTCTCTCTCTCTCTCTCTCTCTCTCGCCAGATGTCACGGTACACTTCTTTTTTTTATTCGTTCAAGAGCACTTCATAAAACCCCTCCAATTCATTCCCGTCGATCCTCTTTCACCAGGAATAAACGAGACGATAAATTCGCAGCGGGGCGCGCGGAAAGAGACCGCTTTTTTTCTCGTAAGACTCGAGAACGACATGCTCGCCTTTTTTTCGTGGGGAGCGATCGAATTATTAGAGAAAGGAATTTTTTAACCGTTTGGTGGATCATGTTGTTCTCATAGTGTTGCTAAAATGTGTAATTTGCAGGCAGCTGCGACAACTCGTACAAAAATCGTGAGAGTTCAGTGTAGCTAGACACTGCATTTGAAGATCGATCGTTTCAATAGGAATTGCTCAATGTGGCTAGACTAGAAAAATTGGTTCGCCTATTGGAATATGTAGGATGCCGGAAAATTACGAAAACTCAGCCAGTTCGCTTTTTCAAAACGTTCCCCCGAGTCCCGGGGGATCAATTCATTTTTTTTTGTTTTGTTCCTTTTAATATATATATATATATATATACAAATTGAGGTACACAATCGAATACAGACGCTCATAAGTATATACGTGTATAGTCCGAGGAATTGTAATACAATTTATGCGTGTGAATGGATGATAGGATAAAATATCGTGACGCATGAAAGACAATTATTCTCTCCCCTTCTCTCCCACGAATATCGCGGTGCGCAACACGCGTAAACGCATCTACGCGAACAAACATTCACTCACGCACACAAACGCACACACACGCGCGCGCTCGCGCACACACACACACACGCGCGCTTTATTACAGTGGTGTAGGTCGAACAAAGACGACTCGCGAGGATTTACGATTCGCGGGACCTTCTTGCAAGATTCGCGGAAAACCCGCCAGGGAAAAAGATGAAAAAAAAAAGAGCACCGTAGTCGCCGATTCTTAATCGCATACACGTGACTTTGGTACTTCTATCTCGAACTGAACAGTAACGATCTGACTATGAAACGAAGTGTAGTCTCCTCTTATTGCACCTCTTTCCGGAGCGTGAACCCTCGGGTGACCGTGTTCCAGGCTTTCAAAAGTTCGTCGAGAGAGAAGGAAACGAACTGCAACGTCCGGAAAAACTTGATTTCTTCCTATCCGGCCATGGAAAGAAACCTGCTCGCCTACAATTTCAACCCTCGCGCCGGATTATGCTCGCGAAACAATCATGACCGCGCGGCCCTTTTACTTTGCTCTTGGTTCGGCTCTGAAATGTTTCAAGTCCGTGAGCACGTACAAAATAACCGACTTGCCTCGGTAATTTTGTGCAGTTTAAAAGTACTTTTGTTTTTTATTTCTTTTCATTTGAAAACAAAGTCCCATTGCGCGAAGAAAGAGCTGCTGTACAGCGTGACGCTGGAACTCGTATTGCTTCGATATAATTAAATGTTGTACCGTATTGTATTTTTATCTTGTGTACTTTTGTTTTGGAAACAGAATGTTGTAAGATAATGATCTTTTAGCCTCCTAGACTGGAACGCTCCCTTAAGGGGGAAGTCTAGCTTATCGACTTCAGAAATTGCAAATTATTATCTTATTGTAAAGAATATATGATATATAAGAACACACATATTTTAGCGCAGAGAAAATGTTTTAAAATAATTTTCTAACCTCCCAGACTTAGCGCTCCTTTAAGGGGGGAATTGACCAACTTCCAAAAATTACTAATTTCTATCCTATTGTAAAGAATATATGATATATAAGAATACACATACTTCAGCGCAAAGAAAATGTTTTTAAAAATAATTTTCTAACCTTCCAGACTTTAGCGCTCCTTTAAGGGGGGAATTGACCAACTTCCAAAAATTGCTAATTTCTATCCTATTGTAAAGAATATATGATATATAAGAATACACATATTTTAGCGCAAAGAAAATGTTTTAAAATAATTTTCTAACCTTCCAGACTTTAGCGCTCCTTTAAGGGGGGAATTCACCAACTTCCAAAAAGTGCAAATTTCTATCTTATTGTAAAGAGTACACATATTTTATTGCAAAGAAGATGTTTTAAAATAATTTTCCGGTCTCCTAGACTGGAGCGTTCCCTTAAGGGAGGAAATGCAATTCACCGACTGCAGAAAAGTGGTTTTTCTTGATTGAATTCTCATATGGTCTTCGGAAGTACAAGAATGAAGTTTCTCGACGGTGACCAGTAAATTAAATTTTTAGATCGATGATCGGAGAAGCAGAGGAGAGAGAAAACGAGAGAGAGAGAGAGAGAGAGAGAGAGAGAGAGAGAGAGAGAGAGAGAGAGAGAAGAATCGATTCATCGGAATGGCGAGATCGGTAGGGGGGAAGGTCACGGAACGGGGCGGCCGTGTTCAACGAACTTGGAGCCACCGCGCCACGCCGATCTGTTCAATAAATCTTCGTCCCTGGAGATTAATTGCGAACTCTTTAATTACCGTACAAACGGTTGAGAGTCACACACCTATCATGGGAACCTATACAGTTGGTCGCAAAACTCTACGTGCCACCGTCCGACTTTTGAAATTGACTTATAGACTCGCAATTTCAAGAGGGTACAGCAATATTCAGATTTTTATGTGCACTTTTCATATGAACAATAATTTATTGTTGTTTCGAACAAAATCTAAAGCTGGAGCAACCACCGTTTTAAATTTTAAAGAGATCTGTTTCGAAACTATAAGACATTTTGAATGAACGTTCAAATTGCTTCAAATTTTATTCGAAGATGTAGAATGCCATTGTTTCTCGGCAGAAATATGAAAATAAAATTGTTTTGCATGCGACTTACACAATTTCCGTCTACATTCTCGAAGCTTTGAATACGCAGGTTACTCACCGCAACGCATTTTCATTTTAAACAAATTGCGTTTCCTGAAACTACGCACACCGTCTGCAACATCTACCGTTATTGCTCCATAACTTCAACAATTTCCGACATTTTGCCACGTACTTATTTTTTTCTTTTGTTAAATTACTCGCGAATGTACACACAATTAACTGTAAAAGCTATTAGTATGTCCACCAAACCGTATCGAAGTAATTCGACTCGGAACGAACCACTTTAGCTACCCAATACCGCCGTACCCGCACGAGTGCTAATTTACAAGAAGGTAAATTAGAGAAGATTTTAATACCAGTATCAAATAGGTTCGCGAGCATGTTCGTTAATGCTAGTTTTAGCCAGCAAGAGGCTTGCATTACCGAAACCATGCAGATGGCTAAGATTACCATAATAGGTAAAGAGATCGAGTTTGCGGAAGACGTCCATTGGTGTCCTTTGAGCCAAATTGAAGCGAAATCGAAGTCTGGCATCAGAGAATCCTGATAGAAGATAGACCACGCACGCAGAGTGGCTCTAAGTAACTGTTTACGGAGGCTGTGAGGTCATTGTAACGTTGTCAGATTTCCATTGCTTCACAACCTTCGTTGGCAATGATTAAACTCGTAGGATTCGTAGTTCCACTGAATTGCAATCGCTACAGATTGACCCGCGGCAAATCAACGCCCATTGAAGCCTCCATAACCAATGTGGCTGTCCAGAATCATTTATCGATTGGGCTTCTTTGATACAGGTGTGAAGTGGAAATGCTGGAAATTTAGATCTCGATCGATTGGCAACGCGAGTTGTCCTCGAGATGGAGAATGTCTTGCATTTTAACTTGGTACACATGGTTCTCTTTTTATAAATCAAACAAGGAACTTTTTACGAAAACGTCTTAACCGAAAATAAACGGAAAGTGCTTTAAAAACTGCATAAAAGTCGGTAAAAATTATTCGTGTAAAAGGAGAACCAAATGTACATGTTTATTGAATCAGACTGTGGATCTTTTATCGGTTCTTTGTGTTTTTGTTAAGTTTCTCTCACTCTGTCTTTCTCTTTCTTTCTCCCTTCTTTCTTTTATCTCGTTCTGACTCTTGAATTTCAGCAAATACCAAAGAGTCAATTCGTACGAGGATATTACTGAATAAATTTTTACGATTGTAAACATTTTGTTCCTTTATGCACAATCCTGAGTATGCTAAAATGAAATGAGGTGAGAACGAATGCTGACATAGTTCAGTGGTAATAAAAGTATCCGCACATCATAACCGCTTAACTAGATCAGACACATTAAGAACGAGTCTTAGAAATCATTTTACAAATCGTTTATTAACTTACTTCATACTTAAACGATAGGTGTTCGTCCGCCCAAACCGCAGCTCCATGCACACGCAACGGTTACTTTCATATTTTTCATGGTGGTACTCTGTACAAATGTACACACGGTGGTGTTCCTACATTAATAATCCACATTGTTATTGTAAACTTATAGCGTAACCTAGTCCTAATTTATCAATTTATTTTTCCGAGATTTTCATCGATCGCGCGCGACACGGAGCGAATCGATTAAACGAAGTTCAAGGGGAGTATCAAGTATAGAAATTAATTTATATCGAGAAGAAAAATTACGAACGCAATTCGAACGTAAAGCGTATTCGCGAATTATGTTAATAATTATCCGAGACATCTGTTCGATGATTACGTTGATTAAAAAACCACGAGATTTGCGGGCATGGTCGATACTTTTGTGACCTACTGCGAATGTTTGCGAACCGGGGATAAAGTCGGTCGGGAATTAATATTAACATCTGGAATTGCTGGCGGTATTAGACCTCCCGGTTTTCCCGGGAAACTTTTCCGCGAATATACACGCCGCGCCGGGAAGCCCGGAGCAATTAACGAATGGAAACAAAATGGCGGAGGCCTCTTGAACCGCGGCAACTTCCAACAGCATCGATATACATACAAACCCGAAGAGAGAGCACCTCTCCAGTTGGGAAACTTTCGAAATGTAACTGAATTCAAGGATCGAGAAACACACAGGCTGTGAAAACGTGATCAATTTCCAGTGGTTCTTTTTTCAATGGTCTAAAAATTTATTATTTACCACAAGGAACAATGGCGTCGTGTCTCCGACCGCGTATTCGAAGCTGAAGTAAAATTAAAGTCTACAAAGACGCGTCTCTCTCTCTCTCTCTCTCTCTCTCTCTCTCGTTCACATACGATATGCGGTATTAAAACTTGTATGTTTGTGTGTGTGATGCAATGCACGCCGCATATACATTATATTTTTCTGTATGTACACAATGATGCGCTCGACACTAAAAAAGAAAACGTTTATATATGCATGTATATATAAACGTACCGCGACGCAAAACGTAATATATATATATATATATATATTTTTTATATATATATACCGGGATCGGGTTTCTATCAGTCGCTATTCACCGAGCGAGAAATTTCTCAAATAAAATCAAGGATGCTCAACAAAGAAGGAGAAAAGAATCAAAAGCGGGACTAGATGTACGAGATTACAAGTCCATAAGCTGCCGGACACTTTAAGTTTAATGAACGTAGAAAGTAGTCTTGGTACCCGTCGATTACTTCCGTTCCGAATTCTCCTCGAAAGAAGCTTACGGTCTTTTTCGTTATATCTCAGTGGATCAACGCTTTGGGGACGGATCGTTCGTTTTGAGACGGTATGCATCAACGGATTTGATAGATCGAGAATGGTAATAATAATGTCAAATATGATCACATATTGCGGTCAGACGATTAAAAGCAACACCGCGTGGTCGATCAACGTTGATTTGTAACCCTTTCATTGTGAAAAACGTACATATGCATTTTAGTTTTGTTACTTTTATTGATTCGTACAAGAGACGTGCGAGTACGTTTAAAAAATTGCAATCGGTGCATTACATTTCCAGTTCTGTTCAATTCGAATAACTTAAGTTTGTTGTTGGTCTTCATCCATTCCTCGTTTCAAACAATTTTTACGTATTACTGAATATAAGTAGTAATGTGACTTTTTTTCATATTCTTCGAAGATGCAGTACAAGACTGCATAATCACTAGTGTTCTATGTACTTTTTTCCCCTTCATTTTCTACACGAAGAATATGGATTGTATAGAAAACTCTAATCAAATGCTATCGGAGATAGCAATTTGTAGAAAATTTTGGCTATCGACGTAAATATTAAGCAGTAAAAGTAAGGAACAGGTGAGATGACTAACGCAATTTTTAACTTCATTGCAGCCATAATTTTGTTATTTCGCTCAGGACGCTCGGGGCACTGAAAGGGTCAAAGTCCAATTTGAAATTGAAATGAAAATTAGAAATTTCTTTATTCCCAGCCACAATTCGAGCCTTCAAAAAGCCGTCCCCAAAATGTTAAAGAAATCGTCGGCGCGGAAAGCAAGGGAAAACGAACTGTTTCGCGAGCGTAAGAGCAGACGGTTGAGCATGAACATCATCATCATCATCATCATCATCGTCATCGTCATCATCCTCGGAGCAGCGAAGTGTCTAGTAACTTATGAACGGCAGTGTTAATTTCGACTAACCCTGTGTGGAAGCGATCTCTGTCCGTTTTCCGATCGATCGTTCGCACGAAAAGTCACGATCACGGTTTCGCGATCACGTGAACGACGCTTCCTCTATCCGTTTCGTTGCGAGTCGAGCGTCGTTTCCGGTGTCTTGTCGTTCTCCTACGCAGTTGCCATCGCCGGAGACAATCTGAACACGACAAAACACCGAACATCCGTGGATACATTGTTAGAAACTTTTATCGCGATTGAACGAGCCTCTCTCCCCCCCCCCTCTCTCTCTTTCTCATCTTCTCCATCTCTCCTTCAGTGTGAGAATTATTTAGGTACATTACTTGGCGATTCCTTACGACTTCGCTGATTCTGGCGAGCTTGAAACGAGTGATTTTGTTACCTTGATCAACTGTACAGAATAAATAATAGAGAAAATTCTAAGCTGCTCTTGATTTACTTTGTTTAGTGTCGCCAATTATCAAGGAAATTAATTTTAAACGGGGAAAGTTAAACATCAACCAAGTGTTGCGGTAATAGAATGCAGATGAATATTAGATGAAGGATTTTTTGATGAAGGAACTTTAATTAGTTTTCTAGTCGCCATTTTGGACTTGTTGCCCAACATCGACTCCGACTACGCATCTCAAAAGAGTACAAGACAAATTCAGGTCAAATTAAAAATTAAAATGTAAATGATCATTTTCGAGGAAAGAACCCATAAATCAAATACGATGCATAGTTGATGGAACGAACAGCACGTTTATCAACATTCAGGTCCGAAATCTAACATCTGACATTGCACTTTAAATGTGCTTTTCTGCACAACTAATGACTTTCTTTGATCGAAATTGATCGATGCTGCCTACGGTTTCAAGCTGATGAATAGACTGCCGATCTTTATGAAAAATAAAAATGTTCCAAGTCAATCGTAAGAAACAGAAGATAA
Source organism: Halictus rubicundus (assembly GCF_050948215.1). Classification (NCBI taxonomy): domain Eukaryota; kingdom Metazoa; phylum Arthropoda; class Insecta; order Hymenoptera; family Halictidae; genus Halictus; species Halictus rubicundus. The sequence continues at coordinate 6,123,992 of NC_135151.1, forward strand.
TATATTTGCTCTTTTAATCATTTTAGTAAGCGGCGAATAATATTACAGCATCACTCGATTCTTGTAATGTCTTTGCAGTTTTATATTTGAACAACCTACTTTTCACATAAATGCAAAAAAATCAGCCTAAAAATCAATCTACTGATCACAATCTATCCGATGTCGATCTAACGCGGAAAATCGATTTGATGGATTACCGGGGCGTTATTAAACTAGTCCCGATTTTCGTCGCCATAACAGCGTCCTAGATTCTATCACAGAACATGTCGTATATGCATTTTCGTGGAGTGTGTCGTCGGGAATCGGTGGCGACACACGTTTATTTTTAATAGGAGGCTATGATGTTAGCCGAAGTCCTTTTAGAAAATTTAATGGGTCCGAGAACGCCTATAAATATGTGCAAAGCCATCGAACCAGTCTCGATCGCGAGGGTAAAACGTGTTTCGACGTGTGCCCTGCTAAAGGGGGTAGAAGAAACGGTAAATACGGTGATCGAGTATGCTTACGACGGCCAACGGAAACCGAAAATACGACACTTCCTCCCTACGAGCTCGCCCTGCTCCGGAGGAAAACGAACGGGTCACCGAAATCTGGCTTCGGACTTCATAATTGTCCAGACGCCATAGTTGTTTAGACTTTGTACTTGTTCAGACTTCGTAGTTGCTCAGACTTCAGTGCTTGCTTTAGAAAGATTTTTAACGGGCCTAAAATGTCGGTATTATGGAAAATGTATACGAACTATTTCAAGTTGAGAAGTCAAGGGGATCTTTATGCGGAATAAAAATGTTCTACCTGAATTGCAACAAATTCGAGTGTAATAGAAATACATTTTCTTGCTTAATACGTTTAGTAGGTTGAAAATAATATAACAGTATTTTTAAATTCCCCTAATGTTTTTATTGTGTTCAATTACACCTATTCATTTTAATCATAAATGCATAAAATCTGCTGCCTACCCGTTACAACGATTTAAAGCGAAATTTCTTAAGTATCACAAAGGCACTGTTTTCTTTTAAGATGAAATAAAACTTTGTCCCTTTACTATCGATATTTAAACGAAGAAGTTCTGAGGTAAAAATGTCCAAATTTCCCGAACAATGTAGGTTTGCAGACAAATAATGACGAGGTATGTGCCCCCGAAAAAATTCCGCGAACGAGTGTTTTGTTTAACGAAGGATGTCCTGTACGAGTCTGTGGTTCTTTACAAGCTCGCGAGCAGTCCCAGCTAATGTCGTATATGTCGGAAGAAGACAAAAGAGCGAAAGTGAAACGGACCAAGCAAGAGCGAAGAAGAGAGCGAAGAGCGCGAAGACGAAGAGGAGAGAAGGAAAAGCGTGGCGCGTACTTTCCTTTGTGTTTTTTTTTTTTTTAATTTTTATTTTCTCGCACCGGAAGAAAGAGGAATCTTTCGGGCAACGGATTCCAGACAATCGGAACACACACACCCTCGTTCGCCTTAAGTTTATAGCCTCGAACCTTGAGAACCGTCCGCGCTTACAATATTCTGCTTGGTGTGTTACGCATTTATAAAGTCTAAAGCTATCGCTTAAACATTAGGTTTTTTTTTCATTTTGTTGTTGTCGTCGGGACGCGTTGCGTGAGTGCGATAACAAGCACTGGTTAGATTGAAAAGAAAGAGGAAGAAGAAGTAGTCGTAATTAAATCGTGTAAGGATAATAATCGTAATAAAAGGGGAGTAAGGGACAATAATGGTGATGATAATAATAATAATTAATTGTAATAATAAGTAATCGTAATAGTCGTAATAGTAAAAAGGAAAAACAAACAAAAAAAAAAGAGGAGAATATTCGTAGATCGCTTAGTCACGTAATTAAGGGATCGTAATTCGGAGAACGAACGATCCTGTATTAATTAATTTCTTTTTGCGCAATCTTCTTCGAGATCAGTCGACGATATACACACACAAAGTGGAGTTTTGAGCCGAAGTTGCACGAACAACGAACGTGTCGTTTGTACATACACGTTGATCACAGTAATAAAGCGGTGTGTGTGTGTGTGTATGTGTGTGTGTGTTTGTTTGTTTGTTTGTGTGTGTCATGAGTGCGGACTCGTTTGTGCTCGTATGTGTGAATGTATGTTCATGTATACGAATGTGTGTTGTATGTGTGTCGGTGTGAGTGATCGATAAATTAAGCGAACGAAAGTAAACTAGAGCGATATTTGTTAATAATAATACCGGAGAGCTGCGTGAACAACGTTCGCGCGCGTTGCGTGCGATTTTAGCGGGGATCCTTTTTGCAGTTGCGAAACTGAACTTTCGATTAGTGTGACACGAGGCGCAGGATGTTGAAGAAAGGGACCAAACCTTGCCGTCGTACTCGGTTTTGATGTTTCTGAACGCAAATGCTCTTTGTTTTTCTAAATTCTTTAGATATTTCCTGAATCTGCAGAATTCCTTTTCGGGAATTGTTGCAGAAGAGATTCTACGAATCTATAATCTACTTCATCTATTTTATAGTTTAACAATGTATTAAAAATATTGTTTCATTCATGATTCCATGTCTTTTGCGCTTCGTCGACATCAGACTCATCTATCTACCGGTTGCAACTCAAAAATTGATTAGAAAAGACTATTAAAAGTCGAAGAAGAGAAATGCAAATTTTTACAGTATTTGTATAGAAGAAATAGACGAACTTCCATTCCATAAACATTTTTTTCGTAATCTCCGATTAATAAATAAATGACTTGAATAGAGGACGAATGAGCTTCCTCTTCATGATCTAAAAAACCTTATTAAAAAGCTGTCAACTTTTATACTATAATTTTACAAAATAGACGTACATTCATTCCATACATTGAAAACTAGATTCGCATGCTCCCAATTCTTACTCTCTGGTTTTTAAAAGACTATCAAAGCCGATAAAATAAAAATCAGAAATTCTACAGCATCCGTATATAAAAAAAAACGGATGAATTTCTACTCGAGGAGCACACAAGCGAACGAATCGACCGTACTAAAAATCATTCCTATTTACACCAAAAATTTCGTGATCGGCAAGCAGAGTAGAATGCCTTTATAAGATCTGGTCCCTTATTTTGGAAGAATCTCGTGTCGGCACCGCACGATTGTTGAAATTTCGCCGGGGGGACTAGGTTCGTAAATAATACATGCTTGGTCGCCCGGCACCGTCTAGAAAATGAGAGCCGAAACATCTCGATACATCTCGATGTATCTTTGATCGTAAAAATCTAGAGGAGAGGGATCCGCGAGAGATCTCGTTTTTTTTTTTTTTTTTTAGATCGAAACGGCAAAAATGTGGAAACCGATTCATTTTCTGGAGACGCACGGGCGGCCGGGAGCGATCACAAAGTCAAAATAAAAAGAGACAAAACGGACGAATAAAAGAAGAGAAGAAGGGGAGGTGGGGAACAGAAGAAGGAATCGTGAAAGACGGTCGTGCATGTGTCGTGCAACGTTTCACGAGACCGTTGTTCTTTTTCTCCTCGTTTCCTATAAACGCATCTCTCATCTGGCTTTATCTCTCTTCGCCACGCGGTTACAATCTCCCGGCTCCATCGCTTTCTTTCATTTCTTCGAAGTTTTCACCGTTTACATCGTGATATAATTATTATACGCACTTCATATTTATAATATATATTTATATATTCATCTATACCCGTCGGCGCCGGAGCCCCGACGTACGCCTAAGTTCCATATCACAAGATATTTCTGTTCAGTATCACGATTTTTTCATATTTGTGTGTTTTTTTTGTGTTTTGTTCACATTGTTTCATAACAAATCCCGCTTGTTTCCCCTCTCCTTTTTTTCCGGTTTCTCTTCCTTGGACCGTGCCTGTCGTGGTTAGAACCTCGTTAAGCGGTTTTAATCAGTCTCTCGTTAGGATAGACGCGCGATCAATTCAGTCGTGAAATTATTTCGCGTTCAGCGGCTACTACTTGCCTTTACGTTCGATAAAGTTGCAAGGAGCGGGCTGCGGCGTTTCCGACCGTCGAATCGGAGAAGCCGCGGTGGCACTCTCGCGAAGACACGCCCCCGGACCGCTGCGATTGCTCGAGCGTCGTCCCCCACTACTTTCCGCGACCAGTCTACTGGTTGGCTGCCCCGCTACGAGCTCGGTCGCATGGTCCAGTGGTTCCCAACGTTGCTGGTCAAGGTAAGACATTATAATTTGAAAAGTGGCGCAGTTATGGGACTGGTGCTCATTGTACTCAAATTTTTAGGGCGTTACTTTCGATCCTTTCTGTACGAAGAGCGCACTGTCCGTGTCTCAACGGAGAACACATGTACGTTCTTGCAGATTTACAGAGTCGCTTAACTGTTCCACGTATATTTGTAAACGAGTCATTTAAAAATTGTTTGGTATCAAGCTGGACGTACAATGTAATAGAGTACTTTGATGATTTCTTTATTTTATTGAGACATGGAGGTGACTGAGATTCATGTTTTGCGTGTAACCAAGTAGGCAAGCACTGTACAAATATGTCCGAGTACAAAAGATCCCTCTATTGTCAGTAACAAGCGCGAAGCTTCCTTTGTTGAAGAGTATCTTTACAATCCCTCGTTTTCGACTCCGTGTAGCTCAATAACTTTTTCCTCAGCGTTCAGAACGCCATCATCTCGCGAATTGAATTGAAATTAGATCACATCAATTGCTCGACTGTCGAGGTCCTTGACAGTCTGGGAACCACTGACGACGACGGTACAAATATTACGTAGACGACCCCTGCGAGGCAAAATTCTACGACTTCGTTTTGTCCTGCTCAACAAGTACCGCAAAGTGAATATTCATGAAGCTTCGTGTACAAACCGCGAGACCTTAGCGAGAGTGCCACCGCGATTCGTTCTCCAGCTTTTCGACCTATCGTCGCTGTGCATAAACATGCTTTCTGTAGGCAATGTCTAGACGCCAACGAAATCGCGGTTTCAAGTCCTAAATAGTGGACGTAAAAATTCTGTCAGCAGCGTGTGTCGAATCCTTTTGTTCGGCGTAACAACTTTTAACTGAGTCGAGCCTCGAACAATGTGTAAGCGATTAACGGACAGGCAACGATTCCAGAAAGCAGAAACGCGATCCTCCCCCGTTACAAGCTCGCCGGCGGTCCCGATTGAGGAGCGTGTAACCAGGGAGAAGAAGGATCAAGCCGATCATTCGCATCATTCAACACGGTTTTCGTTCCAACTCTCATCTCGGTCGTTGTTCACACCCACATGACTCGTTCTCGACGCGAAAACGCACTCTCTCTCTTTCTCTCTCTCGTTCTCTCACTTTGCACGCCGCTCATTCGCTCGGTTCTAACTAAAATTAGCGTGAATTCGTTTGTGCCAGGGTCGCCCGCGACAATTTGCCTCGAATCGCACACGCTGATACTCGCTCGCTCGCGGTTTCGTTTTTTTCTTTTTTTTTTTTCGAAAATCATCCTTGTCGGACACACTCGCGCGTGTCTCGAGCCGCGAAGCGAATTTTCTCATTGTCAGTCGTTCTCGGCGGGACGCGTTCCGGCTAAATGCGATCTACCCTAAAGGGAACACAAAATGCTGAGTAAATGTCATCTTCGAGCTCGTTCGTCGCGAAAAACTTCCTCCTCCCTATCGCCAGGCCGATTCTTCACCAAAGAGTCCATTATATTGCGGGATGGGGCAGTTAAATCGATTTTAGAAGCGTTCCCTCCTTAACGTCTCGCTGGGGGGTCCAATCCAATTGTAACACGACCAAAAGTGTTTCAGTCACGAGACTACGTTGGCCAATAGGAAATAGCGTCTATTACTCCGTAGCGTCTCGATGCGCGACGCTAACGAGGGAATGCTGTGCCTTTGTACACGAGTGTACAAAAAATTAAGTTCACACTATAAATCTCGTAGGATGGGCAGTCAAATTGATTATTCGGATAAAGCGCTCCCCCCTTAACGTCTCGCTGGATTCCATCACCACTGTAACATGACCGATAGCATTTCCGTCACGAGACACGTTGGCCAATCGGAAATAGCGTCTATTTCTCCATAGCGTTTCGACGCGCGACGCTAACGAGGAAATGCTGTATCTTCGTACACGAGTGCACGAAAAATTAATTTCATACCGTGGACCTCGCAAGGTACGCAGTTTAATCGATTCTTCGGATAAAACATTTCCTCCTTAACGTCTTGCTGAGAGATTCTCTCGTTTCGCTGAACCTCATCGTCAACGCAATGCGATCAATAGTGTTTCTCGAGTGACGAGCCACCAGACAATAAGACACAGTTTTGCCTCCGCGACACTAAGGGAGGAACGCCTTACGATCGTGTAAATTACATTATTTTTATTGGGCGAACTAAAGGCGTAATACTAACGTTCAATTAATGCTGCGAAATGCTGCGTGAATCTGCACAACGATGTAACGTTGTTCGAAACCTGTCCAGATTAAATTATGCTCTAATTATGCTTCGATGCTTGTGCATCATTTTTGTTCACCCTTAGCTAGCACAGCTGAGCCGTCTCTTTGAGACGAAGGCTTCTAGCGACAATGTCAAACGAGTCCTTCACAGGCCAGATTAATTAACCACTTTTCTATCTGCCTTGATTAACACGTTGATTGTCGGATCAGAAAATCGAAACGCAGCGAATTTCGGATTTATGTCAACGACACGGGCCTTGCCAGCTCGAATGTATTCGCGACAGAAATGGGTTTATAAAGTTTAATAAAAGCATATTGTCATCCATGTGGCATTCAACGTGTTACTTTAAAAATAAATTTTTATTTTACAAATTAATGTGCACCGTTTCTTTAATTTTCTGTATTCTTTCTTTCGCGGAGATAATCGATTTGGCAAATGGGGGACTCGAACGACTCTGCCATTGTAAAATTTTATCGACGGCAAATGTAGCGATGTTATTAATTACTCCGCAAGTTCCACGGGGTCACGGAGTCCCCGTGCCACGAACCGAGGGTTAAGCGAACACAGAATAAAGAGTGTAACCTATTTTTTTATCTGTGAGCACCCTTTAGAGATCCAGGTGCTCGGATGTAAAAGTGTAACTATAAAGCCCCCGGGTGTCGGGGATTTGTAACAAGTTTTTTTTTTTTTATTAACCTGCAAAGCACAGCCGACAGTATTGTTGAAAGGTAAAAGTGTTCGTTCAGTGTTCCTATTCAGCCATTTGTGAGAACGCTCTAAGAAAGTCCTAGGAAGCGAATGCGTCAGCGATTGCATCGGATCTATAAAATAGAATGCACCGGTACGCGTCATCGATTTTGAATCGATCACGGTGGGTGCCGGTGACCTCGAGAGCGCCTCCTTAGGACAATGAACAGGCCGAAGGTATGCTAATAGAAAAAGACTGCGGATTTGATGAGTTTATGATCGAAATGACTACCTGGAATACTGAACTATAAAGACGTTACAAAAAAATTGGGGACATACTTACAAACTGTGCCGATTTATTAAAATTTTCAAAAGGAGAAGTCTCTTACAGTTTGCGTAGATTTTATTTTGCACAAGGATCCGCAGATTTTTAATCGATTTCGAATCAGCCAGCTGTTTGTACGTTTCTTTTTTTTTTTTTTTTTTTTGGTGTAAATGTAAAGTGTGTAAAAGGTTTCCGCGCCTCGAAAGCTTGATAAATTGGTAAAACTGTGGTTTATCAAACGGTAAACGAGCTCCTCGTCAATTCCAACTTCTGTAAATTGGTCCATAAAAATCTGTGTTCGCACAAAATTTTCGGGATTATACTGAAATCATCATAAACGTGGATCTGTTCAACAGTGGCCAACCAGACTGTGGATTCAATGCGTTTATGATAAAATTGAAAGCAGTAGAGAAAGCTTAAAAGAATTTAAAAATATCACCGCATCGTCTTTACACGTGCTAAAATTATTAAGAGAAAAAGACAAATTTTTACATTGCATAAAAATCCGTAGTCCATGACCAAACTACTGGCTAAAAAAGACCATTTCCACTAACAGAAAAAGAGCATTGTTAGTTGTTCCTTTTCGCCAGCATTTTATTTCGAAGCAGATTCAACTGATCTCAAACACAGTGGTAAAAACGACTTTTCTACCGATTAGAAAGTCAATGAAAAATGCAATACGACAGGAAACTTATTCGTTCCGCTTTCTTTAAAATCCATCGTCGAAGAAAATGCAGAAGGACGTTTTCAAAAATATTGTTACGCTTCGAAAGAACGAAGCACTCGTCAGGAATATTGCAAGACCAAGGACAGGTTGCATATTCAATAAAATATGCGCAGTCTCGAGGAAGGCGATCATCGAAAATTATTTCACATGCGAGCGCGCCTAATATACATATATATTATCTGAACTATACCTTTCCCAAGCGAGTAGGTTAATTAAAGTGTAGCTTGATCGAGTATTTGAGAGAGTATTCGCTGTAAATGTTCAGAGTCATACTGATAAAATAAAAATACTAATATCGAACACACGAGATCTCCGATCTCTCGATCATATCGTTTAAAATCGCGATTCTTCTCGCGATTGAATATCATTGCGAAATGCGAATCGTTCTAACTGCCCCATCGTCGAATCGAACCGGCCGAACGCAACGTGGAGAGATCGAGAATACTAATTAAAAAAAAAAAAGAGGAAAGAAAAAAAAACGGGAGGCAAAACGAAACATAAAGAAAAAGAAAACAGAAGGCAGTGATAAAAATGCAGGAGAGTCGTCGAGTATTTACAGTGAGTCGATCGTCTCGTCGATCGGAACTTAATGCTATGTTTAAAAATCAAAAGGACGAGAGAGAAGGCAGTCGAAAGTTAAACGGAAAGGATAGAAGATTTCACTCCAGGGAAGAAGGACAATTATAATTACGGTCAGAAAAAAAAGGGAACTGGGTTTCAGAGGGTCGGGGGCGGGGTTAAGTATCTGAGCGTGTCTTTATCGATCCTAAGAGTCCAGACGCGTATAATCTGTCCGTATAAATTACTAATTACGCATAGCGTATACCACTTAACTAGATACGAGTTCAATTCGTTCGAAATTCCTGTACAATTGCGGGCGGACCCGATTCGCAAGTCTGTTCACAATTCCTGAAGGCCCACCGAGTGGAGCACGTCATCCTCGTACGACGATTAGGGTGTGTTCACGGTGAAGCTGCGACAGAAGCTGCAAGAACAGCGACGGAGGTCGTTGACCGGTTATTCCGTCGTCAGCGTTGATCTTGCAAATATAAAATCGTAGAATGTGTTTCTATAGTTCGTTCTGATTGCAGCTCCAGCGTGAACGTAGCCTAACAAAATTAAAAACGGAGATAAAAACAGCAAGAGTCCGACTGATTAGACTCGAATCATAATCTCGCTGGTTCGAGGGCTCGTGACACGCGTCTCCGCGAGATTTCTAGTTCGCAGGCTTCTTCGTCGGCTCGAAACGGAGAAGAAGGTGTTTTCCTCTGAACCCTCCCGGTGCTGTACACTAACGAGAACGACCGCGGTAGAGTGACTGCAGTCTGTCTGACGATCTGCGGAAGACTCTACCGATCACGCGCTGAACATTTTAGCGCCGATCAGTTTTGCGCTAGCAGTAAACGCGTTACTACGGTAGTGCTCGGTTAAATATACAATAGTCAAGCCGATTCCCACAATTCGCTTGCCAGTGAGGCAAAGCTACCTCAGTCGTGGCGAATGAATACAGTGCAAAAAGTGGAGCCAGAATAGATGTCCGTTTCGTGAGAATAGAACCGCTGGCTCCCCCCGAAACTGATGCGAATTTAACCGGACACTACTGTACAATTTCGTGAACGCGTTACAATTCACGGTAAACTATGCGTGCAATCATAGTGCGCACCTGTAACAATCATCGTACGTGTAAACTCGTCGCCCAGCACCGGAAGCGTTAAGACGACCGAAAGCGAAGATAGCCGGTCCCTCGATTCGCAGCGAAGTTGATGTTGTTTGATCGGTAGCTAACGATGGCCTGCGAAGGCCTAAGATCCAGCGGCATGGTTCGATTACGTAGAAGACTCCTGGAAGCGACGCTGAGCTTCTCGTGTACTCAGGTGCGATTGCAAAAGGAGGATCGGTCCATCGACATCGCGCGAATCTTTGGTTCCCGGCTACTTCCGGTACGATCACCTTCTGATTACCAGCACTATCCCCAAAATCGCGAGTCCCGGCTGATGGACAGACGCTGACGGACTCGGTACACCTTGCCAAATCTTGGAGCAACTTCCTTCTTGGTTCTTTGCTTCTCGTGGCTCTGGTTGTACTGTACTCGATCCGACGAGGCGAGTCAATGTAGCACCAGCGCGACTGCTTTGCTAGCTGCTTGTAACCTCAACACTGTCGCATCCGAGTGGCTGGCGCATTTATTTACCTTCGCTGACTCGACTAGTTGGATAAAGTATAGGTACAAATGACAGATAGCCCTTCTTGGCTCTGTTCGAACCTAGGCACACATGATAGCCCATCGGCTGTATCACAGGCGGAGTCTAGAACTCTGGAGGACTGAGCGAAATCGAGTGTAGAGTTCACAGTGGACAAGTCTATAGACTGTGTGCACGCATGTGTCTCCAACATTGGGAAGATAATTCCACTCGGACAAATCTATAAACTGTAATCAGAGTGTCTGGAACCTCCCAATGAAGCTAGCCGCAACGTTTGCGCAACATTTTGAAAATAATTCCACCAGAACACGGCTGTTAAGCCTGAGAACCGTTAGTCTATAGACTTCATTGAGTTAGCATCTAGCGCATTTTGTCATCCAATCGGCGACTTCGCTGGGCCTCTGACGAGAACGTGGATTAAGCTAGCGTCTGTCCTAAATCAGCCGGAACTTTCAAAGTTGGGAACGGTGGGTTCAGTTCGAACGATGACGAGCATCGAGGGCGAGGTGTCGCGGCTAAGTGGCGCAGCGCAGGTCGGCCTTCTCGGGCGTTGGCGAGGCGACTCGGAACCTGGGGAAGCGTACCGGGGAGCTAGATGCGACGCAGCGTCGGCTAGCTGGCGAGACAGAGGGCCGTCTTTGCCTGGAACGACTGGTCAGTTCGTTCAGCAGCCGTTTAGCGACGCATCGCGTCGATCACAGTACTATCCTCGAGCCATGACTATCGTGGGAGGACCCGTGGGATCCGTGGGATCCATGGGATCCATGGGACCCGTGAGATCCACGGGATCCGTTATTGTGCTGTTGCCCCTGCAACTGATGACCGTGCGGCGTCGGTTGCTGTTGCTGCTGCTGCTGTTGCTGTTGCTCACCACTAGTACTACTGCTGCTACCGTCACCAGCACCGCCACTACTACCACCAGTACAAAGAACACCACCGCTGATACTGCCGCCAGCCACGGAGATCAGCATCGGGTGGCTGCTGCTGCTAGGCTGGAGATTCCTGACGACAATAGGCTCCTGCGGCTGAGCGCAGTACTTACGCTGCAGCGCCGAGTAGATGGTGTTCACCGTCTGGAACATGTCGTTCAGCTGCTTCATCTTGTTCGTGTTCTCGATGTTGTTGCTCTGCAGCGTGTTCGTCTTGCTGGAGGATCGGCTGCCGGATGCAGAGATCCTCAAACCGGTGGTTGAAGGTGGTGGTGCAGCTGCCGCTGGAACGGCTGGTAACGCGTTGTCGTTGCTGCTCGCTGTCTTCTCGGGTAGCTTTGGCAGTCTGCGACGAAGCCAGCCGTGCTTCAACGCCTTGCTAGGTGTCATACGTTGCTCGGGGTCCCATTCTAAACATCGATGAATGAAGTCCAGGAAGTATGGATCATCGCAGTCAAGGATTCGACGCAGATCCCTCGATCCCGGAGGCCCGCGACGTTTACCCTTGCGAGAGTACCCACCGCCTAACACGAATGTACCATCCAGCATCATCGTGCCCGTGCAGTAGCGTGGGTAGCCTTTTGAACTGATGAACTGTCGGGAACGTTTTGCGGATTCCAGTAGTCGCGGCGGAGGCATGCCCAGGAGTTCGATTATGCAGGCCAGTTGATCCGCTTCGTCCTCGCCTGGTAGTAAAGGGAATCCCGTGACCAGTTCAGCGATTATGCAGCCGAGACTCCACATGTCGATTGGCATGCCATACTTCGCGCCTAGGATCACCTCCGGAGCTCGGTAGAAGCGGCTTTGGATGTACGTGTACACGCGCTGATTCTCGTAGCAGCTGGACCCGAAGTCTATCACCTGGAACAGAAGAAACAGAACATCATTACACATATTCCGAGAACTATTCAATTGAATGAGTTACGAATAATATAATCGAGCTCGTAAGTTCTTCCGATGTTTGTACTGCGTCGTGTTCCACTACAGGTGGGAGAAAATTTATAGGGTGGCTCCCCGAGACAATACAAGACGAAAATGAAGAATAAAAAAATTGCCATTTCGCCTTTATTTTTTAATTATTGCTAATTAAAAATCCGCATAAAATGCGACAACCCGATCAACAGAAGTGTACGTTCATAATTTCTGACGGTATGTGTAGTTGCGGTCAATTACAAAAGCTCAAACTTTTCGAATCTTGTGTTGTATTTCAAAGATTGTAAATTATCTATTTAAACCATAATTACACCTTGTAATATTGTAATACGAACTTGTAAAATTGTAATACCACATTGTAATGTGAAATAGACCCATTTAAGGGTCTAAAGAGCTTCAATAAAAAAGAAAGTACTTCATAGAGGAGCGCAACAGTCACGTATCAAGTGACAGATACTCCGTGTGTCTCACAAGAAGTCACCTGGCAGGAATTCGGGTGCAAACCGTCCGATTGGTTCATTCCACACGCATTTTCGGTTCTAGCCGAATTATTGGCTAACGCATGTGACGTCAAAGCCTAACCGTTGGGTGCATGCGAGAACCCCTTTTGATACGTGACTGGCACGCGCCTTTATGACGTAAGCAATGTACGCCCCTGTTGGTCGGGTTGCCGCATTTTAGGCGGATTTTTAATTGATAATAACTAACAAATGAAGCCGAAATCGCAAATTTATTATTCCTCATTTTCGTCTTATATTGTTTTGGAGAACCACCCCTTAAATTTTCTTCCATCTGTGGTCGAACACGAAAATGCACGTGGATATGTTTTCTCTGGGAAAGGTTCACTCTTATTTTATTAATAGGAACTTGCAGCTGAGAGACGGCATAGTTTCAACAGTTCCCCCGGGATTCTAAGTGATCGGTGATATTGACGGTATATTATTTGCTCCGGTTGGATACGCGAAATCTCGGATACACAACCGTCCGAAGTGTATCATGACTAACGTACGTGGTCTGCATGAAACGAGACCGGTGTATCCTTTACGGCGCATTTGGCAACGGAACGTGACAAAATAATACACTTTCCCAGAAAACCCGCTGCCGATAAACGGTCCCAGATGTGACGCAGGGATCGATCAGGTAGTCGCCAAATTCTTGGAAACTTCTATCGAATTGTTATCGTTGACACGTCCATACGAGTCAAAACAAAACTGTGGAAACAATCGCGTGTGTCTGCCTTGTACAGAACAGGAAACATGTTCATTGTAATAACTCATCCGTTTAGCTCGAACACGAACTCAAAGTATATTATCACCAGACTGCGGATTTTTATGCAAAATAAAAATCGTCTGCATTAGTTGCAAGGCACAGAACCTTCGGCGACATTTATTTCTTTTCTTAATGATTTCGGACAGTTAAAAATAGTACAAGACTATTTTTAAGTCCTTTGAAATGTCTTTACTGTTTTGCAAGCTCCTCTACTCATTTAATTATCGTACTCGATTATCATTTGGTTAAGATTCTTGAACTGTGATACAGTCTTTTAGTGGTTTATAGAGAACTGCAATGAGAAGGAATAAACTTTTGTTTCTGAAACGTAGAACATAAATTAGTTTTATTCTACTTTTTAGAATTTATTCACTGTAGTTGATTGAACAAAAAGCTCGTGAAAAGCATGTAACATGTGATGCTTTAGCGCTGCTTCAAATGACAAGATTGAGTTTACTGAGGTTCTCAGCAATTTTTGTAAGCTAGAATCATGAGATTCGTTCGTTTGAACAATTTTAAGATAAAAATCCGAAGCCTGTCATTTAGGTGTTAGGCTAGTTCGCTATTAAAACCGAGTGAGCCTTCCATCGTAATTCATCGTCCGAAGAAAACCGTCACCGAGCTCGTCGAACAACGACCAGATGAAAAGCTTGTAATGAAAATTAGCTGCAAGCCTCGATCATTTCCCTCGAGAGACACGTAAGTTATTAACACGCTGACACAAGAGCTGAGACAGAGGATCGGCTAAGCCGCGGATAATTTTGTGCGATCGTCTCCACATTTTCTACCGGCCTACTTTAATATTTCTGGTAACATCGAGTGGCTCACGTGTGGCCAACAGAAACGCCACCTTGGAATTTATCCAGGATTATAGTGGTTCGCCTAGTTATTGGCAAACGGGCGTCTAGACGGAGTTCAATAAGCTATAATATTATCAGGGATCCACTAGCTTCTAGCAACCTCTACTTCATTTATCATGTATCATTCATTAAATTACATTTTGCGAGAATTCTCACATGCTTATTCGATATTCATCACGTTAGAGCGACTCACTTTCAATTTCTTATGAAAATGACACGAGTCCGTTATACTCGATTACGATGAATTTATTTAATAATTCTCCGCAAGAATATCCCCACAATTTCAGCATATGTAGAATAAAATATCTAAAATGAGTTGTCTTGACCTGGTTAGTCTTACTAGCATTAATGGTAATAAAAAGATAAAAAAAACTATGTCTTCTTTTCCTTAATTTCGTTAAAAAATTGCAAGAGTACATCGACGGTACCCAATGCGACTTTTATTGCAACACGTACACTACTGAATGAATATATTCAACAATTTTCCACAAGTATATCCTCGCAATTTCAGTAGCAATGGAATAAAAGATCTGAAACGGGTCGTTCTGAGCCCTTTGATCTTTCCGGAGTTAATCGTGACGGAAGGGGTTAATTATTGCAACACGCGCGCAAGTGGATGAATGTATTTAATAACGTTCCGCGAGAGTGTCATCACAATTTCAGTAGATACTGGTGAAACGAAGAATTTGAAATGACTGGTTTCGACCTGTTCGGTCTTTCCGGGGTTAATGATGATAGAAAGCGGCGTTGAAGTCGGTTAATTACGGTTGCCTTCATCAAGAGAGACAAGGGGTGGCAGCACGGGCGTTGACAGAGGTTTTTGCGAGCCACCCGATGGAAGGCAAACACGCGATGGATCGATTCTGAGGGGCGTCGCAGCGGAAGTCATCCGAAGGGCGGATTTTTCGACGGAAGTAGCCCAGCGTGGGGCGCGTCCTGGTTCTCCAGGCTAGGAAATACCGGCGCGGCGGTCTCGTCGAATCTGGGTCTGCTGTCTCGTTCAATGATCGTACGTCGGAGAGCTCTTACCGTGAAATTGCTTTATGTAACAATGTAAACATGCCCGGAGCATCCGGCTCCATACGACCCGGCACCCGAGCCAACTATATTCCTAATTTGTCGAACCGTGGCGCTATGAATTACCGGCCGGATGGAGTTATTTCTTTAATAAATCGGCTGCCCTGGCCACGCTATCTCCCCGCATTCATGCTAAATCCAACTAACACTAAAAATCCCCGTTTCGTATTAATTTATACATTTCATTCGAAATACACGAATCTCGTATTTATTCAGACTTTACTTCAGAGAAATGACACAAATATGTCTGAAATAAAATCTGAACAAATACACTCTTGTCTCACTTTTGTTCAGTAAAATCTTTTTTGTAATTGAAAGATTTCGTTGACATTAACTCTTTAAGTATTTATTTCCGGAGGTACGTTCCGTTCCAGCCAGCAGAGTTTTGTAAGGACAGTTTCTCATACCAGTAAATAAAATTTGTTGGAAATTAAACTGGTATTAATTGCAAGCCACGGGAGCTACATAGACATTTATTCCTCTTCTGAATCTGAGTTGAAAACAATTCTGCGTTATTCCAAAAATTCTTTAAATGTTTTGACCATTTTGATCTACAGTGATTTCCCTATATACGTCGCCAAGGTCTGGATTAATCTTCGCTACCGAAATTAGGGTCGGACGCCAAGGGCTGTAAACATAACACGGCTTCGGTAAGTCTCCTGGACGATGCACGACGCTGGCAACACCCGTGTTGTTGTGACATACAGTGACTCCCACTAATATTCGGACGCTCTTAAAAATCGCATAACCTTATCAATAGTGGACTACACTACCTGAATTTTTTTCGAGAAGTTAGAACAATTGATTCGCTACATAACGTGGAAAAATGTTTGATTAAAATTGCAAATGGTTGAAATTGCAGAGAAAGTACTAAAAGTTGTATTTTGCAACTTTTCAATGCGGGCTTGTATAAAAAATTTAAAAAGTACGTCTTGTACATCTGTATCAACTATACATATTCCGAATGTTTCATCTAAATCAGTCATCGTTGCAATGAGCTACAAACGCTTAACGATGATAGCTTAAGGGTGAAAATCGCAGAATTTTGGTCTTGTCAGGGAATATCGCCCTTAAGTCTTCATTTTGAAACATCTGTAGCTCATTGCAACGTTGACCGATTTTGATGAAATTCTCAGAATATGTATAATTCATACAAATCTACAAATCGTACTTTCTAAATTTTCAATATACGTCCACATCGATAAGTTGCAAAATACAACTTTTAGTATTTTCTCTGCAATTTCGACCAATTGTAATTTTCGTAAAAACTTTCTTTCACTTTACGTAGCAAACCACTTGTGCTAACTTCTTTTAAAAAATCCAAGTCGTATGATCCAATAATAACAAAGTTATACGATTTTCAAAAGCGTCCGAATATTAGTGGGAGTCACTGTATATCAAAGATTCACTGTATTCAGTTTGAAAAAAGCTGCACTGATTTTAACAGTAAATTTCAATAAAAGATCGACATATTTAGCTAAGTAAGATCACAGGTAATATTACTGCGTTTCGTTGCGAACATTTTCAGATGAAAAACGTGTCGATATTACGCTTTGAATTTTTGACACTTTCCCGTTGGACGAAACATTTTGCCACTGTGCGCCGGGTCCGTAGAAATTCGCGAATAATTGCGAGAGCACGCGAGGCACGGCGTTTCGTTTCACGCGAAAGGGGTCAGGAACCATCCGAGGCTTGCTTTATCACGCCACGGTGC
Source organism: Halictus rubicundus (assembly GCF_050948215.1). Lineage (NCBI taxonomy): Eukaryota > Metazoa > Arthropoda > Insecta > Hymenoptera > Halictidae > Halictus > Halictus rubicundus. Next base: position 6,141,068 of record NC_135151.1, read on the forward strand.
GAAATAAGACACGAGGGCATGGGGCAGAGGTGTACAGAAGAGGAGAAAAAATGTTTATCCGCGGTTTCGCTTTCGTTCCGGAACGGCGGCGTTGGAGCGCCGCGATAAAAAGAAGCTCATTCCCTTAATTGGAACGGCTGTTTAGCTTCCGAGGTAACAGGTGGTGCCTGTGCGCGCTACTTATTCACCGAGACCCCGAGAAGATCAGTCTCGTTCGAGACTTTTCCCGAGGCTGTTTCCCTCGTTGCTCCCGGCGACAATGCGACGACAAGCCTGGAATCGCGATGAAACGGCCCGAGGCTCTTTTCGACGGATAGCAAGTTTCCGCCGGGTTCGATGGACCATTTGCGACGGCTCCTTTTGTGCCGAGTTGCCTAATGCCGGACCCGTTTCCACGAAAAATCATAACTCTCGAATGAGACCGCTTTTATCGGAGTTCGATGCTCCGTTCCAATGCAAGATATGTGTTTCGAAAGTGAATGAACCACTTACAGATTTTTAGATATACAGGGTGTAGCCGCACTAGGGTGGACCTTAGTTGCTCTTGTGCAAAATTTTTTTTTAATTCATTTGATGCGACCCTTGCAATCTGTTCTACTCGGTAAAAAACTAATTCCCTCCAAATTTCAAGTCGATCGGACAAAGGGAAGACGTGTCGCAACGAGTTTGTTTATGCAAAAAATTTTAATTTTGCGAAAAATGAAAAAGTACACATTTTTTCAATCCCACTGGTCATTAAACACTATTTTAATGTAATATTCTTATTATATCAAAGCAAAAATTAAATTGTTTAATGAATTTGTTTAAGCAAAATTTTTAATATTTATTTTTTAAATATAAAATTTGATCTCACATTAATATAAGGAAAAGTGGAAAAAGACAGTTAAATACTTATAATTGATTATTTTGTTTATAGGCCTAATTATAATAAGAGTATAAATAATTTTTAAAAATCTGTACTTAATGTTGTTTTATCAATTTTTGGGTATTTTTCCCTATAATCGGTTACAATTTGTAATATGAATTGTTTTTCTTCTTCGTTTTTGCATAACGTTAAATTATAATCTTTCATTAATTTTACTGCTCTTTCTGCAACGTCATTCACAACTTCTAATTTTGTTATAATACCTATCGCTTCGATATAATTATTATTAGTTTCCCATAGTGCTGGATCAATTAAAAGAAAATCTGAATTTATATTGAACCGTTTGAAAAAATTATTTGATTCAGATGATACGAAATGTTGTATTTCCAAATTCGCAAGATTTTTAATTTCTATAGTCGTTGTCATGTATCTCTTATAATTATTATTATTGTTTACATTTTGTAGTGCTTGCACCATCGATCTTTTTGTTTCTACTGAAACTTTTTTATCAAAAAACGATAGCGCCGCATTCTCCGGTGACAAGTACCATAAATGGTTCACAATTTTTTTTAATGCCACATCGCTTATTTCTTCGTTAACATTTTTGTAATGAATTATATTTTTGATGAATTCTAGATCTACACGTGGCGCCATAGCAGCTATTGGGGTCAAAATCCACGGCTCAATATAAATGTTAATTAGAAATACACATGTATCTCTAATGCTACTATACTCTTCCTGGTTGAGAGGAAATTCGTTTCGAAAAATAAATATTTTTAAAGTGTATATTATTTTAGCCATCCACCTCGCATGGTGAAATGCGCCAGGCATTTTGAATGAAATGCCACCCAAAGGAGTCCCCCCAAGAAAAATTATTGCTAATTCTAAAAGTTCTTTGTAGTCATCTCTTGGGTGACTCATTTTTGTGTAATTTTTAAAAATTTCGATTTTTTTTTGTATATCATTAATATGTTTCAGAACGTAATCGTCGTGCGTTCCCGGGATGTAATTATTTTTATTAATTTCAGGCCAACTATTTTGAAATTTTTTAAAAAGTTGAATATTCGGGCCTGTTGGCGACCGTTTGGCGCGCTCATAGCTCTACTCCGTAATGTAATAAACCAAAATATTGACAATATTGTTGAAACTTTCAAGCAAAATTTCTTATTATACAACCAAAAGATGATATTTTTATGTTATAACAGTAACTCTTATCATTAAAACATAAAATTTGAGTTGCATGTAAAATTAAAGGGAAATTACTGAAATTTTCAAACTTCAAACCGATTGCGACACCCTTTCCTGTAGTCCAATTGAGTTCTTCTTCTGCAGAACTTATTTTTTTTGGATCTGGAACAGATCTAGGGGGTCGCATAAAAAAAATCAGATGGTCGAAAAATAAGGTCCACCCTAAGCCGCACGAATGCCTCCACCTTGATAAACAATGCAAAATTGTCCTCTACAATTTATTTCCGTCTGCAATACTAACAGGGTTATAACTACTCTTCGGATCTTTACACAAGATAAAAATGTTAATATATTCAAAAGTTTGAAAATAATATAAAAGTATGTTTGACCCTCTGTAGGCAACCAAGATCGTTTATGTCCGGAGCGAAATTTCACTTTTGAATTTATTTTTTCCTATTAATGTTCTGGACATTTTTTTACATTTTATGACAGCCTAAAATAGTAAAAGAAAATTGGTCTTGAACATAAACTATCCAGTGTGCGGTGTCGACAAAAATAAGGTTGCAGGCGGAGGGTTAAACGCTTCTAATATTTTTACCGTTTTATATTACATCAACTCATTGTTTTCATAAACGCATAAAATCCGCAGAGTTTAGTTACAACCCAACAACCCTTTATAACTAGACATTTGTACTGCAATCACCTCGCATACGAAACAACGAAATGCATGTCGATTCCTCTTTCGCGTTGTAATTCAAGATTCGCCACACTAAATCTACATGAAAAAACGAGTCAGGAACATACGATGAACTTTTTCCGTGGAACGCTTCGTTTGCGAGATAATCGAATTGAAAAAACGTTCGTGCTCCGAGTGCCACGTTCTCTCCTAACTCAGCGTTAGCCACCTTCAGGATCGTTTATCTCGAAAACGACGTGGCCCAGGAAAAACTTTCATTCTATATTTTCGACTCAGTTTTTCATGTAGAATCCATTTCCGGTCGTCCCACCGACGCCTCGCGTACAAATCTACGTTAAACGGCCGTTTCTATTCGAGCACCGTCGCGTCGACGACGCGGAATTATACGTTTCTCATCGATTCCTCACTGTTCTCCAATGGCGGAATGATTCGGTCGAACGACCGGCGGATTATCCGTCGGATATCGAGCCCGGCAACAGAATTGTTTTCAATATTTTATCGGAGAAAAACAAACGAAGAGCGCGACCGTGTGTCTCTATCGTTCCGGCGGATTGTTTGAACTGCCGTTCGAGAACTCGGATACTTTTTAACGGTGCGAAAAAAACGAGGAAAAGGAGAATCGTTGATGAAACACGCCGCACCCCGATTTAATTTTGCGAACGTTCGAGTGAGAGAGAGAGAGAGAGAGAGAGAGAGAGAGAGAGAGAGAGAGAGAGAGAGAGAGACCTGTGATGACAAACCGGAACACTCGAACGTTCATCGCGGGAATTTGATCGTTCTCTTTGTGCATGTCTTATCAAAGAGACGGCTGCACGGATTTGTGGTTTCTCTTTGGTCGATTTGAGTTTACCTGTTGACACGATAGCTCGACGAAAAAACAAACCTCTCTATGTACGGGATAGTTTCATATTGTTTTTAACACTAAACCTACCGACACTTCTTGTATACCTGTTCCTACCGTGCGATTACGATTCGCTACAGAAAACAGCAAAGCTTTTTTTATAATGATTTAAACAAACCCCCTCGAAATATTCATAAATTACTAAATTTAAATAATTTTGATTTATACTATTCCTTTACCTTATAATTTCCGCTGTTATTAAATTTTCCTCCATTCAAATTTTTATAATTTAATTGAACCCTCTAAATTTTCATAGACTACTAAATTCCTTTTTAATAATTTTCCTGCACATTTATAACTTTTACAATTATAATTGTGGGTTTGTCCTACAACAACGAGTGAGACGCGTGGTAAGAAATTTGTGTCAAAAACAATAAGCACGAGTCTGACCCGTGGTACATACCTCGTACGGACCAAACGGAAACAACACGACCGTGACTCGTGGTACTTCATTCGGGACTAAACGTAAATAACATGAGTCAGACCCGTGGTTCAGTTCTTGTTGATATTTTCTTCTTACTTTCAATATGTACAATTTTATTGCGATGTAAGACGACGCTTTTTATTTCGAAATAAGAAAATCGCTATCCCCTCTTCTTATTCTTCTTCATTCGAGATACGACGAAAGCCGGTCCCGAGCCATCGCCTTATATCGAAAGAAAATTGTAGTGAAGTATCGGCGTGGGTCAGAAATGACTCCGGTATAGGCTTAGAACTCGCAGGAGTCCGTGAGTTAATATCTTCAATTTTGTGAGAGAATCGTCGAATCATTTGAACAATTGTGCCCATAATTGTGAAAGTGGTCTAAGTCAAAATTAAAAAAAAAATGAGGTTATCAGTTATTTCACACCACATTATTTTAAATTAAATTTATTCAATGTAATTTTTACGATATCGTCAAAAATTAACCGTTAGATAGTGGTTGTAATTTCAACATTATATGGAATTCATTTAGTGTTAATTATGAAAGTGGTCTAAGTCAAAAATTTAAAGAAATTATACAAGCATAACTTGAAAATGGCGCGTGACCCTCTGTGACGCGTTTCTGAACTACATAATAAGCCGATAAATGACAATCAAATAACAACAGAAACGACAATTCATTCCGGTTTATCTGACGATATAATTCAGTTGGGCTCTTCGGAACTAATTATTATGTCAAAATAATTATGTCAACAGATATGTTCAGGCCAAAATCGTAATATTAAAGTAGCATTGACATGGATGAAAATTGCTCAGTCATCAAATAATAATATTGAACCGGTAGACCACAAATTTTTGGTATCGGGTCATTCCTTTCTACCGAATGACCGTGATTTTGGGTTGATAGAAATGAAAATAAAAAAAGCAAATTACTTATACAACCCTGAGCATTATTATGAGTTGATAGAAAAGTGTAGAAGAAGAAATACATTTTCGATAAAACGAATGTCGCAGCCGGATTTTATTTCAACGAAATCACTAGAAGAGTCAATAACAAGAAGAGTAAAAAATACCGCGAGCGAATCTGTCTCTTGGCTGCAAATTCAATGGATGAGATTCTTGAAAAATGAACCTTATAAAATGTTCTATAAAACTTCTTTAGATGATTCTAAATTCCACGTTTTGGATCTTTCACCTAAAAGAGGAAGACCAAAAATATACGGAAATATTAAATTACTTCCATTATACACCACCACTAGACCAGTAACGGAAGAAAAACATAAAGATATTATGTGTTTACTACCATACATCCCTCCAGTTTTTCAGGAACATTTTAAGAATCTTAAAAACTCTAAATGATAAAAATGATTTCTTTTTAAAAATAATTAATAAATGTTCATGAATTATTTCATTAAAGTTGTTGTTTCAAATAAAACTCATAGTTCTTTATTGCTTTAAGTCATTTATGGGACATTCAGTTAATTTTGAAAACGGTCCAAGTCAGTTCAAACTCTACAAACAACATTTTCGTATGAAATTCACACAAAATTTCCATCAATCAAGACTGATAAAATTATAAATTAAAATGTCGAATAATGTAAAAATATTTTTTAATTTATTCAAATGCAATTCATTGAATATCTCGAAACAAGAAATAGATGACTCAGACCACTTTCATAATTATGGGCACAATTGATTTTCTGGTCGACAACGTAACCGTTCGCAGCGTTCCCGCATTCGAGTGTTTTAGGAAGAAACGAAGTGGTTGTAGTTCACAAGAGGGATTTATGGCGATTTTCTGTGAATGCCGACGATCGAGTTGCAATTTCCCCGATGCTCGGTTTCAGGTCGCACACATTGTGCACAAGCGTTCAAAGTGCGCCGAGGCACGGCTGCCTTTGACATATCCGTAATCACCGGCGTGCACGGTAACGCGACCACGTCGTCGTCTGGCGAACGATTTTTTATTCGATCGATCGAATTAGAGGCCTCCGACGAACCTTGACCTTTGTCGAAAATCTATTTTATTGCGAACACCGTCGTAACAACGGACTTTGATTGCCGCGCGCCCTACATCTAGCACACGACCTCCTATCGGTAACTGTGTACCACTTTGGTAACTACTAACAAGTTCACAGTTTGCAAATGTTTGTTTGCGGCCCGCGAGTCCCTCTGTTCTTGATCGATCTGCTAAGCGAATGCATAGAATGCGAATACAATGAAGTTCGTTCCATTCGAAACGGGAATTTCCATCGCTTTGCATTGCAAACATTTTCCGAGTTTGTCCATCACACTGTTTGCAGCGGTTTCCAAAATTTTTGGTGGTTCTCCCAGCTTTTCTTACTTCCAGCAAAATTATTTTAAAACCGGAACCTCATTCAGTATCAACTTCTTTACATTGTAAACGCAAGTTGTTTGGAGCATTTTCAAGTGAATCTCTTTTCATTGGTCCTTTCATTTCACCATTGCCTCAAGATTAGTTTAATCACTGAAACTTGAGAATATGTTTCAGCTTTTACGAAAAATTTTAATTTCAATTGCAAGTGGTAGCACCAAGTGTCATTTCTTCGCGACTAGTATGTAGGCTAATCGTTGACAGACTTTGCAGACAGAACTGAAAGAAAATTGACGACGGAGTCAATGAACGAGGCGAGGAATAAATAATGAAAATTTAAAATGTACGAGTAAGTTAATTTTGCAAAACTTTTGTTTTACTGGCAAATTACTGATGAACAGTGCTTCGTTATTCACGCAACAACTTCGAATGTTTCGCATTCAGAAACTGTACATAGTCAAGCTAATATCAACTGTTGACAGCGCGACCTAATTGGAATGCACAACGATGATAACACGAGAAATCAATTTACCACGACACGCACCACCGAAGAGTATCTTTCAAGCAAATTATGTGTCGCGCTATGTCACTCCGGTGAGCGATTCCGTCAAAATCAAAATTGATCGGAGTACATTACTGGAATAATTAATGAACATCGATTATATTCGAGTTACTATGCCGCGGAATATTTTATCGGGACCGTGTTCTATCCACCGTTGGAAGATCGATTTCAGTTAGAGGAATTATTACAGTTCCTGGTACAGAAAACTCAACGACCATGGACCTAAATAGGAGCGTCGATAGTGCCCTAAAAATAGACAAATCGGGACAAACAGATCATAATACAGATTCATGAATGAGCTGTGCGCACGTGGGAGACGTGTGGGCGATTTTGCGCACGTGGGTATACAGAAATCATGCTCGATCGAAAAGCGATCGAAAGGAAAATGATTTCTGAGAGTTTTTTCTCGAAAGTTGCAAAACTTGATTCAGAAAATGCTTCCCTATTCGGAATGAAGTAGAAGTTTTGCACAGTCAATTTTACAAAATCGTGCTCAGTCACGCAGCATAAAGAAATTATTTTTGACATTTTTCTTCTCGAAAGTTGCAAAACTACATTCAGAAAACGCTTCCGTATTCGGAATGGAGTAGAAGTTTTGCACAGTCAATTTTACAAAATCGTGCTCAGTCACGCAGCATAAAGAAATTATTTTTGACATTTTTCTTCTCGAAAGTTGCAAAACTTGATTCAGAAAACGCTTCCGTATTCGGAATGGAGTAGAAATTTTGTACAGTCAATGTTACAAAATCATGCTCACTCGCAAGGCACAGAAAGAATTATTTTTGGGGAACTTTTCCGTCGAAAATTGCGAGACTTAATTTAAGAAAACTATTTCAGCATTCAGGACAGAGTAGGCGATTTTGAGAAACGTGGGTTGTAAGGATACATGCTGGGTCAGGAGGCTGAATAAAAATGTTCGTTGGCAATTTCTTTCTCGAAAATTCTAAGGGCTGATTCAAAAAACGTATTCGCATTCAGAATGGAGTATTTTAGAGCATGACCTCTTAATACCTATCATCCCTGAGCGTTAGGGAAGACTCAAGACATCTAGGTCGCGACATACTTTGTCTGTGAGTATTAAGGGAGTGAAGCGGTATAGAAACTTCAAAAATAAATTTTTTTTATCATTCATTCCGAAAGTCTCGTTCTTTGTGAAGATTTTGGAACAAGTTTTATGCAGATATTCGCATAGTTACGGAAATTGCAAGGATAAACGTAACTGAGTGCACTTAGGGTGCATTTATTTAACATTGATTATATTAAGTGCTTGATATACAAATGCCTACATTTAATATATAAGGATTTTTTCAAGATTTTCATACGATAGGAAAAATTGCTTTAGCGGTCTGCCATTTTGTTATCTTCAGAGATATTAATTTTATCTTCAGTTATTATACTAGCCAAAGGCTCCTGGTATTTTTAAATGTTTTTGTTTTTTTTTTTCCTGATTAGACGCATGATTCATTGTCAAAGCAAGATCGTCACTTTTACAATAGCACACACTTTGACAAGAAATATACCGGAAACGAATGGCTAGGTTTGGCTGAAAAATTTTGTCAACACTCTCCAATATCTGCATATTAACCCCAATTAACAATGAATCGAATACTGGCTTGGTTCTTCTGAAAAAAATTCCCAAAGAGATCCAGTTTTCCGTTCGTCACTGTGACTTAGAACGCTGTAACAAAGATAGTTCGCGTTCGTACAACCTAAAATACCGTTTTCGAGGCATAAGCCTCTTAGTACGCCGGTGTCAGTTCACGTTAGACAAAGGCAAAATCCCGCGAGTCAACGGATGGAGACAGGAACTTGCGAGAGAATTGGATTTGGGGAAACCCTTGGCAAACCGACCTCGGTGCGTGTGCGTCATTAGTTTCGCGGCGTTTGTTTCGGTCTAGCAACTAAGCCCGGTGATATTATAATAGTGTATCACCGGGAACGAGGAACGCCGACTATGTAGCGGAGCCCGACGATCCAGTTTATTGTTGAATCCCGCGTCCCCAGGGGACCATAACCGCAGGGAACGGAGAATGAGTCACCGGCGGGGACTGCAGGAAAAGCCGAAGTGCCGGCTACCTCGCGTTGCGTTTCTACTCTCTGCTGCTTTTGAGTTATTGATCGATTAGCAACCCCTGTGTGTGTCTGCTGGCTGCCTGTCGGCCTGAATGTGCCTTTTTTATCTCGCTTGCCACCTTGACTGTCTAACGCGGCCGATCGCTGTTGCTGACCGCACGGGCCTTCATTAAGCAAACAGCGGCGAGGTAAACAATTTGTTCTGTTACGACGTCGACTTCTTCTCCGATGTCATAGAACCTTCGTCATAGGATTTTCTTCGCAGCTGTGACGGGTCAAATTCCTTTATCGTTGACAGTAAACCTACCACCATCAGTCAAACGACCAGTTCCAAATTTCTCATTTTATTACCACTTTGGTTAGCACTTTGACTGCCATGTCACCCATACAGTGACTCCCATAAATATTCGGACACTAGGTATAACTAACTTTATGATTTAATAATTCGTTTGTTGATAAAGCAATCGCCCTGGAAATTGTTTCTAGCAATGAAACATTTATTAAGGATGATAAACATATATACTTTATTTGAAAAATATACATACGTTTCATAATATATATTATTAAACGAAATAATGGACCATTTGTGGCTCGCAAAAATATTCGGACACGTATTATATTTCTCTGGTAATCGCCTTCCGGGGACGCGATATCCCAAGAACGGGAAAACGTTTGTTTATAAACAGAATCTCGTGGACCATTAGATGTCCATGCCAGCCCACTACTGTCAGTAGTAAACGTGAATTCGTTCAAAATGGGTCGCAAAGGAAAGAATACGAGTTTGAGAATACGACAGCTTGTAATTTTTCATCGAGAAAAAGGAAAAACCTATCGCGAAATTAGTGCAATGCTTCGCATAAATAAGAGTACTGCTGCAGATATCTGTCGACGATTTTATATTGAGAATCGCATTGATTCTATTCCGCAAACTGGAATACCAAGTCTCTTATGTACGAGGGAGAAAAGCAAAATTATTCGGAAAGTGAAAAAAAATTCGCGCTTAAGTGCTCCAAAACTAGTTAGTGAGCTATTAGGAGAAAGCTCAAAAATTTTTCAGCCGAAACAGTTCGGAGAGTGCCGAGGCAAGCTGGTTACAATGGAAGAGTAGCTAGAAAGAAACCATTTATCAACGAAAAGAATAGGAATAAACGAAAAACCTTTGCAAGAGAGCTAATTTCTAAGGATGAGACATGGTGGAAGGATGTCATATTTGCTGATGAAAGCAAATTCAATCTGTACAATTCCGACGGAAGAACTATGGTGTGGCCGAAAGCGAATAAAGAGTTTAATTTTGAAAATACAAGAGGTACAGTGAAACACGGCGGAGGCAGCGTAATGGTCTGGGGTTGCATTTCGTCATATGGAGTCGGTAACCTAGTGTTTATTGACGGTATCATGGACAAAAATCATTATTTTAATATACTCAAAAATAATTTAATTCAAAGTGCTGAAAAAATGGGGCTTAATAATACTTTTAAGTTTTACCAAGGACAACGACCCCAAGCACAAGTCACGTATTGTGCAAGAATTTTGATTATACCGCTGCCCCAAAATTCTTCATTCGCCGCCCCAATCACTGGACCTTAATCCTATCGAGAATTTATGGGATGAATTGGATAGAAAAATTCGAAAAACCCCAATTACGTCGATAGCTGAATTAAAACAAAGACTTGCAACTGAGTGGTCGAATATAACTGTTGAATATTTTTAAAAAATTACAAACAATATGCCAAACAGGTTAAGACATGTTCTTAAACAAAATGGTTATGCCACGAAGTATTAAACAAATTTTGTAATGCTAAATTACATTATCTAAATTGAAAAATTAATATTGTCCGAATATTTTTGTGAGCCAAAAATGGTACATTATTTCTTTTACTAATTTTTATTATGGAATTTATGTATATTTTTCAAATAAATTATTTATGTTTATCAACATTAATAGATCTTTTATTGCTAGAAACAATTCCCGGGACGTTTGCTTTATTAACAAAGGAATTATCAAGTCGTAAAGTTAGTTATAGCTAGTGTCCGAATATTTTTGGGAGTCACTGTATATGGGTGACGGAATTATCTGTCCCGGTTTTAAAATGAATTTTTACGTTAATATATTCATCATACCAAATTTGATTAGGATCTGTAAAATGCAATAACGCTGGAAGACTACTCGATAGCATACATTGAATTTTTTTCAATTTTTATATCATTAAATAACTTACTTTGATTATATGGAATTTTTGAGGTTTCTAGTTTGGCAGTCAAAGTGTTAAATAAATATATTTCCTAGTGCACATATAATATGTAATTCAATCTTCTCATTTTTATAAGACAACATATAGAGCAAAGGACCCAATTACTGTGGCGGTACCAATTACTGTGCCTGTATTAATTTTACTAATTTTTAAAGCATACTCTTTTTTAATATTCATGATACTTTAAAAGTAAGTAGAATTAATATAGGCACAGTAATTGGCACCCCCACAGTAATCGGGTCCCGCGAACTATCAATTACTTATCAGGCTCGGTAGATTTGGCGTTAATAACAATGTTTTTCTATCGGATTTCGTTTAAACAGAAATTTAAAAAATTGCATTCTTCATTTATTCTTGATTTCGTCTTCAGTTGTGCTAGGTCTCTGGGTGTTGAATTGATCTAACCGCTGGCTTCCTGTACATATCCCCGCGTGTACAGAATTAACATGGAAGGTAAAATACGTTCTTTTTTCGTTTGTTTGTCTCGCCGGAAGAGATCGCGACCCACGATTAATTGCCCCGCAATTCAAATACCTCGTCGGTAAACCGAGCGCGCATTGTTGAAGCAAACGAGTATGTATAGGCCGGCAGGTTGGTCACAGGCGACGGCAGCAAGTTATACATTGTCAAGGTCGGGCATTACATCGGACCGGAAATACTTGGGCTGCCTGGCGGTCGGTTCATCTTCGGGAGACAATTGAACGCAACTTATATGGTACACCGAATCGAGCATCGGAGCACAGCGTGGAATTTTAAATTTTCCCGGCTCATTATATTCATATTAGACGCTGAAGGATTATGGGATGCGATTCTGCCGCGTGGAACGGTATAATCGTCAGTGGCAGAAAATACGGTAACACTGTACAAAATAGATCAATACATAGAAAACACTCTACAGAATAAATCAATACACGGAACACTGTATAAAATAAATCAATACATGAAACACTGTGTAAAATGAAATTCAACGACAGTTTTGACTAGAAGATTGGTAGACTGCGGATTTTTATGCAAAATAAAAATTGTCCACAGGAGCCGAACAGAAATTTCATACCAACACAGACATTTTGGATTTCAAACGAACATAGACATTTTTAAATTCTCTTCATCCGTCCTCCGCGCTTGCTCATTAAATGCATAAAATTCGCGGCCGATTCATTAACTTAATTTGACCCGGGTCGCGTCTTATAAGAATTTCGAATCGGAAAAAACCCGCCCAATTAAGTCGAATAAAATTGCCCTCGTTCCGCCGAAAGCAAATATATGAAAAATCATAATTGCCCAGATTTATGGTCGGTTCGAATAGGATTCCGCATGCGTAAACCCGTTTCCGGCTGTGTATTGTGTTTAAAAATTCCCCGGATCCTGTTACGGGTAAGCGCGATCCCCGACACAATGGAACTGTTTGATATTCCATTGAAGTTTTTACGGTATAATTGTTTCGGAGATTTTCATATTTCCGCGGTCCGCTCAATGCACATATGCAACGTGCAACGTGCACGTGCGTATCGAGAAATCAATTGCGACGAGGGGAGGGGAATTGTGTAGAACATTGTGAATCGGACGTGTTCACTAGAGAGGGGAGAGATAGAGAGGGAGAGAGAAGAGCCGGAGGAAAAATAGTGTGTAAACTTTCGACGGAAACAATCTGTGTATCGCACAATATCCGGCCGACCAGCGTCAACAGTAACTCTGTTACGGCTCGTTAAATATTGATGCCTCAATTTTACGTTCGCACCGCGTACGCGTAGCTTCTCTCGTTTCAAGTCGGAGAAGATACATTTCGAAAACAGGAGCAGGTTGAGGCCGATTCCGCGTTTACTTTCTGTGTCCTCCTTCGCTTCCGCAGTCTTCCGACTAAATCCGTGGAGAGGATCTTTCGTTGAATCCATCTCTATTTTTAATACTAAACGCACCGACCGCTGGGAGTACATATGTCACCTTCTATAAGTGACAAGATTAATACAGCTGTCGGTTTCAATTAGGCTGTGCGTTCGTAATATTGCTGAAAGGAGGGGCACAGCTAGGTTAACAAATTCATCGAAACGGGGCCGTTTGGCCGGGTTAAATGTTACAGAATTGACGTGACTTCACCGGAATAAAAATACGAGTGGAACACGGCGGGATTTAATTTATCTAGATTTTCATAGAATAATTATGTGATCAAACTTAAGCCGAAAATATAAGAGAATAGGAAAGGGTGCAGTAAATATGGTAATAATAGAGTATGACAAAGGAGAAATGAGAGGGGAGGGGGATGAATGAACCGAGCGTGTGAATAAAATAGTTTTGTAAACATAGGAAATTGTAAACACGTGCAAAATGCTGCAAGGCTGAATGAAGCAATATACCATACTACAGTAATTTCTCTATATATTGGAATTATCCCCACTACATCGAGAATTCACTGTATATCATTAAATATTTTCTTCCAATTCTGAAGCCTCTACTTTTTGTCTACCACTTTCGAACCTGATTTAAAAAATTTTCGAAACAAATGCATCCGACGCAATTCACCCGCGTCAAGCTGACAATGAATTTAGTTAATTAAATTTCAGCAGCGATTCAACGCAATTCAAGGAACCGTGAACATAAAAGTATCGACTGCTTAGACGACAGACGTTAATTAATGACAATAAGCTCGATGGAAGAGGAACAATTTTTTTTTTGCTCGTCGCATAGACAGCAAATAAATGGAGAAACCTGAATCATCCCCATAGTTGCGGTCGGCAGAGTACGCTCGAACAATGATCCACTCAAAAACACGAGTATACGGGAGGGGTGAGAGAGGGTGAGAGAGGGTGAGAAAGAGAGAAAGAGAGAGAGAGAGAGAAGAGGGCAACCGCGAACGAGAGAGAAACGAACCGAGCCGATTGAAAAGCGTCTGCGTTGCGGGTTACAAACAAGCCTCGAGTATCAATTATGTTCGGTGCCTTCTACGGTTAAGCAGTTAACGTTATTTACGAGCCGTCCAATGATCAGGATAATTAACGGCTCGCCGAGCATTAGAACACGCTCCGAGTGGAATTATTAAATCGCGGAAATGTAAATCCGATGACACCGCTGCGTAAATAACGGTTGACTCGGATAAATGCATGGCTTACCGGGCCGTGATCGCATGTTAAATGTTTTAAACAAATGGTTCGACGTTTCATTAATTATCGTAACATCGCGGAGAGGAGCTTGTACACTGGAACCTCTGCCATAGGAACTAACAGGAAAATACGGCCGTTCAGGTGAATAGCGGGATCTTCGTGCAAAATAAAAAATGTCTACCTCAACATTGTAACAAGCTAGGGTAGAACATAAATTCGTTTCCTTTCTTAACAGAATACAGTAGAGAATAAGAATACAAGAGAATAAAAATATCTAGAGAAAGTCAAGATACCGTTGTGTTGTTTTCGACTCGTTAAAATTCTTTAAAAAAGAAATAACAATTTTTATTTTGCATACACATCCGCAGTCTGATGATATTCAATAAAAATGTTCTCTTTTCCATTCATCTACGAGTCCTACATTTGTCCTGTGTGTCACATACAATTTTTTATTTTTTATTTCTAGACACTGTAAAATATTCCATCTTGTTCACAATCAAGTAAAATATTGATTAAATTAGCAAGAAATATTACCAGTGATGTGTCCATTATCATCCCAGAAACATAGGATAAGGTACCCAATGACTGCGGGGGTGCCAATTACTGTACCTGTATTAATTATATTTATTTGTAAAGCATAATGACTATTAAAAAAGAGATACTAATTTTTTTTCATTAAAATCAGTTACATATTTTATATATCTCTTTTTTAATATTCATTGTGCTTTAAGAATAACTATAATTAGTATAGACACAGTAATTGGCATCACAACGGTCATTGGGTCCCTTACGTTCTGAATTTATACAAAAATTAATTTAAAATTTTATTCAAACGATACGTTAAATTATTTCAATAAAAAGCAATTTTTAATATACCACGTTTTTAAGACGGATTAAAAGGAAAAATAATTCCCCTCTTGGGTCAGATTATACTAGGCTGGTCAGACGCTCAGGGTCTATAAACGCTAGATACAAAAACAGGGTAACCGAATTCTGCCGAGTGGTTGGGTGCACAAATTATGCCGACAGAATTTGTTTACCCTGTTTTTGTATCTAGCGTTTATACTAGTACACCCGTCCCTCAAATATCCGTTCGACGTGGATTTGATGTACGCGAATAAAAATCGTGTAAATTGAATCTGTCCGTATAAAAGGAAAAATATTGGAAATACAAGCTAGTAAAAGTTTCAGAAATACATGTGTACATATTTATATTCAAGTCCCTCGAGACGGCACAGCCGAATTCCTGTCACAGAACTTCTTGTGAGGCACGCAGAGTATGTATACACACATCTGACCGCGTAAAATAAGATCACGTAAAACAAATACTCGCATAAAAAAGTGCCCCGTAAATTGAGGGACCCTAGAGAGGAATTATTTTTTACTTTTTAGTCCCTCTTAAAAACGTGGTATATTAAAAATTTCTTTTTATTTAAATAATTACTTTCTGCTTTTCAGTCTTGTGTGTGTTGTCATCCAGTTCTGAGCAATGTTTGAAGTTTCAAGTCACTAGCTCGTCGGGAAGTTCACTTTAAAAACAATTGCAAAATTTGTACCGAACCGAGAAACAGACTCCTCCAGACTCCAGATTTCAGATACTCTTAGAATACGTTTCCTGATAGGACAAGAATTACAAAACAAAAGCCTCAAGCCTACAATCTCTGTACCTCAAAATGCAACAACCAGAGTGCATCCAGAGTGATGCGATACAGAAAATGAAACAGGAAACACTGTGAACAGGTTCAAAACACGTTCCCCGCTACGGGATCGTCAAACCTGGTCCAAACAAGAGTCGCTTTCGCCCCTATTTTTCAAACAAGCGATAACAGGGACAATACAACAGTTGCATTACGACATGCAACAGTATACAGTACCGATAACGGAGCCTTCAACTTAGCTACTCCGATTTCAGTCTTTCCGCGAGAAGATAAAAACATTTTCTCTCTCCCCGTCTCTTCAGCATATCCATGCCCACGATAAACGTGCACCTAACCACTTATCTATGTGAACCAGTATACACAATATCGTTCGCGAGTTACGCAATGATTCCGGTGACCCGTTGGATAGACAAGAAGCCAAGGGAAAGAAGAGAAGAGATGGGGGGGGGGGAGAAAGCCCTCTCTCCTCTGTGTGAGGCAGACTTACGGTGGGGTCATTCCACGACAAATCGATCACTCGCTACGGTCGACGACCTGAGATCTCATTGAGATCGAACCTGTGTCTCGAGCGAAATTAGGGGTGCTTTTAACTCTGAACAACTAGACGATTTACTACAGTTGTTCCCGTTAACGCGTCCGCCGTCCGGATTTGTCTCGTTGCTCTCCTTCATTGTTCAAATGCAATGTGTCTCTTCTTTATGAATAAGAATCTTTATGCACAAAATAAAAATTGTTTCTGTCGATTTGCAATTCTCAGGAACCAATCAGGAACTTAATACTCTCTCCAATAGTCCTAACATGTTGCGAGTTGTGTCTCCATGTTCACAAATTCCTTTAATCTTTATAATGGTTGAAGGTACACCCATTTTTGTCATGAATGCATGCCTTATATCGCGAGAAAACTCTGACGAAATATCGGCGTGGGTCAGTAATGACTCGCAGGAGGCCGAGGGTTAAATAAATAAGCTACTTGGTTTAAAGCAATAATAAATAATTAAATGTTGAGACAGTGGACGTTGCGTATCCGTGACGGTAGTGATGGAATTTTTATTTCACTATTATTGCAATTATACAGCTGCATTCATAAGAAATGATTTCCTCGCTCGAGCTCGTATTGTAGTAAAAAATATGCAATGTTTAAATAGACAATCTTATCAATTTTATAGGACAACGCATACCAGCCACTGTGAATGCTCGGTAGGTGTAGTATTAAAAGAGAATAACTTTTTTGAAATTTGACCGAACGATTCGAGTTTTTGTGAGAAGTTAGGTTAGTTTTCTAAACGATGCACAGAAGTTCGAAATCGCCAAAACGGCGAAAATAGGAAGGAGTATTCCAATTCAGTTCAAAATTGATTCTCTGAGGTTTTTCGTGTCGCTGATTATGAATCTGATGTAAAAATTACAAAAAACAAAACGGCGGATGGATATGTGAAAAAATTATTTGATTTCCATAATTATTTGGTAATAGAATGTTTTCGGTAACACTGATTACGAATCTGAACTTAACATTTCAAAAAACAAAACGATTTCAATTTTGAATGAATTCTCTTCAAATGTTCAAGTTAAAATTTTGTTAATAAAATGATTCACCGAAATTTGATTAAATGTTTCGTAAAGTTAACGTTTTGTAGTCTACATGCAATAGCGGTTATACATGGAAATTCTTTCGTTAAATTAAAACTAAGGGATGCTATTATAATTAACAAAATGAATATTAAAATAATGAATAAAAAGTTATATCAAATGAAAGACGAGGAATAGAAACATATGTTGAAACTAATAATGAGCTTATTAATAGTTGCAGAATGAAATTAGCTGAGCGTCGGTTGCGTAAGACGAGGACCTCGGAGAACAACGAAACAAGGATAAAATCAAGCTTGAATAGTATAAATCGAGTACGCGTAACAATTTGAATGACAGAAGTGTTACGGCTCGTTCTTACATCGAGATCCTCGGACTCCAAACGAGACAAGGGTGCTCGTTCGATGTACGGCTTTCTGAATGAGCACGATGTAATGACAAAGAGAATCTAGTTGCCAGGAGTTAGTATCAATGGCTTCGAACACTTTAACGCGGTATCAGCCCCGTGAGTCACAAGACACGAGACATGTAGGACACACGGGGCGTTCTGTCGCGCACGTGTAAGAACCCGATGCCGACGACTACGAGTGCATAAGATACGATACAACCTCCCGTGAACCACCAACGATGTACCCAGACCCAGAGGAGAGAACAAGGAAACAGATCACTCTCCGGACACATAGAATATGTTATAGCATGTCCCAGATCCGTGAGATGCCGATAGAAACGGTCGCAGATAGATAGAGCACGATACAGGCTGTCGCGAAACCATAGGATATCGACGCGAATCACACTAAACCCACAGAATACGATAAGTAGACTCCGGATTTTCATGCAGTACAAAAATTGGCTGCGCCGATCGTAAGATCACGAGCCAAATAAAATTTTCACTCCTCCTTTAATCATTTCGGCGGGATCAAACTAAATGCATAGACATTCTTTCAATCCTTTTCCGACTTAAAATTTTATACATTTATCACAAAAATGAGTGGATATGGTAAAAATACCAGTATATTATTTTCAACCTATTAAACGTATTAAGAAAGAGGATTTTCTATTTCACTCCAGTTTGTTGCAGCGACGGAAAAATTTTATTTTGCACAAAGATCCGCCCCCTGCTTATAATAAATGCGGAAAACGCGCAGTGTAACAATAAAGAAATTTTAGCCACCATGGTTCCGAAGAAAACCCTATGGTGAAGGTTCAAGACATCAGAAGATACATTTTTATTAACTTCCAATTTGTTCGTTGCATAAAATAAAATGGCTGCAGTCTGTACAACCACAAGAAACCAAGCTTCGTGGACAACAAGAGATATTTGAACGATAAGCTAAGCATTATGGAACGTCACCAAACCGTCCAGCCTCTCTGTACTCCGACAAGAAACCGATCTCCTTGGACAACCATATGTTTTTAAGGAAGCACTCAGCTTCCCGGGAATTTAAATAAACGAACCTCGCTGGGAAAGTTTGTTTTTATCCCGACGCTTGTATATCGTACACCGAGAGACTCAATACTAGACCAGGGTCGTTAACACCGACGCGCACACATACACGTTTCCGGAATAAAGTCGCGGAAACATCAGTGGACAAATACTTGTGAGCCGTAGTGTACCTCGTGCACGAGCCGAACGAAGCCTTCTTCAGTTGAAAGTGCTCCACTCGACGATGATATAGAACCTGATCGTGCGTCGAGTGGTAAACTCGCGTGACTACCGGATATACGTGCCTATAGAGGGGTGGATGGTGGGGGAGGGGGGGGGGGGTTGAATTACTCCGGGAGTGTAATTGAAAATTAATTGGGGCTGTGTTCTCCGCGAGACAGAAAATAAGAAATACTAGACGAAGGGGCTTGGGCGAGTCTCGCCGGAGGACGAGCACCACGACAATGAGGACAATTCCATCGACCGGGGGCTAATTCCACCCCCTTGTTCACCACCGGATCGTAAATTGTACAGGGTGGTTTGTACTGGGCCACGGAATCGCTGAAAGCTGGGCTAAATTCATACCTGCATCGATTATAAATGTTGTTAATGCGTTGACTACCGAATAATCGTCCCCGCGAAATCGAACAAATTCAATGGAATTCGGTCTTATCGCTAGACTGTGGATCTTTGTGCAAATTGAAAATTGTCCGAGTCAATTGTAGGGAACAGAAAATAAGTTAAAATTTATTCGGTCTTTCGATCACTCTGATAAACCAAAAATAACGTGATAACTAGACTACGAATATTTTATGCAACATAAAAAGTTTCCGAGACGATTGTAGGGAACAGAATACAAATCAAAATGTATTTCTTCCTTTGATCGTTTGAATTCGTCGAAAATAACGCGATAACTGGGTTGCGGGTTTTTGTGCAAAATAAAAATTGCACGAATTTCAGAAGCTTGCAGAAGCTACGTAGACATAAATTTCTTTCGCTAGTGATTGTAATAAGCTTGAAATAATGCAACAGTATTTTTAAATTCAGCTTCGCGTTTGTACAACTCATTTATGTTACGAACACATCGAATCCGCAGTCTATCACAGTGATTACATGTGCATACTTCCCGAGCTATTTCATTAGACGATTGCAAAAGTTCGTGCTCGATTTGAAAATAGAGCTTACCATCGTTTTCTACAATTCAACGTTTTACAAGCTAGTGGATTGCTTTTTCGCAAAAACGACATGATTTTGTGGGAATGGCCCATTGTGCGAAGTTCGGAACGGTCCCGAGCTTGTCCCCGTTCGGTCATGGAAACGCGGATTGGATTCGCAGCTTCCGGTGATGAATTTTTAAATTAATCGCGACTTCTCCGAATCGAGTTAAAGAAGTAGGCCGTGCCCCCGGGACCAGCAATTTTGCGCCGCGGAGCTTCCGTAATTCCGCAAATATGAGATACCATCTCCAAGGACGAGCAACTGGTTTGGAAAAACCATGAACGAAATACACGTGAACTTTGTAGGAAGCGCAAAAAATTCGCGCGGCAGTCCCCGTGTTAAGAAGGATGGTCGAAAAATAAATCGATCGGTCAGCAATACGGAAATCGACTAGATTACAGTGCAAGGTGAAAGCTTCCTCATCGAGTAGCCAACAATTGTCATTAACAACTTGAAGCGAGGAGGGATCGCAGAAAATTCGCACGGTATTCGCGCGGTGATAAAGCTTGAAATTTCATTTTTCTCTGCAAATGTTCTTGGTTGGGAGCGTTGCGAGACAATCGGATTCGCAGGTTCCATGCTCCGGTGATCTCGGAACACGAAGTTAGCGGAACACGGTCGATCGCTGAATGAATCCGAGCCTGTTCATTGTTTCGATACGTTAATCGAGCATACGACGTTCGGACTCTGGGACGTTACCGCAGACCAGCCCGTGGCACTTCCGCGACACGGAGACCGGACCGGTTTTCCATGCTGGATACGAATTGCTCGATCGTCTTTTTGCTGGTTCTCCGTGCACCATAGCGCAGCAACTGAAGCCTATATACATACAGTGGCTCACGAAAGTTTTCGAACGCTTACGTTTACAAATTTTAACGAATAAAATAAGATGTACTAAACTAATCTGTGTAGAACAATTTGGTATCTGTAGTAAGGGGGAAGTCTCAGGATTATGTCAGTAAAATTTGAAAAGGATTCAACAACGTAGGCAGAAGTTATGATACATTTATTAGAAACACGCATATTAAGTGACTCATAAAAGTATTCGAACGCTACATATGTTATTACATTATTTAATGTTAATATTTTGTTGGACCACCGTTAGCAGTAACGATGTGTCTCAATCGACGTTCCATACTATAAACCAATGATTTTGTAAAAGTACACTCAATGGAATTCCATACTTCTATGATTTTTTGTTTCGATACCTCCTTTGAAGTTATTTGATGTTTATTTAATCTTTTTCCGATTTCAGCTCATAAATTTTCAATTGGATTTATGTCTGGACTTTGCGGTGGAGTAGCTAACATGTGTGGTGTGTTATATATGATCCATTCTTTCACAATTCCTGCAGTATGCTTGGGATTGTTATCTTGTTGGAAGTGGAAGTCTTCCAATAATCCTAATTTACGGGCACAGTGAAATTGTACGCAGAAATTTGCAAAGGTCAATTCGACCGGCCGTGGTACGTTTAATGTTAAACAGCACGGGAAAAAATTCGCTTTCCGGACCATGAAATGTCACGGTCGCTTTTCGTGTATTGAGTCTCTGCTGCTTCTCGTTCGCAGACCTCATTTTTTCCGCTGCAATTTTGTTATCTGTTCGCGGTTCTCTTCGTTCAAAAGTTTCGCGTTTGAGATGGCAAAGGGATCATTTTCCGCGACTGTGCTTCGTTGCCCGTCCAATTTTGACTTGAAAAGTGTGTAGTCGGTCTCAAATAGTCCCATTTTCGGTAAAAATCGACGCGAAAAAGCATCCTAGAACCTCGCGTAGAATGCATACAGAACCGAAAAATGATGACGATATAGTCGACGAGGTAGCAGAATAAATCGAATTCGAAATTTCGGTTCTCTGCAACAGTTGCTCGCAACAATGATTCCTCAAGAGCCAAAATCGCTGTTATAACAGCTACCAATCCGTCCTTACACTCCCGTAACGACCGCAGTTGTAAAAATGACCGTAAAACCCGATATACCACGTGCGACGCGTTTACGTGACTACTTTATGTTCTGATTTAAGTGCCGCGGAAGTGTTATCGTTCGTGTAACAGCACTTCAAGTGGGCGCAGCTCAATTAGTCTCGGAACAATGAAGAGAGTAGAGGGTTCATTCAACGTTTCAGACGCTAAATAACAATACAGAGAAAGAGAATAAGGAACGGAACGAGACCGTGCAGATGCGCGGCGTTGCTCGTTCGTCGAATCCCGCGAGTCACACATCTCATTTCCGGAACGTCTCGAAGGCTTTCGAATTGTGTTCCAGCGCAGGACAATTATCCGATAGGGCTCCTTTTGGAGCCGCGAGCCGGCGAATCAATTTTTAGTGGAGATAAAAGGGGTTCCGTGTGCGCGATAATGCGGTTTGGGGGATTTTTTCTTTATTAAATGCACCGGCTGAGTCACGGCTACGGTGCAACCAGTGTCTCTCGTTGCTTTCCGTCGGATAAAGAGAACGACGCCGAAGGAAAACCGGTGAATCGATCGCCTGACGCATACGCTCTGCTATCGTGCATCCACACTTATCGAGCAAAGCTTAGAAGCGAAAGTTTGTTGTTCGAGTTTCCACTGTGTACACATCGCTGCTCAACTGTTTTGCGCACTCTGATTTTGATTTCCTTTCCCAGGAAATCGAGACACTACACTTGCCACTTTAACAGGCTATTGATTATTTCGTCGTTTTCGAAAGTCGGTGGTCCATGGTCAATTTCAATCGTCAATTCGATATTATTATATTTCAACAGAAAATAAATGCGTTGAAATTGTTGCCATAGATTCTGAATTACGGTCAAGCGCATACTCCTTCGCTGCTAGAACACGGTACGGAATATTGTTAATAAAGTTCATACTAGATTGCTTCACTTGTGCCACTACAATGTTTAATTTACATTCACATACTGTTCCGTTTCTATGACGTATCGAAAACAGAACGTGCAACTTTTTTAGAAAATTCTTTATCTGCCGCAAGAACTTTCACGACGACCATAGTTATTTCCAGGCAGCTGAAGAACTGTTTTTCTTTTGTTTTGTTAACTATGAAAATAGCAAAACATGCTGCAGCATCGTTCTACTCGAAACGGTAGCTTAATTGAAGAGATAGCGCGTCCTCCGATAACAGCGGACGCGTTCAAAGAGGTCCGACATTGCGGGAGCATCGTTCTTCCATAATTACAGTGATTTGCTCGCTATGTAAATAAGTAAAAGCAGGAAGCGGAGCTAGTTAAACCACTCAGCTGTTTCTTCCTATCCGTAATCAAACTCGAAGAGTGATTCAACCCGGGTAATCCACGGAAAGCGGGAGAACAAAAGAATCGTAAAACGCTGAAGGGAATAACATTTTCGAAACGGATTAAAGCCGCGAGACAAACGGACAGAACAAACTGTCTGTCTGTTGAACGGACAATGGAGATGCGCATCGCAAACACGGATATTCCGAAATCGTACCTGAATCCCCGTTATCTAAGACAAAAGGACGAGGAACACGCGAAATCCTAAAAACACAGATCCTGGGCGGAGGAAGCGGTCGCACATTTGTTTAGGTATAGATTCATAAAGAAAAACCGTACAAAAGCTTGGGCTTGTTTTGAAGCGTGAAGCCCCTACTTTCGCATGCCGTCACTCATTTTTTCCTGAAAAATGTTTCCGCGACGAAGCGAATGGAAAACTGTCGAATTCGCTTCGAGAAACCGATGAGAAATTTTGTCTCGAAAATGGTGCACCTTTGAACGTCTCTAGAAAAATAGCAAAATTTTTCCCGCAATCAAAACCACCACAGATTTGAAGATTGAAGCTTCCTCTTTGAAATGATATATTGAAAATTGTCGTACGATTTTTTCCAGCCGTTTTATAGGAAGAAAATCAAGGGATAAGCCCGGTGAAGCACTCTACTTACTTAGCTGCTTTAAATTATGGCAAGGTTAGCACATTTTCCATTTGAAGCTTAATGAAGTTACCGAGGAAAGAATCGCGGAATTGGCTAAGGAATCGGTAGTTCAAATTAGAATTAAGTGGTCCGTACAGGAGCGGAGTTAGTCGGGCACAAGCGGATTCACTAATTACTCGGAGCGAGCCGCTAAATTATTTTCTCCTGTTTCCAGCGGGACAGCTTGCGCTCGGAACCGGGCTCGATAATCGGAAAGTTTTAATCGTCCACTATGCGAAGAGAACTGTGGGCGGATTTCTAAGAGAAGGTGGAACGACCACGAGCCAGTTACATGCCGCGATACTGCGTTCACGCTTTCGCCCATTTTTCCATTAACGACGTGAGTAAATATCGAGGTTGCTTCCGCAGCGGTTCGTCACTCGAACAGAACCGTACCGACGAGGTTCCTATGAATTACTATAGGTCGCTGACCATCGAAACTGTCGACCTTTGTGCTCTTATGTAGAAATCGTTGGAGTTTACGACAGCGTGCATATTAAATCAATTTATTAGGCGGTACAACTAATACCGGCGAAACCAAATTGAGTAACGAAAATACTGTACTACATAACAAGTAACTATGTAACAAAAATATAACGAAAACCACCGTGTATGTTAAGGAAGACCTGTAGTGTTACTAATGATATAACTTGTAGAAAAGAAATATGTACAGTGTCGCTGATGATACTAATTGACCATAAATTGTTAGACGCAATCTGTCTATCCAAGCTTGGCTACCCCTTTCGAAACCGTTATCAAAAAATGCGTCAGACAAAAGCCGAACGGTTTGTAGAAGCAGATAATTTCATGGAATTTATCTTTATCGTTGCTAAAATAGAATGATGCAATTAATGTTCATTGCGGAGGCGGTGAGAAGCCGCTGATTCACGAAACGGGCAATAAAGCTCGGAAAAATGGACTGGTTCGGGCGTCGTTATCGAAAGAATCCGATGAACGTAATTGATAGTGGCCGAGTGTGGTAATTAGAATGGCACCCAGCGAAGACGTTGTTGCGAGCCATTCTATTAACTTTCTTCCGCTATTTTTACCTGTCGGAGTCCACTGACCTGTACACACAACCGTGGTTTTCCCGCGTGTATGCGTGCGTGTGCGTGTGCGTATATAAGACTGCATACTGTAACAAACCGTAAAACCAGGTACCGGTTATCGTCATTACGGTACTCATTAAGCGTTCAATAGGAGAACCTATGGAACGGACGAAACATTAAAATTCATTCTCCGCGAATTAAAATGATAATACGCTGTTCGCGTGGTCTGGCGATACATTTATTTTTTCTTTCTTTCTTTCTACGCTTGTTCAATCCCGACGGTTGCTGTTAATTATAGTTCGCGATCCGAACGATGATTTTTCCTCGTCGATGAGAGACCAAAAGATGCGCTTGGGCGTGGGGGGGGGGGGGGGGGGGGTATATATATGCAAAGCCCGATCATGATGTAACGATTGAATTCTAAAACGACCGTAATAATGCTTGTATTGTTATGAAAGCGAGTCCTCGGATAGTACAGGGTTTTAAATTGTTCTCTGACAAATTATTGTCTTGCAGGTTTTTTTATCTGTTGAAATCAAGTGCTCTCGATTTGCAATATGTTTACAGGAATTGCCCCAGTTGCTCGTATACTATGAATTCTGCAAGGAACTACATCATTTAGAACAATGAAAATTTCTTCACTGGATGTAGTTTGAAGATTTCATAGTTGCTCTAAACCTGCACTCTGTACAAATATTCTAACATAAAACCACGAGTTTTGTAAAAATCTGTAGCTTCATAGTTGAGAACAAAGGAAACGTTTCTTATATTGTGCTTTAAATATTGAATGCCAACATACCACCATCAAATTATCATATAAATCATCGAAACGTACCCGACATCACAAATGTGGCAACAATCTGTAATACTCTAATTGAGAATAAAGAAAATACATCTCCCATTGTACTTTAAATACTGAAACCCTCTATAAACCTAGCAAATCATCATTCCATGTGCAAAAATACCTCAGATAGAAATCTGATGCTATAAATTTTGAAGCATCCTGTAACTTTCTACCTTGGAATAAAGAAAATACATCTCCCATTGTACTTCAAATATTGAAATCCTCCATAAACCTAGCGAATCATCATTCCATGTGCAAAAATACCTCAGATAGAAATGTGATGCTATAAATTTTGAAGCACCCTGTAACTTTCTACCTTGGAATAAAGAAAATACTTCTCCCATTGTACTTCAAATATTGAAACCCTCTATAAACCTAGCAAATCATCATTCCATTTGCAAAAATACCTCAGATAGAAATCTGATGCTATAAATTTTGAAGCATCCTGTAACTTTCTACCGTGGAATAAAGAAAATACATCTCCCATTGTACTTTAAATACTGAAACCCTCTATAAACCTAGCAAATCATCATTCCATGTGCAAAAATACCTCAGATAGAAATCTGATGCTATAAATTTTGAAGCATCCTGTAGCTTTCTACCATGGAATAAAGAAAATACTTCTGCCATTGTATTTTAAATATTGAAACCCTCTATAAACCTAGCAAATCATCACTCCATTTGCAAAAATACCTCAGATAGAAATCTGATGCTATAAATTTTGAAGCATCCTGTAACTTTCTACCGTGGAATAAAGAAAATACATCTCCCATTGTACTTTAAATATTGAAACCCTCTATAAACCTACCAAATCATCATTCCATTTACAAGAATATCTCAGACAGAAACCTAGTGCCACAAATTTTGAAGCGCCCTGTAGCTTTCTGCCTTGGAATAAAGAAAATACATCTCCCATTGTACTTTAACTATTGAAACCCTCTATAAACCTAGCAAATCATCATTCCATTTGCAAAAATACCTCAAATAGAAATCAGATGCCATAAATTTTGAAGCACCCTGTAACTTTCTACCGTGGAATAAAGAAAATACATCTCCCATTGTACTTTAAATACTGAAACCCTCTATAAACCTAGCAAATCATCATTCCATGTGCAAAAATACCTCAGATAGAAATCTGATGCTATAAATTTTGAAGCATCCTGTAACTTTCTACCTTGGAATAAAGAAAATACATCTCCCATTGTACTTCCAATATTGAAACCCTCTATAAACCTAGCAAATCATCATTCCATTTGCAAGAATATCTCGGACAGAAACCTGGTGCCACAAATTTTGAAGCGCCCTGTAGCTTTCTGCCTTGGAACAAAGAAAATATTTCTCCCACAGCACTTTGAATATTGAAACCCACGATCCTACCACCAAATAATTGATTAACAAAAATACCCTGCCGTGCCCAACAGCACATATTTTGCAACAACCCGTAGCACCATAACACCGAATAAGGTGCGCGCAGGAGCGAAGAATAGAATTGCAACTGGTACTCGGACGCGGTTGCAACGGCGGAGTCTGGTGACGTGAATTTCCGATAAACTAGAAATCGCGGATTAAAGTGTTGGGTATCGACGCACTGCCCTATTAATAGCCTAACAGAGACGAACCTCTTCGTTCACTATTTTTACGACCAAGCTCTGCCTCTCTAGTCTCTCTAGCGTCTCTCTCCCTCCTCTCTCTCTCTCTTTCTCTCTTCACTCGGCTATTCCCTCGTTCCCCGCGCCACCTCGCCAATTACATTTAGGCCGTGTCTCGTTTAAGTATATTTATCCTGTTTTCCGCATAATTACCGACGCGTCGACTATTTAGAACGCATCCGAGTAAAATGTCCCCGTGAACGTAGCCGCACGGAAATAAATAGAGCCGTTAGCAGATTTTCTACTGCTGTTTCTACTTCTCCTCTTTCTTTTTCTTCTTCCTATTCTTCTTCTTTTTCTCCTCCTTCGAGCCGGAGCAACTCCTCCTTGCATGCTTGCAATTGCACACCGATCGAACCGCTCGCTTCCAATACGTTTTATCTGCGGTTACGTAAGACCAAACTGAAATTCCACGTGTACAGGGTGATCCGTTCTCAGCCTTTCCACTTATCCACACCCTGTAGATTCTGCAGGATTTCATAGTTCGCAGGATATTTTGCTGATTCGTACCATTAACGCTATGTTTACGGGACGCGGCAAAATGGCGCGTCCTAATATTTTTAATTGACGATCATCGAGATTGGGAAGATGCACTCCTGAGAATTAACCAACAAATTTATTACTTTTGGTATATGTTATTTAAAAAATGGCTAAAAATTTGGAACATTCGCGATATTTTTATTATGTAAAATAGTCGCCTTTAGTGCTCCGCAAACCTAGTATTCAGAACACTGCAAGTGTTTTTCTTTCTCAAAATACTCGGTGGTTCAATCTGCATGCTGGTTCAACCACATCGTACTGGTATGTCTCATTTGGTTTAGTAAATTCAGTGTAATAGCTACAATACATCAGATCCCAAGCAAAATACATAATTTTCGTGAATTTATTACGGAGAAGCTGAATGATATACAGCTAAGCGTTGGCCAAAAATCGATATCCCATTAAAATCGTACTTAATCGCATGAATAATCTTGCACGCTTTCAAAATTTCTCACTAAATCAATTGTCTTTATGTAGGATAAGCACAGCATGCAAACAAAAATGTGTCTGCAATACTGAATCGTTTCGGGAAAAATAACAAAAAGTTATGTGGCTTTACGTCATTTAGTGTTCCTGTATTAAATTCATAAATATTATGTATCTTTTGTATGACTCGATAAGAGGAAGAAACAATTCTTCAAACAAAGGCCAACACAATTAACTCCCAATTTCTCAGTTTCCACCGCTATCTCAATTGGAAGGATAGAAACATCGGGAAAAATTGGTATTTTCCGGAACAAAATAAACTGCCGAACTTTCCGAAACTTGGCGAGGTTACTTTCGAATCACCCAGTACAAGGAACGCCTACCCCCATCGTTTCTCTTTGTTCGTTGCTCACGGTCGGTCCTCGTTCCTTTCTTATTTCGTTTCGAAAGTTTTCCTTTGCCCGGGGATTTACCCATTCAGCGGGCAAGTTTGCCATGACAGACAATGCCCAGTGAAATAAAGGGTCGAGGAAGAGGCTGTTTTAAGAGTCCGCAGGTAGGCACTCGAGAAGAAGCGATTTTCGAACTTTCGGAAACACGAACGCGGACCGTATACCCGGACAATACCCGAAGAAGGTATACACCCTCTGACTTATTTCCTCGACCGAGGAATCCTGCCCGGACGGTTATTGCCACTTAATTTGTGTGACGAGGACAACCCAGGAAACCCGCAAGCTTCGAACTTCTTCTTCGGTTTGCTCTCGAGTGGACAATAAGCCCGCAAGTTTTTAGATTAGAGTCATTTCAAGGAATATTCTCTCTCTCTCTCTTTCTCTCCGCATAATATTTCATTTGCCTTCCTTTTAATTTCGAACCGAACGAGAGAAACTGATATCCGGAAACTAATTTCTGACTTTAGCCTGCAGTCTCTCGCAGCCTTAATGAAGAAAATTATTTTCATGGAATTTCTGTGGAGTTATTGATAGCGTTGAGTGAGAATTTTTTAGGAAAAAATGTGAAACTTTAGTATGAGATTCTCGGTGCAACGCCTGGAAAACGTTGCAGAAATTTACGAGCTTTATCCAGAATTAAAAAGTAAATCAGTTTTTTAATTATCATAGACCTACGGCAGCAATGGTTGCCTCCACGAAGGCAAATCGCAGGATCACAGAATTTGCATAAATTCTACTGAACAATGAGAGAATTTGGACTGGAAAAAAAATTCATTTTGTACTTCAAGATTTGCTCTTTAAATCCCCAAAAGATTCAGCATCGTATTGTTAATAGTCGGTCGCTTCTCGAGAGCCGGGAATGGTTAAATGTTTTTGACCTCCGTGATCAAAAATGACTGGTTTCGTAGAAGGGGTGTTTACCGGAACTGTCCGACTATTTTCGAATATAGAATAAACCAGGGGGGAACGGTGACACTGGTTTAGAATAGACCGATATATCGGAAGAAGGGAAAGCCCGTCGTAGAAACGAAATCGAAAATAGACGTTGGGGAGCGAACGGTTAGCTTATATTTAGGCTGGGAAGCGAAGATGTACAATGTGGGTGTAATAGTTAAAGAGAGGTGAGCCTTTAAAAGACGGGGCTGAGGAAGAAAACTCGTGCCTGGAGCAAATTAAAATATTCTTGAGAAATAAACGCAAGCAATCCTAGAATTATAAAAAAATTGCAGCAACCCTCAGGTAACACAGTTCTTCAATTTTAAAATTTTTAAAATTCCCTTTTCAACGATTCTAACAAGAAAATTTCTATTCCTTCGTGGAATACAATGATCAAATTTTTATGAATTTACGTGAACCCGTGAGGCTAATTTAACGTCATTTCCGACAAACACCGATATTTCGCTACTATAGTTTTATTCCGATATAAGACGACGGCTCGGGACCGGCTTTCAACGTATTTCGGATGAGGGTACCTACGCGGTTTGACCGCGACGGGTCACGAATGACTCCGGCATAGCATACGGAGTGTTGAGGAGATCTAATTTAAATAATCTCGGGAAATAATTAGCCATTCGAGGATTGTCTGCATTTAAGATAGAAGCGTGGACAAATCGTATACATTTTGGCGGAATTTATAAACCACTTTGCGACCCCCGGAGAAACGAAAAAAGGAAAGAAAGTTGTAACGACGGGTGCACGAAAAGTTTTGTTTCTGATATACAGCCACTTGGAGTTATCACAAATTACTGTTGGTGGCCTAGA
Organism: Halictus rubicundus; assembly: GCF_050948215.1. Lineage (NCBI taxonomy): Eukaryota > Metazoa > Arthropoda > Insecta > Hymenoptera > Halictidae > Halictus > Halictus rubicundus. The sequence continues at coordinate 6,171,980 of NC_135151.1, forward strand.
AGTTTGCATAGATAGCGAACCTCCACTTTGGGAACTGTTCATACATTTTCGACCGAAAAGAAAGTTGGAAAATTCTAGAAATGGAAACCCTGTTCCCCTTTTATCCTTTCCTTTACTGTAGATTTTCATGAAATGGGTGACATTTGTAAGCACAGTTTATGCTCGCGTTGAACTAATTTCTAAGTGAATTTTATTGGCCTTTCCGGTTTTTGTTTTTTTTTTAACACGATTTTCCTCATAGATTTCCCTTTTTGATAGCAACGAAACGCGACCACGGCGTCGTCCTCACTTTATTTTTACCAGCGACGCATCCGACGATTACAGGCAGTATATTATTGAACTACAGATAAGTAGGCGCTCAAGGAATGATCGCTTTGACCTCATTACGAGTTATCGTTCCGCGGGTGCCTGCATCCGTTAACACGCGAAAGAAGTCCGCTCGCGACGAGGTAACTCTGATAATTTCTCTAACCAAACACAGCTCGAACTAACTAATCATTTTGATCAGTTCTATCAACTTATTAAAATTATTAACCCTTAGCACTCGAATGGCGACTGTAAGGCACCACTAAAAATTGCTGTGTCATTATTCAAAATATTGTTTACATTATTAAATTTGTTTGTATTCATTAAATTACTAAACATTTCAGTATTGTACAAGTACATTGCACCATTTTCGTATGTATAACATGAAAAAAAAAATATGTAGGAGGAAAATATTCTAGGTCGGAAGAAATGTTTCGTTTTGGAGTCAAAATAGCTTCGAGTGCAAAGGGTTAGAAGAAGAAATAAATTTTTATTTGGCCCCAACAACTTCTAAATGATGCAGAAAGTTTTCATTTTGCATTAAGATTCGCTGTCTAATCATAACAATAATTTTTGTAACCCTTGTCCTATCCGCTAACTCCCGATTGCTCGGGCCACAATACACAAGGTCGGTAGGTCACGCACGAGTCATTTACCTGTTTAGCCGTGTGCTCGAATTTGCGCAAAATGTATGCGTTTTATGACATGAATATTTCAGCGCAATAAAGGAAGTAAATATCGAGAACAATTGAACCACAGGTCTGACTCCTGTTGTTAACGACACGAATGAAATACCACGATGCAGGCTCGTGTTGCTTACGGTTGGTCCGAACGAGGTACCACGGCTCACGCTCGTGCTTACTGTTTTTGGATTTATTTCTTACCACGAGTCTCACTCATTGTTGTAGGACCAGGGGTTAATAAAATTTGCGGTAATTATTTAGAAAGTACCACTCATCTCCGATTTTGATGAAGTTCACATATGTTATAGATTTTGTCATTTCGAACAACTTTTCTCTTTTCCAATATAGGAGGGTCGCTTTCAGTCTTTCAGTATTGCATAACATATTTAAATTTCACCTAAAATCGGAGATGAGTGGTACTTTCTAAATAATTACCAAAATTTGCTTTACGTAATAGATTGAAGCGAAAATTGATTTTCAAGATTAGTGAAAAAGAAGGTCGGTGATGTGTGACCGACGTGGCACTCAATGTGTTAACGCAAATAAATTCAATATATTTGCAACTTTTTTTCACCGGTTTGTTTTGCATAGTAATTTCTGAACACCGTCGAGTGATTTCCGGTTTATGTTAGACCGCGGCTCGTTATTCGCCGCCGCGAAAAATTGAGTCATCGGGACGTGTGCACGCAACCCCATCGTCGTGGCACTTCTTCGAGAGGTTGGTGCATTCAGGAATCGATTCGTGAGATAGTGTGCACGCACACGGACACGTTGCAGGCGCGCATCAATCTCGCGGTATCCGTCGAGCGACTACGAGTAATAGGTACTTACGCCTCGTATCGAATTCATAAACTCTCGGGAGTCGATTTAATAATGTTACGATTAATTGGCCGTCTCTCCCTTCGTCTATCGTTCTCCCTTTCTCTCTTCTCCAGGCACAAATTCCCTCGGCTTTTAATCTAATCGCGAGTACCGTTTCAATTATCCGGGGAGCACGACGATGCTTCCGATTACGCTTCTTTCGATTCTGTTTTATAGAACGACAAACAAACCCGGTCTTTTCTTTGCCAAACCACCGTGCGAGTTATACAGGACGATTCGAAAATAGTGCTTGTGCGTCTAAGTCCCTAATTTAGATAGTGGTAATTTGGTTGATAGCCTAACGCTGTAACTATTTATTATCACTGGACTGCGGATTTGAAAGAGACAGTTTAAAAAAATTTAAGAGCTTGAGCGCACTAATCCGTGCTTATTGAAACTAGGATGAGGTTTGTAAAATTTTAATGTGGAGGAGAGGCAGACAATTAAATTTGTTCCTTTGGCCTCGATTTTTGACAGCGAATATCCGTGGCAAGATGCGACGAGATTAAAAGAAAATGAAGAAACAAGATTAGACATGTTCGCTATCACCATTTGTTTCGCTGTCTACCTTCGTTGTGAAAATGTTTTATAAAATGCGACGTATCCTCATTACGAAATATTAAAACAATTTAACTGGTGAGAGTCGTGGACATAAGCACGTTCCGTACCAGCGTCACGTATGCATGGAGACCACGATTTTGTATTTTGCACAAAGAAAATGAAATTAATTTTACACACGTTTTTATTTAAAATTTCAACGCATGGAGAACTTAATTTGCCCTTGACAATTTTTATTTTTATATTTTACAAGAGGATACGTTAATGGATGGAAAAACTGTGAAAGGCTACTGTCGAAACAAAGCTTGGTAGCATGTTAAATAGCAAATTGTATAAAACCAATTCGAATTCTATTCTTTCTTCTATTGTTTTTATATTTAAATAAATTTCGAGCTTGTGAATGTTACTTGCGTCTACCGGCAGTAGCGAACGTGTTATAAATTGTAGCGTGCAAATAATTCGCAAGCGTCGACGCCGGTATACACTCTCGAGCCTTCGCGAGTGCAAGTATCGAGGTCCCTACTGTAATTTACGATCCCGTTTACAATGAGCACGAGATTTGAAGGAAAGTCGAGGAGCAGAGCTGTTTTTCGTGCATTGAATCCGGAACGGATCCGCGTAGCAACAAGAGTCAGACGTGAAATATTTATTTCTCAATGGATATAACGGTAGTCGGAGTGACGCCAGAGCAGAGATCCATCTGGGTGATTACCGAACCAGTAATAATGGATACCCTGTGCCCCCCCCCCCCCCCATCGATCGGTAAGAGATGGCAGTAGCAGAGGAGGCTGTTCTCTCTCGCCACCTTCTCGGAAAACCTTAGGATGGAACGAACTGAACTCACCTCGCCCAGCAACGGCAACTTCCTGCGCTTTTATCGAATCGAAACGAACCGCGCGGAAAGCTCCGAGCTCGATCTTGTTATACCGTGCCGAGTTATGCGAACTGGAAACCTGCATCGCTGCTGTACCGGCCGATCCACCTTCGGTGGGCTCTTTACTTTCCCCTTCCGTCCCTAGTTCGTTTTACTATATCTCGGTTTAAGTTTCTTCGATGCAGAAATGAATCATTTGTACTATCTCCTATTTGGCTACATGCTGTTTGAAATAATCGTACGTTAGTTTATTCGAACAGCGAAATAATTTCGCTAAAAATTGTTTCATTATTTGAATTTCAAATTCCCCAGCCGGCATCAAATTGACGTAACGGTTAAATGTCCAAAACGTTAGGCGTTCCGTTTGACAGTGCGAGTATCGCAGGCTGTTTATGCGAATATTCATCGATACCTCTGCGGAAGGAGTATCGCACGGAGGACGCAGACCACTTTTCACGTAATTGCGTTCACCGTTTGTATTCCATTGTTGTCGACCGCGCGGTGACTTATTGCCTCGTTTCTCTTTTCGCGCGAACGGGTCCGAAACCCCGGCGAAGAACGAAGGAAGAGAGCGAGAGAAAGAGAGATTTAGAGAGAGAGAGAGAGAGAGAGAGAGAGAGAGAGAGAGAGAGAGAGAGAGAGAAGTGAGGGGGTTCTTCTCTCGCCCTTTTCATGGAGTTTCCCCGGGCGATCGACCGCGGGACGGGACGCGTTGCACCACTCGTAAATTACAAGATACGAACGCACGGAGGAAACATATCTAACGAGGAAATACTGCGTCGACGCACGGCTCGTCTCGCAGGAAGCACGAGTTTACGGCGATTTGCTCGAAGAGGTTGCCTGCGCGACCTACTCGCGGTGAAACATGCGTGTTCTTTCGCTCGGAAGGTGTTCCCAGAGGCTTCTCGTTCGGCTCGTAACTCAAAATAAAGTCGGTCCGTAAATATCGTTTCTCGTCCTGCTTGAGATAAATAAAAATACGGTTTATCGATGGAGGGAAACGACTAGACGATCGCCTGGCGCGTGACGATACACGGATTAAGTTTTCAGAGAACGTTCCGAAGATCGTCGGGATCTGAATCGCGGATATTAAAATTTTTGGAAAACCGTGCATCTTTTTTCGAGTCGTTTCATTCGAAATAAATAAAGAAACAATTTCTTGACGGTGAAAAATTTCGATACGAAAGATAGAAAGTTTTGAGTTGAAAACAAGAGGGTATATTGCCACGAGGAAGGCTATTGCTGAGATATTGGATTATAACATAAATCAATTATTAGGAGGGAAAACAATTTTTTTTTGCATTAAGAACCGCAGTCTAGTCATGACATTTTGTGTGGATGTTGGCTTGATCGTATACAGAACATCCAAAAGTTGCTGAAAATTGGGTGTCCTTTTTTCAGTGGACTCAAAAATTTGGAATTCCTTTGTTAGAGTCCGGAATTTATTTTCTTCTGCCGCTAAACTCTTGACATTAAATTCTTGAAGGCTATCTGCAATTTCTAATTGTAACTGTTTTTCCAGTGGTAGTTCCTCATTCTGAGAATCTGAAAGTTTTTCACTATTTTTATAAGAATAATTGTTACATTTTCCAAAAAGTCTGCTTAGAATTTGTTTTTGCCATTTTATACATATCTGCCTTGGATGTTAAATACAAAAAAATGTATCTTCTGAATCTTTTTGCAGAGATTCTAGATTATGCAGATATTTTATAAGGGATACAACAATCTTGTCCCTTCTTTTAGATATTTCTTCTTTAATAAGAAGAAACTCATTACTCAAGTCAGTATTCAGTTTTTCTAAAGTTTTAAATAAGAATTTAAGAGAATTTAAGAATTTATATGTTATAAAATAAATGAGATTCATAAGGATTTTCCTAGATTTAAATTTCTCGAGAAATACTGAAATTTCTCGAGAAATGAGAAATAATCAATTATAAAATTTCTCGAGAAATTCTCGAGAAGGAACCCCTCAAGCTCTTCCCGTACTTTAACGAGTCCGACTCGTGGCGAAGATTTTGGCCGAAACGTAAACATCACGAGTCTGACTCGTGGAATGATTTACAAATTACTATATCGCAGGTATTTATATTTCGGCTAGTATTGCAACTGTTTTCGAGCATCATTCTGGTCTGTTTACCGCGCGTTGACCCCAACTGCTTGGGCCCGGATTTCCTCGAGCTAAATGGCACGGGAAGAGGTTACAACTCCCAGTCAATTTTACTATAATTTTAACTCTATACCTACCAACAATTCTTGTATACCTATTCCTACCGTGCGTGGTCAAAATGACCGGTCCTTAAAAAGAGTAATTGTTAATATAATTAAACGTAGATATTAGTCAATTTGTTGTTGAATGAATTAGTAGAGGAACAACTTCCATAAAATGACGATAACAAATACAAAATACAAATTTATTCGATACAAATTTATTTTTATACAATTGCAATTATATAAAAAATACTGCGATGCTCTCTCCCCGATTTACAAAATTGTACTGTCATCTACCTTTGCGATTTGGATGTATTTGCCATGAAACATTATTATCAACCAGGCACGTGCGTAATTTGATAGCGTCTCATTCGATAAGGAGGCTCATTTATTTTGAGTTGGCCATGCCACATTGAGAATAGCCTTTCGTTTATACTGATTGTTTAGGTTTAGAAGAGTAAATACCATATTATGTCGTGCGGTCAAATTGACCGGCCGCAATAGGTAGGACAAGATACATATATTTCTTGGAAAAAAAATTAAACGAGAAATAAATACTCAAAAACACATTGTATGCATACTTTAACACGTTCACGGACGTGAATGTTATAGCATTAATTTTCATAGTGATGCAAAATGACATGAATGCTGTAGCATTCAAATTTTAAAGCCAATTTTTATTCATTTAATTTTATACAACCTTAAGTTTTTGTAACTAATATACATTTCAAAGTAATGACCAACTGTCGGTACTAATGACAGTTAACTTATTATTATTGTTTATATCCAATCAGATTTCGGGTAGTACAACTAGTTTCAAGAAAAATTGCCTGTCTATTTTTGCGGCTCACTGAAATTTTTACTGTTCTTGAACGTGTTAAGAAAAGTCGTAAAGATAAATAGCGATGTGATTATGTTGTATGTACGAATTTGTACGCAATAGTTTGAAAAGGTCAATTTGACCGGCGGTGGTAGGTTTAGGGTTAATCCTGCATAAAATTGATGAAATTTCTTTCAGGTTCGAGATACGAAAATAAAAATATGAATTGCTAAATAAGGAAACGTAATTTCTGCGCGAAATCCCAGGAAACGCGATGGCGAATTCAACGGTGTTCGTTTCTTGAAAGACGTCGATTCGAATTGCTCGGGTGAAATGAAATTTCTTTTTTCCTCGTCGCCCGGAGGAAACGTATTGAACGGTGCCAACACGGTTTTCTCCCGACGAATATTCCGCGCCTCGCGGAAATTTAAACTTATTTTTGCGCGCGCGATTCACGCATCGTTGATTTCGATATGCCGTGCTCGATCGCCTCGCAATTCGCAATACCATCCATCCACGACCTTATTCGAAGTATCCGATAATGCCTGAAGCCCGATCCGCACACGGTCCAAGAAGTATCCGTGCGATTGATGAATATTATTACCGGCACGTAATGAACCTCGACTCGATCCGGAAAGCGTGATTTTCGCTATAGTGCTGCTCTGCGAGCATGGTGCTCTTCCCTCCCACGATTATTTCGCCAATTTGATCTCGATAATAATGCCAGGGCGAAACTCGAAACAAAAGTAACCGGGAAGCAAAAATTGATTTGATGATTTCGTCAACTCGCTCGAAGGGAACTAATTGCAAAGTGATGCGATATTTAATTTGCGAATCGAGAAGTTCGCGTTCAGAGAGCTTGCTGATTTCAAACTGTTAAATTTGGATGTTTAGTATAATCAAAAAGTGAGTTGAAATGTAATACTAAATGTAAGCAACCGTGGAAATTTAAATTCAGAGACTCTTCCGATTTCAAACGGTTAAATTTAGATTTTTCGTATAATGAAAAGTTGATTCGTGAATTTGTTGACGCGTTGAAGGGAATTAATTGAAAATTGGTTTTCAATGAAATTAACGAATCGGGGAAGTTCAAGTTTAACCAATTTGCTGATTGTAAACTGATAAATTCCGGTTTTATGGTATATCAAAAAATTAATTTGAATTCGTTGATGCATCAAAAAGAAGTTAATTGAAAAGTGGTATGTACTGATTGCAATTTGCGAATCGTGGAGATTGAAGTTCAGAGAGTTCGCAGAATTTCAAACTATTAAGTTAGGTTTCATCGTGCAACGAAAAATTGATACGTGGAATCGTTATTGAATTTATTGAAACATCAAAAAAGAGTTAATTAAAAAACGATAGGTTGAGTGTGGGTAACTGCGAATTTTCTGCGAGCCTACGGTTTAATTTCAGAAAATTTGCGGATTTTAATCTGTTGAATTTATTCGTGGAATCGTCGATTATTGCAGCATCAAGAATAGATTAAAATGTTTGGGAAATATTTTTCTGTACTTTGTCCGATTCTTTCCTACAAATTCAATTTTAAGCGTGCATGTTCGGTTCATTCTCGGCTACCATACGTATTCAAAAGAAAAATGGGCGTTCTAATTTATATGCATTGCAATTTTCACGCGACCCCGTATTTCCTCTTCCACGAGAGTAAAGTTTCATTTCATTTATAAAGATCGATCGTGGTGTTACGTTAATCTGTCACTAATTCTGAAATCTGTATGTGTCAACGTTGTAACCTGAATAATGAAATTAATGCTGTTTTAATCCACATTTTCCATAAAGGGTAGTTTATCCCTGCCAGTGACACTGTTCGTTAATCCTCTGCGCTGCTTGAAATGCGACTAACAGCCGTAAAATTTAATTCATCGAACGAATATAAATTCTGCGATTCAACAAAACTTGATAAATTCAAAGATGTGTGTGTGTGTGTAAAATTAACCCTTTGTGAACGAGAATTATTTTATATGTTCATATTTTCCATGAATGGAACGTATCTATTTTCTGTACGAAACAGAAATACTGTGCTAAATGTAAGAATTGAATGAGGAAAAGAATTTAATGAAAATTTGTTTGGTATTCTAATAACTAGACTGCGGATCTTTATGTAAAATAGAAACCGTACGCATCAATTGCAAGACATAGGAACCAAATAGGAATTTACAATACAGTTCTACAAAATAACCTCTTAATTGTTGGAAATTACGCACACCCATTTCTGAATAAATGCATAAAATTCACGCTCTATTGTTCACCCACTGTACGTTTCGCGACTTAAATTCGATCACGTTTGACATTAAATTTTGCAAAAAAGCCTAACCGTTGCCTCGCGTGCGACAGTCAACGGTCATACTAATTTCCATATTTCAGCAAGAAAAATTCCATGAAAAATAAAAAGTCTGTTCTCAGGACAAACTGACCTCGAGTGCATAAGGGTTGGTTGCTCGGGCGGATCTTTCCGAAACAAACGGCTAGACGCAATCCCTGCACGTCTGAGTAGACCGCGTCCATCGGCTCGTTAATAATTCGGTCCAATTATAGCGGACATTAGGGCTACCGGCCGGTGCAGTCTATAATGCGCTCGGCTCTGGCAAGGTCGCGCTGAAAAGCGGCTTTTGCTCGAAAGTTCGCGATATTGCGTGCGAATCCTATAGGCCGGTCGAAGAGATAATGCAGCTCTGGCTGGACAGCGCATCGTCCGCGCCGAGTTTATAGCAGAGGACAAGGACACTTGGTCAGCGCGATTGCATTTGTCAATACGCTAATCTCCGCGCATTGTTGTGGTTCCGCGGCTATGCGCCGCGCGCACGCTCCTGTGCACCATAAACATACTGGGTGCAGCGAAAATTGCGCAGCGAGATACACGTGCTCAATACTGCGTAAAAAGAGGTCCGAGTTTAAGTCAACATTTTCTTAGAAATTTATCTTTTGTGCTAGCAACATATAAACCCCTTGTTCTAGGATCTTTTTTCGTGGCTAGGATGATTAGAACCTCTTTATTTTAAGAATTTAATAATTTAATAATTAAATACGATGGAGTGCGGTGTATCTCTATGAAAATTAAACATTGTTTGCATCAATTACAAGACTTCTTGTAGGTAAAGCGTTGCAAAAACATCATGTTTCAGTGTTTCACAAATATACGCGCAATTAGCAGATGAAATTACCAGAATACAAAACGTACTTTTCGAACGTATTTGTTTCGATAAAAAAAAACAATCTCTAGTAACAAACATTAGCATTTTCTTCACAATTGTGCCCAAACTGCAATTTCTTCGAAATGTTTTTCAATTGTCATCTAATGCGTTAATCCTTCTGATTTGTAAGTAAATAAAAAACCCTTCTAATTTCTCGATACCGTACGATAATAATACCATACTTATGCGATTTGCTCCGATATTAAAACCGTTATTCTGTTTCAAACCATGTCCAAACATTAACACGAATCACCGTGTCCACTCGCGTTCGCAAAATCCCATTTCGCAGCATATAATTTGCATTCAACGGAGAGCTCGATGCCGAAATAGCAATGATCGCAGCAAAACTGCTGGTCCGCGAAGCGAGTATAATCCACAAGTGTTTAACAATCGTCCGTCACGCGACAATCATACTCTTTATCCCAGGAGCATGGTGCATCCGCGTCTCGCAAGTTTGTTTTTTCTTTTTCGCATACGACGAAATTCGTGCGACACAACCGGCGTGCAAATCAAGACGCTACGTTTGTAATTATAAAAAAAAAAAAAACGCGAGCAAGAAATGAGTGGAGGACTGGTTCGACACCGTGTATAAGCGAACTCGAGACGTGTCCCGCATACAGATATATGCCTGTGCGCCGTGTTATGTATTAAAGCGTATCGCGAGCACGCGAGCCAGCTTGTCGCGCTTATTCTGTTTATGGTTTGCGATATTCGGGCTAACGACGAGTTTGTTGTCCGCCACCAAGTTCCCAGTTAATCACCGCTAAAATCCCGCTAAAAAAAAAACCGCCAAACGTATTGGATATTGCCACGAGACGCTCGTTTCAGGCGCTAATTCGGCCCCGAAAATATGACCCTTTATGGGACTTGCGAATGCGAGACCTGCACGGTAGTTCCGGAGAAGGACGTCGCACCATGGACATGATAGAAGTGCAGCAAGATTGATTTATTCGGAGGATTAGTATCTATGCGTTTATGAAAAAAATTATTAGATCAAATGCAAAATAGTAAAGCCTTTTAAAGAATTTCAATATACTGCTGCATCGCTTTCAACAATATAAAATCGTTGAGAAAAGAAATAAATGCCTACATAGCTCTCGTGTGTTGCAATTAATAAAGATGATTTTCATCCTGTATAAAAATACGCAGAATTATGGACGTATGAGTATTCAAATAAATGTAGATGAACAATGAACACGAATTTTTAAAATCTTTCAAAATCAACGATAAAAGAGTGATTCTTTTGGGAACGTTTCAATGCTGTGCTACTGTAGACCGTCGAGATTTCAGTTTCAGTTTTGGTCCATCGCAAACAATAGAAGTTCGTCGCAGCGAGAGCCCTAGTCTGTCGAAACGGGGTAGACGTTCTAGGGGGTGAAACAGTAGAATAGGGCAGGTATAGCGTTCCCTCTCTCTCTATTGACCGTTTCCACTGTTACCCCACCCAGTCTCTCACGCTGTCCCACCCTGAAACCATCTACTTTGCTTTGTTAGATAATACTTTCTCCCCTCGTGGGAGAGATCTACCGATTTTCCGCCCCTGGTTCCTCTCTTCTTCGCAGTCTATAGCAACGTCTGCCTCGGCCATCGACTGAGCTCATACGGTATCTTGTTTGGTATCGTGTCTCGTGTCACGGGACAGCTACTTCACAGACCCAGAAAAAGCAACTCCCTTGCGGGGAACATCGAACTTTGATATGGGGTTACTGACAGGGGCCCTAATTTCTCTTATGTAGTACGAAACCCCAATTTCGGTTTTAACCAGCTTTGGTATAGCGATAGTGCAAGGGTTCGTGTGGAATGTTAGCCGTGGTTTCTCGGTAGTTTGCAAGATGTAACCACAACTAAACAATTCACACGTAATCGACCTGTATGCTATCCACCATGCGAGATCTCATCGAACTCCAAGTGACTGTGTCAGAAAATCAAGTACAGTGATCCCAAATCAATCGAGACCAGAGAAGGTCAAAAACATGTAACAAAGCGATTTTCGAGATACGTTCTCTGCGACGCACTCAAGGGTCGATCGAGTGTCTGTCGAGTGAAAATCGATGATGTAAAATATACATAGTCCCAAGGACTTATCACTGTACACTAGTAACTTTGAGCGACCTTGCGCGATTCAACCGGTGAAAGAAAATGCGACATTCTTTCGGAGAAAAAGAAGAATAATTCATAAGAGTCTTTGTAAAGAAATAGTTTTCCCCAGTCTGACGTCTTCCGAACTATTTCTAACGACGGATTACTCATGGAAACTAGGAAGTGTATCGCAACCAGCTACGCGTAATCTTTGCAGATTGTTCGAGACGAATATTTTTTTGTCCACGGCGCACGTGCAGGAACGTCGCGATTATTTTTCACCCGAAGAAGATACTTTCGATGAATCTCGCAGATTAGATAGACAATTCGTGTCTCCGAGATAGCGCGCGTTAATCATTGATCGACGGTGCACTTTTCTGTTCTGCGCGATACTATTATCTCTTCAGAAAATATTTGCTCTCTTTCGGGAATGCGGAATTTTTTTTAAAAGAGATTTTAAAGATTTTTTAAAGATTCTGATCTTAAGTAATGTTAGCAATAATTGTTTGAGGACCATGATTTAATTTGTTCACCTAAAATAGTGCACCGGGCTAAATAAAAATTGTTGAATAAAATGTAGAATGGATACCAGTGGCGTATTTATACTTTCGCCGCCTAGGGGCTACCTCTACACCTTAGCTCTCCTCAAAGGGCCAACTCCCTTCTCGCTCGCTCCCTTTTACACTTTCTCCCCATAGGTTTATCAATAGCACAAAGCACAAAATCATTAGTACTACCCTAATTTTGTTCAACCTATTTTTCAGATATGGGGGAGTTAGGTACTTGCATTCTGCACTCCCCCAACCTCGTAGGGTTTAAATGATTTCTTGTAATTTCATACAACGTCCTCCAAGCACGTTATTTTTATTTTTAAATTGGTCAACCATTTTCATTTATTTGTTTTTATTGTTGTGACTTTGGTATTTTCCCAAACATTTTCCGCCCCCTTAAATCAGCCACTGAAGGATACTCAGATACCGAGTGACCAATTAAAGACGTACAAAGTATCATTAATTCGTTCGTAACGAAAGCCAAGAACACGTTTGCGCTCGAGCCACAAGCTCGCGGTGCAACCTCAAAAAATGATTTTCCAAGAAAAGCGACTCACCTTGATGCCGCTACGTCCTTGCTGCTTCAACAGCACGTTCTCGGGCTTCATGTCGCAGTGTATAATCTTATTCTTGTAGAGAGCATCAAGACACTGCAGCAACGAGTGCGCGAACCTCCTGACGAGCTGCATGCTGAACCCCTGGAACTTGTTCTTCTTGATCAGCTCGTACAAGTTAATGCTGAGCAGCTCGAAGGTGATGCACATGTGCGAGCGGAAGGTGAACGAATCGAACATGTGTATAACATTCATGGTATCGTCCTTGTCCTGTTCCCTTAGCTTTCTCAGTATCCTGATCTCCTCTTGCGCCTGTCGATGGAACCTTTTCTCGTTCCTGACCATCTTGAGGGCGACGTGCTCGTGCATCTTATGATCGTAGGCTTTGACCACTTGTCCGAAGGATCCTCTACCGATGCCTCTGAGCACCTCGTACCTGTATGCCACGTGATCGTGAGCCACGTGGATGTAGGAACCTTGATCGTTATCATAGTCGCAATTATTCGGCCAGCCCATGATGCCTGGCCTCTTCTTAGCGTTGGCACCGATGAAGTAGATCTCCGGGTACTTGTAAATCTCCTGGTACTCGTACTCGGTGAGTTTGTCTTTGTAAATCTTCATGACCAGGTCCGGGGTGACGGTGATCGTCTTGGGCTTGAACGGAACCCCGTCGAGCGAGCTCGCGTCCGCTCTGCCATTCTTCACCATGGCAGTGCTGGACTGTCCGTTCGGTTGCTGGTGAGAATTGTGGCTGGAGTTGTGGCTCGAGTTGTGACTGGAATTGTGACTCGAGTTGTGACTGGAGTTGTGGCTCGCGTGGGAGCTCAGGCTCAGGTTCAGGCTGTCCGAGTTGTTCCCGGTCAGGCTGAGCAGGCTGTTGTTCGCGCTGGAGCTCAGGCTCGGCAGGTGGGTGCCGACCATGTGAGCCGCGCGGGCCAGCTGACTCGGCGACGACTCGCAAGCCGGCTGCTGCTTCAGGGACAACGTGCTCGCCTTCAACGGCGGCAGATGATTATTCTCGCTCGACGATATGTACGTCTGCGTCGAGATCGCGCTCGCCGGCACGAACGGGTTCGGCCTTGACAGCGGCATCTCGCTACCGCTTACCGATACCACCGACAACACGTCCACCGACACCAGCGCCGATGGCGAACGACGCTCCGATGTTCGGTCAGGCTGAGCCAGAACTAGAACGATCATACTACACAACCACATGTGCCTACGTGATCACGCCGCTGGTGCATCGCTGACGATGACGGTACACCACTCGACCAACTGCACATCCGAACACCTGACCGCCAAGACCAACAAGCTCACGCTGTTCCAAGGACGATCCGGGCGAGCACCGTGCCGGCGAACACCTGAGCCTCCACATTGGTCTCCCTCCGACAGCCGATTCGAATGTCCACCAGGCTAAGGATTATCCTCGAGACTTCCTCTTGATGTTCGCCCCCGTGTCTAGGACCGGGCTGCGCTCATGGTAGTCGCTCGATGACTGGTTAGATAGATCCCCAGTTAGGCAAAATGTTACTCGAAGTTTATCTTCGATTTGCGACACCTCCCAAGGACCGACAATCTTCAAGACCACCTCTAGATATTCGCCACTGTATCTAGGATCTGGCTGCGCTCATAGTAGCCACTCAATGACTCCCCAAAAGATCCCCCGGTTAGATCAGTCCGAATGTTACCCTTTAAGTTTATCTTCGATTTGAACCGCGCGCGATATCTCCCGAGCTAAAGACTGACAATCCTCAAGACCACCTCTAGATTTCCGTGTCTAGGATCTTATCCTAATCACTCGATGGCTGGCTAGATAGATCCTTCAGTCAGAGATCGGTCCGAATGATATATTCTTCGAACGTGTTTGAACCCGCAGCGTTGTTTTCTTAATACCCTACAGTGTATTGTCGATTCGTTAAAAAAAAAAAACAAAAAAGAAACATCAGTTTGTTGACGTTAGTCGTTCTTGCGTGCCCAGCTTGTCGTCTGGAATAAATGAATGAATACGTTCAGTCTCGTATCCCGTCCGCGAAGAAATGTAAAAAAGCTGTCGAAATAGTGTTTCGAGGTTGGCCGGAAACCGCTTCGATCGGTGCGCGGCGGTGTCGACACGCGCCCGCGGTTCGAAAGATGATGATCGATCGTCTAAAAATATGTTTCCCGGCGAGAATAAACGAAAGAGAGGGCGGCGAGCCGCCTCTTTTGCTCCGGGTTGTAAATGCAAAAGCGGACTAGAGAGAAGCTGCAACCCAACGACGCGATTCTCCGAGAAGTAAAGCACTATAGAGGCGCAGGGCAGAGACCCGTTTTCCGGCTGTGGGCTTTTTTTCGATATGCTTTCGTGTCGTCGCACGAGAAGCAACTCCCCTCCAAGTAGCTCTGCTGCCGCACACACACACACACACACACACACATACACACAGCCTAGGGTAGAGAAAAACAAAAGGAACTATGAACCCTTCGGTCTCTCTCTCTATTTTTCTCTTGCTGTGACGTCACTTCCCGACTACGACGCTCAGCTGTCTCTGAACGTGTGCCTGATCTCGGGTGGAATTATTTATCCGACTCGCATCAATCCCCTTCGCCGTTGCTTGACCCTTTGTCCCTCGTTACCATCGGCCAGTGTCTCCACCTTCTTTACCGCATGGAAACGACGAGCTGCTCCTTTTACCTTTGTGCGAGCCTTCGAACGTCTAATTCTGTAATCTATCGCGCACGAGGGCAAACGCATCGTGCGTGCGTGAAAACCGTCCGCCTCTCCTGAACCGGGAGGTTATTGGCACCGGGCCGGCCGAGTTTCGACACCTCGCTCCTCCATCCGGACACCCTCAAGACATGTACATATATCACGATCGTCGGGACGACTCTTTCAATCTCTGGCCGCTCTGTCACCGGATCGCGAAACTCGAATCACGTCCGGTCTCCTACCCTCGGTCGTCATCCGATATCGTTGGGGCTCCTAGACGAATAATTAGCGAAGCTTACTCTCGCCGAAATGGGTGTTTACAGGCTGCGTTTGCTCGTCCGGTTGAAACACTGCCGCCCTGAATGGTACGCGAACTTGTCTCGAATTGAATCACCCTCGTACAAAATCGAGCCACCGTGTCGCTGGATCAGGTCGTGGACCCCGCACCCATGAAAATCGAAGCAAACACGAAGAACGTGGCCGCACCTTGATAACTGTTTACAAGCGAACGACTATTCGTTTAATCGAGCTACGGTCGCCGAGTGCTTCCGGTGGTTCTTGTTCTCGAGCGCGGATAAATGCAAAAATGGGTGGACGATTCAGGAACGAGACGGGTTTGCTCGTTTTTTTTTTTATCATAGAAACAAAGCGCGAGACGAAGTTCCTCGCTTCTGGCACACTGACTGGTTGGCTGGCTAGCTGGCTGACTTCTTTCTCCCTTCTCACTCTCTCTCTTTCTCTCTCTCTCTCTCTCTCTCGCTCGCTCGCTCGCTCGTTCGCTCGATCTCCCTCCTTCGTCGGATCCGCTGTGCCTCTCCCTCTGTCGCGGTAGTCCGAGTCTTCTATCTCTCTCGCGACGCCATTATGTTTATTCTTTTTGTACCCCCGTTAAACGTTTGGTCAGGACGGTTTAGAAGGGGTAGACGACCAGGCGAACGGATGAACGGCCAGACTGGCAGGCCGATGCACGGTATTGCTCTTCTCCTCTTATGTTTCGCGTTTGCGAAAACCGACGCGGCACTGGCGAAATCCTCGACACGGATATCTTCGCGGTTAGGCAACGTACCACGACGCTTCCGGTGGTGAGGAGCCCTCCGCAATTTCTCCGGACCCCGTCGAACGACTCGTTCCGTTGCTACACGGTTTTGCCTTCTATGATTATAGATTTCGCGTACAGGTGTTTTTGTTGCTACCTCCCCCTTCTTCCTGGCGGTGTGCGTGCGCGCGTATGTGTGTGTGTATGTCTTAGCGTGCGTGCATCTAACCGAGCTGCACACGTTCGAACCCGATTAGCGGCGGGTACGCTTCTCTCGCGATTCCGTTCGACAACATCGATCTCGATCCTGATTTCCCGGCGCACGTTTCCCACACTCAGAAATATTATTCACCACTCACCGACTCATCGAACCACTCAAGGCACGAGCACTACTTCTCTATTCATCAAGAAAACGCCTGCTGCGACACCCACGCGTGCACTCTCACGTACACGGACGGTTGTGCTTGCCGCACGCACAGATGTCCGCACGTATTCCTGTCTCGATGCAAAGGGGAGGTCATAGATTGTGACTTTGCCTAGATCGTTGCGTCATCGTTACGTTTTAGTTCTCCGATCTCCCGTTAAACAGAACTCTCGTTCTCTAATCTGGCTTTAACCCTTTATAAAGCAAGCGATAATGTTATTCAATTGTTTCTACCGAAGCTACTTTCTCCGTGAACTGTAGAATCGAAAGCATATTCTGACAGTAACAGCAGGTTGAGTCCTGTTCATCTTCTTCGTCTGATTCCTCTCTGTGTATTGTATGGTCCAGGGCAAAGCCTCGCTGTCAAAGAGACAATGAAAGAAGCACTGACCATAGAGCAATCACCATACGGGGTTCCGTATCACTGAAATACCGACCTCGCGAAAATTTTGCAGCTTCCTTGCGCCCTCTATCTAAATAAAATAGTCAACTAGTGGACTGCCATCTTAGACCATATATACTTATAAACCCGGCACAGATAATTTTCCTTGAACAAAAGATAAAGGAATACGTGACGTCACAGGTTCTAAAGATGTATATATAAGCAGGTATAAGCTATGATCATTAACCCACGGACCATAAGGACAGGTCAACGCTTGCCTTGGGCGGGGGGGGGGGGTCAGCGGGGGCGTCCTGTACACAGTACACGGAAAGAATGCAGGATAATTTGAAAGAATTTTACATTTTATTTGATTCTGAAGATTAACAACTTTGCATGTAAACCGATCACATTTACAACATTTTAAGGTAGTTTAAGGTAATTTACATATGCCTCGCTTCTGGTTAGTTATTATATATACAATCGTAACTAGAAGAGAATATAAATTTCAGCGAACTAGCGTAGCGTCGGCGTCAGTCTGCCATGTCAGCCATTTTGGAATTATCTTGTGACATCATATAGTCCCGTTATCTTTTCTTCACTGGCTTCACAGTTTTCCTATACACGTACTATACCTATGCCAGGTCTATAAGTATATATGGTCTAAGAGTGTATGAGACAAAGCACATCTACATATAATTAAGATAATAAATTACAATTATTCTAGCATACGGTTGTATCATATAGCTAATAAAAAAGCAAGCCATAATAGGATAAAAACTAAACTATGTCACAAAAACTATTTTATTCTATAACCAGCAATTAATAGGAATAAGTATTTATTTTATTATATGTATTATTACCCGTAAATGAATATTATTATTTTTTTATATTGTATGTATTACATTATATAAAATATATGTATTATATTCTACATATATATATATGTAGTATATATACTGTTCTTACTATTCTTTTTTTTTTTTAAATAAAATGAGTTGTGAGAAAATGTATACAGATTTCATATTATGAACATCTACATTAAAATTTAACTTTTTCCAAATTATAATTGACAAAATGAGCTAGCACTATTTGAAATAATAAGAGTAAAGTAAAAATGAACGAGTGATAAAATATTTATACAGAATGAGATACGGCGACAACTTCCTTTTCACCTCTTTAGCTTGGCAGTACTGTGACTTCTCAACAGACTATAGCACTTTGCCAAAACAGTCATCTGGTAAATGATATAATTTTGAGACAGGGCATGTTATCTGAAACCGAGTTTATAAGTATATATGTTCTAAGCTACCATAACACTGCAGCATAGAAAGTTTTTTCCTAAAAAGAATAAAAGGATCGTACATAAATTTGACGTTTGTAGCTACACAGGCACAGTGTTGCCAAGCTATTAGACTCATCTCCTCGAATCTCGGATGCAAACTCCATCTTTCAAGCGTCAAAATGAACATCAAAACAATGGAATGAATGAAACATGTAAATAAAAATAGTAAATTATACGTAGACACTGGAAGAAATTAACAGAACAGAAATGAAAACAAAATTTATGTCCTTTCATTCGCATGCATTATTTTTTCCCGTATAGCGTTCGAATGCAACAGCTGCAGCTCCAAGAGGGCAGCACCTAGCGTAAGCCTAACCTATGTTTGAAACAGTCAGAGACTGGGACTGGCGTTATTTTGACCCTTCAGTCCGTCAGGAATACTTTCGTAAACGTACAGCTGATATCGTGAGTAATACGACGTAGTAACCAATAGTGAAACCAAGATGAGTTTAACACAGAAATCGTTTAAAGAGAAACGTTCTTTTGGTAAGAAAATTTATTTCATTAAACGTATTTATTTCGCGAAATTCGATAAAAGCTAGACGAAGTGTAAACGAAGCATTTCTTGGTGACGTTTTCACTGCACAGTATACTTTTGATTTATTGACATGTCGATTGATATGATTTGATAATGCGTTCAGAAAAACACTATTTCGTACGAGTTAATAATTTTCATTAGCACGAATAAGTTATATAATAAGTTTAAGTATATTACTTTCATTATTGTTATTATGAACGATCAGCTGTTTACATTTTTTGATGGTTTGTATATACATATTTGTGTATATATATATGTACATGTTCGTACATATTAATGTGTGTAACTGTTTTATACTTTAGCACAACGGGTGGCCGATTTAAAATTGATTAGAGAACGACATATGAATAAGGTACCTATTATTGTTGAACGATATAAGGGAGAAAAACTATTGCCTGTGCTGGACAAGTATAAATTCTTGGTGCCAGATTATTTGACAGTAGCTGAACTTATTAAAATTATTAGGTATGCTTTAATATAAATTCTGTTAAAACATAGAACAATAAACTGCTATTGAACAAGGAACTGCTATTGATTAATTGTATTTGTTTGTTTGCTGATTGCAATTAATAGACTTAGGCTACAGCTTCATCCAACACAAGCATTTTTTCTATTAGTAAACCAAAGAAGCATGGCCAGTGGTAGTATGACGTTGGCTCAACTGTATCAAAAAGAGAAAGATGAGGATGGCTTTCTTTATATAATCTTTGCCAGTCAAGACGTGTTTGGGCAATAAAATTCACTGGTATAGTGCAACAACTGTAAGTCTCCAAGCAATGGAACTTTATCGTTTCTAGGTAAAACCTAGAGGCATGCGAGAACGCTAAAATGGCGGATCGGGACTTGCCAAGAGTTTTATTTGGGAAATAGATGGGTTTTCGAAAATTTTGGGATTCTCGAGAATATTAGGGACTCCTGAGCATACTTGAGTTTTCGAATGTATCGGGATTTACGAGAATATTGGGGATTACAGAACATATTCAAGAATCCCAAAAATTCTTAGAAATCTCGAAATTTTCGAGAACCCAACTGGTCTCAACTATCGGATACCCGACATTGGATTTTCTCACACCTCTAGTGAAAACGAATCTTTTTTTTTCAGGATATACACTGCGTGCTAAATATTTTTAAGAGACCTTTAGAAAGGATTTTAGATCTTCTATTACTTATATCCGCCTTCAACCGAATACGCAGAATCTTTGTGATCAACCCGCAGTACCTGCTGAAATAATTGGCAAAACAATCACAATCAATGCTTTTGTGTGAAATTGTCAAGGTGTTTTGGGCTTTCGGCATACGCGTCATTCATATTTTATATGTTACACTGTAAGGTTAATTTAATTTCTTATCGATGGCAACAATTATTATTTTTTTAAAATGACAAACTTGAACACAATGTTCAACATATCTAGCAAAACTGTGTTTAATGGGTAAAAAACCGTTTATTTGTTCATTGCAATACAAGTGTTATCAATGTGATCAATTTTACACATTGCAAATGCGATTTTAAAAATATTATTATATAAGTAGTAGTCAGTTATACTCAGCAAATTATACATTATTCCTACAAGGCAGTGGGAAGTCCAATAATTTCCATATCTTCACTACAGGTATATGATTTATGCGAAAGAAATTGCAATAGGTTTACTTGCTACTAATTAATGGAGTAAATAGTTAAAAGTTTTTAACGGATACGATGGAATTTACGACGACGAGAGAGAACATTTTTTCCGTTATTCAGAGCGATATCGGCGGACGTAAAAGAACTTTTACAATGAAGTCTGTTATTGCCCCTAGACACCGAAGCATTAAAGAAAGTGTTCAATGTGTATTACTACACAATATGTAACATGTATTGGTATGTGATAATGTTATTAGATTTCAAACGATTTTATTAATTATACTTATCGGTACCATGAATTTTCCGTTCATCCATACTTATTTTTAAATAGGATGAACAATTATGCACTTAATATTACTAGTAGCATCTTCTGCTATTTGATACTTATTGCTAGAAAATTTATGAAAACTGTTATTTTTCACTTTCATCCTGAATTTGGACATGTTACAAGCGCACTTGTCTCTCATTTTCATAGAAGTAAATTAAGAAAACAAAAGTACCTGGCATTATGATTAATAATGGATACAATTTACGATTATACCAGTAAGACAATTCTACAAGACTTGAAATCCAATAGTAGAAAGTAACTCGGAGCTTGACTAATTTTCGTTAATCACATTTATTGTTTTTCATTATAAATAAATTATAGCATTTCTGCTACGTGAATGGTAATGAACAAACATTAAAAAATTATATCAACCATAGTAGTGTTATGTTTAGCTACCACTCGAATCTAATGGTACTTGAACATTTTGGAGGAATGTTGGCATATTTTTTCAGTTTAAATGGTACACTACCATTCATCTCAACTTATGACATTATTTAAGACTTCGTTCAAGCACACGAAAATTTATAGATAAATGACAACAAAAAGAAACAGGGCTTTCTGCGAACATTACTACATACCTGTAAAGATACAATAGTGATATAATAATAACAATAAGTAAATGTATATTTGAATAGTGACACAAAATACGATACTAGTATATTATATATATACCTACCATATTAGTTATATAAAAATATTAGTTACATATAAATATTGGCAATATAATATGCTTTCTTAATTCTTGTACAATGAATTAGTGTATTCCATGCATTACACAAGAAATTATTTGCAATAAAGACTCTTTTGCAATACATACTTACATTGCTTTCCCACTTAATTTCTTGCAATTGCTGTCATATCACAATAAAATGGTCGAAAAAGAAGCGCTGTTGAGCAGCGAATTCAAAACTGCTATTTTGAAACATGCTAAAAAAGAAGTTTGTGTTTTTAAAAATAAATCGTTCATTTTCAAAAGATAAATCCTTCTTCGTTTTATTTGAATTTGATCTTACTATAAAATCGACGAAACACGAATTAAAGTGCGTTTTTATTTAAATGAAGTATTTATATTTGTAGTATTTGTATTTGTTAATGCTCTTATAGTCATATACAGTGGGAGTAAAAAGTATTCCTACCATTTGGAAACAAGTAACTTGTTTTTTGAATTGGATCAAACGTGTTGAGTTTTTTTGAGATGTTAGAAGGATTAGTTTGCTAACGTTTAAATAATTTTTTTAGAAAATTGCTATTGCCCCGAACAGTCGGGCTAGAATTTTTCTTCCACGCGTTCGCGAAGGGTTGAACAAGACCTGACCCCAGAGTTACAGGTTTACGATCCTACCGATGCTTTTATCTTGAAAACTATCAAGAAACCGGGGCTGAAATTTCGCACGCATCATCACGAACTTGTGTGCTATCAGTGTACCAACGCATGTACTCTAATCATGCAGTCTAATCATAAACTTGCGATTCGAACGAGATTTAAAATAAAGTGATGGCCGCACAACTTCCGCTTCCATCATGGCAGCACTTCCGGCAGTCAGTTCTCAAGTTTGCCGAGAACCTGGCGCGACGTACAAATTCTGAAGTAGAAATTCGAAATCGTCAATCTTTATGCAGCTGCAAATCGATGCCAGTGGATGCAATGTCGGGTGGGTATAAAGGTGAGCGGTAGGGTTAGATACGGGGGGAAAGAGGCAGAGAAAAGGTAAAGGTTAGAAGAGGTTATGAACTCTAACCCACGGATAGTTGACGAAGCCTAGTTGTTTGGTACGAACTGTCCAAATGACGTGTAGTCGGGCCAGACGTCGTTATTAATTGTAAAGGTAAGTTTGCCTAACCATTACTTGTTTACCTTTGTTTAGTTCTCTCGTAACCCTTCCACCGATAACGATACACCAAGTCTCGGACGATGGCTCGCCCACGTCGTACCAATTTATATATATACATCTTACTATGTTACAATACACTAATTGCTCGTGCATTCCACGTTTCCGAATCATCGGTAAATGAACGATCCGATTTTATTAATTGCGTTTCTGCGATCATGTTATTTTGACATTACCATTGTGCAACATTGCTTTCCGTCGATAATCAAGTCACTTTGTTGCAGACTTTTATTTCGTTTCTTTACAGGTAAATCTTCTATTTACCTCGGGTGTTTTGTTTGATATAATTAGAATTTATTATTGAATGTTTTCGGGAGTATTCTGGTCTTATGGTCGCGCAAAACATGGAATATTTTGTAATGTACGAAAGAATCGCTATTCCTTATCTTTGCAAACAAAAGCGGTGACGTCATTGCAACTTCTTGAAAACTAAGACGTATAAAATATAAAATGAAGTAAGTACAATCAGCGCAGAAAAATAAAAGAAAGAACGATGCACAATTAGTAATGCAGTTTAACGCGGCGAGTAGGATTACAACGTTAAATCTGTGTCGATGCGGTGATCGAGTAGGTAGGAGGTAACCTTCGGACCCACAAGCGACCTTTACCTGCGAAGTCCGGTCGTATAGAAATAATTACTCTCAAGTGACTATTCTTCTTCGCTGAAGCCGTTCCAAGAAGTCTCTAGGTGACTCGGAATGACCACTCAAAAGGTTATACGGCTATGTAGTATTTTTAAAAGCCAGTCATTTTAGCCGACGAAAATAAGCAATTATCTCCGACATAAATGTTAAAAAGAAACGAAGCCCCAGTCGCTTAAAATTAACAAATATTCTGAAAATCGTCGTTCAATTTTTACAAACAATTTCCAATTGTATAAAAGATTTTACACTTACATTTTACATTTAACGAAATTAAATTCTGTTCTTCTGTTAACAATATCGATATATTCAAGCACAGTAGAATCCCACATAACGCGATGAAAAAATATTGTTTAAAAAGTCTGTATACTTATGTTGTGTGGCAATAAATGTACAGTCTTTCCCAACACTTTTTTGTATATTTGTTGTGCATGTATTGTCACACAAAATACAGACATGCAGTCATTTTAAATAGTTCTTGAATTACGTTGTACGGGAGACTATCGTAGATACAAATTTTAATTTTTTTTCGTAAGAAGTTATTAGAGAAGTTCTAATAACAAAGTTCTAATTATTAAAGAAAATTGTCCGGGATAATTTAATTTTAACGAGCAGCCTTGGCGACCGATTCTGAAACGCTCAGTTCCAAGTTCTAGCAGTATAAATTTTCTTTTTTTCCCTGAAACGTTATTAGAGACAAAGAAATTCGAATCGTGGAAGAAAATTGTCCGGGTTCATTTAATTTGAACAAGCAGCATTAGCGACCGATGCCACGGGTAGCGTTCCGAGGAGTTTTACCTGTTGCTAGAACCGCTAACAAGCGCGTCGAGGCAAAAGGATTTGAGCGAGCGTGACGTCGCTGTGCGAGGTGCGCCTAAAAGCGCGTATCTACATTTTTGCAATGAACAGTTCGTGTTTGACCTATTCTCGATCGACGCGGCGACCTCGAGGCTCAACCGATAAGTCATCAGGCGGGCGTGTATTACGTGACATAACCTGTAACGCTCGTCGAGAGGCCACACTATGCGGTCTTCCACGGCGAATGCTCCCGCTCAGGTAGAAAAGCAGGCAAGCGGGGCGAGAATGCACCTGGCTAGTGTGTCTTGGCGGTACACAAGAGAGTGACCTGCCAACCTGCCAGTACTGCGAACGGTCTGGCTGCGTTCACCTGCGCAAGGTTGCCTTTAAACTTCGACGTGGTGTTTTCGTGTACGACCGCGCTTCGGGACGGCCCCAGTCGAAAGAGATATCTCGTACGGTCGTAAAACCGTCCTATACACCTCCAGAAATTACGCCCGTTAGTTTTTGACTCGGGGAAGAAAAAATTAGAATACATTCGTTTCCTTGTGATCGCGAATAGATAGATTTCCCCGCGTATTACCGCGTGGCTGGCTACGTTATATTTTCAGAACTGTGCGTGACCTGTGAGAGCGCCACCGCCGACACACGCAAATGCGGTGATACAGGTCGACCCAACAGGTAGTGTATTGTGCGTACCCGTCCTCGAACTTTAACGTAAGGAGACTCGGTCGCGTGTTTTTGCTAAGGTCGATAAAAACAAAACCGTTTGTTCGAATATGTTTAACGACGCGAGGATCGGCTGGCCGACGAATTCGTCGGAAAATCCCGAACTTGACGCGACGGACTCGGGTTGACCTTTCTCGTTAACGTAACCGTATTTTGAATTTTCTCGTTCAGGAATTCCTCTTACGGCCGCACGAAATTCCACGCGAATGATCCCCAGCGCGACGAGACACGGTAATATTTAACGGTGACACGTGTCTAAACGGGTCAATGGCTCGAGTTTGAAAAAAAAAGAGGACCGTGGAAAGAACAGGTGTTAAGTTACTGTCGTGAGATTCTTGCGAGCGAGCGAAAAAAAAAATGACGTTGAATCTCAAGCGTGACACTTCCGCGTGGATCAGATACGTCTGGCCAGTATCGATCATGCTACGAATATAGAAGATAAAGCCGGGAATATTCATACTGAACGTTTCGTGAACATAGAAGCGAAGTCGGAAGTCGAATAAGAAGAAATTCGTGTGTACCGATATAATATGTACCGCTCTGTCTGTTCGAAAGCGGACATGCTTCCCGAGTTGAAAGTTTATCGTCGTGATTAGAAAGGGTGAAAGAGAACGTTCCCTGTAATACGATGTAACGAGCGCGAGGTCTAAGAATGCGAACTATTTCAGTACAACGGTACAGGCACCGTTTTCTCGTGTTACTGCACTGCGACAGTGCGGTGACGAAGTCGGATCACGAGTGTATGGAAATGGACCATTCGCTCTATGACAGCCACCACAGAGTAGCGTGGCCGTGGTATCGGCATGCGCCTAACCACGTAGCAACCTACGAATCGAACGTCTCGGGGTCCATCTCTTTCACTTCTTAAAATGGTAGGGGGGAAAAGGGTTACGACGGGTAGGGGCGCCCGGCAAATGCTCCAGTTTTCATTTTTACACCGGCCCCCGATGCTTAGGCCTAAACGATACACTCTGTTTGCCTAGACGCCGACTGTACGCGATCACGACTTAACCGATTACAACGCGATGCCCCGCTATCCGAATGTTAGGTAACCCCTCGGTAAAAATCCTTCACCACGACCGACCCAAGAGAATTGTTTAACCTCTTTGTCCCCTAAACAGCAGAATGGTTTCCGACTCATTGTATGTCTACATTTACATTAACGTATAGGATAGAATTTGATTTTAATTTAAAAGAAACGAATAGCGTTCGTGTTTAATAGATTCCGGTTTGAACGTTCGTCATCAGACTGACTCGGCGTTAGGGGTTAATAAATATTTAGTGGATTGCGCTTGCAAGATAATTTCCGATAGTAACGTATACGTAGAGGAATGTTTTAGAGATAAATTTTTCCTCGTTGAATTTTCTTCTAATGTTACTTACGGAGTTTTATCGGCACACTTGTCCGCGTCTTTGCGTCATTAGCCGACAGGAGGACACTGATTGTTTAGGTAGAGTACGTAACTCGTGGAACCGTGGCGTCAGCGTAGAAATATTTTTTTTTTTTCGAGGTGTGGGTAATTTCAAGAGTCTTAAGAAATGGCAATGGCATGGCAATTGGTTTGTTTTTCAGAGAGACATGGACAGGGATCGTAGGGAACAGCGCGATCACGATAATTTAAATGAGAACGAGACAGACCGAAAAGTAGGAATGGATTTTCGTAACTTGCCCCATCACCGTGGCGTGGATCATGCGGCTGACGCTGATGCGGAGGTGTTTTCCAGCTTCAATATCTTTTATTTAGAAAAATACAGAAATGATTGTTCTTTTATATAAAAGATTGAATGGAATATTTTAACTTTTTATTTTATTGCAGCGGGAGATGGACGTTGATCAAAACGATCGCGTTGAGAATCTTCACGATGATAAGATAGACCAAAATATTGGGAGGAATTTTCATAATTTAGCCCACCATCCCGCCATGGTACGTTTTAAATATTTTGTTTAATTAGGAATAGAATTTTACAATTTTTTTTAACGATTAGTAGTTTCTAAATTATCTATTGTATTTTTTAGAGGGATGTGGAGAGGGATCAGAACAATCACGTGGACAACGTGCACGACGAGAAGGTGGATCACAAAATTGGGAGAGATTTTCGTAATTTAGGACCTCATGCAGGAATGGTTCATCTGCACTCTGGAATTGAGCATTTAAATAATGTTGACGTAGAGGTAAGACCTTTACTTATCCATTCTCATTTACTTTTCTTGCATTTCTTAACCTTTCGCTTCCTACTTTTTCAGGTAAAACTAGCAAGAGATGTCCGTGGCTCGTTAGGCCTGGGATTGTCACTAGAATTATGTGTAGTTTGTGGCGATAGAGCTAGTGGAAGACATTACGGAGCAATAAGTTGCGAAGGTTGCAAGGGTTTCTTTAAGCGTAGTATTCGAAAGCAGCTGGGTTATCAATGCAGAGGTAGCAAGAGTTGCGAAGTTACCAAGCACCATAGAAATCGGTGTCAGTATTGTAGACTGCAGAAATGCCTCGCCATGGGCATGAGAAGTGACTGTGAGTCTTTCATGTTTCTCAGGAATTTCCGTCAGTAATCGATAAAATAAAGAGAAGAGAAAATGAATTTTTAAGATAAATTCTTTACAGCCGTTCAACACGAGAGGAAGCCAGTATTGGGGGAGTCCGCGGGAACAAAAGTAGGAAATCGGAGTCCCAGAGTTAAACCAGAGCCACAACAACCGGTATCCGAAGCACCTCCAACCTGGGAACAACCGGAAAGTCCTAGTATGGAAGACCAAAGTAGCGATAGCGATCTTAGCGATGCTTTAACGTTAGCGAGAGAACGTTTACTTATCTCGCATGCTTTGGATAGCATGGCGAAACTCATCGGAGACGTGAGTTTCATTCTTTTACGTAAACCGCATTGATATTTTACACGTTGTTGCACGAATGTATGATTTTTCAGAGTGTTAATGGTTCGAGTGAACCCGAAGAGGAATGGACAGGACAATTAATATCCGAAAGGCATACGCTTTTCGAGTTAAGAGCACCTAGTCCAGCGCCTGCATATTTATCAATACATTATATTTGCGAGAGTGCGGCGAGATTACTTTTCTTGTCTGTTCATTGGGCAAGAGGAATTCCTGCATTTCAAGCATTACCGTGAGTAATCGGACAATGCGCGTGTCCCAAGCGAAACCACTAGATTTGAATGTTAAACTCAACGATAATGTACATTTGTAGATCTGAAGTTCAAACAACGTTGGTACGCAGTTCCTGGGGGCAGCTCTTCACGTTAGGCCTTGCACAATGCGCGTACACTCTTTCACTTCCTAGTATTCTAACATCAATAATCAATCATTTACAAGCTAGCATCACGCAGGAAAAAATCACCGCTAGCAAAGTGAAGTCCGTTACCGAACATATATGCAGACTGCAAGAATGTGTTAGCTCGCTTCATAAATTACAAGTGGATTCTGTTGAATATGCATACCTTAAGGCGTTAACTCTATTTAGTGCTGGTAAGTGAAAGAAAGACGATGGTTGACTGATTCAGGAGAATACCCTGTAACCCAAAAATGTACTTCCTTGAAAGGGAATTGTGATCAGAGATGGGATCAAGTTCAATATGTATTCATGCATGCAAATCAATTTCAATAATCAAGTTTCGTTTCACGGACTCCGATTGCTACTCAAAAACAAAAAAGTTTCAATGAGCATACTTACTATGTAGTCATTTTATACAAGCTGGTTTTGAACTATAGAATGAGTACCTGCAGGTTCGAATCTAATTGGCTAGAGTTGAGCATACCTGAAAGTACCGCTTACGTTTCTGAAAATATGTACAAAATCTCGTCTGGGTTTGAGTCTACTTGAAGTATTGTTTTCCTTCTTTGAAGTACAGTGATTTCTCTATATATGTCGACAATGCCTGTAGGCTTGTCGCCTCGCGGGGTATACCCCGTGAGGGGCCGCGAAGCTCGAGAGGTCTCGGACGCTGAGGAGTGTAAACATAACACGATCGGGTATGCATATAGTGTTGTTGACATGTATCGAGAATTCACTGTACTGATACTGAAACATTCGAAACTGTCCAGCTAGATTCCCACCTGCTTGTAATATTGTAGTTGATCCCATCTCTAATTGTGATTCCTGAGGTCAATTGAAGTAACTTTTTGGGGTACCCTGTAGACAGGGTAATACTATATGAAGAAATAACTGTTTACTTTTCCAGATAATATCTTAGCCGGCGTTTGGCGCAAGAAGGTCGAAGTTTTACAAGAAGCTGCCTGGACGGAATTGCAACAACGCGTGGGATCTGACCGGTTACCTCGCCTTCTTCTAAGGCTTGCGCCACTGCGCTCGATAAACCCTAGGGTTTTGGAGGACTTGTTTTTCGCCGGTCTAATCGGTAGAGTAAGCGTAGCTAGTGTAGTGCCTTATATTCTTACGATGCACGATTACAAAACTGAACCGGAGAGTCACATGGGGTGACAATTACTATCTGTGCAATGTAAGTCGTGACCTAACAAAGTGATATATACGTTAGTGCTGAATGCCTTAAATATTTTTATACGCTGAGGAACAGAGAAAGAGAAACTGGACACGAAGCGACGTTGACATTTATTTTTTTTTTCGTGAAAAGAACTGCACGCCTCATTTCAGAGAAAGGTGTCGAAACTCAGGGTAGTATTTTAACTTGTTAATCAGATATAACGTCTAGTTTACGATATTCTGATGTTTGAACATTTTCTTTTCTTTTTTTTTATTTATTGTAAATTCACTGCCTGATGTACAAAACTTTCCACGCTGCACAAAGACCTTTTATCGGCGAAAACATGTTGCTATTGATAAGGTAAATATTTGTTATTGAAAGCGACTTAATATCATTGCCCCTGCTATATATTTATACTCCATTTAAATTGTAGCAGTATTATAAATAATAGGAGTAAAGTAACGATTAAGTTTAGCACGGTAATATGAAAACAAAACATTATTTTGTTTGAAATGTCGTGAGAAAATACACTTATCTCGGGAAAGTTTTGTATTGGCATATAGTTGAAAACGAATAGATGGGGCAATATGACTGTACTTGTAATTTATTAAAAAAGTGTAAAAGAGTTGCCTTTAACTGAATTAGTAACTTTGGTCTAATTAAAGTTTCTTATGCGAAACGTATAATTATTTTTTTTTTTAAATTATTAAAAAGATTGAGTCTTTTTCTTTGCCGATTTCCGAGATTATCAAACAAATTAAACAGTAAAAAAGAAATCAAATTGTTTGTAGATTGGAATTTTTCGAAAGAATCAAAACGTTAGTAATATGATTTCTTTGTGAATACTGAACGCTACATTTCCGTCCGCCAAGAGAAATAACAAAATATACTTTATTTTTTATTACATTATGTAAAAATTAGAATCGTTATTTCGAGGAAAGAGAAAAAGATAACAAGTATATAAGTATTAGTACAAAAGAATCGCATATTTCTTCAATTTTGTTAAAAGTGAAGTGAAATATGCACGTGTTTTACTTATTTTTCTTAGAACATGATCATAACGCTGAATATGTTTCTAGACTGTGTTTTCGTTATGTATTAAGGGAGAATGACATGCATTGTTATGCGTTTCGTTTAAAAAAAATAAATAAAATGTGCAATAATAAAACAAAATTCGTGCAAAATTGAATGCAGAAAATAGCCTTATTTTAATAAAAGAAAAACGATTATGGTCCAACGCTATCAACTGAATCGTGATACAACACGGATTATATTTATTACGCAATCAAGTATTATTTACTTCCTCCTAAAAGGACAATAAAGGTATATTTTTATGGAACCAGGAATACTTATCGAGTTATGAAACAAACAAATAATTATTGTATATGCGTTTACTTCAATCAATGTACATTTTATATCGTATTGTTAACAACAATTGTATACATTTAATTATTATTCAATGAAGATAGCTAGAGATGAAGAAGTAGTGAAGGATAGGATTAGTATTTGTAGGATAAGAAACAATAATCTTATGTATTTAATATTATTAATAATGTTTAGAGCATTGATATTTTTGCAAGATACGTTGAGCAGAGTCGTTAAATATTGTTAAACTATTCAGAATTGTTAATGTTCATAGAAACTGTTCAGCTGGTTATCATCCATATCTTGATAATTCATAAGCTTGTACTATACTTCTAGCAATGTTCTATATCTAGTTAAATTTAAGCATCCTTTTTAATTCGATAATCCAAAGATTAAACAACAATACACTTTTTTTACAGATACCCATTGTAAATTATACTTATTAACTAAATTCTGATTTAATTCATAGGGAATACAACTAGCACGTAACAATTGTATTTTCAGTTATGAGTAAGAGACAATTGTTTTCTTAAAAAAAAAAAAACAGCACCGCGGTGCACGATAATTTTCTTGCATCTTCATACGTGATATTTACTTTACTACATTTGTACTTCACAACAAAGAGACCTTTATTAAACATTACGGTATACAATGTTCCACACAACAAATGAAGAAAATTACCTATGCGAAAGTTGGTAAATTGAATGTGATACAATAATTTTTGTGTGTGAAATACTTAACGGACAATACAATTAGGACAGATTCGACCTGTTTAGGAAAGAGAACTGTATGTAAATATAAGACCTGTGCCTGTATGAAAAACAGAGAGAGAGAGAGGGAGAGAGGAATATTTATATGAAATATATAGTAGTTTTGTAATTATGTAAGTTGAACAAAATGCAAGAGACCTGAAGTTTGTTGCACCTTCGGTTTTATTATATCATCGAGTTCTGTATATACGTACATGTTAATTGTGCTATAACTTGAAATAACGCATAAATTGAAACTAAGAAAAAAAAATCAATAAATAACGATTAGTTCGTAAAATCGTTTCCGATTTTCTCCGATGATCATTGGATTATGAGGAATTAACTAAAAGTTTTATGAAACGCAATTATATAGGAGGACGTTACACGAGCCATGCTAAAATTATATTGCAATCATTTTATTTAATGACGATTCAACCCCAAATGACAAATACTGACATAGAGCAAATGTGCCTTATTTCTGCCCCTATCTACTTGTCAGCCTTTCTGAAAATAAATTGCATAAAAATAAGAGATATCTACTAACAAACACCTACACGTTTGAATGAGAACAATGGTTAGCCTATTTAGAAAAAGTCTATTAATAATAACAATGCTTAAGGTGGCTGACTGCTGGCCTTTACAATAAACCTACCAAGTACTAAAAGTAACTCACATATATCGTTACATAAAAATGATAAAATTAAATTTATTTAGAGCTTCACAATTTTAACCATCTGTCTGCAACCTTAT
This sequence comes from Halictus rubicundus, assembly GCF_050948215.1. Lineage (NCBI taxonomy): Eukaryota > Metazoa > Arthropoda > Insecta > Hymenoptera > Halictidae > Halictus > Halictus rubicundus. The sequence goes on from NC_135151.1 coordinate 6,204,407, forward strand.
TTTTATCGACGCTGTCTCCATACTGGGTCGTTTATGTTCACGATTAATTTTTTTACTTTTCTGAGTTTGAAAAAAAAAAATGTAAACAAGCTCTGGAATACGTATTGAAGTCCGTATTTTACAATCGCTGGAACGTACAATATTTGAAGCATTAAATAGGAAAAAATAAATATTGAAAAGAAAGAAATTTAAGAGTGAAATTTCGCTCCGGACATAAATGACCCAGGTTGCAGACGGACGATTAATTGTAAAATGAAGTATGTAAAATGGATGATTCGACCAGTAATGGTAGGTCTACTGGGACAATAACCCTGCACTACTTTAGCATCGAGCGTTTCAAATCGACGCGGAAAGTGGAATAGAGGGGGTTACGAAGGAACCCAAAAGCTGGCTGGATAGAGTCGTCCCTGTGCAGTGAGTCACATCCTAAGATTGCTTGTAGAGGCGCTTTGCCGCCATAGCCGTTTTGCCCACTAGTGTTTGTGAATTGGTTTTTCGTATGAAAGTCCGAGTCGATGAGTGGACTCGAGTTTCAGTTGTGGTCGGTCGAATGCACGGAAAGTATGGGCATGGGAAAGATCGCGACACGTTGAATTACGCTAACGTTCTGCTCCTTTCGGCGAGAAAATTTATTTCTCCCGACACAGCGCCACCGAATATTTTAATACTTGTGTAAAACCGGCTATTCCACGGACAGGTAGACAGGTATTCTTGTTCGGCCGTTTCCAAGTTGAGTGACACACCTCACGGGAGCCTTATCTACCTTTATTCTCTTTCGAGCAGCACAAATAAAAACCGAATTACCCGACGAACGTCTCTTGGACATTAATTCTAACACCTTCGCACACACCTACGTATTGTGAGCCAGTGTTACATCGTGATAGTCGTAGGAAAAGAATTATTCAGTGTCCCCGTGATAGTGTGAAGCGTAATGTTGTAACAGTGGTGTTCACATACAAATTATGCGTTATCATTTCGTGGCGGGAAATCGGTTTTGAAGAAGCGAAACGTCGCCAGGTATGTTGAACCACCACCGAAAACCACAGCTCACACTTGATCATGCTAGAACTTATTATTCCATTTTTTCTTCCTTTCTTGGGCAATTTCAGTGTGCATGCGTGAGTGTGTCTGGTATACTATTTTATTCGCATAGGTATCATGTGCAATCGCTATTTTTAATGAAATCGTCGAAGCCAGTCGTTCAAATCCACGGTACAGTATAGATGGCGAATTTGGCGGTGCGTGCGAGTCTGTGCGAATTAGATCACCCGACAGAAATCCCTTTGTGTTTTGTTTCCTACATTTTTGCATTTATGTTGGCGATTGTAGCGTCTGTAGCAGTGTACAAGCTTGCGTAACAACAATGCGATTCATCTCATGGGATGCGTTGGGAGATATGTTCATCCGTAAAACCCGCTTCACATTTTATTCAAAGAAACTCGCTTTTTCGTTGCACGCTTCTTTTTTTTTTGTTTTTTCGTCGAACACAAAAATCCATCTTTTCATTGCAAAAAAAAAAACGAATGAGTTAGTTTGTGTTTTATCTTCAGTTTTCAGCTGGCCTTCCTCCGTGATTATACCTCCGGATTTTCAGTTCTGATTAGGAAAAAAAACGTTTTCTTAATTTATTCGAGGACGCGGAGCTGGCTGTGTTCTGCCGCCTCCGAGAATTCTTTGGAGTCTCTCGGCATTACTCGGAAGGCGATGCTTTTTCTCCTCCCGACAACGGGATCCGATTAGAGACACACTTTCGCAAACCTTAAAAAGCTACGCAAATGCCGAAATCGGCGCGCAAGTGGACATTCTGGAGGTCTCTGTCACATTTATTTTTATTTTTCTCGCATCCATCTCCCGCGGCGTTGATACGATAACGATAAAAGAAAAAAAACCCCGCTAATTAGGGATTCGAGTTGTATTTCGAGACCGCGCGTAACGATAAGCCCCCTTCAGCACTTGTACCGATCATAACAGACGCACCTACTCAATATGTACGAATACAATTCGCGACGGAATGATAACAATTAATTTCTCGCATCTTCTAATTTTCTTTTTCTTTTTAATTTTCCGATCGATCGTATCTAACGCCTTTTCAAATCATTTTTACACACCCACTGGCGAGCTGCCGCGATTGGCAAATCCTATTGACAATTTCAAAATGCGCCAATCGCGTGCGTCGAACTATGTTGCTACGGGTTCACTGCAATCGATTGCGAGTGGTTGTGTAACGTACAGCAACATGGCCATACATGTATGTACAGGATTTCCCAAAAATGTTGTGCTTCCTTGAAAGGGGAGATTCCAGGGATCATTTGAGGTAACTTTTTCCTTTGCAAAAATGTTTTCCGTGGCTTTGTTAAGGAGTTAGCAACGAAATACACAGACCAATCAAAGCGCGGCTACAGCGGACGGTTTTCGGCTTACAATTAGTCAATGCCATTGTCACGTTCAGCGGGATTAATCACCGTCCGCCATAGCCGCGTTCTGATTGGTCCGTGTTTTTCGTTGATACTCCATAACAAAGCCACGGAGAACATTTTCGCAAAGGGAAAAGTTACTTCAAACGACTTCAGGAATCACCCCTTTCGAGGAAGTATATACAACACTACTTTATATCGTCAAACTGAAGCATTTTATAAATATGAAAAATTTATAATCAGAATTTCCGATAAATTGTCGGAACAGAAAAATTAAGATTAGGGTCAGTAGTCAGCCTTTCTGAAAATAAATTGCTTAAAAATAAATATCTACTAACAAATTATTATACTTTCGAATGAGCATAATGGTCAGCCTATTCCTCACTTCTAATGTACAGCTTTTTAAAAACATAGAAAATAGTGTATTAATAATAACAACGCTTAACACTAGGTTTACGGGACCTGTCAGAATGGGAGAATTGTAATATTTTTAATTTACGATTATTTAGATTGTAAAGAAGCAAAGTAATGTAAAATAGCCACTTTTGGTGCTCTGTAAACTTGGTGTTGAGTTAGGCGGCTGACTACCGGAACGGTAACCCTACGACGACGTTTACACAGACTAACGTTACACAATCGTTATCAGTTTTGTACATTTAAAAAATTGTGTACACAACAACAAGTTTACCTTCGTTCAGGCTTATTCATTGAATTTCCAATGACGTCAGATTCGATTGGAAAGCAGAGGATCGTTTCGATAACAACATCGATGACAAATTTATTATTACACCGGAGAAAGATTATATAAAAAAAAAAAAAAAAAACTAGACGTACAACGCGTCGATGTCCGGTATAATATTATGAAAGGAGATTCGCGTAAACGCGCGAGTAACGCTCGGGTTCCAGTAACTGCAAAGATAAAGTTGAACGTCGTTGTTCTCGCGTACACGAGCGATAATTTCGTTCGCCGATGATTTCGTTTTTACCTGTATATGTGTTCCGTGTGTCACTTGTGTACCGTGTTCAGAACTGTCGACACGGTTTATACTATCGTTCTAAGGTTCCTCCTTATCTACTGACGCCAGTCGAGTCTCCGTCGTGTGTAACGTTTCCGAGTTATCCATGAAGTGGCTCAGTTTGCTCGATATATTTCTGCTGTTCGTACCTACCACACGAAAACAAAAATTTCATTTCCGGGTGATCGACGAGAACGAAACGACGGGGGGGACCCGGGGATCGGCGAGGATGATTAACGGTCGAATTACCATTTTAGAAAGTGCAAGAGGTCGGCCGGCGAGGGGACCGAGGTGAACAAAAAGGGAAAGCGGAAACGGACAGCGGAAACCGAGATCCAGCCACCGGCGGCGAACAAACCGAAGGAGCCACCGGTCCTCGAGATCAAACGAAAAACCATGGAACACACGCTGACAAAATGCGACGCCAGGGTACCGAAAGTCACGCCGATCACCGACGACTACGAGATCAGCAATCACGTGCTCGGGCTCGGGATCAACGGGAAAGTCGTTCAATGTTATGACAAGAACACCAGGGAAAAGTATGCGCTCAAGGTGAGACATATAATCACTCGAAATCGAAAAAGCGCCTTTTGTTTCTGCGTGCCTGGTAATTAGACGAGATCCCTCGGGCGGGAAAGTGTATAATGAGTTTACCAGTCCGCCGCCAATGCCAATTTCTTGAAAATGCGGAAAAGTCTATCGCACGCTTGTGTTTGTACTAGCTTGGAAATGAACAATACAGTAGTTAGGAGAGTAATGAGTGAGCCTGTATAGAGACAGGGTAAGAGGAAGAGATAGGGTAATTCTAGACAGCTTGACAGGTACTGTCGTGCACTTGTGTTTGTACTGATTTAAGTAGTTCGGAAATACCTTGGAACAAAGCAGTAGTTAAGAGAACAATACGTGAGGCCATGGCTAGTCTATACATAGTCCAGTATAATTCTAAACAGATTAGAGACAAGGAAACTTGGGTGCTAGCTCTACCTAATCTCCTCTAAGGAGGTTCATCCGCTAAATTCAGAACACAATCGTCTACGAGATTGTTTACAGTAATACATTAATACAGTGCTGGATATATAATCACACAGGGTGTCCCAATAATGTTGTACTTCCTTGAAAGGGGTGATTCCTCAGATCATTTGGCATGACTTTTTCGTTAATAACTCACCAACTAATAAAGGAAAACGTTACTTCAAATGACCTCAGGAATTATCCCTTTCAAGGTAGTACAACATTTTTGGGACACCCCGTGTAATACATACAGGTTGTTAGCCCTACCTAACCTCCTCCGGGCAGCTTCGTCTACTAGATTGTAATAGTACAATCGTTTTTAATAGTACAGTTTATATAGTTGTCTACGATATTATCCATATTAATACATTAATATAGTTTGTGGCTCGGTAAAAGTTTCTGTACGGTACAGAACCGTTTATGAATTTTACCGAATCTGCACTTGTTTTCAACTGCAGACTGCCAAAGCGGTCTGTAAACATTGACGCACTTCGTGCCTGGGATTACCATTCTGTTTTTTTTATCGTGTTGCAACCTCGTGAAGGTTAATTAAAATTTCACGCACGATCAACGAAGCAGTGTTCGAACCCGCACGGCTACAAAGAGCCGAGCACGAAACGCGTGTTCCGGAAATCGTCGGACATTTTTATTGTCGGAAGCGCGTTTCTGGCCTCCGATAAACGGAACGGCGCAATTTTACGAGGGCGCTTTTTTCTCTAAAGCTCTTATCGAGACACCGAAAAGAAATGTATTCGTGCGAGCTCTTTTGTGTAACATGACACGCTCGACCTTGGCTATTTTTGGATACTCGAGGTAGTATCATCTCGGGGTCTGATATCCGGGCGTGTGAAGCCATGCATTTGCGATTCACGTTTTCGGGGATCAGTGATCCCTCATAGTGCGTGGATCGATAGCGAAGTACGATCATCGACTAACGATGTCCAAGCGAGACCAGACCGCGAGTCATCCTCTATTTATACTCGATGATTTCCCGTTCGACGATTCCGACCATGCGGTGTATCGGCTCAGCGAGCTCTCGCGCCTTTTTATTTTTACTGCATCTTCTTGGAAAAATCGCGGGGCCCGTGGATTTGCGGTTTCTCGCGAGTGATTTGTTTCTCTTGGCCGTGGTAGGTTTGCGCGCGAAATTTCAAATTGGACAGAACCGCTGTCAATGCTAACCATCCACTCCGAGGTCAATGTTAGGTCACTATACGACTCGAAGTAGCGAAAGTATCTGCTGGACATTGTTTATGCTTTGACTGCCAGTCAACCTCAGAAATTTCGTGAAATCAAAATAATTGAGAAATAAAAATGGTAAAGTCAAAGCTCTTCCTACCGGAAGCGTAATAGGCTTTTTAATGACTAGACTGCGAACCTTACGCATTGGTGGGAAGATTACATGAATTGGTGTCAATACATTATTTTCAATTTATTAACATTATTGAAGAAAGAGTTTTTGTTTTTGTTAAGCATTTGAAGTGTCATACAAGGCTTATTTCTGCCATACTTATTTCTACTATAGAAATTTTAACATGACTTCTGCTTCTTGCAATTGATGCAGTACAGTAAAATGATAATTTTATCGCTTGCTCGACGCGCTCGTGTGTTCTTCAGCAAATTAAAATTAGGCCATTTATGAACACATGCGCGTACACACAGCTCGCGATTTTTGTACAGGTTACAGGTACAAGACGGTTGCTATAGTTCAGAGCTGCTCAATATACCTATTAGCGGGAAAGGGCGCCCGCCGATGCCCGTGGGCACAGTTACGGGCAAAGCTATGGACACGTGACTTAGCGGAGTGGGGGTAGGTCGTAGCAGACGTAGCTGGCCACGTGGCTGTGACGATGCGTGTGACAAATACGTGCAGCGTTGCCCGCAGGGGCGTGGCTTCGTGCTCGCTGTTCTGTGTACGCCCAAGGCAAGAAAATCGCTGCCCGTACGGGCAGACGCTGAACAGCTCTGTTATAGCCAGTCGTTTACCCCACGCGAATCACCTTATGTTCGCAGCATTTGACCGATGACTGATTACCGAATCGTCCAGCAAACACTATGCCTGCCAAGAAAGCATTTACAAATCATTTTCCATTCGAACAAAACCGATTTGCCTCTGTCGTTGTCGCCAGCAAAAAACATATGTGACCGGAAATTTCGTTTGTTTACGTAACCCCTCGAAAGCACAACGACGCAGATAAACTATAACCGTTCATGACACGCGCGAACCGAAAGATACACAGTTGTGTAACCCTGTATATGCAGTTGCGTGGACAATATTTTGCGACGTGTCACGGTTTGCTCGGCTGAATTTCGCCAATGTAACATTCTGGACTGGCATGATCGATCGGTTCGGTGCATAATCTGCGAAGCTCGTGCAACTTGTCAATCCAATAACGTTTTATGTCTCTCTCGTGCTCGGGGAAGTAATTTAAATACATGCGTGCTCCGTAGCGGTGACGCGCGGTTGTATCTGACTGAGTGTACGAGAATAACTGATAAACTTCAACGAAAATATGTCGTTATTTATATAGAAATGATGATCTCATGTTTGCCGACGTTGACACCGTTGATACATTCGACGGTATCGATTTATTCCATAACCAATAGAAATATCGTTCTGGTTGCGTCTACGGTCAGCCGTCGAAGCAATTAATATTAAAACTATCGCGAACTTTATCACTCATTTTTGTTTTCCACGCGATGTTAACACGTTCCTCAAATACGGCTCCGAAGGTGCAGATTACTGTAGATTATTCAGGTAGCATTATATCAGCTTTAGATATCGGAAGACAAACGATTCAATCGCGTGAAGTTAACGCTAACCGGTTTCACATTTTTTATTTTATAATCATTGAAATTGCAAAGTTGGTTACGTTAGAAATTATTCAATAAATTGCTTCAGTCAAGCACCTACTGTTACAAAAATCTGAATAAATCCAATCGTGTGGTTTTGATAAAATACCCCACAGGGTAAGGGACCCAAATACTGTGGGGTACCAATTACTGTGCCCTATATTAATTGTATTTATCTTCAAAGCATCATGAATATTCAAAAAGCCACACTGATTTTCAGCTTAAACTGATTTTAATTATGCTTTGAAAATAGGTATAATTAATATAGGCCGAGTAATTGGTACCCACGCAGTAATTGGGTCCCTTACCGTATCAGCCACACGTGCTCGGTACAGTCAGCGTTTTGATTCTTCGCGATCGTTTATTGCTTACCAGTGAATTGTACTTATATGTGAAATACTCATTGCGTGACGTCATAATTAATCACTAGAGTCTCTTATCTAGGTTAGATAACGAGCGAAATAAGGTTACGTAATCAAATTTCGTACGAGAAATATTATTTCTTTATTCTTTATTTCTTTATTCTTTATTCCTTTATTCTTTGTTCCTTTGTTATTATACAAAGGGGTTCGCGTGTTACGAAAGCGGGAGCCTTATGGGATAAACGCGTTTGTTTTAGACGAACGTGGGATTGTTAGACGATAATACTAGGGTTACGTAAATTAAACTTTTAAGGGTAATCCGTTCGACCAAACGGATCGAATTATTGGATTCGAGCCCACGTCGGTTTACGAAACGATTTCAATTCTCTCGCTCGACCGTGAAGAGATCCGACAGAGCAAGGACAATAAATCTGTTGTATGGACGAGATAATTGGAAACTTTTTCGCTCCGACCTTGCCAGGCTACGTAGTACGTGGCAGCGATTCGCTGCCTTCTTAATGCGATTTATCCCTTTTTATAATCAGTTTTTGTTTAATACTCGTCACAGAGACGAAAAAATTCGTCCTTGGTATTTAAAAGTGTAAAAAGGTGAATCGAGAAACATATTCGTAGTTGTAACGCATTTATAATGAAGTAAACAACAGTAAACACGTGACAAGAAATAAATGTATCATCCTGTTCATGAAAAACAAATTCAATTTTTAATCATTCATTGCCAAAAATGGCAATTATTTAGTATGGAGATATGTTTAATTTCGATTATTTCTCTTGTTTACGAACTAATCGAACCTTAAATTCTGTAAATAATATTAATGAATCTTTAAACAATAAAAATATAAATTTAAAAAATGGAGAACAGATAAAACGATTGTGTTAGATAGAAACATTTTCTTGTAATTTATCTCAATTTCACAGCTAGTGCATTTCGTCTGCTTTTATCAGTTATACTCATCACTTGAAAATAATTAAGCACACAATTGCTCGATTTTAAAGTTAAATAAAACCGTCAGATGGTTAAAGAAAATTAAGTTGATGCATTTGGCGTACATGAACTAAATCTGTTCAATTCTATTGCACCTTCGAGTGTTATAACAACGAGATGCTAGACAAATAGTACGACGGCCTCGCTGATTCAAGCAGAATGGCCCTAAGCATAGTCCAAGAGAAAGTTATTGAATCATATTCCCGTGCACCTAACATAGTCAGAAAAAAATCAATATCTGCAGACGTCATGGTACACTTATGCAGCCTGGTTTCACCATTATGAATTCATGATTGATTACTAACAGTCTGCCAGATGAACCGGTGTGTCACTTTGCGCTGTTTTACGGCTCTCTGTTTCTCTTGGCAGTCACGTTCTCGGAATTGCTTCAGTTTTTTACTCTGGGCACTTTTTAGAAACAATCCTCGCGGTTGCAGCGAGAAATGAAATATTAGAGTATTTAACAAAGAACAAAAAATACGTCTACGTAGGGTAAGGGACTCAATAACTGTGGGGGTAGCAATTAATGTGCCTATACTAATTGTACTTATTTTTAAAGCATAATCAATATTAAAAAAGAGATATTCATTATGCTTTAAAAATAAGTATACTTAATATAGGTACAACAATTGATACCCCTATGGTAATTGGGTCCCTTACCCTATTTGTAATATTTATAATATTTATGAAAAAAATAAAAGTTTTCGCCATTCGCTAAAATCCATAAAATGTCAACTGTTCAAAAAATCCAAACTGCAACAATCAATAAAAGATGATAGATTACAGTATCTACGATATTTCCACAGATTTACAACAATTACTATTCACATCTATACAAATGACAAATGCTAAACGAAGAAAAACTGAAAAAGTGCAAATTTACCATTCGCCATAATTCGTAAAACGGCGAGTTTTCAAAGAATCCGACAGAGCTCCTGGAAATAGGAAATTGAGACTGGAATCTTCCACTTGAAACGAGCAGAGCAGCTATACATTCACGGCAGCGACGAGGAAAGGAAATACTAAATAATGTAACATGCATTTTTGCATGCATTTACGTCATATTCGGATCGTACGTGACGCGCGCACAGAATTTTCCCGATAGATTTCGACAGCGTCAAACGAGAAATGTATTAATTTAATCGCAGATCCTGTCGATCGTGATTCCACGTGCACGTTTGTCTGATTGTTCTAGTAGCGGGTATATGTCAATCGGCGGAACGCTAATCTCATTATCACGGAATAATACGAGACCAGTGCTCACAGCGCGTGACTAATGTATTTTCATTTGAGAGCAAAGGCGGCAGACCATTGTTGGAAATTACGCACATTCAAGATCGTTAACGATTAGGGACTATCGAGGACTATTAAGAGATATTGAATTGCTAAAAAACCGTCTATCAAGCGATTTTCCCGCGTATTTGAAACGCAATTGATAATAATTACGTAGAGATTAAATTTTTCAGTTCGGGTATTCCGTGAAACGAATTCGAAGCAGAACTGGTTTCTACTTTCTTTTCCGTTGGTTTCCAGGCTTTAATTGTATTTGAATATTTTTAGAAGGCGTGTATACCTGGTGCTCTAAAAATATGAACTGCGAGGCACATATTTCTTTTCTCCTCGACAGTACCGTATTATCGGAAGAATTTCTTACTTTACAAATGCAAGATAAGAATGCAACTATTTTCTCAATGCGGTAACTTGAAGAGATTTACTGCGTGGCAATAGTAGTTTTGAGATGTTAGATAATGTCTGCACGCTTTGCCAATTCCTTAAGCTCAATGTAATACATGGAAAATATATACTTGTAAATTTAGTCTATATCGTTGTGATATATACCACAAATAGGGAGAAGAATATCTTTTGTTGTTAGACACAATTTTGGCTAGCCACACTAGCACTCAGCCAAGTTCAACATTAAATCAATTTAATATGAAATCATACGTTTAAAATAACAAACGGATAATATATTTTAATTCTGTCCGAGTCTAATAAATTGCATCTCTAATTCTAAACGTTCATGCGTCGATGCCTTTGTTTAACCTTTCGATAGAGGTGCCCGAGTCTATTTTGACCCAGAGTATCAGAATCGTCGGAATTTATTATTATTATTTTACTATTATTCATTAATTATTTAGGACCGTTATTTAATGAATAACTAAATGAATAATGAAATTAAATGAATAACTGTTACATTAAGTACAACAGAAGTACTAATGTGTCTACCTTCAAAAATACGTTTAACTTTGATAAACAAAGTTGTGGATGGTCTTAGGCACGGTCAATTGTATATTTGTAAAATAGGTCCGTCATCCAAGGGTTAATCTTAATCAGATCAGTATTACTGTCTACGACTCGGTATCGTGAACAGGTCGAACATATCGATCGTATATCCTATTACCTTCACCGAAGAATATCAAGTGGCGAGGTAATATAATGCAATAAGCCCCATCGATTTGACAGCATCGATACGTCAGCTGTTTTTTTTTGTCATTCACCAGCAATTTTACAAGCGATGTAGAAATTCACTTGCGCTGTTCGAGCAATTTTTCTCAATAATTGATACAGAACATTCTTTTTTTTCAATGAATCTACAAATTATGCAACGTCGTGACATTTGCAAGTCATACAATCATCGCTACTCATGTTTATTCTACATAACTTCGTTTGTTCAAGGATCGACGTTCCGTAAAAATAGTTGTATAAATGATAGCGCTAATGCATGACGCGGAAAATCTGCAGTGGGAATATTTGCACGAATTTAGTGGATGTTGGACAAAAAATAAAAATTGTATTCTCATCGCATACTTTGCTTTGTACTTCTACAACGACTAAAATTTGAACACTTCTTTCTAACTCTGTATTGAAATCAACAATTATACATGTGCCATAGTTCCTCTTAGAATATCATATTATAAAAGATCAAGTACAGCATGTAACTTTGTATTTAAATCTGTAAAGATACATATGTATAAGTTCCTTTTGGAACATGATAGTTAAAAAATTAAATACACCATGTTTTGCGTTGCATTTATTTCACTAATGAAATTTTTATTTGCAGGTGTTGTACGATTGTTTAAAAGCAAGGAGAGAAGTTGAACTGCATTGGAGAGCATCGAATTGCAGACACATAGTCCAAGTGAAAGATGTATATGAAAACACGTACAGTGGAAATAAATGTTTATTAGTTGTTATGGAATGGTAAGTTTCCAGTTACGTAAACATGTCTTAAAATTTTACTAGGATATTAATATTGACTAATTCTAAATAAAATCATCAGCATGGAAGGAGGAGAGTTGTTTGAGAGGATACAAGACAGGCAAGATGGTGCATTCACAGAAAGAGGTAAGAGAAATAAATTATACAGTATTTTAATATTTGAAGAGCTCAGGGCAACAAACGGTTAGCTCGATTTAGACATGACTGCCCACTTTAGAGTTTTTAATCGTTTGGGGCAACAAACAGTTACAATCGTCTCATGATATGACCGTTTGTTGCACCAAACTGTCGAAAAAATTTGTTCTTTTATAGTCACGTCGAAATCGAGCTGACCGTTTGTTGCTCTGAGCTCCTCATTTATACACCTCTTGAATTATTTTGTGTAATTAATTTGCAGAAGCTGCGCAAATAATGTATGAAATCTGTGTTGCTGTGAAGCACCTGCATGACATGAACATTGCTCATAGGGATCTTAAACCAGAAAATCTTCTGTATTCCAGGCCAGGTATGTTACTTCTGCAAAAATCTTTAACCATATTGTCATGAATTTATTTACACAAAATGTACTTCATTTCTCAGATAATACCGGTACGTTGAAACTCACAGACTTTGGGTTTGCGAAGGAAACACATTCGAAAGATACCTTGCAAACTCCGTGTTATACACCATATTATGTAGGTAAGTAACAATAAAAGTTTCATATTTATTATCGCAAAGCATTCTTATCATTAGACTGTGGTTCTTTATGCAGAATAAAAATTTCTTACCTGAATTTCAACAAACTGGATCGTAATAGAAATTTATTTTCTTTCTTATCGAAGGTTAAAAATAATATAACAGTGTGTTTAAATTCTTCTAATGGTTTTACTGTTTTAAATTACACCTACTCGTTTTAAACATGATTTTTTCTGTTTTAAGCTCCTGAGGTTCTGGGACCAGAAAAGTATGATAAAAGCTGTGATATTTGGTCACTTGGTGTTATTATGTACATATTGTAAGTAACTCTATCATTAAACAGTCGACAAACTTACAGAAAATAATTTTCAACAAATCATTATTCTTTCCTGTTTCAGATTGTGTGGATTCCCACCCTTTTATAGTAATCACGGTTTAGCAATTTCGCCAGGAATGAAAAAGAGAATTCGGTTAGGCCAATACGACTTCCCAGCTCCTGAATGGTCTCACGTGAGCACGGAAGCACAGGACCTTATTAAGGGAATGTTGTGCACAGATCCTGCAAGAAGACTGCAGATCGGTGAAGTTATGCGAAACAAATGGATCTCTGTAAGAATTTTATCCTATTTATACAGGACACTCTGTGTTGCGCCCTGAAACACAGGGTGTCCTTGGAAAATGGAACTTTTGACTGAAACTACACCCTGAAACAATACTAACGCACACTGTGTCATAGACGCTCAGCTATAGGCAAAATTCACTGTACCGATAGTTTTTCCGCGAATATCTCGGAAACTAAACGAGACCGTCGCTAATGTGCAAAAGGAAAAACTTGTTCAAAATATCGATTTCCGGAGGGTGGATAGTTCTTTGAGTTCACAGGTCTAAGTAATGTTAATACAATGCGTTTCTTTTGCAGAAACACACAGAGGTGCCACCCACTCCTCTGCACACTGGCAGAGTACTCAGAGAAGGCGAGGAACTCTGGCCAGAGGTTCAAGAGGAGATGACACGGTCCTTAGCGACGATGCGCGTGGACTACGACACAGCTAATTTAAAACAATTGGATCACACAAACAATGCGTTATTGAATAAGCGTAGGAGAGCAAAACAGTCGAACGCCGTACCACCGACTGCCAATCCTACGCCCGCTTCCTAGGGTGACGCTGTGAGAGCTAGGAGATGCTGGCGTATTTTTTTACGTAGATGTTTAAGATATAGTCTAATTACAGAGAGAATTGTTTTTTGACAATTATGTTGCACGAAAGACGAGAGACTACGGAACTGGACTCTATTCAAATAACAGATATACGCGTACAGGTAAAACTGCATTCAAACTTGAACGCCTAGGAAAAAGAGCCTCGAAGATGATGGTGAACTATGATTTTGAATTTTAATTACGCTAATTATTGGGTCAATTCGCGGATCACTTAAGTAGAAGATGATATAGAACAACGGAGCAGATGAGAGATTAATAGTAATTTTATAACTGTGGTACGAAGATTGTTTAAACATTGACTCAATAAATTTGAATTCTAAAGTCACTATTTGTCATGATGTTCGCATGTAGAAAATAGTGATGGGTTCATAGATGTAAAGAGTACTTCACAACGTTTTAGTTATGGTGCATTTTTTACGTTTTCAGTAAAAATATTTCTTTAATGGAATGGAGCAGCTAGTAACAAATTAATCGATATAACCTAATTATGAAAAATGTTTGTTAAAATCCATGCCTACTAGAAATATACCGACAATAAAAGATATATTGTCCGACATACGTGAGATATACTGATGTACGAAATAAAATGCAAAAGGTTACAGTTCTATGGCCTATACAAGTTAGACTTCGTGATGAAAGTCTATTACCTGAAATGAATGAACACCTAACTTAGCAGCTATAATAAATTCATTGCTACGTGTTTACTTAAAACGTTTCCTAACAATATGTCTGTTTAGTATTTTTAAATTATTGTAACTCTTTTATTTATCGTAATTATATCGTAATCGAATCACAGAAATGCAGTTTAATTGCAACATAATACGAATGTCGTTGTAAATTATGTTTTGACTGAGGCTGACTGTTCAATTTAAGTATCCTTAAAATTGTGAAACCATTCTGCTTACGGATATATATTGCTCTAATTAGTTTCGGAACATTAAAAGAATACAACAATGCGTTAAACAACTTTTTAGAATAAATGGTAACTTATAATTAAATTTAAATATATAGGCATGTAAAGTTTATCAAATAAATGTAGCTATTATATTTTTTTAGGTATATCATTAAATAGAGATGAAATTATTTTACGTCGGTAAAATTAATACGAGGCCTTAACAAATCTGAGGTCAATTTTTAGATTAGCCTAATTTCAACTATAATAATTAAGGTACTCTTAATATATATATGCAAATTTTAGATCAGTCAAGGGGTGATCAAATCTCATGGACGTGTTAGTGTTCTTTTTTTTTTAGATACGACTGATGCTTTGAAAATTGTAAATATCATACGATTTAATAATTTTTAATAGTATTACTATTTACTAGTATTACTACTTTAATAATATTACTAGCAGTCCTATAAATTTGATAAGTATTCATCAAAATGTTTCATGATTGAAAATGGATTTGGCGCGCTGACAAACGGCAAGAGAATAAATACGACTGATTCTTGAATTGTTTCCATAGTTTTATGTTAATTAATTAAGGTCTCCTTGTAGCTATGAATTTCTGTAATACTTTATTAATACGGTTCTCGCGAATTAAATAGAATAACATACAAGTGTGGAAACAATTTTTCCCAAGCAAGGTATCATGCGATGATTGTTCAGCTCTCATACTTTACTAAAATCAAAACAACTATTAACTATTAAGTATATATAAAAAAATTATAGCAAATGAAAACAACCATGAAGCACATTTTCGCATCAAAATAATATATATATATATATATATATATATATATATATATGTATGTAGTTTTCTCGTATAGTATAAAAGATCGTTACATTGTCTTCATTATATTGAGATTGTTGTCATTATATATACTTGATGATATTGTGATAGTACAATTTTCATAGATTGAACTGATTGTATATTAGATGAAAATTATATTTAACGTCAATTCGAGCTGAACTAGAGAGTGCTAAAATATTTTTGTAATGAATTTAAGTCTGTTGGTCTGCATTGCATTTATGAAACTTGACAATAAATATACATGGTGACGTTAATTAACAAAGACATATCAGTTTATTATTTTAATGCAAATTCGTAATGTTACTTGATTAAAATAGTATCATTTCAGGGTCAGAAAATCATAACAGGAATTTTGTATGTATGGTTATGTAAAAACAATAAACATATAACATCGTTAGCATTACAATATTTCAGTTACATTTTTTCTATATATTTTCTTCTTACATTAGGATCATAAAAATTTAAATAATTATCATTTCAATCGATCTACCCACGCTTCTTTGTGTACGTAATTAAAATATAGCTATTCTTCTTTAAACATGATCTGTTGCTAGTTCATTCAATTGTTAAGAACTTTTGAAAAATTACGTTACGGTTATGTGTAAAATCTATCACTATGTGTCAAAATTACTTTCTCAAGAATATAAATATGTATTTACACATAAATTATAAATAACTTACTTAGGCTAGCTACAATTAAAATAAATGCTGTACAAATGTTTTTTTTTCATAACCATCTGTTTTAGTTCCATCATCATAGTCAAAACAATATTTCTTGAAAGTGTAATACACAATTGGGCACAAAATATAATAAAACATAACTAACTTTAAAGTCATTTTGAATACTAGTAAAAGCAGTTCTCCGAACGTAATTTCCAATCACAAACAAGAGGATAAAACACAATAAACAACCACGTTCTATTTTGTGCCCCGAATAATTCCATGGATTTTCATTTCATGCGGTTTCTGATGGTAATCAATCAAATTAACAGAGAATTTAAATCCTAGATCACTTTAGCTAATTTAAAACTAAGTATTTGACAAACTTTGTTATGTCAGTATCACATGATAAGTTCAGAAAATATAACATATTTCTTTAAGATAGGTTCTTAAAATCTAAAGTAACTTAATGTTTGTTTCCATTGTTAATGGTTGATGTCTTTCATTCAGCTACATTCAGCAAAAAAATATATGCGTATTGTAATGGCAAACAACACTCATACCTATTCAGATGGATCAAATCGCTGAATTTATTGCGTCTATTAAATCCTTTTCTTCTTGTAAATTCATTGTTTGTCTGCTCTGTTTACCGTATGCTTACACCATTAAAAATTATATATGACTTTACACATTAAGTTACAACGGTCTATACACAAACTATATTTCAACTTCATAACATTAAATGCGACGTTATCATTTCTCGTTATATAAATAAATTTGGACAATTCGCTTGCAAAAGTAAATATTATTTGATATCTGCAAGGCTTAAAATTAAAGTTACAGTAAATTAAAATATTGTATTAGAGGAATTGTCTTTAATATAAATTTGCTAAGAAGAATTATTCGAATGCAACGGAATGACAAATTTCGGTCCAAAAGGCGACTTGTACGTTATACCGACATCCGCGTATACTTTGTTCGGTAGCGCGAGATTACATAAGTATAATCTGCCATTATCAACACTATGAGACAACGGTAATCCACCGAGCAAACTGAATTTACTGAGGATGCCCGGTGTACCTGTGGCCGGTGGTTCAATGGCTAAAATAGGTGCTCTGTTGCCGTTCGCCCATTTCGCTATGGGTGTGATCGTCTTTGGGGAATTTTCATCGCAAAGCGACACGAGTATCAGGTCTACTACCCACGGTAAATACTTAACTTTAGATTCCACCTTATTTCCAGTCAGTTTGTATAAAGATAATTCTTGCAAAAGGGAGAAATCTTCGGAATTCTCTACGAATACTATTGTTTTAACACCGTGACTAGATAACTGTCTAGCACAATTGACACCGACAGCACCGGAACGATGAGGTCCGCATAGAGCGACGACTGTTGGCCATTGATGTGCGTTGTATGGATTAAGTCGATGGCTACCTCCCAGCAATTGCAAAATAATTTCTGCACCGGCACGGCCAAGAAGCTCCACCTGATCGACAACAATTCATTGATACCCAATAAACCAAATATTCCTTATCATCGTAATTATTAAATACTCTCTGATGCATACTCTACGTTCCCAACTGATTCCAAAACGATCTGCCGCCCCCATTAATTGGCGATGAAGATTCAGCGTTATGCTGGGAATTATCAAGCCATTATCGGTTACATATTCTTTCTCATCAGGACTCGGTACCGTTATTTGTCTGAAAACTATCGGTTCAGAAACAATAACGTTTTCGTCGTGTCTATATCTCCCAGAGGTACCACGATTATTTTCGGATTGCCTGACAATATCAGGTTTCAAGGAATTTATTTCTTGCCACACAGCCTGTTAAGAAAAGGTAAAACTTTTTACATTGCTTTGATAAAATCTCATGTGATTCCTATACAGGGTGTCCCACTAACTCACAAGATGATATCCCCGTTATTTTTTATGCTACGGGAAATGTCGAAAGCACAAATTATTTGATTTAAGTGGACTCATATTATAGTGGGAACCATTTTTTCGAAATTTCATGGTCAGAAATGTTTTTTGTATGTAACTATATTGTTGGAGATGTCACCTTGTAACAGAAAATGGAAAAATCCTGCATTTTGTATGTCTATGAACAAACCTCTTTATTAAATAGTGCTAAATTCTTCTCAAAATCAAAATCTTGACTCAATGATTGGTCTATTGGTGTACCAAATGTATGTTCATCTCGTTCTAATGCTCTTTGTCTATGACTCAGTCTTTTCTGTATTGGTTTACTAGCAGAATCGGCTAAAAAAAAATATAAACCCACCTCATTGAGTGTTGTTTCTACACATTCTTGTATTTAGGAAAGAAGAACAATACTATCATTTGCCAATGATTCTGCGCTTGTTACTATTTTATTTACCTAATGAAACCTTTCCGTTTGTAGTTCCAGCTTGCTCTGTGGAGCAATGAGCATTGGTGTCAGGTTTTTTAAAATTGGATTGTGTTTGAGATGATGTAGACTGAGTACATGACGGCACGCTTTCGGAAACTGATCTTCCAGCTCTCTTAGCAATAGGTCTCTTCACTGTCACCTTATTCTGTGCTTGATTATTATCGTTCGAACTAGATCCTGTCTCATTGATAGATATAATTTCTACGTTTAAAATATCCTTTGTACTGAAAAAATTAAATCAATGAGCATCCTTATTCTCTAAATTAGTTGAATTGCAAATGCTGTTCCAAATAATATTTCCATTCAAAATCGCAGGGTAAATATGTTACCTTAAAACAACTACAGATGAAGAATGGGGCACTCCATTACGAAAAGCTTTTGAAAGTGTGACATAGTCTTTATTCAAATCGACTATCTGTCCTTGGTACGTTCCAATTTCCTCAGTACATTTCACAGAGACTGTGCAGCCCACAAATTGTTCTGACATCTTGATTGCCTATTTGTAAATGCGAAATTCATCAATAAAAAGTGTTCATTTATCGTCAACGTTTACTTACGATAGAATTGTTATTGCATATGGGAGATATTTATATCAACGATCTTTTGGTTTTATCAGTAAATCCGTCGGAAATTTTAAACTATCCGTTACAGAAAATCGGTGCTTATTGGAAAATGGGAAACATACGTACCTAGTGCGAGTAATACGTAAACACAGCGAATTTTTAAAAACGATTGTTCTTCTCGGTGTTATTACAACGGATTTGAAGCGTCGTTGTTATTTCGAAGTCAGAATGCAAAAATAAGTGTAACAATACATTCGTTAATGTGTAATAATGGGCATAAAATTTTCATGCATTTTCATCCCTACTCTAACCATGCACGGTGTATAAAGGACTACACAACACGCCAAACGGAAAACTGGTATAACTTCATACCATTGGCGAATTGGTACAATCGATTTCTCCCTAACAAAAAATACTAAAGCTGTTTGAATGTCCATTACAAAATCGTTAATACATTCCAAGGAATCGCATATATCATACTAAATAAATATCTAATTTGCATACAAATTTAAATTTTCCATTTCTTTGTCAATTTCTTGTCCAGTACCTTTGATGTATCTTTCAGCTACCAAAAATTTAATTGTTAAGGGAATCTTAAATAGTTTGTACAACTTACTAATAACACATTTTAACGATTTTGATATGGTTATTTATAAATTGTAAGACTTATGGTATAGATAACCCGCACACTTGAATCAACATTTGAATAGAGTAATTTCGTCCTGAATGTTGGAATTAATATATATATTCTGCATTTCATATATGATGTTCTGTGTGAAATTAGAACTTGAAATTTGCGAGTAGCAATTTCTAAGCCTACTAAAATTTTCAATAATACAATATAAACTACAAAGAATGATTACTGAACAATACATCGATAAAGTATGCACGAGTTCTTATGTCCTGAAATAAAATAGTCTAGAAAAATGTGTGAGCTAATCAAAATGTTGAAAGAACTGTAATAATTGTACAATTAATTTGCTCGTTTCTCTTTCAGAGTAAGGGGTCACTTACACGACCCCTTCTCTAGGAATAAACATAGTGGGGACAGAGAGGAAATGAGAGTGCTCATGCCCAGGATTTTAGTGCCCCGGTATAGTGCTGCCCCCTAGTCTAATTTTTTGCCTGGACCAGAACCTGCATATACAAGATACTCGATTCTCACTAATATTCCCGATTCATGAGTTATGTCACCGACGAGATATCTCGTCGGTGGTTATGTTCTGTGTGCTGTGATCTACCTTACCAGTTGCGCCGACGAGGTATCTCGTCGGTGGCTCGGTTCTGTTCCCTGCTATAAGCTGCTCGGTTCTGTTCCCTGCTAGAAGCTGCTTGGTTCTGTTTGCTAAAAACGGCGATGTCATGAAAATGGAAACGCTGAAACCCCGTGCGTGAGCACTTCATGTCTTCTCTGCTTGCGTAGAAATGTCTTATAGTCAGGAGCTGACAACAAATCCTAAAAGCATTCACCTTTTTATTTAAATACAAAATTCATATATTTTTAAATCAGGTAATTTTTCAAAACGTATACTGTATTTGTATGGAATAGTCAGACAAATATTGGAAAAATGGAAGCAGTATCTATTTCAAAACGAAGGGTTCAACTTGAACATTTCGTTGATCAAAAGTAAACGTTGTTATTTTATCGAATTTTTATTCGAAATTTAATTTTTGATATTTACTATCAACTATCTACAATCTACTGTTTCTGATGTCTTCTACTGCCTTTAATTTTATTCTTGACAAGACATATATACATATGAAACAAGACATATATACATATAAGGAGAACAATAAATATAAACAACAATTTCTTGCTGAAACGTTTATTTTATATCGAATCAAATGAAACGCTTAACAAACGTTGATTTCTTAAATTAACAAGCTGTAATTAAAAAACATGAAGTCACGGGGTTGATTTAGTAAGATCGCAAACGATTGTGTTAAATATATTTATTTCAACGATTTATAACTTTTACGATTAATATACGCTTCGTTAGCATCGTATGCACTTTACATTAGATTGCATTATTATACGCGGCCATATACATCTTCTTCCTATAGATCTGCAAGGATTCAAGATTCCTGTACACATTACCAGTTTATTTTTTAAACTCTCTGACGGCATTTCGACGTTTGAGCGACTATCGTTCTCCCTCGACGTGTAATTTGCAATCCGGTGCAAAGTAAATACTTCGTTTAATATACACATCAATGAAAACTTCTCTTCTTTGCAATTCTTTCGGAGCCTGCCGGTCAGCGACAATGGCGTTTTCCAAACGGGGGAAAATGGTGGGAAGAGTTACGCAACCGATCTAGTCTCAAATGAATAAATGCAACGAGCGCACTATACAAAACAAATGGTATTGCGTGCGTGTTGTGTGTGTGTCGGACACCGAAGTAAGCGTGACTGAAAATTTCTATAAATAACGTTCACGCAACTCGCATTGTTTCGCGTCGAACGAATTGTTTATCTTTTTGTACAACTGATGGTATAATTCTATTGCCTATAACGATCATCATAACTCATTAGAACGACGTGTATCAGTACTAAAGCTAGCAAGCTATTTTGGAAAACGATACATCACACCCTCTCACACACTCGCGACAGACATTCACATATCCGTGCACCGCATCTTCGCTAAACACAAATGAAAGTATGACGAGATGTTTAAATTGAAAGCACATACCAGAGGAAGAAGACAGAGGTAGCCAACGTCCACTGTCAATAAAATAGTCTATTCAAGAACGCTTAATCGAATTTCGAATATTTTTAAAATAAGGAATCTTATTTTTAGGAAACAGATGAACTGTTGAAAAAATAAAACAGTGTAACAGGATTCCTCAGTGATTTTGGCCAGCTGATTTCCTCCTCGCTATCGTTAATATTTGTTGCAGCAGCTTATGTACATATGTGCTTTCAATTTAACTCGCAACAGTGTACTTTAGTATCATAATTTCTTTGCTATTACACATTAGGTACCTACGTGTTCACTCGATCATACTGGACAATATACATTCAGTGCCGTTTCCTTTCTTTCCACGTTTCGTACAGGTCCCGTACAAAATGGAGAGAATAAAACCAACGAGCATGGCACTAAGCAACAGCATAGAACACGGATTTAGTAATCTTAAGCATACAAAAATAAATTATAATAATAATCGTGTATCTCTGAACTTATACATGTACAGTGAATACTATATTATTTATACGTATGTATATATATATATATATATATATATATATATATATATATATACACATACATATACATATATATATATATATATATATATATATACACATACATATACATATATATATATATATGTATATATATAAATATATATATAGATATATAAATATATATTTTAAAGTACACTATCCCTTATAGTTACTCCCGGTTTAGGGCACAATTCAAATGCTCTTCGTCGCTTTTCTTTCGTTTCTTTTTTGTTTTTTTTTAATACATAATAGAACACCTAGGAGAGTTTATCTCGTACGCTCTGCGTTCGCATTTTCACCCTAAGAAAAAAGAAAAGAATGCCCGCCAACTGCGTTCAAAATTCCGAGATATGTTGTGTTATTTTACGTCTGTCGTTAGACCTTTTTGTTAGAGATATGTGATATGGTATTAAAGTGGAGAGAGACGGTACTCGTGTTTGTTGTTCGAGGAACACGTGATACCGCGAGTTCTACTGTTTTGTACCATTTGTTAGACCAACGAACAACAGGCAAGAATACTGACTTTTTTCATTTTACGAATCTATTGACTGTTACTCGTTTAAGACGCGCCTAACTAATCGATCGTTTAAAAAATATAATACACTAGTGACATTCGGATCTCCTAGACATTCTTCCTTCTCTAAAAACCCACCATTGCATCTGCTGGTGTTCGCTTTGGCTGCAGCAAATTACCTGGGAACCAAAAGTTAACGTATGAGATCTATTGTTGCAGATTAAACGAGGTATATTATGTGGTAGTTCTTGTAGTCGTACTAATCGCGCCATAAATTCATGAAAATCAACAAGTCCATCTGTCAGGATTGAATATATAATTACTAGACAGCGGATCTTTATGTAAAATAAAATTTTTCTACATTATTTACAAGGAACCGAATAAAAATTTATTTCTTCCTTGAATAATTTTAATAACTCAATGATAATATATCGATACTCTTAAATTCCCCTTATCTTTCTACTGTTTCTTGTGTCATCTACTAATTTCTGTCATAAATACATAAAATCCATAGTCTAATAGTTACTGAACTGCCACAATAGGATATTTAAGATGTATGAAATCAAGATACTTACCTACATAGTTTAAGAAATTCAGTAAATTACAGACTTGAAAAGGCACAGGACGAGACGACTAGGAATAATGTTGCCAAGGCTAACGTGGGTTGAGATGCAGCACTATTTGGGCTTTCAACTGCTAATAGAATCAATCAATTTATCATTGATTTTATCATCTTACTGGTTCACTTAATAAATTGGTTACTTCGTGTTCGATACTTACCATTTTCTGCTTCCTCGATTACGTACTCTGTAAAGCAACAGAAAAAAACACGTAATTAATCAAACAGTCCTATTCAATGTATTATACTATTTTGTGTAATGTGTTAACACATCATCTACCCGTGATTATTTCGTAATTTTTGGAAGGCTAAGGATTTTTTAATAGATCCTTCGACAGCAATAGCAATTCCAATCGTAAAACAAGAACTCACCTTCAATATCGTAATCTAATAATTTCGTTTTGGATTATTATACTGGGTGTTCGACTACAGGTGGGAGAAAATTTGAAGGGTGGTTCTGCATGAGAATATAAGACGAAAATGGAGAATGAAAAAATTGTAATTTCGGCTCCATTTTTGAACTGTTATCAATCAAGAACCCGCCTAAAATGCGGCAACCTGACCAACAGAGGTGTACGTTGCTTACATCATAAAGGCGCGCGACAGTCGCGTATCATATCGAGGTTCTCGCTCGCAACCAGTGGTTAGGTTTTGACGTCACACACTTTAGCCAATAATTCGGCTAATACCGAAAATGCGTGCGAATCGGACGGTTTACACGCCGAATTCATGCCAGGTAACTTCTTGCGTGGCACACGGAATATCAGTCACTGATACGTGACTGTTGCGCGCCTCTATAACGTGCGCAACACACACCTCTGTCGGCCGGGTTGCCGCATTTTAGGCGGATTTTTAATTGTTAGTAACTAAAAAATGAAGCCGAAATCACAATTTTTTTACTCTTCAATTTCGTCTCACATTCTCATGGAGAACCACCTCTTAAATTTTCTCCCACCTGTAGTCGAACACCCTGTATAAGAGATCATTTTTAAGCTCCCTTTTAGTAGAACACGATTATTGAAAATCCTATTAATAGGTTCCCGATAGATAAACTGTTAATATCACAAGATCTTCTCTATCTAGATGTACGCTTATCTATATTTTTTGGTTCTATAAAAAGATAACGGTACATCTAGAATCAACGGTACACTAAATGGTACACTAACTATCTAGGATGTAACTTTTACCTCCCGTAAACGTGTACGGCTTCGAGGGTTGTGACCATCCGAACTCATTTCTAGCTACGAGAATCGCTTCGTACGATTCCGGCTGAAGTCCTTCGATCTCGTGTTTGACTGTGAACTGTGTGCCTTGGCCGTTCGTCACCGTCGGTTTCACAACAATCCATTCGTGTGTCCCTTTGCGACGGTACTCCAACTGCAAACAAAATTCGCCGTTCGTTACCACCAAAAAATATTTGATTTCCTTAAAAGCTCTATTTCACGATAGAATGCATTTTGATATCTCGTTTTGCACAATAAGAACTTCTTTGTTTACCTTATATTCGGTGATGGGCGAGTAGCTCTGCACCTTCCATTTCAGGATCAAACCTTTGTCAGTCCTGGTCACCTCACCGCCAAATATTGAAGCTTGTGATGGAGCACCTGAAGAGCAACAGTCTCAAGTTGAGGAAGATTATTAACAGAAGAAAAACTAGTTCGAAAGAACTAGTTTCGGACGCCATGCAATTTCTGTTTGGACACATTTTTCCATGTAACAAACAATTGACTAGCAACTCAAGGTGGTAGAGATAGGACACTCGTCTTGTACGCCTTCCTTCAGCGTTTGGATTCGATTTAATTTACAACACTGGACCAAGTTTCGAATGATTGCGGATTTTGTGCATTTACAATAAGACTGAGTAGACGAAATTTAAAACGGTGAAAGAATTGAAAGAATGTAAGAATGTCGATGTGTTATTTTTAGCTTGTTAAAATGACCAAAGCAAGAATGACAATTTTATTTGGCTCCCGTTTCTTACAAATGATGCAGGCAACTTTTACTATGCACAAAGATCCGCGAGTTATCCAAGATTAATAATGTACAATCAACACAAATACGAACTTCCAACTTTTTACTGAATCCACTGGATCCTGGCCCACACTTGTGTGCTAGTTTAACTTAGGCCTCACTTTTCCACCACGAGAATCCCTACCAGACATCCTCAAAAATACTAACAAGGAGACCGCAAACCCTTCTCGTCACAGATTTAGTTGAGATTTTGCAGAGTTATAGATTTAGTTCTCCTGGTTACGGAAATACCCCATTATAGGGGCAGACACTCAATAGTTTTCGAGATATTTGTAATTAAAGTTTCGACATGATCGTAAAAATACCAATTTAGTTCACAAAGTTACCAAGCAGCGGTGTGGCGTAGGTCGCCTTGACCCAGATTCGAATCCCTTCGTTGGTAACTTTATTTTTTTTTAATATTTCACACGTAAAAATGCATTTTGGATGCTAAATACATTTTAAATTATTTTTATTGACTAAAGGGCTAATTGAAAGTAACACTCATTATTTTACAGAAGAACTACTAGATCTATCACTATATACATAACAGACAATTATAAATTCTAAATAACAAGAAAAAAGAAAATATAAAAAATCATATTAAAACAATATACAAAAACCAATAAATAGTAATCAAAACCGTCGATGTAGCTTTCCATCTCGCTTCCTGGAGTTTGTATAATATCAATCGTACCTGAAAGCAAAGGAAGTATGATATAAAAATCTACGTTGCACAGAATAAATATACAAATCAAATACAATACTTACAATTTTTGTTATGTGCAACAATGGTACCTATCGTAAAAGCATGGAAAACATAATGTACGAAAACATTTTGCACATTGAATCAATGCGCTTTCATTGCATTAACATATTACTTTCACGTATTTCTGTTGCAAAGCAAAGTTGGTTTACATTTTCGAAAACTTCTCGTTCCGTAGATAATCCTGCAGCGAACCATGCATATCGTAGCGTAGGTTTAAAAATTGGTGCACATAGTTGAAAGTGTGTTAGGGAATGTAATTTTATAGCGTCTTCTCTGCTTGCGATTGCTTTTCCTTTTTCCAGCAAATAACTACAATTTTGTATCCTATTCTAAATTTAGAAGTGTATGACAAATTGTTATTTAGCATCCAAAATACATTTTTACGTGTAAAATATTAAAAAAAAAAAATATGTTACCAACGAAGGAAGTCGAACCTGGACCTACGGCGTACAAAGTTCAGCTCGCTACCGCTACACCACACCTTGGCAATGTTGTGAACTAAATTGGCATTTTCACAGTTATATATCGAAACTTTAATTACAAATATCTCGAAAACTATTGAGCGTCTACTAATCTATAACTCTGCAAAATCTCAATTAAATCCGTGACGACAAGGGTTTGCGGTCTCCTTATAAGACATACACAATAGATATCCGTTAGCTAAAAGATACTTACCGGTAAGGACAAAGATCTTCTCGGTTTTTCCAAGTTCATTCACCGCGACACACGTATATTTCCCAAGGTCCTCCTGTTCAGTGTGCAGAATTTTCAGAATATGATGATTCTTCTCCGTCTTCATCTCGATCTTCCCAGCCTGCGGTCGGACCTCCTTCTGATCCTTGTACCAATGCACCCTGGGCGCCGGATGCGCGTGGATCACACACGTTAGTTCTGACTCGACCTCGAGTCCAGTGTGCACCGTCTCCTTTTTCGCCTCTATTTCAGGAGCGTCTACGAAAACAAATATCAGCCATCAGGTCCGATTCCGCGCCGTTTGCGGTACGGTTTAAATATAGAGACGGTGGACCACCGCAATTCTGGAGCAAGTTTTTCGGTATGCTTACAATTCACGATGACCGTGATCAGTCCCACTGGCGGGTGCGCAGAGCCGTCCTCTGCCAAACAATGATAGACGCCGTTGCTATGCTTGCTAACGTTCCTCAGGGTCAGTTGGTTGCTGGGGTAACCATCGTTCGGGATCCTAATCGACTGTAACGAGCCAGTAAATTCAATTACCATTTTCAGGATTTTCGTAGGCAAGATGTATCTCAATCTACCTCTACAATGACTAGACCACGGATCTTTATGCGAATGAAAAGTGTTCAACCTCAGTTGCAACGGACTGGAATAAAATAAAAATTGATTTCTCTGCTTAATGGGACTCGTAGGTCGAAACTAATGTAAGAGTATTGAAATATTCGTCGAACATTTTTCCTGTTTTATGTATCTTCTAAATGCATAAAATCCGCAGTCCAGTAACTTAACCCTTAGCACTCGAATGGCGACCGTAAGGCGCCACTAAAAATTGCTGTATCATTATTCAAAATATTTTTTACATTATTAAATTTGTATGCATCTAATAAATTACTCAACATTTCAGTACTGTACGAATAAATTGCACCGTTTTCGTATGTGTAGCATGAAAAAATATATATAGAAGGGAAATATTCTAGGTCGGAAGAAATGTCTGCATTAAACGCAAGACACAGAAGCTAGATACAGATTTAATTATTTTGTCAATAATTTAAAAGAGCATGGAAGTATTCCGGCAAGATTTGTAGATTCTTCAAGTGTTTTTACAGTTTTGTATTGAATCTGACAATTTTTGTCATAAAATCCGCAGTCTAGAATACCATTAATTCTTCCTTAATCCTTCTAGTGCTCGGCTGGTTCGTTGAAGTTGAATCGTTTTTCCTCGTCGAATTCTAAAAGCAACTTTTGCAACGGTAGAGGAGTGTATCGTAACTGGAGGGAACTTACTCTTACCTTGTGGTACCATTTGATTTCAGGAGAAGGTTGTATAGAAGTGTCGCAGCCAAGGGTGATGGTCTCGCCGGCGTTCGCGCGAACAGTCTTCGCAGGGTAGACGCGGACCTTGTTGTTGTCAACCACAACCTTGTTGTCGTCAACCACAACCTTGTGCTTGATGGTGATGGGCGGTTCTTGGAGAATAGTGCACTCGTAATCATCGGACGCGTCGTTCACCGTAACGTTGTGGATCACCAGCGTGTTGTTCGGCAGCCGAACAATTCTCATGCTGTCCTTTGTCATCGGCGTCGAGTCGTAGTACAGGTTCTCGTCGTTTCGTTTCCACGTTACTGCCACGTTCTCTGCAAAAATTGCGTTCGTTCCCACGTTTAGAATCCTGCCAGCCTGTCTATGGGCCCAAAAATGTCTCTAACAGACCGTCAATTTTACTCGGAGACTCGTCGTCCATCTTCTCAGGAGAAATTACTTCAAGTATTTACATAGGAAATGAAAATGGTTACAAGAATCTTCAACGTGAAATCAACAGGTAAGTACCTGTTCCGGTAGGTAAAGTAAAAAAGAGTGTGGAATAAAAATTAAAAAAAGTAATAATAAGAAATGAAGAAATAACACCGTAAAGGTACGAATGCAGAGGCGCATTTTCGAAATTGCAAGATACGGTGCCGGAGAAGAAGATGCGAGTCGAATTGTCAGTGGTATGACTCACCTGTGTTTTTGACGGTACAAGGCAGCCAAATCGTGCTCCCATTGGTCGTGTGTATCACCTTTGCTGTGGAGACGATTTGAGGCGGTTCCTCGCTGGTTCCAGAATCGTCGTTGTCGTCAACGGTGTCATCGTATTCGGATGGTGGATCGTCATCGGGGTAGTCCTCGCCCTCGGCGCTCTTCGCCGGTTTGCACAGAGCTGGAACAAAAGAACAGTCGGGTTTAATTAGCGACCGTTCTCGCAAGGAAACACAGAGACAGCCGCTGCCGCCGCCGCCTTGGCGGTCGCGTTCCATTACACCGTTGTAACGTTCACTTTTAGCGAAACTCTGCGAATTCACGGCCCCTCGTTGCGGAACTGTGACTCTCGACTTATTTGCATAGGACACCGCGACACTCGAAGAATTTCAAAGGAAATTCGATTAATCGCGAGCTCTAACCCGCTTACAGTCCACCGTCCCCGGTACCAAGCTTTTGTTCTCCCTCTTTGTACCACGCGCAGTATCGAAGTCGATCTTCTTGCTATGCCCTTTAACATTAAAAGTGACCAGCGTTGCTTTAGAAAAATGACTAGGCTTAACTCACTCGACAAGTTCGCTGCCACCGTCACAGACACGGCAGTGTCTCCGTAATAATTGTCGCGTCGTCGCGACAGTTCTAGTAGAGGTGCTACATTCTTTGTCGTGTGCCGAACGCCGAGAAGGACAACGATTGAAAAAGAAACAGGGACCGAGGTTCGACGCTTCGACTTTCTGCTTCTCTTTAATCGCTTATTACACAAGTAATTATGATCGCAACTATATCGTGTTCGGTGTAATTTTAACACGTTCACTGCCGTGTCACCCATATGTGGGTGACGGAATTATTTGTCCGGGTTTCAAAATGAATTTTTGCGTTAATATATTCATTGTACCAAAGTTAACCCTTAGCACTCGAATGGCGACCGTAAGGCGGCACTAAAAATTGCTGTATCATTATTCAAAATATTTTTTACATTATTAAATTTGTTTGTATTTAAAAAATTACTAAACATTTGAGTACTGTACGAATAAATTGCACCATTTTCGTATGTATAGCATGAAAAAATATATATAGAAGGGAAATATTCTAGGTCGGAAGAAATGTTTCGTTTTCGAGTTAAAATGGCTTCGAGTGCAAAGGGTCAATTAGGATCTGTAAAATGCAAGAAAGTTGGGGAACTACTCAATATGATACGTTTAATTTTTTTTTCAATTTTTATGTCATTAAATAACTTACTTTGATTTTATGGAATTTTTGAGGTTTCTAGTCAAAGTGTTAAACGAGACGAATACGATGGTGAAATGGTTGCCGTTTGACTGGTTTCGTCGGTGACCCCCGAGTGGTGGGGATAAAATTTTGACGGAGATAATACTGTATGTGACCGTCACAATGTCGCAGTTCACTTGAAAATGGTCGAATCCGCTATACACGCTTTGTCGTTTAACAAGAGAAATAAACAAGAAGGTCGGTGTCACGCATCGAGCCATTTACCTGTTCAGTATACATACTCCCGATATCGCGAGCCACGAGCGTGACTCGTGTTGTTTACGTTTGGTCCGAAGGAGGTACCTCGGGTCTTGCTCGTGCTTGTTCTTTTTGGTCGAAATTTCTTACCACGAGTCTCACTCGTTGTTGTAGGACAAGGGGTTAAAGTTGTTTAAAGGTTAGCATTGCAATGCGTGTTTGAATGAAAAGATTTATTTAATTATTTCCCACGGAAAGATCCGAGTAAATTCAAGAATTGTAATCTGTACGATTTAATCATTTTGATTCGTTACAGTCTGGCATAGTATTAACTGGGAACAGTTTTGCTACTTCCGTTACTCAGAATCGCAAGTGTCCTTTATGTAACAACTGTGATACAGGTTGAGATTATTGTTCTTTAAATAGCTTTTAATAGCGACGGAGTGACCATTGTTGCGGTATCTAGATAAAAAAAGTATTGGGTAACGGGCGAATGCTGGGTAACTATTTTTCGTCGCACTTGAGAATTCTAATTATAAAATGCTATATCTTCGTCAAGTATGAACGCTGTTGCTCAAGGATATCAGAATGCTTCCCGATCTCGTGAGAATAAGTATTATTCATAATTAGATCGTTCGCTGGTTTCTAATGTATACGATTGTAATTAATATTGACGGTTTTATAATTAAATTCAGTTTACACAGTACTGGGAATATTGATTTCATCGCTCGAATATTATCAGTTGCATCTCTGCTGCTGCGAGTGTTAGGGGAATAGAGAATGAATTGGCATCATCGTGTATCAAATGTTCGGTGCATATTAATTGCAGACCCAACAAAATTTCGTTATTATATGTAACCAGTAATATTGAAATTATCCACGCGAAATCGAGTGATGCGATAAATGTGAACTAGTTGTTAAAATTATTGTACATAAGAAAATTTAAAAAAAATTGAAAACTCTAGAATTGATTAACCCTCATTATATGGTGCCCATTGTATCGAGTCTTTTCATCTAAGCACAAAGCATTAAAACATAGCAAACGTTTACATACGGACTGCTAAAGCTTTACTATATTTTTTTTATTTTACAATATCAAATACTTCACGATATGGAACCTCGCAGTAAACATTTTGTAAAGCAGCCTTCCACCATTTTACACGTCATCTTCGTCTCCTATGAATATATTAATGTTCCCCTCGAACAATGTAAACGCAAATCGCCTGTTTACTCCGATTAAATTGGACCAAACACAATTAACAATATACTTAAACTAGCCTCGCCCGGTTGGCAACCAGCTTGTATCTCCGAGCATCCTTCGACGTTCAATCCAGAATGTAATCTCATCGCTCGGCAAACGTTATCGACCTGAGACAAAGGATTGCGGGGGCGTGGTGTGGCTCAAAGCAAGGAGTAATTTAGTCCGCCTTCAAATTCGCCGGGACCTTATCAAAAGACCATTTTGAATCTGAAAATCCTTTCGGTATTGAATCGGGGACAGCGTCGCATTGCAGTAATTGTATTCATACGAATTGTAGACATTTTAATATCTCTTTACAATATTTATTCATATAGGATGCCAGGTAAACCGTAGGAGAGACGCCGAATCGCTTCAATTGTGTTTTATTTTCATGTTCCTTGGGTGCCTATGAAATCAAAATACGCACACACTGCAAAAAATCGCGTGTAATTTTTTCGTCCGTTATAGACTAATATTATCTACGACCGTGAAAGAAACACAATAAAGCGAGCATCAAATTTTATCAATGGCAATTCGCGTTGAATAGACGTTCATTCGAAGTGGCATAATCTACTGAATTTACTCTGATAAATATGCGTTCCGTCGCACATTCATAATAGAAACAACAACAACTATACGGTGATGGATCCAATTACCGTGCCTATATTAATTATACTTATTCTTGAAGCACAATGAATATTAAAAAAGAGACGTATAACATATACAGAATGTCCCAAAAGTATTTTACTTCCTTGAAAGGGGTGACTCCCGAGGTCATTCGAACTAACTTTTTCCTTTGCGAAAATATTCTCAGCTATTCACATCTTTGATTATATTTCAGTGGTTCCATGTCTACCAATCTCGAAGCATTCTAAGACAAGTACAAATATTTATTTGCCATTGCAGCCACAGTCTATATTCGTTGGTCTTGTAAAGATTCGAGAAGGGTCGAACCTGCTCCGCGCAAAATACTAGAATTTAGCAACCAACCGTTTCGGGAGTCCCGCATAAAAATTCGCATGCTCCGGAAGGTGTGCGAGGGGCCGTTCTTCTACTGGCGGGTTCGAAGTGGGTCAGATCGCGTGCTTTTGGCCGGCGAGGGCGTCCATAACGAAATCAGAAAAGTCGGGAATAAGGGAGGTTGTCCGGGGCCCGGCCGGTGACAAGTGGTTTGCCCGATCCATATTTTTCGCTAATAAGGGCGCGGTTTCTAGTTAAAGTCGAACGAACGAGAAGCCGTTGGACACACGAGAGTAAGAGAGAGAAAGAGAGAGAGAGACAGAGAGAGACAGAGAGAGGTCGACGTGCCTGAAAATGGGGTAAACTGGGTGTAGACACGCAGCCGAGGGTGTGGACCTCTTATTTCGTTCGTTCTACCGTTTCGTTACCCCACCCCGTGTCGTGTTCATTGTTCGGCGAACGGTACACCTTCTAGCACCGGACAGGCTCGAACGCACGTTGGAGAAGCATTGTTGGAAACGCGGCTATGGCGGTATTATTAGAAAACGATGTGCTTGCGCACGTTGCTGTGCTGCCCTGAAATTAAGCGCATGCCGTGCACTAGAAATCTAATTCCGACCGTCCAATGGCCCCTCCCCCGTCGTCGTCGTCGCTAGTAAATTGTGGATTTAGAAGGAAGGAATTCTAGCCGATGGTGCTCGTCGACGAAGAGATACGCGGTCATTCACGGGGTTTGAATCTCCTATGGAGAATCCAATCCGAGAAGAGGGAGGATGATCGAGAATTAGCAAGTAATCGCTAACAGATTGCGAATTTTATGGGAAAAATAGGTAGGAGCATTTTTGGAGGTGTAGAAAGGATTTCAAAGCAGCGATGTAATTATATTTTTAGCTTTTTGAAATGATTAATAGATCTCTCAAGAAAATCAAAATTGTGTCTACCTCGATTGCAACGAATTGAGGTAAAATTGAAATTTCTTTCCTTTTTTTGGTGGTTCCGCACGTGGCTAGATTTTGTCGAAATATCGTGCACATCGTTTTCACACGTATCGAGACGTAGGGTCATCGGCCCTCGGACGAGGGTCTTCGACGAATCTCGGACCCTCCGTTCATGAAGCGTACTACACATCCGCGATTATGGCAGCCGCGAGCAGAGTCACGTAAGGATAACGTGGCAGGTATGACGTGTACCATTCGTGACAGAATCGCGAGCGTGAATCGGGTCCTTTTTTTGGCGATGCCGGGGAGTCAGCGAGATGACATCACCGCCCGTAACGCGCGTGTGCCTAATGCAAAACGGTTTTGCGGTTTTTCAGGCACGTCCGTTATTCTTTCGTGTGTAGGCTAGCGGCACCGGCTGAATCCCAATGCAATGGTGGCCTAGCCTTCTCCGCTTGTAAAGGACGGACGATCCTCTCTTTCCTCTTTTCCTTCCTCCTCCCATTTCGCAAGACCTCCCTGATGAAGCTGCGGCCAGTTCTTGCGTCGTACCTTTATTGCATTTACTCGGATACCTGGTTTATGATGCATCGCGCATTGCCGAGCGTCTTCCCATTCACCTTGGACGCCTGTGCCGAGGATGTATAGATCGGATGTACGCGGCTTTCAGACGTCCCACCTTTTGTCCGGCGAAATGGGACTGCGGCCCCGCGAAAAATCCGCGGATTTAATGCGCTCGTAACTTCAGAAGCCCTCTTCTCGGAAGCAGGGGTCGCTTGGAAAATTCAGTCAAAGCCGCGAATACTTCGCTGACTAGGTGATTCGTTTTCTTTTTAAACTCTTTAGACTCTTTCCTCCCTTCCCGTGCCATTTAGCTCGACGAAATCCGGGCTCGAACGGTAGGGCTGAACGTGCGGTAAACGGACCAGAGTGATGCTCGAAAACAGTTGCAATACTAGCCGAAATGTAAATACCTGTGACATAGTGTCATTTGTAAATCATTCCGGAAGTCTGACTCGTGATGTTTACGTTTGGGCCAAAATCTTCATCACAAGACTCGTTGAAGTACGGGAAGGGGTTAAACGAGTTCATTTTGTTTTACAATTTTGGAGTTACAATGCTACAGAGAAGGAAAAGGAACAGACTTTTCGGAAATTTTGCACTCGAAGCTATTTTAACTCGAAAACGAAACATTTCTTCCGACCTGGAATATTTCCGTTCTATATATTTTTGTCATGTTATACATACGAAAATGGTGCCATTTACTCGTGCAAGACTGAAATGTTTAGTAATTTATTAAATGCAAACGAATTTAATAATGTAAAAAATATATTGAATTTTTAGTGGTGCCTCACACTCACCATTCGAGTGCTAAGGGTTAAGTTTGAAAAAAGAATGGATATAAACACAGGTCTTAACGTTAGGCTCCACTATAAACATATCAACGTTTAGGGGTAGATTGTGATCCATTTTACGCAGAGATTTCATAAAGAGTCTTTGCTCAACACGATTTAAAATTTCGATGATGATGTATTTTTGCGGACGTTTCCTTCACCCTATCGCTCTAATAATGTTGGTGCCGATGTGACCCATCATCGGGATTGCCAATACCGTTGAGTGGAATTTGTGTGTGTTAGGATTTGATATTTTTCCTGTGTGATTCGTATAAACAAAATTCAATCTAAAATTCCAATTAAACAGGTCTTGGCACCAGACGTTCACCTAACCAGATCAGCTGGTAACGAATGTGTTAATTTCACTTGGAAGCAGGTCTCCTAATTGTTACTGCAATTGTGAATACTTTTGGGTGATCACGCGTCTTTCTTCTTAACCTCTACGAAAAATGTACAATCAATGAAATTCTGAAAACTATTAAAAACTAATAAAATTCTCTTCATTTTTAATAACTCATTAAACTCATTACGCGTTCATAAGAACTCGTTAAACATGTTTTCCTCAACAAGTTGTGGAACGATTGCACCGAGATATTGAACATCTTCGAGTTCGTGTCGATGTCAGATACAATACTACGTTGGACATGTTATGAATTGTCGTTCCAGAAAAGTGAATATGACCTTCGATTTTTTCTCGAAAAAATTATATTTTCAAAGTGTATTCGTGAATCCATCAAATTGAAACACAATTATCGGGACATTAGAGACCTCGTAGGCGAAGGAGTGGCTCGCACCGCCGTCGATTCGCCTAATTAAAATCGATATTCGAAATCAATTTAAAGCCGCGGCGATAACAGCGGTAATCCCGGGAGGCATTACGTTCAATTTCCGCGGTGAACGTCGGGAAACCGGCGTCCCAGGGAAACTTAATTTCAATTGGACACGCGAGCCCGCGACAGAAGAAGGACGCCGAGCGTGTCCATGGGGTGAGAGTAAATTGAACAATGGGACATCGTGGCGTCTTTTCTAGGTCGTCGCCAGGGGAGTCCACCGCCGACACCCTTGGACAGGGGTTGCAAGCTAAGTAGAAACAGAACTACCGACACGTGGTGGCCAGCCATTAACCCAGATTCATAGGTCATTCTCGGTTTAATCGTACCTCCTAGTTCGACACGCTGCTAAATGCGCTTTCGAGCTAAAATACTTTCGCTCCTATTGAATGCCTCAACAATATTCTGATCACAGCGATGCTGCGAGAAGTGTAACCATTATTTTTTCTATACAACTCCTTTGTGGTTAATTATTTCTTTGCGCAATAAAACTGGGGAAATGCAAATTTTCTAAGTTGAGCGAGGTTTAATTTGTAAAAATTTGGGGGCGTATCAGAGTCACTGGATCAGTTCATAAAATTGGGGTTATACAAATTTTCTAAGCTCAGTGAGGGTTAACTTGTACAAATTTGGAGGTGTATCAGTGGATCAGTTCATAAAATTGGGATAACAAAAATTTTCTGAGCAGAGTCAGGGTTGATTTATAAAAATTTAGGGGTGTGTAGGAGTCAGTGGATCAATTCGTAAAAGTGGGATAACAAAAATTTTCTGAGCAGAGTGAGGGTTAATTTGTTCAAATTTGGGAGTGTATCAGAGTCAGTGGATCAGTTCATAAAGTTGGGATAACAAAAATTTTCTGAGCAGAGTGAGGGTTGATTTATAAAAATTTAAGGGTGTGTAGGAGTCAGTGGATCAGTTCATAAAAGTGGGATAACAAAAATTTTCTGAGCAGAGTGAGGGTTAATTTGTTCAAATTTGGGGGTGTATCAGAGTCACTGGATCAGTTCATAAAATTGGGATAACAAAAGTTTTCTGAGCAGAGTCAGGGTTGATTTATAAAAATTTAGGGGTGTGTAGGAGTCAGTGGATCAGTTCACAAAAGTGGGATAACAAACATTTTCTGAGCAGAG
Organism: Halictus rubicundus; assembly: GCF_050948215.1. NCBI lineage: Eukaryota > Metazoa > Arthropoda > Insecta > Hymenoptera > Halictidae > Halictus > Halictus rubicundus. Next base: position 6,241,379 of record NC_135151.1, read on the forward strand.
TGAGGGTTAATTTGTTCAAATTTGGGGGTGTATCAGACTCGCTGGATCAGTTCATAAAATTGGGATAACAAAAGTTTTCTGAGCAGAGTCAGGGTTGATTTATACAAATTTAGGGGTGTGTAGGAGTCAGTGGATCAGTTCACAAAACTGGGATAACAAACATTTTCTGAGCAGAGTGAGGGTTAATTTGTTCAAATTTGGGGGTGTATCAGAGTCACTGGATCAGTTCATAAAATTGGGGTTATACAAATTTTCTAAGCTCAGTGAGGGTTAACTTGTAAAAATTTGGAGGTGTATCAGTGGATCAGTTCATCAAATTGGGATAACAAAAATTTTCTGAGCAGAGTCAGGGTTGATTTATAAAAATTTAGGGGTGTGTAGGAGTCAGTGGATCAGTTCGTAAAAGTGGGATAACAAAAATTTTCTGAGCAGAGTGAGGGTTAATTTGTTCAAATTTGGGAGTGTATCAGAGTCAGTGGATCAGTTCATAAAGTTGGGATAACAAAAATTTTCTGAGCAGAGTGAGGGTTGATTTATAAAAATTTAGGGGTGTGTAGGAGTCAGTGGATCAGTTTACAAAAGTGGGATAACAAACATTTTCTGAGCAGAGTGAGGGTTAATTTGTTCAAATTTGGGGGTGTATCAGAGTCACTGGATCAGTTCATAAAATTGGGATAACAAAAATTTTCTGAGCAGAGTCAGGGTTGATTTATAAAAATTTAGGGGTGTGTAGGAGTCAGTGGATCAGTTCATAAAAGTGGGATAACAAACATTTTCTGAGCAGAGTGAGGGTTAATTTGTTCAAATTTTGGGGTGTATCAGAGTCACTGGATCAGTTCATAAAATTGGGATAACAAAAATTTTCTGAGCAGAGTCAGGGTTGATTTATAAAAATTTAGGGGTGTGTAGGAGTCAGTGGATCAGTTCACAAAACTGGGATAACAAACATTTTCTGAGCAGAGTGAGGGTTAATTTGTTCAAATTTGGGTGTATCAGAGTCACTGGATCAGTTCATAAAATTGGGGTAATACAAATTTTCTAAGCTCAGTGAGGGTTAACTTGTAAAAATTTGGAAGCGTATGGGAGTCATAATCAGTTCATAAAATTAGAGTGTAATCATTTTCTGAGCAGAGTAAGGATTAATTTTTAAAAATTTGTGGGTGGGTATCCGAGTCGATCAGTTCATAAAATTGGGGTAATAAAAATTAACTGAGCAGAGTGAGGGTTAATTTGTAAAAATTTAGGGGTGTATAGGAGTCAGTGGGTCAGTCAGCAGGACTTAGCACGCCACGCTATAAAGGGATCACGACATCCCAGCACTGTATGCTTACGTGACCGGCCGTGGTTATGATGAAGACGAGTATTTACCCGGGAGTACGGTTTCGCGGCCGGTTATACTGCGCAACCCCTATACATCAAACAGGGAGATTGTAAATTAGCCGGGAGATCAGGTGGAGGCGATCTATGTGTATGCGGCTATATGAAATGTCAGGGTGCCTCTAAAGGGTGCAATTACCTTGGGGATGCAGACAGCGGAGCGATTTATACTGCGGGCAAATACGATTTTATTCTCCCGTCATCAGCTTCAAGGAGCAATTTATGCGTCCTTTACAAGCGAACTGCGGATGTTCATGAATTTACATTAATTACGGACGGGAACGGCTCAATAGAATCTGAAGCGCTGTTTGATTCAATGTCGTCTTCGCCTCTGTGTCCGCAGGCATCAATTATTTGTTTCGGGCAAGAAGTATTTTATTTTGTGTAGGTATCTTTGGTCCAGTCATGAGGGATTATTCTAAAGATTATGTTTATGAATTTACACTAATCAGAAACAACAAAGGTTTAATAGAACGTAAAGATTTCAGTGTTGACATTTTTCTCTTGTACCGATCACGTTTACGAATGAAATAAACCAAAAAACTATTTAAATAAAAAGAAATTTTTAATATACCATGTTTCTAAGACGGACTAAAAAGTAAAAAATAATTTCCCTCTAGGGTCAGATTATACTAGGCAGGTAAGACGCTGAGGGTCTATAAACGCTAGATGCAAAAACAGTCTGTCGACAGAATTTGTTTACCCTGTTTTTGTATCTAGTATCTAGTATTTTTTACTTTGTTCCGAACAGACAAACAGACAGACAAGAAAGCGAGCTAATAAAAACGTGGTAAGAAAAAGATGATGATTTCATTCAAATCTCAGTCAAAGCACACTTCATCCTCCAAGATTGTTAAACACGCAAAGATTAAGCATTATTACCGAGGAACACGAGGTACAGAGATAAAAGCCTAACAATAGAAGATACATGCTTCATCCAGTTACGCATCAATCGGAAGATAACTCGAGATAAGAGTAAATTTGTCTCTTGTTCGCAATTCGCGCGTAATTAATGTAGCGGAACAAAATGATCGAACGCTGCAGCAAACGCAAGATGATCGACACGATCTAACAAGATATCGTTGGAACTCACAGTGCAATGTAACCTTTCGTTCCAAGATCGCAATCGATACCGCATATCGATGAGGAACAAGCAATTAAGATTTATCGACGCAACCAACATTCCCGGCGTTTTATAAAGTGTCGAGTTACAAGAGAGAACCGATGGTATAGCCGTTGCGATTTCTCTCGGGGACTTGGTGAGCATAGTTACTGCTCGGGTTCTAAGAATTTTCATTGGGACCGGCCACAGGCTACCACCGTTTACCTACGATGCTATCTTCTGGGTAATCCCATAGTGGTATGAATCATTGACGGAAAAAAATGCCAGGTGCACCTGAACATGGACCTTTCTGACGACTTCATGGCAGTTGTGGATGTAATCATTTATATTTGTACCTATCAATATTTATTTTACGCACAGTGCTCCTCCCGGACGAGCGGGAAAAACGAAGGGAAAACGATTTGCTGAAGTTTGACAATGTTTGAGCTGTTATAACCTCGTAAAAAAGAATCGTACAAAAATGAATCTGGACTCATTTTAAAGATTGAAGCATCTACTTTCGCAATGCGTTATTCATTTTCTCGTAAGATATTTGTACATGATGATGGAAAACTGAAGAGACGTTTCTAATAATAAATGTTGCAAATTAAAACGTCTCTAAAAATGTTGCACGTTCTTTTTATAAGTTAGATGAATTCTGTGACCAGATTTGTACATATGTTACCAAAACAAGTTCAAGCACACACAACAACGAACAAAATGAAACATTAAGAACAGGTCAACTTCGATAAATATGTTCAAGATCCATACCGACTCGTCAATCTTTCTCCCTAATTTTCTCTTATTCCACATCATCTCAGCTTCAATTTGAGTCTCATTGCTGTATCTGAATTCCACCAAAAGATCTACGATCTAGTCACAAAAAATGTTTCCATCGCGCGTAAATTCCTCTTCGTCGGAAGCAACGCGTTTAACGGCGAGCACCGCCTCCATTTTGCGAACAGTTTCCACGAAATCGTCCGAACGATCCGTTTGTAAATTAAAACGGCGACGAACGTGTCACGAGGAAACCGAAGCGCGGACGTCGAAGAAGCTCTGTCATCGTAGCTTTCGTCAATAACACGGAGATCTTATTTAAATGTAAATTTCGATTCGTGGTATTCGAATTTGCTAGGATTTACGGCCGCGGATCGTTCGACGCCACGCATGATTCAATTAACCCTCCGAGACCCTCACGGGACGACCGTCTCGTAAAATGCGCCGGGAAGACTCACTCGTTAGCCGGGGACATGTGCTTCACAGCACTTGAGATCTGATGGATGTGTCGCGGAATTATTCCCACTGTTATTGGCTGTTTCGCTATTGTCGCATCCGCGAGGTTCAACAGTCGAAGAACGTGGACCGTGTTTCTTCCATGGTTCCTTCGGTAAACGGTTAGGTTCGAGTTAACTTCACAAAGGATTTCTTTTCAAAAATGTCTCCTAGCGACGTACTAATCAAATATTTCTGCACAAATTCGAAAATTCGTCTGCACTACAAAAATACGGAGTGGTCTATTCAAATCAAGACTCCGTAGATTCGCGATAAGGTAGAGTGACCACGTTACCGACAAAAATAGGGGAAAAATGGTTTCACGTGCCTCGAACTTTCGTCCTTATATGAGAATATTTTTCGCTGGGAAAGGGCTCGTTCGAAAGAGGAAGGTTCAATCTAGCGCGCGCTGGTCATGAGCCGACGAGATCATGCAGATATTTGGTAACATAAGCGTTAGAAGTAGGCCAAAAATTGACGATGTGCATGCCGTGGCATCCAAGCATTTTTATGCCATTGGATGAGTTTTCTGGATGAAATCGAGAGTAGCGGTTGCTAGAAAATATGTCCAGCTACAAATTGAGCTATATTTTATCTCTGCGAAATAAAACCAAAAACGTGAATGCCCTGGCGCCTCTTCTCTATTTGTTTTCAGAAATTATTCTGGATAATTTTCAATTGACTTACTCGTTGGGAATAAAAATATGCGTTGGAACTGCGAAACGATCGAATTATCGAAGCGTCGTTTAGCTTCTTAAGCGAAACAAGATTTGTTGATCTGATTTCCGGAGTATTTCTCCGTGAGGCTCGCAGACATCGAATCACTTTAGTCCGAGAGACAGAAAATGTCCACGGAAACGAGTAGGAAGAGGCAGCTTAACGATCTCGGACTATCGATCGTGTCTTCCTCCCCCATGGACAAAGTTTGTTTGCCCTGACAAACATTCCCCTCCGCGAGGATGTCGTCGCACTGTGGGAGAAAGTCGACGTGTTATTGATGCATTAGGCGCATTAACAGAAACCGATCGTTGTTCTTCATCGATGTGATTATATTGGGCTGCCGATCTTTATGGAAAATAGAAATTGTCTACATAAATTGTACAGCACACGAGCCAGATAGAAACGTGATTCTTCTTTTAATGATATTCCTTAATGAATACATTGATATTTTTAAATTCTTTTAATCCACAGATTTAGATTGCGCTCACTCGGTGTTGTAACAAATGCATAAAATCCGCAGTCAAGTGACTGTATCTCTTGTCATCTACGGGTAGAGAGACTGACATGCTGCATCCTACACTTTAGTTATCAAACGTCAATCGAAACCGTATATGGTTGAACGGTAAAAGCTACGCTTTCTACGTAAAACAAGGACACGAGAAGGAGCTCGCAGGTGAACCGCAGGTCAGAAAATGCTGACGAAAATGTTAATAAATCCAGCTCGATGAAACTGAACAAGCAAAAATCGAGCACAAGCACCATTTCGAGCAACCGAGCAACCATCCTCCGGAAGATCGTCCACAACTTTACGTCCGACAAAGGTTTTCCAACAAAAAAATTACAAAGTACTCTCTAAAACGTGCCTTTTCAAACCCAACAACATTTTTGTCATGAAGTCTTACAGTTTCCGAGAAAAAAATTCCGAAAAGAAACGGCCTAGCGCGCTGCTAACACCAGAACTACCGAGCCCGACAAAATGGCGGATTTCAGATGTTCTCTTTTACAATTCGTGAAGTTACAGAAATATTTTCTTGGGCAATTTTTTAGTGTACTCGTTGGTTCAAGTACACGTTATCGCAAAAATCCTATGAAATCTGAATGAATTAAATCCTGTTATTATTATAGAGGGACATACGTCAGTCTCATTTAGAGCTCGATAGTGTCGATGGACGATCTTATCAGCGCGTTAATCGTCGTTTTACAGAAACAGGGCGTGTTCTCGAGGAAAGTAACCAAGAGAGTCGGAAAGTCCCCTCGGATATTAACATTCAGAATTTATCCTTCGAAGGCTGAGGTTGACAGCGCGTTCGATGGATCACGAATGTTGAATGGGTGACGTCAGCCCTCGCATTCCCTCACGCCTTAATGGTTATTATTGCTAAGGGGCACGCACTCTTATTCCGAGAGGCAGGCCCTCTCGTTTTCACGTACACGTTCCGCGTCGCTTATGTGCGGGTCGGGTTTTGCATCGATGTTCGTGCGCGTCGGTAAACATCTCTTGGTCGGTGCCCGCTTGTAAAATACCACGAAAAGAGGTGGGAGCCGGGTCCGATCGTGGCCCGTGGAATGTGCAACACGGCGTGCACCGTTCCGTGAGCCGTTTTATGCATGTATGCACGCGTGTTCCTACAGGGATAATAAAACGGGGAGTGCCATTGGCCGAAATGACCCCCGGCGATGCAACATACCGGCAACACACCACGACCCCCTAAAACTTAAAACGTAACCGGTGTCCGCTCTCCGAGGAATCGTGAGGTCACCGGTGCAGCACGTCCGACACGGTTTCACCAAATGCTAAATATCGGGGACAATGGTTTTTTAAACGGTGTTTCGTCACGATCGCGAAATTCTGTCGGCTCTCGTCGCCATATATGGCTCGCGCGCTTTTCAAACTTTCGATCTCTCCAGCTGCCTGGCAAGTCGTTTGTCATTTTTTAGAAGAAACCGAAAACTTATATTGTATATATTCTCCGACGGTTACATATCGATAACAGAGAAATCGAATTTTATTTCAGTTTAGCAGAAATGAATGCATGTTTGGAAGATTCTACACCACGATTCTGACTCGATATTACAGGGCAAGAGGTCAACAAACATCTTCAAGAATCGCTCATTTCACGCGGCCTCCGCACATCGAACCTAACAAATTGATCGTCACCGACGAACATTCTAATTGCATAATCATACCAATCGTGCCAATTCTTGAAGAACATAGCTTGTGGCTACGGTCGTTTTTCATGTGCCACGAAGACGCTTTATAGCTCGCTCTAAAAACTTTATGGCGACCATTAGAATTCGCCCAGGTTCTATTCTCGCGCATTTACTTTCCACCAAGGAATTTTCCCTAGTCGTTACTTATAACTGACTCTAATCCTGTTCTCTGATGTTACAAATGTATATTAAATATGTTCGGTGTTCGAATAGAGTGTCCCATTCTGTGATCTCCGCTTTATTCCCGCTCTGTCCCCCGAATTCGAAAATATCCGCGAGGATTCTCCGGCACAGCTGCTGACACACTTTTCGCTTGTTAGCGGGTTGCTCCTAGGCTCGAGTCAGCGAGGAATTTCTTGTTACTCGATATAATCTCTCTTTACCTGGATGCATCGTTCGATGCAAATCGTTTGGAAATGATCGACGAGTAGTCAAAGCTTCAGGCGTAAACGAATTGCTCTTAGAAATTAATTTACAGGTACATTGTACCATGTTTCTTTACTATTTTTGCTCGTTGCTGAACCGGTGAACGCATCATGACTTCTGTGCTTATGATCATAATGAATAGATAAACTCACTGAAATTATTACTACGAATGTGGCGCATTTGTGACAAAAATGGTTGGGTGTTGTGGTGTTATTTGAATGCAAAAATTAAAAGAATCTGAGAGTGTCAACGCATTCTTTATAACTAGACTGCGGATTTTACGCGTTTATGCATAAAATAATAATTGAGTGTGTGTGTGCTATTTGAACGAGTGAAAAGATTAAATGAATTTAAGAACAATTATTTAAAAAAATTATTTCCAATTTTTTAAGATGATTAAGAGAAGAAATAAATTTCTATTTTGCTCCTGTCTCTTGCAACTGACGTAGAAAAATTTTATTTTGCATAAAGATCCGCAGTCTGCTTATAACTTAGTAAACCTACAAAAGGAAGAAACGAACTCCTATACGGTTCTTCTATCTTGCAATTATGATGCAAAAATTTTCATTTCGCATCCGCGGTCTAATCATTGCAGAAAGAAACGTACGCAGCAGCTCCTGTCCGTTGCAATTGATGAAGACAGACTCGCTAAAATTCTAACCAAAAGAAGGAACATTCCTAACACTGTGTATTTGTGCTGCATTTTTCCAGCGCGTTGAATCATTTCCTTCGAAACGAAGGCAGAGCTAGTCAGACAATTAATATAATTCGTCTTAACGACAACGCCTAAGCCGAAGGGCTTCGTCTCGATGACTGATGGTCCAGTTCTCACGGCGTCGTATTTCAATCGTTGCGACACGTTCCTCGAGCGTAGACGAGGAGTCTTTCCCTTTTTCCCCGGAGCTAATGAATTGCGTCAGTGTTTTTCGTGGCCGAAATCGAATGGGGAGACTCCGACGTGTATTCCCGAGGACAGCGGGAACTGTACAAATCGTTTGAATTGCGCAACAATGCGAACGAATCGAAATAATCGCGCGCAATCGCAGGCTGCACGGTGCGAGAACTATACCGTGAAAATAACCAACTGCAAAGGATACATAGAACGAAATAGCGAAAGGGACGGGGTTAGGCCATTGGCAGCGTGCCAAACGGGAAGATAACGTGGGATCACAGATGGTCTCGATGCTGAAGCTGAAGACGAGGCTGAAGGGAACCACGGAGCAGCCTCGCCTTGCCGGCCAGGATTTTTATGAAGTCCAAAGCGGCCTGATTTAGACGCAGCTCGTGGCGGCTGCAACCTCCATTCGTTTCTCTCTTTCTCTTTCTCTTTCGGTGTCTTCCTCCTTCCGTTTCTATTCCGCTTTCGTTCCGACTCCAGGAACAGCTAGACGCCGTTTGCTCTAGCGATGGGATCAAGTTCAATATGTACCCTATCGTTCGTTTAACTTCGGATTAGTTGAATGTGACTCTCGAGATCTGAGTAAACCGCGGCGGACCGTGACCCTTCCAAGGACTTGGATACGTATCGAGGTGTGTGCGAAACCTTGCTGGATCGGCAGGATTCGTGAACGGTGGGGAGACGCTTTGTTGGTGTGCCGCGTGGAAACGTGCCTTTGATTTGTTGTGTTGCGTTGTGATAGACGTGAGCGTTCTCTATCTCGACTAGTGTATGCAAACAGGGACTCTTCGGACACTGGGTCAATAAAGGAGATTGCCAAAGGCATACACTTGACCAGACAAAATTGTTCGTAGCATAGAAATAAGAATATTTTGTGTAGCGTGTAATGAATCGAATCTTTATGCACAATAAAACTTTGTTGCAATGATTCCAAGACAATAGAAATAGAAATTTATTCCCCTCTTTAGTGGTCTTGTTCAGTTGTAACAATATTCTTAAATTCTTTCAATCTTTCTACTGTTTGAAATTTTTTTATTAAGCTATAGATCCCCACATGGGCTCATTTTATCATTCTGGGCCTAAACCTTGGTTTGCTCTCCTCAGGCTCTCTACTGTTTGAAATTACACCCACCCATTTTATGCATTAATGACAGTAGGTGGGTACACTAAAAACATAGTAAGGTAATAAAAGATTACCTAAATCTTCAAACAGTCGCATTAATATACACTGCAAAATTATTATACTCTACAACCACTGGTTAAAATGATTGTGTCCTATACCACGAAAAATATAAAGACAATTGTATGTGTTTAAACAACTCTGCAAATTAATTCTATTATTAAAACTTCACCACAGTACACTATAGGCACATTTGAAGAGTCAACAAAATGGCAGTGAAGAAACTTGCAATACAATCTATAAGAAGCATTGAGCTAGTTCAAAATTAATTGTAGACATCGCTGTTGCTAGCGATGACGACATTCTTTTTATCTTGTTTCGACGAATTATACTCGCGATCTGCTCGGTCCCATCACTACCCAGCTCCGATTTCACAGCATCTACACTGTGTACGCTAGCCCGGTTGCATAGGCCCGGGAAATAATTCACCGTCCAAAGATAAATTCCACGTGGAATGTTAACAAACAACCACCCTGGTACTTTTCTCTAGAATTGATCACACGCGGTCGGAGCATAATGAAACCATGCCACGAGGGTTGCACGACGTTGTCGGTTTTGACAAACAGCGAAACTCTTTATGTGCGTGTGTGTGTGTACGTTTGCTCCCTACCTTGTGTGTGATTCTGGGAATAATGGTAATCGGAACGGATCGTTTTCTTTTTAAGCTAAACGGGGGACGGTTCGAGATTAGAATGTGTTTTGATTAGACGCAGGCTTTCGATACGGTGCGTACTACACTTACTTAGCAAAGAGTCAGATTACTTCCTTACGCGGAAGCAGAGATTTGTTAACGGGCCCTCATAGTTAATAGATCTTTGCGCAAAATAACAATGTGTTGTAAGAGTTACAGACAGCAGGAGTCAAATCAAGAAATAAAACAGCGATTTATATATATATTCAACTTCCTTCTAAACATTTGCTGAACTAATGGGTTCCACGGTGCAATATTTAACCATTTGAAGTCATATTGGCGATAGAACCATGTATTTATTTATAGGATTCAGCTTCCTCAAGAAGATATTCCCAACATTTTTAGGTGTAAAAACATTAATGGATCTTCGTAAGTTAATAGATCCGCTTAGCTATCATTATGAAGCTCCGAATTAATTATGAAATAATTATAACAGGGAGGTATGGCGATAGTAAAAGCGACCATTGTCTATCCTGTTTCCTTGGCAAGGATCGAGAAATTTTTATTCAAATCTGTTCCAGAGGCGCATGATTCTTTTTTTTTCCGCAGTAAGGAAGAGAGCCGCGAGCAAAGCGGAGTATTAAGAGCAAAAGGGAGTTATGGTGAGTAGCAAAAAGGGACAGTTTCGCGCGCGGAGAAGACCGCTGTGCGTAAAAACTTTCTTAATAGGTTGAAACGACCGCGGGTTCTCAAGGCTCTCGGTTTATGCCGGCGAGCAGGATGTGGTAATTATTTGCTGGCCGCGTACTCATCTTGCGCTAGTAGGCGAATGTCAACAGTTTATCACTCTTTGTGTAAACGGTGACTACCGTGACCGTGCGCGAGACGAATATGGGAACAGATGACTCGGTCTATCAAGAATTCACGGCCGGCGACGATTTATTTGACGAACGTTTACCGGGTCAAGTGCCGTTCCTTCTTCCTCGAGACTGAACATCGTTGTTCAATTTTAAACATCTCTCATATATCCTACACCCTTTGTTGACGATCTCAGTGTGAGACGAAGAATAAATTTACCGTTTACCATTTTTGCTCAGTTCTATTGTACCGCATCTCTCGACAATTTCAATCTAATAAGATGTAGAAGGATAAATGGCACTGCAGTTGTAGCATTTTAAAATGATCGAGCTTACCATTCTTGCTCAGCTGTATTCTATGGTGTCTCTTGATAATTTCAATTCAAGAAGAAGCAGAAGAGTAAATGGCACTGGAGTTTTAGCATTTTAAAATGATCGAGCTTACCATTTTTGCTCAGCTGTATTATATGGTGTCTCTTGATAATTTCAATTCAAGAAGAAGCAGAAGAGTAAATGGCACTGGAGTTTTAGCATTTTAAAATGATCGAGCTTACCATTTTTGCTCAACTGTATTATATGGTGTCTCTTGATAATTTCAATTCAAGAAGAAGCAGAAGAGTAAATGGCACTGGAGTTTTAGCATTTTAAAATGATCGAGCTTACCATTTTGGCTCAGCTGTATTATATGGTGTCTCTTGATAATTTCAATTTGAGAAGAAGCAGAAGAGTAAATGGCACTGGAGTTTTAGCATTTTAAAATGAACGAGCTTACCATTTTTGCTCAGCTGTATTATATGGTGTCTCTTGATAATTTCAATTTGAGAAGAAGCAGAAGAGTAAATGGCACTGCTGTGGTAGCATTCTTTTCAAGTTTACCATTTTCGGTCAACTACGCATGGTTCACAAAAGTTCGCCGAAGACGTTGAAGACCGAGAAAGAAATATTCAAATATTTTACGGTCTACAGCTTCGCGTAGGTAGCCTTTCACCGTGAATGAAGAGAGAACAACGCGACACGAGAGTACACCCTTATAGTTCAGGGCATAGTTCACCCTTCCCAGCGCCATTCAGAGAGATGTACAACGAGATTTGATAATACGACACCGAAAAACACGAGAGGGAAACCAATCAAGGGTTTCTACAGCGTGTAGATCCTCGCCCTCTCGGTGAACAACGAACTTGACCCATGGGGAATCGATCGTGTAATCCGGTCACGTGGACATTTAACCCTACGCACGTCCCCCCGCATCTAATACTTTCCCTTGTTTGGAAACGACGTTTCTGGGAATCGTGTCCCGTACAAACCAAACCCACGCACGTATCTCAATCTCTCGTAACCGTCGCGTCGCGTCGCGTCGCGTCGACCTGATCATATGCGCCTCTCTGAACCCATAAAACTTTCTATATCTACGAATTATACGGAAATTTTACCGGTGGTCCCGCTCCGAGATTTATAACGCCTACTCGTGGCACGCGCGGATAGATTGCCTCCCGCGTGTCCTCAGCCTGAAAATTGATCTACACCACTGGATCAAACGAGAACACTTGTGCGCCGTCTTCAACCCTTTGCACCCAAAGCAACTTTAAAATGAATTCCAATTTTTAAATTAATTCCAAAATCAACACGTTTCTTTCAACCTAGAACATTTTCGTTCCATGCAATCTTTTTGAATTCATGCGTGCGAAATTGAACCTGTTTTCTCAAAGAATACTAGAATTTTTAGCAATTTGTAGAATACAGACGAATTTAATAATATAAAAATGTTTACTGGCGCCTCAGAGTCAGCATTCGAGTGCAAAGGATCCATTTCTCGAAGGGTTTATAGAATATCTGAATGAAACAGACACTGTCGTAATTGTTACGGCGCAGTAAGTAGGTTTAAATTAATTCCAAAATGAACACGTTTCTTTCAACTTAGAACATTTTCGTTCCATGCAATCTTTTTTAATTCATGCGTGCGAAATTGAACCTGTTTTCTCAAAGAACACTAGAATTTTTAGCAATTTGTAGAACACAGACGAATTTAATAATATAAAAATGCTTACTGGCGCCTCAGAGTCAGCATTCGAGTGCAAAGGATTCATTTCTCGAAGGGTTTATAGAATTTCTGAATGAAACAGACACTGTCGTAATTGTTACGGCGCAGTAAGTAGGTTTAAATTAATTCCAAAATCAACACGTTTCTTTCAACCTAGAACATTTTCGTTCCATGCAATCTTTTTTAATTCATGCGTGCGAAATTGAACCTGTTTTCTCAAAGGACACTAGAATTTTTAGCAATTTGTAGAACACAGACGAATTTAATAATATAAAAATGCTTACTGGCGCCTCAGAGTCAGCATTCGAGTGCAAAGGATCCATTTCTCGAAGGGTTTATAGAATTTCTGAATGAAACAGACACTGTCATAATTGTTACGACGCAGTAAGTAGGTTTAAATTAATTCCAAAATCAACACGTTTCTTTCAACCTAGAACATTTTCGTTCCATGCAATCTTTTTTAATTCATGCGTGCGAAATTGAACCTGTTTTCTCAAAGGACACTAGAATTTTTAGCAATTTGTAGAACACAGACGAATTTAATAATATAAAAATGCTTACTGGCGCCTCAGAGTCAGCATTCGAGTGCAAAGGATTCATTTCTCGAAGGGTTTATAGAATTTCTGAATGAAACAGACACTGTCATAATTGTTACGGCGCAGTAAGTAGGATCGGAAGGTAAACGGTGGTCCAGCGACGTTCAAAGAAGTCGAAGACACCTGAAGCACCGGCTAAGTGTCATTGAATGATGATCCAAAGTGTCGCCAAGCGACGGGAGAGGCAGTCAAAGGTCTTGTAGGGAGATCCAGGGGTATAAAGGATCTCGAGGGGCCTCTCCAAGGGAAACTAAGGGCCTTATGCTTGCTCTATAGAAGCTTAAGAATGCACAAAGGCATTCGAGGTCCCGACTGAAGGTCCCACCAAATGATCTCGCAAGACGTGCTATGAAGCGATGTTCATCTTGTAATTTCTTTATTTAGTATTTCACCCACTCGTGAGCGGACTCCCTTCTCGCAACCGGTTAAACTAATGCTTTAATCATGTTCTGCACGAATTTCCAACTTCCAATCAAGCGAGTGTTAACTCCGGGACCATAAAATTCGTTTCGAAGCGTAATCCGCCCACGCGCTTCGATTGTCCCTTGAGCACAGACCTTAAAGCCCTATGGGTGTCCTATAAAACCGAGGTATCAACGATTTAGAGAGCTGATCTTCAAGGCAGGGCCCGCTCGCGCAGCCCTCCGGGGTGTCACTTTCCAATCCTCGCCATTGATCAAGGAGCAAAGGAGCGTGTGCACGGGCCGGGAGATCTTCATGGTGGCGATTAAACAGTCGTTAAACGGTGAGTCAGAGAGCTCGAGGCGATCGTGTCGCGAGAAGAATACAAAACGAGCCGGGCTATACAGCGGATGGTATCCACACGGTCGGTCGACTGACCAGGGCGTAGCCATGAATGCGATTGATCGACCGCAAGGTATACGTGTGTCCCTTAGACATTTTTGTATAGCTACCGCGCCGCAAAGGAGCGCGTCCGCTGACACGTCCGACGCCCCGTGTAATGGCATTATCTTCTTCATTACCATCGGTACAAAAGGCCAGCGAGGCATGACCAGGGCCCACGGGGCATTACGAATCGTATCTCTCGCTCCTTTCCACCCACGGCGTTGGATTACACCGAACGAAATTCGATACGCCGCTTTGCGAGTAGTCTCAACGAATCCCGATTCGACCGCGTCGCAGAATACGCGGATGTTTCACTTATGGCCCCTGCGACGTGCCAAGCAAGCTGGGACATACTAGGAAATTTCTAGACAATGCTTCTGCGAACTATTCGTGGTTCATGGAATTTTCGTTACCTCGATTCATTCGTAAAACAGCGAATTTTGCGCTGGCTTCTTGAAACTTGGGTGGTGGGCATATATTCGAGGATTTGATTCATTTTTGTTATCGGAAACGTGGAATCGAGAGAGTAGATCAATTTTGTGCTATCAGTAATCCTCTATGGTCATTGGTTCAGTGGCTAGAGGGTTTTGATTCGGGAGACCTTAGGCCTACGACACTGGGAGAACCTGTTACCTTATTGCTGGGCGATTTGTGTGCGTTGAATTGTCTCCTTGGCGAGTGTACGTTCGACAATATGACAGATTTCGTAGTCACACACCTGAGCTAAATAGACTAGATCAATCCTGTGGTATGAACATTCTTCTATCCTCATTGGTTGACTCGCTAGAGACTTCTAACCAATTAGACCTCGAGCCTAGCATGTGAAGGGCATCTAGCTTCACTACCGTCCTCTTTTCGATACATTCGTCCACTGTGAGTCTCGGAGAGCACGATCAACTTGTTTTTGAACTTTCAATTTGAGGCGTACCCAAAGGCTAATAAATTGGTCATTGCCAATACAACAGTAAATTCCACTCTGTTCGTGGCTTATCACCTCGCCACTCTCCATTTCATTCAGAGAACACCGAATAGCTGTCGCTTGGGGTCCGACATCGTGAGTTAACAGGCTTCTTTGCTCTATCCATTAGACCCCATAGCAGCCGTTAATAGCAGCGGCGCGGCGCGTCGTGTTTTCTCGCCGCGCAATATTGACAAGCCGATACTTCAGCTTCGGCTCGCTGAATCTCGACCACGTGCCGCTGGTGCCGCACGATGATGTCATCTCGTGAAATCATGTCTCCTCCTCCTCCTCCTCCTCCTCCTCCTTCGTCATCCTCGATTACAACGAACTCGTAATTACCGTCGCAATTAAAGCAACAGGCGCACAGCAGTCTACGCTCTTCGTAGTCGTGTCTCTCCGAGAGGCGTACATTCGCCCTGTTGTTCTCTTTCCATCTGACAACCCATTTTTCATTCACAATTCGTGTTCGTCGAGTTAATTGTGGCAAATTTTCTGAAAGCGGCGATTAATCACCCCGATAAACACAGGCGTCAACGGACCAGCGGGAGAAACGATGACTACCAGACACAACAATGCGTATCGGCGTTGCTAATTACGGAACGGGTTTATAAACGAGTCGGAAGAAAGAAATGCTAAGTTTGTGCTGTCGGCTCGTGGCAAGAGATAGCGCGGATGTGTGGACGTAGCTGGCGGTGACCGGGTCTGGTTTGACCCGAGGCGTCAAAATCGTTGTTTCATTATTAGACTGAGGATTTTATGGATTTGTGACGAAAATGGGTAGGTAACGTTACAAAGTTTAGTGACATTGCAAAAGAAATCCTAGAAATAATGACTTAAAATTGAAACTGCCAGCTAAGAAATCATAATCCGAACGAAACATTGGTCAAAACGGATCCGCCTAACGTGATCCGAAGGTTAATGATTTATAAGGCCGCGAAGCTCGGCGTTCCCGTGCAGACACAATGCGAATCGAACGAGTTTCGCGAGCTGCTGGCCAAGAGCTCCTTGTTCAGAAACTGGTAATCGGGACTGGTCAATTAATACGGTTCCACCACGGGCGCACGAGCGGTTCAGCAAGAATGGAGTCGACCGATTCGCCAGTGTCAAGGGACCGACTGCTTATCTAAACGAGTCACGGCTCGTCGGCTTCATTGAGGATTCACGGAAATCCACCGCGGCGGCGCGGCGGCTGCTCATGATTTACCGAAGACACTCGCAAGTGGGTCAACCGTGACTAAATCGTGGGCTTATCGAGTCGCCACGGCCGGTTCTCTTTTTCCCCCCTTTATCTACACCGCCGCTCTTTACTCTCACAATTTACATCTCGTCAATGTCGTCGGCGAACCAGTTTGGAGACGCTCCGATCGATACCCGGGATCGATAAGCGTCGATAACGTTGCCTAAACATCGCTAAATCCGATTTAAATCGTGTTACGTTCATACGATTACCCAAAATGTATGTCATCGATTTAATTGGGCTTTAGATAAATGCATTTAATGTCTACTTCATTTCTACGCCTTGCGATTAATGTAAACAATTTTTATTTTGCATCAAGTTCCGCGGTCTGGTGATCGGATTATCGGAGAATCACAGTACGAAAAATATTTCTGTGTTCATCATGCTTCAATAATAGGTATAATTTATGTATTTCCTCTGGAGAAAGGAAAAGAGAGGAGTGGGAGATGAGCGAACGGAAGGGGAGGTCCAAAGGGTAGGGGGGTAAATATAAGATTAGCAATATAAGGTCTTTTGTATATACAATTCTCTCTCTGTCTCTCTACATAGCATTATATAGGTCATAAGCATAGATAAGTTATGTATAAGCTAGGTTAAGATATAAATATAAGGTCTATTGTAAATAAACTCTCTTTTCTAGCTATATAGTATATAAGTATAGTTTATGCTAAGTATAAGTATAAATTAGGTTAAGTTAGATTAAGATAGATAAGGTATAAGTTAGGGTAAGCGAAGATGGAAGGGCGGCGATAGAAGGAGATGGTGTAAGGGAAAAGGAATTGTAACCCTTAGGGGAGGCAAAATAAAAGTATATATATATATATTATGTATTTCCTCTTTTAATTCTGTTAAGGAGTTCAAAATATTAGCATAGTCTTTCGTTAAATTCTCGAAATACTTCCACTTGCATTTGATCTACACATTTCTGCCATAAATGCATGAAATCCTCCCTCTAGTGATGTCATATTTTAAAGGAGACGCATTTTAAAACATAAAAATATGTCAAGCATTTTACACTATCCAGAACCAGAAGAAGACGAATGAATGTTTACCTCGAGGAACGTGCGAGGATTTAAAACGTTTTTTCAACAGAACATTCGATAGATTTACGTAGACTGTCGTGACTGATTGCACAATGTATGGGTAATCGATGACAGCATCAGTCACCTTCGTAGAAAATCGCTCGGAGTTAGGGGTCAAAGAGCGTTTCCTGTTTTTCTGAAAAACAAAACGAGCTCTCCTCGCTTCGACGAGCGGAACATTGCATTAATCGTGTCGAAGCCATTCGATTTTCTCGGCCCCCCCCGCCGGTTTTGTTTTGTTTTTTTCTTTTTTTTTACTGTTTCACTACGTTACAGCGTTTTCTGCGAATCCAACGACTTCCAACCGGAAATCGTAATTTATATGCAGACTGGCTCGCGACGTTGTGCAACCAGGGGGAGCTCCTCTGGTGCGAAAATAAATTGGTCACTTCGGGTAAAGATCCGTTCGAGTGAAACTTTCGTGAGAACGGCGAACTGGAAACGATCGAAATTAGTCGATCTAAATGGAGATTACCCTATTAGTGGAGTGAAGATGTTGGCAACAAGTCGTTCGTATCTAATTCGAGCCAATATGTTCCCTTTATAGATCTTCTTTTCAAGCTGGAATTCTCGCCAACAATAAATTTAGCATGATTAACTGATTGCAAGAGTGACGGTCTGGATGAAGATCAAATCTAACGCGTGCTACGTTGTTTGAAATAAAGCGTGTAATCAGTAGTGCAACTGGATTTAATCAGTGCGGATCTTTATGCGAATTCTAATTTTTATGGATTATTGTATAAAAATCAGAATGAGGAACAAGTTGAATTTATTAACTAGGAAATTTCTTACGGAAACCATAGAATAGAGATGTCATTAATGTTTGTTGCTACACATGATGTCTTCATTTTTTTAAAAAATATGCAAATACTATAAATGCATAAAGATTCGCTGACTTCGTTAAGAGGTTCCAAAAACGAATTTCCCTGATTCTTTCATAAGAATACAATGATTGAAAGATTAAAACCAAGATGTCAAGGTCTATTATGTTAATCTCTTCTTCAGTGTTCTTGGCACAGGTCTGCAAGAATGATTGTCATGAAATCTACAGTGTTGCTCCAAAAATGTTGTACTTCTTTGAAAGGGGTGAGATCATTTAAAGTAACTTTTCCCTTTGCAAAAATGTTCTCCGCGGCTTTGTTACGGAGCTATTAACGCAAAGCACGGGCCAATCAGAGCGCAGCTACAGAAGACGGTTTCCGGGTCGGCCAATGCCAACGCCACGCTCATCATGACATGAAAATGAGCGTACTGTCCATTTTTCTTTTATTATTTACGTAATCACTTATCGTAAATAAACATCTCTTACGTTTTTGTTAACTACACACTGCATAGTAACATACGTGAAACCTCTTTTTGTTCTTATTGCATAAATTTCTGAAGTACGGACTATAATCGTCAAAACTATAGTGGTGTCCGAATATTTTCGTGACCGACCGTAGGTATCATTCACTTGGAATCAATGAGAACCGTGCAGAATTGACACCGTGGGAAGGTCAGGGGTTAAATTCTTCGGAAAGCATCAAGTTTGCCGGTAAACTAAAAAAAAAAAAAAAATAAGCAAAATACAGCGAGCAGCCATTAGCATCTCGTTTCGTCGAACAAGGGAGCGCCGATCGATCGTCGTCCCGATCGGAATGGTTTCGGGCGTTGTTATACGCGAACATGAATTATAGTCGTTTCGAACGGCGCGGCGGACTCTCTCTCGTACGTAGCGTTCTGCACGCTAAGGTCAATGGAACTCTTTACGATCCCAGGCCACGATCGGTATCGGGACATCTCTTTATCCTTTCCACTGCCGGGAGCAGGCTCTGCCCGGGACTTTCCAATAAGGCTTGCCTCGCCATATACGAAACTCGACAAACTGGTCGATTGAGTCTTTGTGGAAGTGTTCGTGTAACAGTCCGGCCCTGGCTACCTGAATTAAGGAAAAAAAATCTGTCACGCCGCCGCGGCTCTCGATAAGAATCCGAAACGAGATTTATGGGAACAGCTGAAGCCCGGTGCACACATACGCTCGATTCAGGGGCCTGCCTCTCCGCGACGATGGACTTGTTTATTTACTTTACGGGATTCGTTTTCCTCCGGTGTTTACGCTTATCGGACACAGATTATTATTATTGGCCGGGCCGATCGATCCCCATCTCGCGACGGACGAATTAATTTCTGATTCGTCAACAGCGAGCGATCGACGCTACGGCAAATATTTATTGTCTTACCGTTTTTGAATCGAGCGGCGACTGAATTTGGATTAAAACGAGGCTTCTGTTCTAGAAATCATTCGATTGGATGATGATCGATCGCGTTTGTTTTAACCCTGGTCATGGCTAATTTTAATTTTCTACTAACTAGTTTAAATCGTTGTTTGTACATCGCGTCCAATATGAAGATCAACTCGAACAAATAAATTCGAAACTTCAAAACTAAACGAAAATCTCCAAAAACATACGCTTCACCAAGATTGAAGAAATATTATAATGGCGTCACTTGTTTGGTTATAAGCAGACAGCGAATCTTTATGCAAAATAAAGATTTTCTACTTGAAAATTATTTCCTTTTTTAATATGTTCAATAGGTTGAACATACTATAGAAGTATTCGAAGATTCTTCGAATGTTTTTACTGTTTTGAATTACACCCGCTGATTGTTGCCATAAATGCATAAAATTCGTTGTCCAGTTGTAATTGAAAACCATGGTGCAGAAACTGAGGGTACATTCAGACTTTCAGCTCTAATCGCACGTTTATGTTCGGTAATATTTTGAGCACAGCTAGTATGTGCTCCGTGTACGTACGATGGGTTGAAGATCGAGATTTAATGATAGAAAGAACCGTTTCGGTATTTCCTGAATCGATTCCGCTTTCGACTTTCCGCGAGGACAAAGATAGGATTGGATGGCGATGAGAGTTCGCGTTATCTCCCGCAAAGTGGATGGCACGGCTCGATCCTGCGAGGGTTTCCTATTATCGAGCCGAAGGATAACGCTTGGTTCTTATTGTTCTGTTGCGCCTGTTCTCCTACCGATATGGACCAGGCGTTGATTGAGAGCATGAACTGCGAGTGCAATCCGCGAGGAGAGGGCAAAGAAACAGCAGCAACGTTTCTCTATCTCTCTATCCATCTCTCTTTTCCACTCTGTCCCTCCGGTTCTCTCGATTTACGATCAGACCGCTAGCATTGACCTTTGCGAATTCCTTCCACAGTCTGCTCGTCGAATCAAGACCGTTTCATCGATCTGTCTCGGCGCATAACAGCTCGCGGCTCTAAATGGTTTCGTTAACGACCTATCGTAACGTTGCGAACGTTCAGCCTGTCGGCGTGTATCTACGATTTTATACAGTCTGCCAGGTCATTCGCGGGCACACTCGAGCGAGTTTAGGATCGTAGAATGAAGACAAATCCGGTAAACCTGATGGCCGAAGTGCGAGCTTAAGGGAATCTCGCTGGGTTTTGTTGAGCGTTAATGGAGCCCGTGGAATAATTGAAATTGATGCTGTGAGACTTACAGTGTAAGTCCGTGATTTAGGGTCAACACACATTCTGTTTACAACAGTAGAAAAAGGATCCTTCGCCGCTTCAACACTAGAACCACCGAGCCCTGAACGTGACTTAGACTTATCCCTTTATAATAACAGCAAGATTGAATTTGCTCAGGTTTCATACGATTTTTATGGTAACTTCTTCAAAAAAGAGATATGTTAAAAAATTTCTCGTGAGAACGTTTTCATACTTTCACTGATCGTGAAAGAAAAAATCATCCACCAGTCATTTTGACTGGTTCGGCAGTTCTGGTGTTAATAAACGCGTTACAGCAATCTCTCGATATTAGCATCGCGCGGCTATAGACATGGTAAAAAAAAAAAGTGTGAGGACTTTACGTATCATATCAGTACGATTACGTGTAAAATCGTTATCGATATCCTGACACACCAATCTGTCCAGCTGCCAAAGGGTACGATTTTTTATTACAGTATTAATGTTTGGAGCCCCTGGCGCGAACACCGTGTAAGTCCAGCTTTGAAAAATTGTGTAATTCTTGCAATGAAATCTTATCTCTCGAATTTTTGATCGACCTGTGCATAGACGATTGCGCTAAATTATGAAGGAATATACGTTTGATGAAAAAATGTATATCATGCACATAAGGAAATATCTAAGAATCTGTGAAACTTTTGTAAGTGGAATTCTACAGCGAGTAGAATCAGGAATATATAAAAATATATACTAAAATTTTGGAAACACTAGAAGATTGCCCAGTTTTTGAGCCCAGTTTTTATGGAATGTTTGAGGCTATCCCTTTAGTATCCAGGGTACATGCTCGATTAATGGATAAGTCGACCATAATTTAAGGCACACTTCTCATCTGTCCTGAACACGTTCATCCCTGATAGGATATTAACAAAGTAATGAATTCGATGCTCCAGTTCGCTTTACCGCATCGACATGTAGGTCGGACGGAAAAATGCCCGCAATTCTCACGAATTATTCGACCAAAAACGCTTTTCCGTGCGATAAAAACAATATACGACCATTGCCGTCGTCTTCACTGCTCGCGATAACGCGCCAATTTAAATAGTTACGGTGTGCTTAACTATTCCGATAACGCTGTCGCGTATCTTTTCAAGGTAAAAAGACGAAAAAAAAACGGAGCGAGATATGGTAATGCCGGGGAGAAGGAACGTGGATTCATAAGAAGGCAGCTAAAGTGGAAAGATGCGTTATTTTCGACGAAATGTAATAGCAAAAATTCACCCGATCGTTGAAACACTATCATAGAGAAAATACGCTTCGACCACTATGAAATCAAACTGAAAAAGAAATTCCCACTAATTCTTTGTATGTAATTGCTTCTTCTACTTTTAACTGCAGTCATAAAATGTAACGATAAATGGACTGTGGATTTTTATGCAAATTCCTACATTCGCAGATTATTTTCTCATGGGATATATATCTTCTCTTGGTTAAACAATTTCTCCCAGCAAAAATTAGATGAAGACAGTATTAATATTTGTTAATACACACTCCCTCGAGTGGTTTACAACTTTGCAAATGTTGTAAACGCATAAAGATGCGCAGTACGCATACGATAAGATATCCATTTCGCTCACATTGTAGTCTCGTTGTAAAAGCGGGGCGATTCAAAAAACGATATTTTTATCACTGTGAAAATGTTGCAGAAAGACTCGACCAATTATGAAAAATTATTATTAACCCAATTATTATCCCATTCATTTACCTTCACAATGTAATCAGCAGGTGTGAGTCCTGAAGAATAGAAAATTCATTTTTACCAGCCTCATGTAATAATTCGAATGCGGATCATTATGTAAAACCAAAATTGTCCGCGTCAATTGCAAGGAACAGTAGCCACATAATACTTTCAATATTCAATAATCTTAATAAATTGAAGATAATAAAATTCTCTGTCTATTGTTTTAAAATGCATCAGCTTGTTTTCTCATAAATGCATCAAATCCGCAGTCCAGTAATAATGAATCAACAAGTGCAGTACATTGCACAGTTATGCAACGTTGTCCCCGAAGGGTTAAATTCGTTAAATTGAAATTCATTAATAATAAAAAATTCGCTCGTCTCCCGTAAGAGCCGCTCTACAATCAGGATACACAACAATCAAACCAAAAAAAAAAACAAATCAGGGACCGGTTTATTCGATAGGCAAGAATATCTGTATTAATTTCTCGAAAAATGATTTCCTCGGCAGAAAAGAAAGAAGCCAGGCGCCATGCCGGTGTTTGCTATGGCTACCACGGCTACCCTATAATTCAAGGACACGGTTGCGTAAATCTTGGACATATTAGGAGTCGCGTAATCCGTGAACGCTGTTCGTTTATGTCGCCGTGAATGAGCCCTGGAAACTGTGGGGCGGAATTCTCGAGATGTAAATGCGAGAACGACGGCACAATGGATCTATCTCTCTCTCTGTTGGGGCCGCGTAAGCGTAAGCGCAACTGGTTGCATAAGCGGAAGCGCATTCGGCTGCGGCCGCATAATATATGCACCGGAGTACGGGCCGAGGGTGATTTATAGCGGGAACAAAAGGGGAGACACGCTGGCCTTTTCGTTTGCCGAAGGTGCGCACCGAAAAACTGAACAAGCCCGCGGAGATTGAGATTTAAACGAGAAGCGGAAACCATGAAGAGGCCCGCTCTTCTCTGCGCTTCGGGAGGATGAATAGCGTCCCACGAACCGCCACCAACAAGAAAGAACGCTGTCATTTTTAACTCTTTGGCTAACTCGTTAACCAATCTGCATTGTAAGGAAAAATGAGACATGGTCCCCTTATCGCCAATTTTTACTAAGTTGTCCTACAAGTTCATTTCGTTTTCGGTTAATGCACATCGTGCACTTTCAAAATTAGTTTTCAAAGAAATCAGACTGCGTGGCTATGTAAAAGAAAGCAATAAAATATTAACGAACAGATAACCACGTCGTTTGTACATGCTCGTGTTATGTAACAATATTAAACATACACATTTCGGAATCATTATCCGTGCAAAGTATTTAATGTAAAGCAGTAGAAGATTCCTCTCCGATACAATCATTTTCCAAAACCATTTTATGATGGAAAACAACCTGTTCGCAACGATACATTATTTTCACATTCCACTGCAGTCCGACTTAATGCTATCAATAAAACTCAATGGCCTACCGACAAGCCGGAATCAACTTTGTTGTCAAGCCGGTATTACTGTAAAAAGTTGTTCGATTGAAATTCAAGAAATGCATTTTTAACTTGCCAAGGACGAAGGAAATCATGCAAAATCAATTTCCATTAATTCCAAGCGAATGTTGCTATCGGTGCTGATTGAAATTCTAACAAATATTTATTGCCACTATCCTGCTCGAGAGATCGTGCGCGACACTTTTCACGCAACCAATATGGCGTCGCGTTTCGTGCCGGAAGATTCTGTACATCAATCAAACATTTCCGTCGTTCGAAAGATTTTTAGTTGCCCTCGACTCGTTGAACAGTAACAGGAGACGATTGAACGGAAACAAATGGAATCGTTACCATTGTTCTGTCTGAGGAATCGCGCGAGATGCAAAATGGCGGGGTCTTTCTTTGCCACAGGTTAAGGATCTTACGAGGAATCAAATATTTATGCGGCGTTGCTCGATGAATTCCTATCCATTTATCGAAGAGAAGAACGAAAAGCTTAAATGGAATCGTCACTATTGTCCTGTCGGAGAAATCGCTGAACAGTCACGTGCATTCAAGATGGCTGCTCCTTTCTTCCTCCGAGAAGAACTTACTATTTACACTGCATTCGTCGACGAACTTTTACTGGCTCGTTTATGCATAAAGGAGATGACAGAGAAACTTAAATTGTTGCCATTGTCCCGTCTGCGTCTCTCGTTTGCACCGAATCGTAAGAATGTCCAAAACAATTTCATTTGTGTCGCCAGATTCTTCAAATTTTACATTGCCAATTAGTCAGTTTCCTTTTTATCAGATGTACAAATTACAAATTCAGTAAATTCCTGCTACATCGTGATCGGACTGCGAATTTTTATGCAAAATTATACTAACGCGTACCAAAATTGGATGTGAAAATGAATCGCTTTGATTTCATGAAATCTTTGAGGTTCCTGGATTGAGATACAAGATCCAGGATGTTAGAGCTATTACGCTTGATTCACGAGTTTCCCTCATTTGGTACAGCGACGCCTTTATTAGTCCTGTTCCGGTCTCCCCAGCATCCAGTAAATTACGTCTCGAAGGTCTCGAGACATTTCAGGAAACGATTTCATCCGGCTCGCCTTCGCTCGTTGAATTTAACTACGTTAATATTCGCCTCCCACGTATACCCTTTCGAAACTACTCTCGGCGCGGTGGCCCGAGCCCCGCCATTAAAACCGGGCAAATATTTGCCAGCCGCTTTTGGCTGCTCTTCATCATCCTATCTCGCAGCGTGTCCCGAGCTCCAGGTAGAGCAACGGTAAATAAGAAATGATTTCAGAATTCCGTCGAGCGAGTCACCAAATCAAACACACAGTTCCCCGACAACCGGTGTCCCCGGTGTCACGTTGTTATTCATCGTTCGACGGGGATACGCGAGACCCATAGATCGGGATCGAGGGGATCCATAGTCGCCGCGGGAGTCACGATGTCCCGAGCACACCGCCGCGCCGTTGTCATTCGATTTTCGTGTTCCGGGGGGAGAGGGGGAGGGGGGTCGTTTGTAAACGTCCGATCGGACATGATTTCTGGCATTCGACTTGAAACTTGTTCCCAGAGTGGATGATCTATAGACTTGTTATCGGTCAGTGAGACTGTGCCGGAGTCGGTGGTGAATAAAAATGTTGTCGCTAGACTACGCAAAATTTAGTCAAACTTGGTGACAACTACCGAGCCTCGAACGAGACTGATTCTTTTATGACAATAACAGGATCGAATCTGTTTGGATTTCGTTGGATTTTTTATGGTAACATGTGAACACTTTAATTGTGACATCCACATGGACAAAAGTCATTTTGATGACCAGAATGGAATCATTCATTCACGATTTTCCCAGATCGTGGTCGTGATTCTTTAACACAACAATTCGACTGAATCTTGACGAAAACGTAAATAATTGTCGAAATAAATATTGCAAAAAGTGCAATACCTGCAACGCTACAAGTTAGAAACTACAATCATATAAAAATTGAAACGATGTCCGTCGACTTCGATCAAGTTCGACTTTGATGAATTAAAATACGGAATTAGGACGACGGAGGATCAGAAATCGGATGATGATGGACGATCAGGATGATGGACGTTCCGTTCGGATCAGAAATCGTCCAAGGGACCCGTTTTTGCATTCCGAGCTCGCGTATATGTCTCGCCGGTCTCGGTGGTTGGCAACGATGACGCAATTGTTTCGATCCGAGAGGCGAGTAGAACGACGCGACGCGACGCGTCGGTTTGCGAAGCTGCGAGAAACGTGGACGCCATGCCCGGTGTTCACGGCGTCCCATGCATGTATCGGCTGGAAAGCATTGCTACGGTATCCATAAACCACAGAGGGGAAAGAGATATGTATGCGCTCTCGGAATAGGGGGTCGCGTCATCCTGATATCCGATACCGCAAAAAAGACATCCGCTCGCGCCTCTGTTACGCCGAGTCAGACTCGGATTAATTGGTCCAACGCGAGTCGATAATCAAAGGCTGCCTCTCATAGTTAAGATCGACCGTAAAAACCGTCGGTATCGGCGAGGTAGTTATACTGCGCGTTGATCATGATCGGTTATCAAACGGAGGCTCGATCTTCGAGGCTGAATCTTCCGGTGGTTGCAGAACCCCGATACATGTTGCGTTTACTATGAAAAATGTGATTTACGAGAGATGGATCGACAAGTGCAAGAATGGGAGTGGTCGCTTAAGATTAAAAATAGTAGAAATAAGCGTCTATTGACGTTAATAGACAGTTTTTATTTCACATGAATTTTATTTCACCTATTAAAATGAGGTTTGATAATGTTCCACTACGAGACAAGCGATATACATGAAAGATAATATTTCATTGCATTTTCTTTTTCACAAACTGCCATATAAAGTTGCAAGTTTGGACCATACTTCCTTCACGATTAATATCACCCACAATAGAATGAACATTTTCAATTATATTTCAATATTCATCCACCGAGACGAATTTCCAAACAGAATGATCCCAACAGTTTCGTTGCAGTATCTTTAACAAACGTTTCTCATTTACCCATAAACATTGCTACGTAGCAAGAACAAGATCCTAAGGTAGCTGAAACCAACGATAGCAAACTACTCGGCGCTATAACAATAACATCAGGTCTCGTTTATAAAGGCCGTCGCGTCGATTACTCTTATCCTATTACGCAGGCTGCTCAACGCCGAGCTATAACAATAACGTCAAGTCCTGTTTATAAAGAACGACATGATGATTGCTCTTATCGATTCGCGCCAGCAACAGTTCACAAGACCGGTACAAACGACCGTTTAGACGTTGTCAACGGTCCGACGAGCTCCCTCGACGACGTATATTTACGTCATTCCATTCGGACACGTGACGATAAGTTACTGTTCGTATCGTTGTATCGAATGGTGTACACTTTCTACGCGTATATTTTTAACACACTATTTAGGATGCTGTCTCAATTATCCTTGTATTGTATAATCATTAGACTGCGGATCTTTATGCAAAATAAAAATATTTATGCTGTATAAAAATTTCGGACATTTGTTTCTACTCTTAACAATTTTAAGAAATTACAGACAATACAGTTCTATTCTTAAAATCACTTAATTATTTTCACTGTCTCGTTTCTCACCTACTCATTTTTGCCATGAACGCGTAAAATCCTCGGTCTAATTATCATACGCTTTCTACATTATGTGTCTTCCACCTCTGGACCACACAGCAATGGTATACTACGACTAACAACTCTTTTTCTTGTACTATTCATATTAGTGTCCCCGTCGCATAAAGCAACATAGCAATCTGGTTTAAATATTTCAACCACATCCATATATGAATCTGCTGACATTACATACGCTTTCTACATGAAATGTAACAAAAAGGTTAACGTTGAAACTTGCCGATTCAAGACATTAGGTGTTGGTATTGAATCCGTCAAGAAAATCAACTGTGATTTTAAAGAAGCATATACAAGGTTCGAAAAGACGTGAAAAATGCTGTAGTTAAAACCTTTGGCCATTCAAATAAAGTCGATCAGGAAAATCAGCATTGAATTCGAAGAAGTAGCGACAAAAATAAGTAAAACATAAATCAGAGCCGAAGAATTAGAGTAAGACCGACCGCAGCCTCCAAGGGATCCTGAAAAGCATTTCCTCGGAAGGGTTAATCGTCGCGAAGAGCGTGCGACGAATTTACGAGAAAAGTGCTTAAGAAAATAGTCTCGGTCGCCAATTAAACCTGTCAACGCTCCGGAGTAGTTTCTCGGTAGTCTGTTCGAGTGTCTCACTGTCACTGTCGACCACGTGCGTTCTCGCGGCGTTTCAAATAGAGCGAACCATGCTACACCACGGTAGCACAACGTTCGCGTGTCGAATCGACTTTCTAGCCCTAGCTTGTCCTTCCGCGGCGACAAATGGTACCGGCGCGCGGGGGAATCGTTTCTACGGGACAAAAAGGACTCGCATAATAACGCTAGGCTATATTTGGGACTGTACAAGGGGGCTGCACGTTATTTTCGATGGCGGGGTTCGTTGTTCCGCGGGCCGATGACCCGCGAAAACCGAGAAACCGAGAAACCGTCGCGACCAGCGCGCGAAACCTTGCGCGACGTTACGGAGGATTGTGCGTTATTAAATTCCCTGCGTAGTTTTGCCACTCGCAGCGTTGCGAAAAATCGTATCGCGTCGCTGGAACGCTTCTCTGCAGTATTATTAGTTTTTCAGCTTACCTCTTCCTGGCTGTCTCTTCAGTAATACTGCTCGCGTTGATTGTAAGACACTCACCGAGAAACAATACGGTAAGATTCTTCGATTCTTTAACCCTTAGCACTCCAATGGCGACTGTAAGGCGCCACTATTTAATAAATCACTAAACACTTCAGTATTGTACGAGAAAGTTGCACTATTTTCGTATGTATAGCATGAAAAAGTATATATAGAAGGGAAATATTCTAGGTCGGAAGAAATGTTTCGTTTTAGTGTTAAAATGGCTTCGAGTGCAAAGGGTTAACACTAGGTTTACGGGATCCGTCGCAATGACGGGTTGTAATATTTTTACGATCATTGAAATTGTAAAGATGCGTGGATGAAAACACATTCTTGTTATTTTTATAAAGTAACATAGAATAGTCGCTTTTAGTACTCCGTGAATCTAGTGTTACGCGTTTCCACAGTTTTGTATTTCGTCTGGTGATTTTTGTTACGAGTGCATAAAATCGGGCAGTCGACCAATAAGCTCAGTTTTCGAAGACAAGCGAACGTCGCGTCGGTGGTACCGAGGAAAATGATCGGGGCAATTGCTGTAGGAGATAGCGGCGAACGGGGGAATAGGAGCGAAACGATCTACTAATTAATGAGTCATTGTGCTACCCGAAACGGAAAGTCGGGTACTATCGGGCTGATTAGTTTCACGAAACCGAGGAACGGTGGTGCACAATGGAACACGTTGGCCTTAATTGATCGCTGCGCGGGGGAGGAACGAAGGGGAATGGAAAAACGGTTTGAACACGGTCGTGCACACGGGCATTCGAAACGATTCGGCGCAACAATCGGATATGGGACGATTCGAACAAGAGGGCCTTTCATCGTCGATTTCCTTGTTTTCACGTGGCGGCTGTTCCACCCACGAGAGCGAGCGCGCCGAAAAGCCCGCGGTGCGTGACGCCCCACGCACTCTTCTCTCTCCTCTCTTCTCTCTTCTCTCTCTCTCTCTCTCTCTCTCTCTCTCTCTCGCTTATTTTCTCTCTTTCGAAGCTCTTCAGTGTATCGTGCAGGCCCCGATGCATTTTTAACACCCGCCACGCGTGTAAGCCCGTGGAAATACGCCCTATTAATAGAACCCACCGAATTCAACAACAAAGGAAGCGGAGGAACCCTTTTCTACAGATGCTATGCCGGACAAATTTTCTATCGAAAAAAATGAACGTGAGACGATTCGCCGGGATCTGGGAAAGCGATCGTAAATAGATCTTTGAGAGGATTATGCTGACGCCGGGGAAGAGGAACGGTCTTTGAAGTATGCGCCAGAAAGAGGATCCGCGATACCTGGGGGCTTTGAGTCGCTTTTTTTTCAGAGTTTGCGGATTTCAGGTTTTTAGGGAGTATTGTTACTTTTGTGGTTTTTAAGACTGAGAGAACGTGCCTTGTGGTGTTCGATTGTTGCATTGTCCTGCGGACAGTTGAATGTACAGTGTGTTCTGTCCTTTAACCCTTTGCTGTCAACATTTTTCCCGACCAGAATATTTCCGATCATTTCCATTTCGCGCGCGTGAGACTGGTCCAATTAGCTCTTGCGATAATTGAATGTTCAGTAATTTGCAAATTTAGTAATGCAAAAAATAATTATGTTGAATATAACAATTTTTAGTGGCGCCCCAGAGTGCAACGGGTTAATAATTATGACGAGACGAGAATATTGTAATAGCTAATACTCAACCGAACGTCTTCTCTTGGACAGATAAATTCCCCTTGCTACGTTAGAAACGAGGACACCTAAAGATAGCTTCAATAGAAAAGAAAATAACCTGTCTTTCCGAAAAACATAAAGAAAGAGTATATGTATATTCTCTCTGACCTAGTATCCCTGTTGCATTCCAAGCATACGTCAGGACGATAGATAGAAAATTATTTCACAAAGCTTACGAAAGTAAAAAGCTTCGAAGTGAATGATTACGTGAGTGAGTCATGCAATTATTACAGCCACAGTAAGAAAAATATTTGTTTTAACCACGGGACTGATTAACTCATTAACTCTTTGCAGCACAGGATTTCAAATAAAACATAGACCCATGCTGCACAGGAATTTTATCGGGTTTTAAATGAAACAAAATTGGTATATTTGTATTAATAAAGGTATAATGTAAAATGTAAAAACATAACAAAATAGTAATAGTTAATTAAATTTATTGTTATTGGGCTTTACGCAAATAAGACGAAATATAAACCTATGCACATGCAGTTATTGCAAGATGCATCTTAAAAGAGGACACTTTTAATCCCACCGTGCCCCAAAGAGTTAATAAAAAGAGGACGTTTATCTTAAGTCTCTCAAATACGATCGAAGAATTTCATTGCAAACAGGATATTTTGCACTGTTTTCCGTAGATAGCGAGTTCCACCCTCGAGAAGCGATCGAGCCAACAGGAAAGAGGAAGCAGCGATCGCATAAATACCAATCACCAGAGATTACTTAACCGTCGTGGACTTCAGTCACGCGACACAATGGACAGGCGACAAAAATTTCTCGCGACAGCTCCGTTGAATTCCAGCCGAGCGTGTTGCTTGTACATACAGTTACTCCCGGAACCGACAATGCGAAATCCGCGCGAGACGACCGTTCAATCGGCAAAAATCGCGTTTCGTTCCACCGAAAATTATTTCCAAAAAAAACATCCTAATTTGAACCATTTTAGACGGTGACGAACAACCATGCATCATACCGGGTATGTATTCGTACTCATGCATAATTAGTAGCCTGCGTATTTTATGCGTTTGTGGCAAAAGTGAGTAGATGAAATACAAAACTGAAAAGACATTAAAAGAATTTAAGGGTACTTTTCTTGGAACGAGAAATAATGACAAAATATCAGCAAAGTTTAATAAGCAACGACGATATAAGTATCATCAACGCAAATTCGTCAGCTCCCTTCTTTATATGTAAATATATTAATATACACGTTGCTTAAATATTTGGCGCAAGAATTGAACACTTCGGAACCAGAACTGATTTTTGCATGGTCCCCAATTAGATTCAATTCGCCTGCAATCAACCTCGAAGATCTATTCGCGAACGGCGATCGATCAGCGGGCGATCGTTAATTAGCATCGCTCTCCCCTGTTATTTTGCTTCCAATGAAATTCTCCGTCGGGAAAGAAAAGTTCTTTCGCCTCTCCCTTTTCCCTTTTTCTCTCTAACACATCTCCTCTGGTGCCCTCTGTCGCGTTTGCTGCCCTCGGAGAGCCCGATCGGAATTCGAGATTGACAAGCCGCGCGAGATCGTTAATTAGCTCGCCGGGGCCACGATATCTCGTTAATTGTGGGAGACCCTCGCGCGACGCCCGTTTCGAAGAGAAGGAAAACTTTTACGTATATAACGAAAGGAATTGCCGCGCGCGCGCGCGCGCTTCGATGTAAATTATGCGCGCACTTAGACCTCTGGCGATAATGCAAATGGGGCCACGATTGCCTTGCCAATGCCGGAATTCGCCAGACGTGTAATAGTTCTGCGTATCATCGGCGCATCCTTCGGGCTGACTTTCAATGTTCACAGTCAAACAGGAGAGCGAGAGAGAGAGAAAGAGAGAGAGAGAGAGAAATAGATAAGGAGAGAGGGAGAGAGAGAGAGGGCGTGTTACAATTTCCCGCAAATTGTTATTGCCTGCCGTGCCCATCGCTTGTAGAACCGATATAGAACTGCTTTTCCATGGATTATTATCGGCTGGAATTGATAGCTCGGTTCTGCATAGTGTTTTGCGTAAATGGTTGCAACTGCACACGTTTTGATTTAATCCTGTATCCAGTATCGCAGCCCACGAGCAACGATCGAAGACATAATTGAAGATCGAAGAATCAGTTGCCTGGAAGCAATATTTTAGCTAGGTTATTAGAGCAGTAGAGTATAAAAAATGGGACCTGAAATCGAACACCTTGGGGCGACAGAGAATTTCGAAAATTCCTATGCTATATCTTTCATTAACATTCGTTTCACATTTCTTCGGATGCTTCAGTTCTTTCATATGTAGAAAAGTCTCGTGCACTTTTGTTCCAATATAATATACGAATCTTAACACGCGAATTGTCCATTTTCGTTTAACATTGATCGTGAACGTTTATTCGTTTGCGTTTAATACGAATGTAGGAGGTACGAGGAAATTAAACGCTTAATCGCCTTTGATCCCACGTTAACAGGTTAGGTTACTGAAACAGGAAGGGACCTCCCACTCAACTCCAGAGAAAATTGATTTTGCGTAAAGACCCGCGGACTAATTTTTCTAAACGGCGATTATTAATAGCAGCCGCGAGCCGAGTATCAAGATAACGTTCCCTCAGCGCTTTTGCATAAATTAATACCAGTAGTATAGTTCCTGCGAGCGAAAGGCTGAGTAGAACGTGACCCATGGCTGTGACTTTAGAAAGGGCCTAGCCGAATAAGATGGTCAAAACTGCCCTTAGACGTTTTTCAATAATTAATGAACCATTCGAAAGCTGACCAAGAAAAACCCCTCTGAGCCAAATTTCAACCCCCTATCTTGCTCGTGAGGGTAGTTACAGGGTAAATTAGATTTTGAGCTTTTCCGTGCATTTTCCGCACTCTGATGATTCCCAAAATTCTGAAAAAAATGTGACATATTTTGGACCCTAAAGCGGATTTTTGAGAATTTTTTCAGATTTTTTGGATGCAAACTGTGGTCGTAAAAAATGAAAAACCTCAAAAAAATCGGAAAAATGCAGGTTTCTCAAAAATATGAAAACATGCTATTGAGCTGTTTAGTGCCCCAATAAAGTACCATAACAGGCAGTGTCCTCAATTTTTTTTAGATTTTTTCTTGTGGGCACTTTTTGTCCAGACAAGAAAAACCGAATTTTTTCGACGTTTCTGCTATTAGGAGGAAAGTTACACTTGTTGATTTTATCGCAAGTATATATTAAGGCATTTTTAACGTTATTACATTGAAACAAGTAAGTGTTTGACCTCAGAAATATGTTTTAAGAGAAAAATAAATTCTATTTCGTGCGATATATACCAGAATGTTCGCAACGTTTACAACATCGCCGGTTGGCCGAGCAGTCAAGGTGTCGGACTACGGAGCGTAAACGCTGGGTTCGAATCCCGTCGAGGGTAAAGTTTTTTTTTCCATACATCATCTTTATATTTTCAATTTTTTATTACATGGTTTATTCATGTGATTTTTAAAATATTTTTTTAATGTTTTAAAAATATTTAAGAAACATTTTTGAATAAAATATATGTAAATATAGTTTTAGAGTATCTATCACTTCCTCGATTCTCTAATTGTATATGATCTTCATTACGGTCCTCTCTAACATTCTTAATATTAAAATTCATTAATCTGGTTTCTAAGCCTTGCGTCTTCATAAATTAGGGAGGAAATGAGAAGAATTCTAAATAAATAACACGCAGCAAAGTATTGGTTTTTGTCCAATTGAAAGAAAAGGGCTACATACTACCACTATTTTTAAAGTGAGGTATCAGGTACAAATAAGCCTTAGCCATTCCTCTTTATTGTAACGTACATGAGGATGTATTTCCGTTTATAGTTACTTGATTGAAAACCATCATGAAGAGGGGAGACTTTTGTATTGTCGACAGAGGTTTTCGAGATGTTACATCTCATTTAACAGGTCTTGGATTCAGAGTTCTCATGCCTGCTTTAAAAGGTAATCGTTCTCAACTTTCGACGAAAGTGTCGAATTATTCCCGAAAAGTCACGAAAATTCATTGGGTTGTAGAGGCAATGTATAGTATACGAGGTCAAAAGTACCAGCTTCTACACAAACAAGTAGACAACGAAACCTTTCCAAAAATTGGACATAATTGGAACTGCAAAACGACTCCTTTTCAAACAGTATCCTCGGTAGATACTCTGGATTTTCCGGAAATGACAGAAGTAGATTTAAAAATTCTTTTCACGGAATCTTACCAATTTTCGCAAGCAATTTCTATATCTGGCGGAAATCGTGGACGAACACAATAATATAAATATTAATTTATTGCCTAATCCAAGAAAATAATATCATTAAATTCGAAGTCAAATCGGAGTAATATAAATAAAAGTTAGTTAAAAATGTTACCTCAATATTTTTTAAAAACATTTAAAAAATATTGTTAAAATCACATGAATAAACTATATAAGAAATTGAAAAAATAAAGATGATGTATGGAAAAAAAAACTTTACCCTCGACGGGATTCGAACCCAGCGTTTACGCTCCGTAGTCCGACACCTTGACTGCTCGGCCAACCGGCGACGTTGTAAACGTTGCGAACATTCTGGTATATATCGCACGAAATAGAATTTATTTTTCTCTTAAAACATATTTCTGAGGTCAAACACTTACTTGCTTCAATGTAATAACGTTAAAAATGACTTAATATATACTTGCGATAAAATCAACAAGTGTAACTTTCCTCCTAATAGCAGAAACGTCGAAAAAATTCGGTTTTTCTTGTCTGGACAAAAAGTGCCCACAAGAAAAAATCTAAAAAAAATTGAGGACACTGCCTGTTATGGTACTTTATTGGGGCACTAAACAGCTCAATAGCATGTTTTCATATTTTTGAGAAACCTGCATTTTTCCGATTTTTTTGAGGTTTTTCATTTTTTACGACCACAGTTTGCATCCAAAAAATCTGAAAAAATTCTCAAAAATCCGCCTTAGGGTCCAAAATATGTCACATTTTTTTCAGAATTTTGGGAATCATCAGAGTGCGGAAAATGCACGGAAAAGCTCAAAATCTAATTTACCCTGTAACTACCCTCACGAGCAAGATAGGGGGTTGAAATTTGGCTCAGAGGGGTTTTTCTTGGTCAGCTTTCGAATGGTTCATTAATTATTGAAAAACGTCTAAGGGCAGTTTTGACCATCTTATTCGGCTAGGCCCTTTCTGCACGAAACGACTAACGTCCCTCTGCGAAGCATGGGAAACAATTAATCCCGTCTCTGTAATAATAATTATTACTCTCTGAAACGTCATTTCTAATATAGGCAAGAAGCACACACACGTCCCGATTTTCCGGGATTTATCTCGATTTCTAATTCAATGTCCTGCGGATACATTTCTGGGGCCATTTTATGTCACAATGTTCAAGCGTGCACGATTTATGGCCAATTTAACTATTTTGTACGATTGTTACACGTTGTTTACAGCAAAAATGTGAGTGTAATAAAAAATAAATAATCGTCATTCTAGCTATTTATCCATAAGTATTTGATCTTTCATGTGCAATTTAAAAAAAATGTTGGGAAGAGAGTTATTGTAATCTCACAACTTAAAACAAAGTCCTCCAATGACTATTCATCTATAAAATACGATTTTTCCTGTGCACTTTAAAAATCGTAAAGTATGTAATGTGATCTTCGAATTTTTACAAATGTCATTCAACGAATATTCCTTTACAAAATATAATACTTTCATTCATATTGCAAATGACTTAATTTTGTACAGCAAGAAGAACCTAACTACTTCCCAATTGTCTTTTTTAATACTAAACCTACCACGGTCAAAATGACCGGTTTTCTATGTCACAATTATTGAAATTATAAAAACCTTTTCATAGAAAATTACTGAAATGACTTCTTCATTTACGGACATATTATATTAAAAATCATACAAAGTTTAACTAAGTTCAATCTTCTCCCTTCCATAAGACGTTTCACTTTTATATGTTTTGTGCTTGGTAGGTTTAGCGTTAATATGAACTTCATTCTTTTATAAAGCAAATTCTTCCTCGACGATAGTCATCGCAGAATAGTATGAATGTACCCACCGTTTGGGGAATGGCACAGGTACAGGTGGCATTTTCGCGTTTCGGCTAACGACTCGGCGCAGATAAGATTAAGTTTGATGGCGTACGAGAAAAAAGGAGCGTTGCGCAACGGTCCCGAAACCGACATTGGAATCAATTAAGCCCGGAATAGTAATGAATTCCCAGCAATTACGTCATCGCGACCGGCATGGTTCCGCGTGCGGGCGTACGCGTGGTTTAACCGCCAGAAAAATGGCCCCTGTAAACGAGAAATGCGGCGTGGAAGTGATCGGGCAGGTGCCCGGAACAACACAGGAACCTCTGTCTGCTCATAAAGTCCGTTCATAAAGATCGCCCTTATCCAGCTGTGGCCTAATTCGTATATGGACGATGTATGTATGTATGTATACTTTGGAGCGGCCCAGGCCGACGCCATTAGTGAGCCTGATGGCATGAGTTCGGCATAGTTCGGTCACCTTTTTGGGAAAAGCCCCTGACATCCTTACTTTTCATATTTTCATTTCCATTTTGCCTAAGCAATTTAGAATTGTTCATAAAGTGTGGTGTTCATTAAGGAATTTGCATGAATGGTACTTAGCGAGAAATTGGAATATTTATGTAAGTCTTTTAATATTTCCGTTATAACCAGCAGTGCCCACATTGTGGTGTTTGTTGATGAATTTACGTAAATGGTACTTTGCGAGAGATGTTTGTGTAACCTTTGTGCAACACAGCTCAAAAAAACTGTGATAAATAAAAGGACGAAATTAACTGGCGTAAACGTAAACCGCAAACATATGTTTACAGCATCCATCCCGAAGCAATGGTTTACAAGGTGTACATCAATTAAATGATACAAATTCATTTTACAATTTTGAACAGATTTCAACGCATTTTTTGAGGAGCCCATCACTTTACGTTGATATTTGCGATCAATTTGTACCCTATCGCTTTATTTAATGACTCGTGGTCGTCTTTTGTTGATCTAACTTAAAAATAGGGTCGCAGCACGCGATCGCTAATGTCTGTCGAAGCTCGCGACCATAAACGGCCACGCCGAACGCACAGGAACGCGTTATCATCGTACCGTGATAAATTCGATCGGTACACCCACTGCTATTCAGATTTCCCGGCGATAATTCAGTCTAATTTTTCCATCAGAGAGGCTAATTCGATTGGATTCCCGGCGACCACGCTAATCTCCGGGTTCCGTGGCCAGCGATTAATTGAAATTGAATAACGGCCACGGCGTGTTTCGCGTAATTACACCGAGATCGATGTTCTACACGCGATAATTACTAGCAATTAGGGTGACAGAGATTCATTTCGCGTGATCGGGGAAAATCGAATTCGTTGAAGCGACGCAAATTTCACCGTTCCTGTGGACCTTGATGTTCGCGTGGGTCAATTCTGACCCTGCTCTCTTGGAGTGACCATTACACTGTGGACCTCTATTACAGTGGTTATACATTTTCGAAATCCAGGGAAACGTGTATAGTAACAAACGTTAATAACGCCTCTTCTCTATTTGTAAGGAATTTTCTAGTGGATAAGTTTCTACATTTTTGAACTACCAAGAGAACATGTGTTCGTGACAAACATTAATCTCCGGACTGTGGATCTTAATGCAAAATAAAAATGGTTTGCATCGATTGCAAGAAATAGGGGCCAAATGGAAATTTCTTTCGTGCTATATTGATTTTAATAAACCGATGCTAATAAATTGCTTTAAATTGCACTTATTCATGTTTGTGATAATAGTGTAAAATCCGCATCCTACTTATCAGCGTGCACAGGTCGAATTTTTGATGAGCCTAACCGACAAAATGGCAGCAAGCATCCACTATTTCCCATAACTCGTCAAGGTAATCATCCCAGCTAGACACTTCAGTCGGGTATTCCCGGGGCCGAGTGCCAAAAGTTGCACGCATCTCCAACTATTTCCCAGTATCACGTGACTCGCTAGAAGCACGTGCGTGCGTGCGTGCGTGCGTGCATGTGTTCACGAAGAAGCAGTCCTCGTCTGCTGCTCTGTATTCGTCCGGTGATCCATCGTCTCTACGCCTAAAAATTCATCTATGCGTACTCGAGGACGGTGGGGAGTGGGCGAACGCGAAGCAGAAGAAGAAGAAGCAGAAGAAGAAGAAGAAGAAGAAGAAGAAGAGAGACCAGGACGGAATGCCGCGAGTAGGTTCAACGGCCTGACACCGTCTTCTCTTCGTCTTCTCGTGATCCCGATGCAACGCGTTGCATCCTCCTGCTGCAGCCTCTCGGAAATAATGCTCGGCGCTGTCGCCAAACCACCATAACCGACGAGAGACACGGAAAAGCAACGAGTAGGTGAACAACGATGTCAAGTGCGAGACCGTTCGTTCATGATTTACGAGCGCAACAGGGACTGAACGCCGTCCGGACGTCTCGAGCTCGATGGCTACGGTACCGGGAACATTTGTAACGCGATAGCGACTTTCGATTAAATGATCATCTTCTCCGTATCTCCCGTTTAGGTTCTGCTTTCCCGGAAGATTTCTATTTTCTCGCACAATGGGCTTTTTTGTTCATTTTCGAGCCGTACTTACGTTTGCTAATTGAACCTCAAACGGTGGACCATTTTTGGATATTAACCCTTTGCACTCGAAGCCATTTTAACTCTAAAACGAAACATTTCTTCCGACCTAGAATATTTCCTTTCTACATATATTTTTTTCTTGCTATACATACGAAAATGGCGCAATTTACTCCTAGAGTACTGAAAAGTTTAATAATTTATTAAATACAAACAAAGGGCCTAGCCGAATAAGATGGTCAAAACTGCCCTTAGACGTTTTTCAATAATTAATGAACCATTCGAAAGCTGACCAAGAAAAACCCCTCTGAGCCAAATTTCAACCCCCTATCTTGCTCGTGAGGGTAGTTACAGGGTAAATTAGATTTTGAGCTTTTCCGTGCATTTTCCGCACTCTGATGCTTCCCAAAATTCTGAAAAAAATGTGACATATTTTGGACCCTACGGCGGATTTTTGAGAATTTTTTCAGATTTTTTGGATGCAAACTGTGGTCGTAAAAAATGAAAAACCTCAAAAGAATCGGAAAAATGCAGGTTTCTCAAAAATATGAAAACATGCTATTGAGCTGTTTAGTGCCCCAATAAAGTACCATAACAGGCAGTGTCCTCAATTTTTTTTTAGATTTTTTTGTTGTGGGAAGTCTTTGTCAAAAACAAGAAAAACCGAATTTTTTCGACGTTTCTGTAACTACCCTCACGAGCAAGATAGGGGGTTGAAATTTGGCTCAGAGGGGTTTTTCTTGGTCAGCTTTCGAATGGTTCATTAATTATTGAAAAACGTCTAAGGGCAGTTTTGACCATCTTATTCGGCTAGGCCCTTTAATAATGTAAAAAATATTTTGAATAATGATACAGGAATTTTTATTGGCGCCTTACAGTCGCCATTCGAGTGCTAAGGGTAAGAATGTTTAGAACCGTTCGCTGCTTTATTTATCCATTTTTTGAGAGACATTTTTGAAGATATTTCTTGTGGACACGTTAATCGGTTCATTGTTCGTAGTGCAGGGACTGTTCTAGAAACTCGGTAATTGATTGACGGTTTGAATACTCTGGGTCGAAATAGACCCCGACTCCGCCGAAAGAGAAAGGCTTTTCTAAAAGCGACAACAAGAAGTATTCTCTTAAAAAGATTACATTGCGTCAATCTATAAATTTTCGTGAAGTTCATTTTATTTCCAGAACTTGTCCTTTTCAAACCTGTACGTCACGTAGCGTTAATCGCACTATTAACGATTAACAATAAGAATTTAATCGTCAATCATTGACCAAATTTTCGTCTAACCAGCACTGCTGTCTCATTTCGTGTGTCCGAGCATCGTGCAAATAAGCGAAGAAGCTAGTGTCCAAACGTTTGTCGAGGAACTTTCCTTCTTAGACCCTCGTTTGTTCAATAAATGCGTTTCCTGTGTACGTTTCTGCTTTGCAAAATTCAACGAAAGTCGAGACTCTGTTTTCTAAACACTCTCAGAATTTCCCAGAAAGTCCCTGGTCGATTTAAAATATCTGTCGAATGGTTCGCCCGTTTCCATCGCATGCTGCACAGTGAATGGTGGTTAACTGTTTTCCTTTCGTTACTAAAATCGGTGAAAAAAATGAGAGCCCTTTGACAGTTTCACTTGATAAATCACACAAACATTCGATATCTGTGACCAAGGGGATTTCTGGACTTCACGTGTCCACGTTTCATCTCCCCCCCCCTTTTTCGTTCTTTATCAAGAGTATCAGTTTATTTTCCCCGGTCGGTCACGCTCATTGATTTCTTTTTATCGGCCCGACACCGCGTTATCGCGCGAACGGATTAGCGTGCATCTCTTCTCGAAAGGGAAAAAGGTGGAGACACCATTTCGGAGCGTAATTAACATTAAACCTACCACGCGCGGTCAAATGACCGTTTTTGAAATTTCGTTTAGAATTTCTTGTACACAACGTTACCGTATCGCCATGTAACTTATTGACTTTTCCTATAATACGCATACAACCCATTTTTCAATATTCACAACTTTCTTTATTGTTTTCTTTCCGAAAAAATTTCATAGCACGTCTTTCTATATTAAGATACATATTTCTTTTTTGAAGCGGTCATTTGACCGCTCATGGTAGGAATAGGTATACACGAAATGTCGGTAGGTTTAGTGTTAAACATTTGAAGCATGCCTCGGGAATACTTGGAAAACGGTGGTTGCGTAGAGGCACGCAAAAGGGTCGACGCGCCGCGTCGGCACATTGAATATTTTAGCCGTTTCTGGGTCAGGGAAAATTATGTCGTCGTTGAATTAAAGCCGCTTTCGTTGTCGAGCCACTCGCTCGCGTCGAAGAGAGAAATAGTAAACACGCGAGTCCCGACGACGGAGCCGAGTCCCGGCTCTCCGTAACGAGAGGAACGACAGACACGATTACGCTTAAGACCCTCGGATCATGCTCGAGTTACCTAACTCGTAAACGGGGTCGTTTTTACAACGCGCGAATTCCCCGGCCGAGCTCTATCCTCTGCCAAAAATTCTCGCAACGGAACTACTTCGAACATTTCGCAACCGAGAGACATGGTTCTCCGACTTTAACCCTAACCTTTCGCAAAAGAGGCAATCAGAGCATGTGCGCGTCTTGTGGTAGAATCATCCGCGGGATTGTGGAGACTTATACAAAATAAAAATTGGTTGCTTCGGTTAGAACAAACCACTTGCCGTTTTCTTTCTTTCTTTAATCGTTCTAGTAGGTGAAAAGTGATGAATCAACACTCTCCAATTTATTCAGTCTTTCTTCTGTTTAAAATTTCGTCTACTGATTTTTATTATAAATGCATTCGCGGTATAGTAAGTTGCGGTGTAGACTGCGATTCTTCAGGCCTGGTCAGGCTCGTGCTTATCGTTTTTAGCCCAAATTTCTTACCACGAGTCTCACTGGTTGTTGTAGGACAAGGGGTTAATGGACTGCGGATCGATGCATTCATGACAAAAATGAGCAGGTGCAATTTAAAGTACTAAACAGATAAACCTCTTAACTTGAAAGTCCGAGAATACTCGGGTATTATACACATTTTTACAAAATTACTGTTAAGGTAAGGGGTTAATAGAATTTAAAAACATCGATATATTAGTTGGAGTTCATTAAAATCATTTAAGCAAGAAAGAATCTTCTGGCTTCTGGATCTCGCAATTGACAAACAATTTTTATTTAAAGATCCGCAGCACATTAATAATGAATGAATGTTGTAACTGGAAAATTTGAATAATAAAAACGATATTGTTTAGATATTAAATCATTTTA
This sequence comes from Halictus rubicundus, assembly GCF_050948215.1. Lineage (NCBI taxonomy): Eukaryota > Metazoa > Arthropoda > Insecta > Hymenoptera > Halictidae > Halictus > Halictus rubicundus. Next base: position 6,283,804 of record NC_135151.1, read on the forward strand.
GCGAGTCGCGTGTCCCCATTCAGCGATTAGCAATTCCAATGAGTGAGTCACTGTAGATAAATATAAATGACCAATTAACACGTCCTCCTCAATGAGTAAGAACCATGTTGTTGTCCGCTGGAACGGCGATGTGCAAATCAATGCGAAATCGAAGATGCGTAGAAAGTTGCAGTTGAACATAAGCAGCGAATCAACTTGCCTTCTCTAATGGACAGTGTCATCGCTTATTAAACTATTAAGAAACTGAATCAACAAGGAACCGAATAACATTAGAAAGTTACAGTTGAGTACACGCGCAAATATGACCAAAGGCGAACGATTCACCAACAAATCCAAGAATAACAGAAAGTCGCAATCTCAAACACGACCAACAAACTACCACTTTCCAACAAACAAACACTATTTCTCCAACAAACATTGGCCAACAACCGAACCGATAGAAAGTGTCGTTAACCAGATAGCTGTGTATGACGAGTAGACTCGCCACGGAATAAAATTCATCTATTGTTACATTTACGTTAAAATTCTTGTGAAAATTAAAATACATTCGTAACATTTCGAATCGAAGTACGAGGAAAACCGATCCCGAGACATCGCCTTATTTCGAAAGGAAACTGCAGCTAAATATCGGCGTGGGTCAGAAATGACTCCGGCATAGGCCTAGAACTCGCAGGAGTCCGAGAGTTGAAGAAGGAGACAAAGTGTTCGATCGTTATTTAGCAAAATAGCAATAAGAGATCGAAGGAGATTGCGAAGATTGCGGTTAAATATAAACGATCGTCCTCGTTGAACAGACAAGAAGTAGATTCGCGATAAGGTAGAGTGACCACGTTACCGACAAAAATGGGCGAAAAATGGTTTTACGTGTCTCAACTTCTCGCCCCTACATGAGAATATTTTGCGCTCGGAAAGGGCTCTCATTCGAAAGAGGGAGGTTCAATTTAGCGCGCGCTGGTCGTAGGCTGACGAGATTATGCAGATATTTGGCAATATAAGCGTTAGAAGTATGCATGCTGTGGAATCCAAGCATTTTTATGCCATTGGATGAGTTTTCGGGATGAAATCGAGAGTAGCACGCGCTAGAAAATATCTCCAGCTACAAATTGAGCTATATTTTATCTCTGCGAAATAAATCCAAAAACTTGAAGCACGTTTCTGGCGTCGGAATTCACGATATCGACAATACAGAACAAAAAACGTGACAAGTTTAGTCATCAGACTTAAGACCCGTCGGATCACAAAGACCAAGACGGATCTTACGTCAGTGGCTGAAGGCTGTGAACGGAAATTATATAGCAGTTACCGACTTGCTGGCTCTGCAAAAGTCACGTGACTACCCTTGGCTCTAGCGAGGAGTTGAATGGCTAATAGACACGATGCTTGTTCTCAAAAAGGCGATGGCGAACGAAGAAGTCACTCGTCAGAAGAAGAAGAAGAAGAAGCGAATGAGCCTTTTCAGAGCCGATGGCGCCTGTTGCGACGCGATTCGTGTCGAAGTTTAATGAATGGAGCGCGGTTATGGCAATTCGTAGGCCCGTTACGGGGACCGCGTACATCATAATAATTGTCAGAGGGGCCCGAAGATGAAGCGGGGTGGAAGAAGGTACGACAAAGAGAGGAAGAGGGGAGAACAAAGGAAGAAGCATAGAATGGCCGGTCACGTATGCAAAACTGTGAAATATAACGGGGTCGTCGCGGTGGGCGAGATCGCGAATACTGATGTTACATTTGAATAATTATCGGCCGAGATTCGGACGAGCAGCCGCCCCTTACATAATAAAACCGAGCCGCGAGGATATATGGCGTGCTAATTTCAATAGCGAGCCGAAGACGGATTTACAATTCAAAGTCCCCCCTCCCCGCGCGCGCGTCTACGGCGCGAAATTCGAATCACGGAGACACGGTTCGTGGAACCGTACGGAAATTCGCTTCTTTCCATTCTGGATCCTTGATTACACAGAGTAGCTCGTTACGAGATCCTATCAACGATTTCAATGAACCCGCGAGCTATCCAGATCGTCGATGTTAATTCGATTTACGATAGTCATAATATTTGACCCTGGTGATTTTCTTATTAAGGTCAGGTTCAGTTTCTCTTGCGGTAAAATCGTGATAACTAGGATTACATGCATTCGTAACAAAAATGGTTGGGTGTAGTTTTAAACAGTAGAAAGAATTTGAAAATATCAATAAATTCGTTGCGATTTAATGAAACCACTAAACAAAGAAATAAACTTCTATTATGCATAAAGATCCGCGCAGTCTAGTGACAAGAAGAATCATGGTGGTTTCATGCGAGTCGCACGAAATTCGTTCGGTTGCAAATGTCTATTCCAATTTTGATTTAGTCGTGACTCACTGCAAACGTAGGATCGATTCGAGAAAAGACAAAAATGCAGCCACACAAAAAGACAATAAATCATGTCGAATACATACAAGATAGCGTAAAGAGCAACAACAGAAGATTACAGGCATGCTGACAATGCACGCTATCGGGCGGCTTCTATGGCCACCATAAACGATCATTCTCTGCACCCTCTGTTTGCCTCGCCTTGTCATTTCTGGAACACTTTCGGTACAGGCCACTTTCACTTTGGTCCCGGTTATCGGATGCTCGGGTTATCCGTCCGGGGGACCTTGAGGCATCACGAACAGTCCAAGGACAGCGGCTATCAGCATCGACATTAGTCAGAAAACCCGCTTCCTGTCGCTCCCTCGATCATAGTTACATTTCCAGCCGCTGCGTCATAGTTCGCCAGCATTCCCACCCTTTTATCTTTATGACGGTGCCGCGAGTTGTACGGGGGTTTGTTAAAAACCGGCTGTGTTTCGGGTGCGGAACGTCCGGTGTGAAAAGCTCGATCCACCCCAGCGAGGGATTGTGTTTGTAGACTTTTCACGGCGTTCTTTAGCTATGCTTCCTGTACTACTATAGCGTCCCCGTATAATCGTTAAAACAGACCGGCGACCTCCGGCGTCCGCTGACAACCAGTCCTCTTCCTCCGTTTACTCACGTGCTGCAGGATTTATTATCGGTTGTCGCTCCGGGACCGAGCCAAGACTAATTATCTTCCGTGGGGATGAACGTCGAAGGCCGTTTCCCCACGCCGTGGAATCTCTTTGTAGCCGCCACGATGGCTACTTTCGCGGCAAATGTACGCATATATTCGACGTGTCGCGGTAGTCGCGAAGCTATTAAACGACCATTGTTATTTAACCTCCTGACCCCGGTATACTTGTACGCGTCGCTCGCGGAAATATATTCGCGGTGATCGAACCAACCAGATGTCGGAAAAAGGAACAACGTTCGTTGCCGGCCTGCAAAACCGTTTGTACGGTCTAAATCGGCAACGTTTAAATTGTTACAATTCTGTAAATAAAAGTCGTACAATCATGAATCTGGAGTCTCTACTTTTACCGGCCATCTTTCAATTATTTTTAACATACACCATGTTAGCGGGTGGAAAACCGGAGACGTGATTTTTTCTTCGAAATATCAAAAATTTGGCGAATAAAACACGTCTGTGATAACGTTAGAACATTTATCTAGTGGCTGAATCGACTATAGGCTTCAAGATTGGAGCTTCCTCGAAACTTGACGTACGATTTTTTTTCATTCGTTTTATGAGCAAAACATGGAGAACAAGTTCGGCCCTGAAAATCCCTCACGGTGTACGTTATATTAGTGCAAAAATTTCCTTTTGGAGTAAAGACTAAAAAAACTTTACATCAAGTTTCAAGGTGTCATTCCAAAGAGGAAGCTTCAACCTTCAAATCCGCGTTAGATTAAATCAGGAAACAAAAATTTCCAATGATTTCATAGATAATTTTATAACAACGATGAACGTTTCAAAATCGGAGTATCCTGATCATATAGTTTAGAAAATTTTCCTCGCAATCCGTGATCAATACCCTTCACTTAAGCAGCTAATAAACAACTATTAGTTTTTGTTGCCGATATACTTCATAACAGTTCTTATTTTTCGATTTAACGCATTGAAAGCATGGTTTTGTCCTCACGGTGTAGCGTATGGTGTGCAATTACCGGCACACCCGTTAGCCACGAAGGATCACGAACAGCCGGATCGAGAGCTCGTGACTCAGAGCCGATCGTTCCCGATCGGTAATAACGTTATTACTTAATAATCTACGGTCGTTCCGGGGTTCTGATACGCGTCCGAGAGCGAACGGTGGCAAAGTGGGAGCAAGTAGCTTTAATCGAAGAAACGTGTAGACAAGATTTATGCCGTCTCGACAGCCGGATCCGTGTGTCGTAGAATACCAGAAGCGTTGGAAGTGTTGCGATCGGTGAACAGCAATTAATTAGTCCGAGAGGACGAGGGTGGTGGCAGAGAAGAGACGAGGAGAGGAGAGGAGAGGAGAGGAGAGGAGAGGTAGGTGGGTAACGGGCCCCGCAGGTTTCCTGGGACCTGATGTAGGTTCAGGTTCACGTTTAACCCGGCTTTACCTGGAACACCTGCCCCGAAGAATGTGAGCGCGAGCCTCTTTCGGCTTGGATTTTTCAGCACCTGGTTTATGCTGTCCCGATCCTCGTTGCTTTACACTTTCACTGGCCATTCGATCATTCATTCATCCTCTTTTGTGGCTCTCAGCCTCTACGTACAATTCTTCGAGGTTCCTTTCTTGGAGATCGTTGAAGGATAAAATTCGTGGACAACTCATTTTCTCGGTGGAGCGAGAAATTTTTGAAAGTCTGGCTCCTAATTGATTCCGTGAAAATCAAAGACTTTAATCGCGCAGAATTTGAGTGGGATGATGAAGAGGAGAGCGATGTAATAAAATTCGGACACCTTCGGAAATCTTCGTTGCCTCAGCGGGCTTTGAATAGTTGATTGTAAAACGATCCGTTTGCAACACTGTTTATTTTACACATCAACGAAGACTGATACCTACGTAACCGAGCAACTGTTCCATTATTCGAACACTGGTGGTTCTCTGTTTGGGTCGAACAATCGAGGTTCTACTGTATATTTGCAGGAAACTGCAAGTAGATCGAAAGAGATCCAAGCACGATTTTCTATAAAATCGAGTTACAATTTCCCGGAACAGTGTCATATCTGTAATCTGCGGTGGTCCATGTGCAAATGCTAGAGCAGCACGGTTGACAAATCGATCCGCAAACGGGATAAGCGATCGGCGCAAACTCTCCCTCTCTCTCCAACGTCTGGAAACGTTTCACTTGCGGGTCCCGTGTACCAGATAAGATCGGACGCGCATTCCGTCCATCTATTGTGGCGGCGCGTCATTTGTTAAACGTTACAATGCGACGGACGAAACAGCGAAACAGCGAACAACGCGAAAGAACGGGCCATGTCGAGCATAAGGCGGCGTCACGGCGCGATAACGATACTTCCAGAACGATTGTTACCGGTCCACGGGTGAAAGTATTCCCTCCGGACGCTGGGAGAACGCGAAGGGCGCCTTTTAAATTCACCAACGACGATCGAGGGAATGCGGTTCCCTTGTACCGAGGCCCTTCTTGTCGCGAATATTCCGATTTCCTAGAAAACGTACGATTAGGGGGCATTCTGGGGGCCGCTTTTGCGTAAACTATTAGGAATTCTTTTGCGGAAAAACTAACGATCCTTCTGCATTGGGATTTCGCATACGTATTCATTGGTATTTGAAGGCCACGTGTGATTTTTTTCCCAGTCAAAATAATCGAAATGGTTCATATACTTTCTTTTTAACCCTTTGCACTCGAAGGTATTTTAACTCCAAAATGAAACATTTCTTCCGACCTAGAATATTGCCCTTCTATATATATTTTTTTATGTTATACATACGAAAATGGTGCAACTCACTCGTACAATACCGAAATGTTTAGTAATTTATTAAATACAAACAAATTTAATAATGTCAAAAATATTTTGAATAATGATAGAGCAATTTCTAGTGGTGCTTTACAGGGGCACCATTCGAGTGCTAAGGGTTAATAGAATATCTTCTGAAATACATGGACGATTCGAAACGAAGAAAATGAATTTGTTTATTAATCTGTATGAACGCAGTTAGGGTTTGAACCAAAGGAAAATCTTGATTAATTACAAAATGGCAGCATTTTGGATTACCGATTTCTTGAATATTTCTCGGTCTTCGGTACGATAAAGAAATCGGATAATTTTTATTTTCTATAAAGGTCGACGGTCAGTTATGCGTTAAACGCATTACCATCAGGACACAACAGAGAACAAAGAAAGAGCACTTTCGTCGGCGATTAGGATCGAGAAATCAGCCGGTCGATAGGTTAATCGCGAGAGGCTCGAGTCGCGGACGCGCTTTTGTCTCCGTTTCGCATATTCATGATCGTCAGTGATCCAATAGGATTGGAACCGGCGCGGCGGGGGGATCGGCTGCATATTCATCGAGAGAGCTCGATCCTCGAGAGCACGTGGCGGTAAAAGCACTTCAGCCCTGGTAATGCACCGATCTTCAAGGTGTGTATCGCGAAGCGGACGCGAACACCGAACGCTGTCGGGAACAAGGAGAAAAACCTCCGATAGAAGATATTCCGGACGAACACCCCCGGAGGCGTCATTTGTCTGGCACCTCCCCGATGATTACACCGAACCATTTACCCTTTTTTATCTTGCTCGAGGAACACGCCGGTCTTTTTTTTTCTTCCCCCCCCCCTCCGGATACGTTTCAGGCACTGCTAACCCCTTTTTTCGGAGCGATAATGGAGCTCTTGACGAGGGTTGCAAATGGCTACCGAAAGACACGATTCCGGAGGTCTTCAGCGTCTTCGGGAAAATACGTCTCGGGCGATACACAGTCATTGTCTTTTAACACTAAACCTACCGACACTTCTTGTATACCTGTTCCTACCGTGCGTGGTCAAAATGACCGGTTCTTAAAAAAAGTTATTCTTAATATACATTAAACGTAGATAACAGTCAATTTGTTGCCGAATGAATTAGTAGATGAACAACTTCCATAAAATGACGATACAAATGCTCTCTCCTCGATTTACAAAATTGTACTGTGTCGTTCACCGTTGCGTTTGGTGCGTAACTTGATAACGTCTCATTCGCTAAGGCGGCTCATTTATTTTGAGTTGGCCATGCCACATTGAGAATAGTCTTTCTTTTATACTAATTGTTTAGGTTTAGAAGAGTAAATACCATATTATCTCGTGCGGTCAAATTAACCGGCTGCGGTAGGTAGGAAAAATACATGAAACTGAAAAATACATTGTATACATACTTTAAGAAAAGTCGTACAGATACGTAGCGACGCAATAGTGTCGTATGTACGAAATTGTACGCAGAAGTTCGAAAAGGTCAATTTGACGTGGTAGGTTTAGTATTAAAATCGCATAACTTATTCCAGCGTAAAGGAAATTAAATAATATACATATTTATTGGGCTCGATGTATAGTGTAAGAGATTAACCTGTTGACCTACGATTCAAGTTCGAACAGCGTGTGCCAGAAACAAAAACAAGAGCGCTGAGGCGTCGAGCCATTGGTTGGGCAAATTCGAGCCTGGCCCGTGCTGTTTACGTTGGGCGTATAAACAAAACACGAGCGTGGAACGTGTTGTTTACATTGAGCCCGACCGATGCACCACGGGTCTGGCTCGCGATACTCATTTTTGACCCGATTACCTCCCCACGAGTCTCACGCGTGGTTGTAGGGCAAAGCGTTAATATCGTTACGGTGCGAAAGATTTTAGCGTGACTCTTGTCAAAATTATTAAAATTGTTAGTAACACGTTAAGTGCCAAACATCGTTCCCAGAGATTCTTACAAAATCAGAGTAATTGAATTAACAATAGAACTACCGGACCAGTCAAAATGACTGGTTCCTAATTTTTTCTTTTACAATTACTGAAATTGTGAAAATGTTTTCATCGGAAATTTTTTAATGAACCTCTTCATTGAAGCACATATCACAATAAAAGTTGTATGAAGTCTGAATAATTCTGGTAAAGTAATTCTAAAGTAATTCTAGTGTTAATGAAAGCGAAACAAGAAATTTTAAATGTATTATAGGGGATGCTGTTTTCGCCCTATCGAATTCTAAAGATCTTAATAAAATTCGATTTATCTGGATACGTCACAATAAGAATGAATGTCTAAACCTAGTCAAAAATCACTGTCAGTCATATGTGACTGACGTGGCAGTTAACGTGTTAATGCATGAAAACAGACGAACAAACATAATACTGTGTGTCGGGGATGTTCTAGATGAACGTTAATAACCCTATCCAGAGACACCTCTTTTTTTTTCAAGACGAAAAAGCTAACCAACTAATCAACGGCCACTTAGGCGAGTCGGCGGAAAATTCGATCCGAGCTAACATTCTTTGATCGTCCCGGGTTCTTCTCGGCCGTTAGGGTAGTCGTTCCCGAACAGGCTAATGTATCGATCGCTCGCGCAATTTCCCGCGCGAGCATCCGGCCGGCAAGAACTCGAAGCTCGGCCGTGTAATCATAGTAATTTTCTGGTGTCGACTGGTCGGCCCTGTCGCGTTCTGGCTTTTTAACAGCACACCGACCGAGGAATCTTCGGATCGCTGCGCATGCAACTGACGTCGTTGCCTCGGCAGCCGCGGCCTATCGAAGGCAAGAGAGAGGAGAGAGGAGAGAAGAGAGAAGAAGAAAAAAAAAGAAAAAAGAAGAAGCAGAAACACGGAGAGGAGAAAGCCGAGTGGTTACAGAGAGGGAACTCTTCGGGAACGAAAGAACCAGGCGCTCGGTTGCCGAGTCATGTTTACAAACGCTTTGCCGAACGGCCCTCGGTTAAATGCCGATTTGAACCCCGGTGAAATCGACTCCCCCCTCCCCTGCAATTGCTCAAGCCTAAGCGACCAATGCGTTTTATCGTGACTCCGCATGCACCGCGATTCGCGCTTTTAATCTGATACCGCGAGACGTCGTTACACCGGGGGCCACACGGTTCCACGAAGAAAGCCGTTTGAGGACCACGACCGAAGGAATTAATGCCTTGCTGACACTCTGAACCCTGGCTGGAACACGTGCAATTGATCTACTCGATTGCTGGTTAAATCACCGATTTCGTGTTCTTTGTGTTGCAATGGCAAGCTTCGAATTTTTATATTAGAACGCATCTCTCTGGTCGAGCACACATTCTTGTAGAAATTGTAGACAATTTTGATGCATTCGGTATTGTTAGTTTTGTAAGGCTAGATGTACTTTAACCCATTTGCATCATAAGGAAATGTGAAAAGAAGGCCTTTATCGCTAAACTTTTTTCTTTATTATATTTAAGTACAAAAATAAACAAGTAAAAGAACTCCATATTTCAGCATTATAAGAAAAAATAAATTGAGCGTATATATACGCTCCGGTGATACAGGAAAATTGAGCGTATACAGGGTGGGTCGCCACATTTTGCCATCTAGATTTACGTCATTATTATTACGCATAGCAAACAATGTTTCAGATGAAGTTGAATGGTTTTGAGAGGGGCACAATCTGATGGTACATTTTTTTTGTAGGTGGACGTGTAAAGGACATATGAAGGTCATTAATGTTTTTTTAAATGGAATCGTATATTTTTTATTGTATCAGCTGATGCTCCTTCATATTCTTTACAAAAAAGTATTAATCTATTTGTGTAAAAAAATCATTAGTTTAGGAGATATTTCAATTGTAATGTCTCTTTACAGAAAAGGTTCAATGTGGCGACCATTTGCATCAGAACACTTTCTGAATCGAGAAGTTAATGACTCACTAACATTGCGTAGTGTATCTGATGTTATTTTGTTACACTCGTTGATGATACGATCCCTCATATCGGCCATTGTGCCCTATCCAACGATTTGATAACATTCGATTTAATGTATCCCTTGCTATTGTTGAATAATGAGCAGGGCAACCATCCTGTTGAATCCACATTATTTGTCGTGTATGCAATGGTAAATCATCTAAAAATGTCCATAGAGTATTTGATTAAAAATGTGTATATTTTGGTCCGGTTAGTGATCCTTCGATAAAGTATGGACCAATAAGTCTAAATTTCACAATAAGTAGGAGAACAAGAATTATCAACACAGAAAATGTAAATATTTACATTGATAATTCTTGCTCTCCTACTACATTATCACATTGAATTTATAACATTGACCAGAAAGTCGAGATTTCCTAACAAATTAGAATTAAAATATCTCCTAAACTAATGATTTTTTTACACAAATAGATTAATACTTTTTTGTAAAGAATATGAAGGAGCATCAGCTGATGCAATAAAAAATATATATTTAAAAAAACATTAATGACCTTCATATGTCCTTTACACGTCCACATATAAAAAAATGTACCATCAGAATGTGCCCCTCTCAAAACCATTCAACTTCATCTGAAACATTAATTGCTATGCGTAATAATAATGACGTAAATCTAGGTGGCAAAATGTGGCCATCCACCCTGTATATACGCTAATGATGCAAATGGGTTAATGCTTTGGAGAAGCAATAGGATTCTGAAATATGGACTTTGGAAACGTGCAAACGTTCCTTCGTTGATCCTGCTTTTTATGTTTCTGGCGTCAGAATGGCGACTAAAAATTGCTGTGTCATTATTGCAAATATTGTTCACATTGTTCAATCTGTTTGTACTTAATAGATTATTAAACATTTGAGTAATATGTCCATAGAAACGAAGAAAACGAATGGAAATATTCTAGGTCGGAAACAAAATGTTCGATTTTGGAGTTCAACTAGCTCCGAGAGCAGAGGGTTGATTTCGAGAAATGGAGGAAAATAGAGCTAGATGCTATAGTCAAAAAGATAAACTAAACTACTGGAAAGACTGGCATTCTCCAGGCTCCGGTTGCGAAGCTCTGAATATTTAGTCGAACCGCGTTTATAAATACTAATCCGCCGAGATCAATAGAAACTTATTTCATTAAGCTCGGCGGCAATATCCCGGGCACCGCAACTTCTATCCCGCGATTAAAACTTTTCACCCCGGTCGAAAAATCGCGAAGTCTGCAGCCTCGTTCTCCGAAAAATATACTCCGAAAGTTTGAAATATACACACGGAGTGCTTGTCGGGACAAAAGTCAATTAACCCGTCGTAACCCCGGTAAGAATAATCGCCTAGTCATCGATTACACGCGCGTCGATGATGTTACATCTGGCGCACACGTTACACGAAGATTCAATAGAGGGTCTTTCGAGGAAGGTGTCATCCTTATGCAACCGAGTGAAACGACGATGACCACTTATGCAGTCGTCCTCCCATCGGTATTCGTGTCACAGAGACACCTCCTCAAGACTCTCGAGATCGCATTCCTCGGAGAATAAGCTATCTCTCCTGTTTTCGAGCCGGTCGATACACCTGCGAACTTTCGAAACGATTTGCCTGTGGTCGAATAATCGATTGGTCGAAAGCCAGCACTGTAAAGAAAATGATCTCCGAAGATGTCTTCGCGACTCCAGGTATTGGATGAAATGATGTCATCACAAAATCGAGTAACGCGATCAGTCTAAAATCAAGTAATTTATTATAATTATTGTCGTAATCAGACTGCGGATTTTATGCATTTATGATGAAAACGAGTAGATCACGGAACTGTGTCCACCTTTAGTGTACTTTCGAGCAACAGTGTGCAACGGTATTTCGGGATCGCGTGATTCACGTTCCGGAATCTGCAAAATCTCGAATACCACGGCGGTTCCGCAATTAGGCAATCTACCCTAACCGTGTTCATTGGTTTCTACGGTCACGCCAGGTTTCGCTGAACTTTTGCCGGGTGCAATAAACGGTTGCAAGCGTCGAGGATCGTTGATCGAGGTGTCCGCGGTAACGAGTATGCAACTCGAGAGCACGCGTCGCACGATCGATGCGATCGCGAATTTCAATCACGTGTTCTCCCCTCGTGCACAGATTATCGGGAAAACGAATCTTATGACTTCATTTCCGAAGACCGATTCGGACAATAATCCCGGGCTGCTCGATACTCTGTCGTAATGCTGGTTGCATGATACTGATTATCGATTCCGTGTCTGTTCGCTCGTGTGAAAGGCCGAGTCAATTATAGAAATGATACCTCGTGGCGGGTTTCCATGTGTGATTCTCCGAGAGAGATTGGCGGGTTCGTGAGAAACTGTCAGTGAGGCTGATGATGAATCAATCGAAACTGTTACTTACACGTTTCTCGAATGTTTCTCGAATACTTAAACGGTCCCCATCGTTGGATGTTTCCATCTTTTAAAATCTTAGAAATTGTAATTCTCCTTTGCACTGCTAATTGATTCAATCTTAAGGTCGTACCTATGAAATTGTCGCTGTAACTTCTGAGTACCCCACTCCATCCAACGAAGACTACCCCGAGCAGCGCTATCTTCAAAAATTCTAGTACCGCCATTTTGTACAGCAGGAAAACAAAAGAATATTGGCATACTCCTTAGAGGTCACATGATCAAGCCCCAAAGACAAATTGCCGATTCGCCATCTCGTCGAAAAAAATAAATTGCTAACAAATGCGCCATTTACAAAGAGAACCGACCGTCGCTATCTTGAAAAAAAGTCCTAGCGTCGCCATTTTGAACAGCAAAAAAATAAAAAAAATATCGCCATACTCCTCGAAGATCGCATAATCCAGCCCCAAAGAAGAATGTCCGATTCAACCAACCGTCCCGTTAAAAAAATTTCTAATAAAGATACCATTTTACCATTTTCAGGGAATAAGAAATCGCTTCCAGCCATTCGCCCGCTAATCAGAAATCGGCAAAGTGCTCAGGCTCCTCCCAGGTACACCTGGAACTGCGACTTTCGATTCCCACGAACTATGATTCGTAGCGCAATTACCACTACCATTCCCAGGCGAGGCCATTCGCCCTGTGTGCCGCGGCACGAGCGCAACGTACACAAATCCATTAGCTTAATAAAGTTATTAAACCGGGCCCCATCACGGGCAATCATCAAGCAATAAAGAATTAACGAATCCCTCGGAAACAGCTATCCGAGAAACGCATCTCTTTCTAGGTTTCCTCGACGAATAGCTGAGCCGTGATTCGCTCGTGAAAGGATGATCGTCACGACCTTCGGTCCACAGACAGCTTCCTCCTCGTGTCTGCGACAAATAGCTGCGATTAATCACCGGCCAGGTAAATTTCAGGGACCGTTGCGAACGTGCCTTCAGGCGAAGGTTGACGGAAAACGTACACGGAGCCGGAAAATCAACAGGTTCTTCGTGTAGGTCATAGTTAACAGTCTGACAGAAATGTGTCGTGTAAAGTGATTTTTCTCAATTTCTTCTGGAAAAATAAAATGGAACTTTTTTGGAAACGAGCATTTCATCTGAAATCTTCAAAAATTACCGAGCCTGTTCCCCAGACATTGTTTCCAGAACGATACTTTTCGAGAACAAAAATTCTGGAGAAGATGCTGCCACTCAATTTTTAAGATTGTGTCAGTAACAAAATTACCACATACAGTAGTAAGGCTCGGCTGATTTTCTCGGAAAAAATTTTCAGAGATCGCACCTCCTCCAGACTGTTAACTAAACACGCGTTACGGGGTTCGTTTCGCGGAATCTTCTTCTTCTCCCCGCAATTAATCTCTCGGCAACGGCGTGTATAAAACTCCCTGCGCCGTGTGTAATCTCCTTCCGTTCCTTCGGATGCTACGTTATCTCTCCGCCAAGCCGGGCCTCGTGTAAACACGTTATACCTGAAATTTCCTGGTCCCACGATAATCACGGTAAACACCGTCGCGACGGAAAGCAGACCTTTGATATCTCGGGTGACCCTTCTTTCTCGCCTTTTCTTTTTAGCCCGAGATACAACGTCTCCCCTGCACCGAGCGCATTCTCGCTGGTGCACCGTTGATTTGAATGTGCGTTGCACTTTTTACGAGACCGCAATTGCCGGGGAAAAGCCACGCCCACAGATGCAGACCGTGGATTTTCATTCGTTGCAATGGGGAAAGCGGAATGCGTGGCCGAGTTGGAATTGGTTTGAGAAATCTCTGAAAAATGTAGAATTGTTTGCTGTGTGTCTCCGCACTTCGTTTACTTTTCTAACATTTTGATTGCAGAAACAATATTGTGAAAAGGCTCACAAGTGATTCGTTCAACACTTTAATTCGTTAATTTCAAGTTAGTCATTTATGGGTGTCATACATTTTTTATGAAACAAAAGGTCTTCGAGGAATAAGGTTGCATGACGCTTGATTTATTTAATTCAGAGTAAAATGATTGAAAAACAGGTTTCCTGTGCATTCTACTTTAGCAGATATTAAAATATAGATTTTTAATTGCAGCTTGGTACCATATAGTCAATATAAATGAAGAATCGATAAAAGAGTACATGTCAACAATTTCTTTGGATAACTATCTTCCACGTTTTCGTCAACATTGGCGTGTCCAGATCGAACGTGCATCCTTGCGAGTGTCGAGTGAGACATAGAACAACATTGAGTCAATTCTAAGAAGCGTCAGCAAACTAATAATTCAACCGGGGATGCAAACAGGTCACGCCAATGGCAAATAAGTAAATAGTAAAATTATTGTGAAAAATCTCCCCTGCTTTATGTAAATATTTTAATGTTAACATACGTGGGCATGCAGGGTGTTTTCAATAGGTTCCCATTGCTTAGAGGAGGCAGAAAAATGATCAGTTAATCTTTTCCGGACCTATGTTTATATAACTTTTGTTTTCTTCTTCAAGCATTAGGAATCGATTCCTAAAGTTTTGCCCGCCGTTTACGAAACACTCTGTATAGAACTTCAATAAGCAATTCGATATAGTGTATTTCACACTTCAATTCTCGGAACAGTTTCAGTATAAAACGTCCATTATCCTGTATCCTTGTGAAGTATTCTGCGCGGTAATATTAAGCGGCCTCGAGGTTCCTCGACAGTACAGTCGAACTCCACAATTTGAATTTCAAAGCGTGCCTCGATCGGTTCGCATTAAGATACGCGAACCGCGAATTAGCGTAGTTGGCACGCTTGACGTCTGCCCACCTCTAACCGGACAATTTGACGCTATTTGCCTGTTAACTTTTTATGAACTAACTGCGAGGTCCTTGACAGTAAGTCCCATTTACACGTTTCGCGGTCCTTGTTCCCAATACGCGGCTTAATTTTCCTTGCATTTCAAATGTGCGAATCGCGCTGACAGTCCAATGGAGAAACTGAATAATGTTCTCTTGGTTCGAGCCTCAATTTTTCACTTAACACGCTAATGATTATGATTACGCTGCGGATCTTTACGCAAAATAAAAATTAGTTTCATCAATTGCAAGAAAGAGAAAAGCTAAGCAAAAATTTCTTTTTTCTTTTAATGATTTTGATAAGTTGACCGTATTTTTAATCTGTCTACTGCTCTAAATCGCAACTACACGGTCTACTAATGAGACATTGTTGATTGCATTCTGGTTCAAAAAGGAATATCATTTGTCAGAGGAGGGATAAAATGCATAATTTTAGAACATACAGTTAACTGCACGACTGCATCAATTTTAGAATACAGATTTAACTGCACGCATTTAGAACAAACAATTTTCGAACATGCCACCAATTTAGAGGATCTACGTGATTCGAATCCAAAATTTCTCAATATCACTGACATCGACGTTTAAGGTAAGAAACACGGAATCATTGCATAATTCAAACACGGCAATTTCCAGTCAACACAAGAATTTCTCTTTTTGAAAGTGCTCGGTAGAATCTACGCAATAGTACTCATAACAGCACTGGTCACAAGGTGAACATCTGGCATTTTAAAAATGAAATCCACGACAGGAAAAAATGAGTAAACTAATCATTCTATTCCTATCTGCATACATTAAACAACGTCGACGATGCCCGAGGTAAATCACCAAAAATTTGAACCTTTGATCTCACTTTATATGCATCAAACAGTACACCTAAAAAGAACTTTCATCGGGCACACCTAATATCAATTAAAACGCTATACTGTTCCCCAAATTACTATCCTCCTAGAATCCTGAGAGTCAATAAAAGATCAAGACGCTACTTAAAGCACAATTTAATGCATTACCACGGCAACAGCAATAAATCATACTCACGGACTCGGGCTCTTTTGTTGAGACAACGTTGCCACACGGCCTCCCATTAGAATATTACGAAACGCTTTGGAAACACTGTTAGGCTGCGTGAAAGTCATTGACTAGAGGGACTTTGTTGTCAAATAGAATAGCTGGAATGGGTGGAACTCGCGAGAGGAACTTTCACCCTGATTTTCTCTGAATCCACCCTCATCGGGGCCAGTTGGGACTCTTAAGGCCCGGATTATGGTTGGAGAAGTACTATGGGCCACCCACGAGCAAATCTATCAAACCCTGATTCCTCAGAATTCAATCTAGGCAGTCCTAAATTTCTTCTTCATAATAATACCGTGCTCCACGTCAATACATTCTTAATACCAACGAATGAACAAAATCGCTTGGGAAAATCGTTCCGCATCCTCTCCGCGACCCGTATACGAGAAAAGAAACCGCAAGTCTGGTGTTCCACAACAGAGAAGAAAGCGAAATTCATCGCAGAGACGGTCGCTTTGTGCGGGGATTCGCGCGATAGCGGCTCTTTTCCCGAGTCCGCGGCCACAAGAAGCAATTTATACTTAATTAGCGCGAGTGGCAATAAGGGCCCACTGTGGCCAGGCCGCCTTCAAGAAGCTCGTGGGTCTCGGCGAGCGTCCGTGGACCACGATGTGCGTCAAATCACATGCCAAGGGACACACGTCTGATCAACTGCCAGCCGTGGAACACTCGAGCCGGCTCGTGAACCAAACCACGGACCCTCTGTCGAGGTGTTGGAAGACAGGAACCACGGGAAACGAGAACATCTGCGCCATGAACGCGTTCTCTACCGATGCTATTAACCGTACTGGCTCTAATAACCGCAGCCGATGCAACGACGCAAAGCCGCGCGGCTCGCGACCTATGCGCTCGCCGTTGCAGTCATTATCAACGGCAACTCGACCGTAGTTCGTAGACTGACCTGTCCTGCTGGACACTGTCTAGGACGCTTATGGTAAACGACCGATTCCTTCGCATGATTTTTAACCCTCTGATTGTGAAAGGAGTCCACGTGGATTCAAGAGATTAACGTTCAATGATTACAAGACGAACGCTTAAAATCGGTCATCTTCGAACATGCATCACTTTTGAACCAGTGAGTTCCTCGCATCGAAACTTATATTTTTGGCATTTTCTCGACAAGATCTACGGGATTATACTTTAAAAAAGTGCAAAATTTTTGGATCCAGGAAGTGAAGTTCGGCTCAAAACTACGGATTTTTAAGCAAAATCAAACGTCTCTGCATTAACTGCAAGAGACATTTCGTTCCTTCTTTAATCATTGTAACAAGTTGAAAGTAGTGTGTCGATGTTCTTCGATTATTTTAACTTTTCTTTCGTTTCAAATGGCGCCTACTCGTTTTTGACCTACTCAAAGAAGAGAATCCTTGACTGTTTCGAATAAGAACTTTCTTTCTAGTTTTAGCAGAAGAATGAGGACGGTGTACGATGCGAAAACTGCTAATTACCGGACTGAGGATTTTATGCATTTATGGCAAAAATTGGATGAATAACAAACGAAACTGTAAAGACATTAGAGGAATTTGAGACGAATAAGTTAGAAAATTATTATTTTGATCCGCAGTCTACTATGTGCTCATCAATTGCTATAACGAATGGCAATACAATAAAACATGATAGTGTATCGTGATACTACATCGGTGTTAAAGTAGCCTTGATCGCCTCCGGGCATCGAAGAAGAAACTCCTCCGCTGCATCCAATAAAAAGACGATTATGTTTTATCTACAGACCAAAGAACGTTTGAATATGTTTCTGCAATGAAAATCGTCGATGATCTAATTCCTCCGATAATGATGTCGAGGATGTAGGCTCGTGGATCCAGAGTGAGACGAAACAGAGGTACAGATCATGCTCGGATCAATAGAGCGGATCAATAGAGAAGATCGTAGACCGTCGCGGAAAAGAGTAGTCCGAACGATTCCATTCAGCAGCATTGCGCACGTGACCCCTTGGCCTTATTGTCTCTGATCGATTGACGTCCCGATAGCCCTGTGGTGAATCATCCTCCTATGGCGTAATACTATGAACGCAACACGAGCATCGTCGATAAGCCAAGAACAATGGGGAAGAACGAAAAACCGACGTCGAGCGCGATGATAGTTCCGACAAGCAACGCGAGACAGTCTCGTAAAGAGAGAATTTGTTATCGGCCTCGGGTTCGCGATCATGTTCCATTCATAAGTCTTGTGGAAACACGTAATGATTCACGGGAAGCTAAGACTATAGCAATAAGAGCACGACAAGATCCACACCTCTATTGATTATACACTATTAATAGACCGCGGATCTTTAAAATAAAAATTGTCTGCATCGGTTCCAAGAGCCACATAGGTATTTCCAGTTTTCTTTAACAATTTAAAACAGTTGAAAATTACACACCGATACCCCCTTTCACCTACTCATTTCTCTTATAAACGCATGAAACCCGCAGTCTAATTATTAATTACAGAAGAGTGTTTTTGGGACCCTGGAATCTGATCCTGAAGTTACATATTTTTGAAAATGAGAAACCACCCTTACAGGTCTGATTTTTAGATTGTTTCGTGACACAGAATGTTCGGACAGATTCCAGCCGTTTGATAGGAACAAGACCAACAAACGGTCAAACGCATTGTCATCTTGATCGTCTTGATCGCAGGATCTAGCTCCCAGCTCCCAGGTCCGATGAAATGTCTCGTGACGGAGTTTCGACACCGTAATCATTCTTTGGGGCCCGCTAAGTCTTCCGTGTCCTCTCTACGTGCTGCCCCGAGGAATGCACACCATCATCATCTTCTTCATCATCATCATCATCATCATCATCATCATCTTCCCAACCAGCCGAGCGAGTTAAACCTCCCTAATCAAAGCTGGCTTGGCTGGTACACAACCACGAATTCCATGGGAGTCTTCTGCCCCGCCGGCTTTCTTCGCGTTACCCATCCAACCCTCGTTAACGAAAAAGCCTACGGTGAACCTCCCATGGTGAACGGGCACACCATAGCCGTGAACTCGGCTGTAAAAAATCTAGATACGGGTCTAGTGGCAATTAGGCCAACTATGAAACAGATTGAATTCCAAGATTCTTTGTTCTTTCGACTTTTAAGAGAGTAGCGAGTGTGTTTAGAGTTTTGTACAATTATTGTGATCGTAAAAAAATAGTGTGATCGTTTGAAAATGATTGTTTGGGTGTATACGAAGCATGCAGGTGTCGTGCGCGCGTTCAGCAAAAGATACATCGATACATAAATGCGCAAACACGATTCAACGTCCGCCACAGGGCCAATTAACGTCTATGGTCGCAATTTCGCGAAATTATTCGCGTCCAAGCTGGAAACGCTAGAAAATGGCGGTCCCAGACGAATTTCGCCGGGTATACGAACCGACCATCGTATTTATAGACAGACAGAAAATGGCGAGTCTCCCGTTCCCCGTGCTCCGCGAATTAATATCTGTCAACGCGCTCGGCACCAGATGAAAGTGGAACTATCATCTCGTACGATGACTCCTGTGTCGCATGGACTTGTCAAGGACGAAACAGATATACCGGAAGTCCGGCGTGGGCGATGGGTTACCCATTTTGAGATTACTTCACTCTAGTTGTTTTCCCTGGCCGCCATCGCCGACGTGGCCGCCGACTTCGCGAACTGGAGCCACCGAAAATAATCTTTCTTTGTGGGTTGACGACATGGCCTCTGTCACGTCCTCGTGGTTAAGCGAATTTGCTCCCTTGGGTCTACTGCGTTTCTTCTACGTCAGCTTCACAGCCTGATAATTTTAACTGGTGGATCTCTAACCCCGGTTCTTTCGCTGGTCTACGAGAAAACTTGTTTTCAGGATTTACTACAAACTTCAACTGTTCTTGTCAAAAGAAGTAAGAAAGAAATAATTTCAACGTCTACGCATATCAGCTTTTTCTGTTCCTCATAGCGATCCTAGTACGATATTTTGAGACAATGATTTCAATTTATGTGCTTCCAACATTTTCGTTTCGTACGACTAGAACATCTATCGAGTGCTATAATTTTCTCGGAGCTCAAACTGTGTACGTGTCTAATCTATCATGAAATAGCACGGATGTTAAAACGTAGATTACCGAAACAACGTTAAGTGCTTCTATTTAAATACCACTTAAACGTTGACGTAACGCCGTACGTCACGAAACAATCACCTTATCAGTCTTCGAGACATTTTAATTGCAAAAATTCCACAACTCGCACCGCGGTAAGAATGCTACGGCCAGACAAGATATTCTCGAAACAACTGAAGACAATTTTGAAAAAATTGTTTGCCATTTCAAGCCTCACTCTTGTCTTCTATTCTATTATAAAAATAACGTTGTAAGTTCGAGTCGGACTCCGGTCCAATAAAAACGATAAATAGCGGAATAAAATCTTCTCCAACGTAAGGACAAGGTACAGGGGAATGCAGTTAGCAACGAAACCAAGATAAAACGCCGCCGGTGCGGCGCGCCAATGGAACCTTTCTTCCGAAAGATCGTAGCAAGGGCTGGACCCGAAAGGAAAGCGTTCTGGCAAGGGAAAACGCATCTGGAAACTCGAGAAGTTCGACGCAAGTTCCGGAATCATTGAAAAGCTGTTCGCGTCGTCGGGGAGCCCTTATCATTTTTCTTTCGGCGCGGCGGGATGAGAAATGCCCTGCGACGGTTAAGGAAAGAGCACCTGGGCTTCCGATAAGACCACTGAGACCGTCCCCGAGCTGGCTTGTTCCCCAGAAAAATCTGACTTGCTGCGGTCTGAACGCCGCAAAAAAGTTTTACCAAAGCGTGCCGACAAGAACGAATTTTAGACAAAATTTTTCGAAAGCTTACGGACAAAATTAAAACTTCATATAGACTGTGAAGTCAATGTTTGGACGATAATATACTACTGTTGTTGTCCACATTCGTTGATATACTCCATTGCTACACGTAATGTTAAAATTAATAAATTTCCTCTGTTACTAGAGAGTACAGTATCTAAGTAGCATCTAAGCAGATAAGAACAGAGAAATATAAATGTCACAGTTTCATTCAAATCTGAGCGTCACATCACTTGACATTATTATAACATTAAAGAATTAGACCTTATCATAAATATGATAGTAATCTCTTCATGTCCTGTTAACACTTTGAACCCCAAAAATTCCATGAAATCAAAGTAAGTTATTTAATGAAATAAAAATTGCGAAAAATTAAATGTATGATACTGAGTAATCCTCCAACATTCTTGCATGTTACAATTAATATATCAAGGTAAAAATTCATTTTAAAACCTGCACAAATAATTCCGTCACCCTCTTAAAACCAATAAAGTACCAACAAAGTTAAGAAAATCAAGAAACGTCACCATAAATGTCTAACCTCACTGACTCTGCGCCAGTCGCACACCGAGGGCGTCCGAACACAGTTCATGGTTTTTTCTTCAGGTTCACGGGTAAGGACGCACCATGCGCGGGTGCTATGGAGTGGTCCAGACCTTGATGGGGCTTGCCTGGCAACTATGGCGACCATGGCGCATCGTGCAGCGTTGCCACGAGGAGTGAAACACACGCGAATGCAAAAGAGCAAACCGAACGTTCCGTTCGGGGCTGATTGGTCCTCGGACTAGCCGCGAACGAATGGACTCACGGATGACGACTATGATACGACCGTGACGAGGAGAGGAGAATGATCAAGATGCCATGGACCAAGAGGAGGAGAAGACCACCGTAAACGTCGTGTCCCGATGCTGATAAGAATGCCGAGTCCTGCGGGCCAGCGGCCTTGAACTTGACAGCCTTGACCCCCGTCGAGATCCAAGACAGAACCCGTCCTGCGCCCGCGGGGAACTCGATGATGACGAGGGTCCGTAAAATCTACCAAGCCTGGGATCCTTTAATTATTTTCTACCGATCGGCCCGTGCACCGATCACCCAAAATTTTAGAATCGCTTCATGAATATTTATGCAGTAGACTCGCGTGCACGCGATCAGAAAAATTGTTTACAGCGACTACGTCGATGCACCCTTTCAGACAGCAAGTGTACAGACTTTTTGAACGATTTTTAATATTTTTTAATAAGTCATTTGTCACTAGGTTTCAAAATTATCGTTCACATTGTGTCGTAGTCGAGAGAAGGATGCATCTTCAATCTGTTATTGAAGACATTAGAAAAACTGAATGATGTTGGCATAAAGATCTGCAGTCTCGTTATTGGAATGTCAATTTGGAAATACTATCAGTCCAAAATAAAATGAAGGAGGATTTTATTAAAATTTAAAACAGAAGCATTGAAGGCAGCTGATTTTTAAAATCCTACGGACAGGAATTTCGGAAATGTTACGGAATAAATCAACGATTTTGTTTGTAATACAAGAGTCCCCGATATGGTAGGAAATCCATGCATATTTCTGAATCTCGTTATCCTCGGAATTTCGCGGAATCGATTCGACGGACTCGATCCACATCGATTCGAGATATCCGATGACTTACGGACAAGAATGCATATTGCGAGCGTGCAACGCGATCTCCGCGAAATTTCTCGGTTACAGGGGAACACTGTTACGATCGGTAGACGCGTAACAATTGTCATAAAATCCAATGTCGAGCCGCGGTGAACGCAGAACCGGCTGAAAGGAAATACAATGGTCGCTCCGGCTCGAGGGTTAAGGTAAGAGGTAAAAAAAAAACATTCCGTTCTTGTACCTCACGACGTCCCAACAACGCAAAACTTTCGACATCGTTAAGAAAAACACAAATAATAATAACCAACCGAGTGAATAGTTTCTGCCCAGTACATGCAGTCATAATAGTCTCTGCAGTCATGATTGACGCGATTTATACATCATTTAAATATTTTTAATCTCTGTAATATTGTCCAAAAGATCGAACAAGGTCAAACTTCATTTACAGAACGGAAACTTTAAAATTGAATGTTAATCCTTAGGCACTCAAAAGCACCACCAGAAATTGTGGCATTATTTCAAAGAAATTACAGAAAATATTACAAAATATTTGTTACATTACAATATTTGTATTCAATAGATTACCAAACATTCAAATACTATATGTAGAAATCGGATCAGTTTCGTTCGAATAAATTGAAAATATTGTAAGACGGAAGAAAAATTTAATTTTACGTTGAAAATAGTGCCGAGTGCAAAGGGTTAAACTCGATTGCTAAAATTGAATATTAAAACTAGTTCTCAGTCTAACCACTGGTATCTAAAAAAGGTCTAATCAGTGTGAAACGAACGAGATAAATCGTAATAGAAAGAGTTGATTTGTGCTGTCTTAAGAACGATTTAGACGAATTAGAATGGTATTTGAACAAGTCGAGTGATCATCGAAAATCGGACGTAGCATGAGCGTCGCGGCCCTTATTATTGTCATCGGTCGATTTATCGGACTGTGTCGAACTCGATTTGCTTGCGACACCGTTTTGGCACGACGTCTGCGACCGGCGATGAGAACATTGTCCAATTTAAGGCCGTGCCAGACGATACCTCGATATCCGGTTCGACCGTCACACCCAACAGATCTCGAAAAGTAACGCGTTCGACTCGCCGACAGCTTGATCGACGGTGCTGGATATTACTTTCGATTTTGCTTTCGGTCGACGGTGACGTGAAACGGACGTTTCGCCTCGTAAAATACCGGGGAAATGGCGAAAGCGCCATTTTTCTTCCCACCATCGTTCGTGCACCGAATTACACCACTCTTGCTGCTACATCACTCTTCTTTACCGATTCATTCTGTATAAGTATAATTCAAGTCTTCGCTTCACACTCTGCATATTTAAAGACTACTCTTTCAAATCTGATTGGATTTATTCAAATTCTTTAGACGAGAAATCAACTTCTATTTCATTTTTATTGGATTTGTCAAAATTCTTCAGACGACGAATCAACTTTTGATCAATTTTGAAATTTTAAAATAACTCCTTTCAGCTCACACAGTGCAATTACCGACTTAATTGATTAGAAAATTGATGTACATTACCAACAGAAGAACAACAAACCGTCGTCAAATTCGAGGCTTACCTGCAACACGAAAAACAACACACAAAATTACTTCCCGTTCCACAGCGAAGATTAAAATTAAACAAACGAACCCGTCAGCGTCAAACTCGGCTTAATCACGACGCGATGAGTAACAGTTCCGAGACAATCGTTTAAAATTCCGAGTGCAGTGCAATTACTGCACCAAGTGATGCAATTATGTCTCCGGTCGCCGGCTATTATTATCATTATGAATTTCTCTTAAGCTGGAAACGACACAGTTCAGTTGGTCGTGCAGCCACGTAATCACTTAGCGTCCGGCGAAAAAGTGCATCTTTTTGTGAACGCGTTGTTCCCCGTCGCAGTTGCGGGAGGAGCGTGTACAAATGGAGGAAAAAAAACCGACCTAAAAACTTGCCTCTAATAATGTATGACTCACAGTGGCGATTCACTTATCTATCTAACCCAGGGGTTTCCAGGCTGCGACCCACAGAAGATATATGTATCTAAGCAGTTGGTTCCACCCTCGTTTGATACACTTCTGCGAGCGAACAGACTGTAATCGAGTCCACCGATCTACATAAATGTAATTCGATTCAACATGTCGTTTTCCCGTTTTTGCCGTAACGCTATTATCATAACGACGTATCCGGTGTCTGCTAACGCGGAGGTACAAAAACTCGATTAAACGGTTAACCCCCTCGGCGTGTTTTCGTCATCAAAGCTACAACGATTAGAAATGTTAAATGCTTAATGACTGGCTAAGAGAAAATTAGTATACACTGCGTGCCATTTATCTGATACGATCCTTGAAGATTCAAAGGAAATTATTCACCTTTTAACGAGGGATAACGAGTTAATTCGTCGGTAGAGTCCGATTCTATCTTCCAGAAATTTTTCATTTTTGTTAATTCAACGTGCAACTTAAATGAAGAGGGGGTGATTATAGGGAACATTAACCTATTAAATGATTAGTATTTTTAAAAGTTAAATTCTTAAATTGAAACAATATCCCCATTTGGGGATTACGGTACGTAATGGGTTGAGCAGAATCTTAACTATGTTTTCATATTTTTGTTAAATTCAAAATGTAGGGCTGTGTAAATAATCAGACACGAAAGATAATCAGAGTTCGATGTAACTTTCTTTGGTTCTACTTTTCGGTTCAAATTTGTTGGCATATTTCCCGTGCGCTGTCGATGCGATTACTTTCTAAGCGGCGAATAGCGTGCTACGATGTTACGTGATAGTGATCTTTATAATCTTCTTATGCAAACTTCGTGGCACGTTAATCCTCCGGAGATGGAGAACTGATCCGTTTCCACAGTCTTGCCACGGAACGGTGCACTTCGAGGACACATTTTTAAAATGATTAATGCTTTCAGTGACAATCTAGCTGCCTCGGGAATGACGTGAGATCAATGTAACCGCATAATGGATAATCTCGCTAACCGAACGGCGTGGTTTAATTACGAAATTCCTCGATCGGATCCAATTATGCAATCCTACCGGAGCCACGTGGATCCCTTATTACACGCACGGACTCGCCAGAAGATTTCGCCAGTCCAATTCGTTCGATTCGTGTAAAAAGAGAAAGAAAAAAGAGGAACAGAGAGAGAGAGAGAGAGAGAGAGAAAGAGAGAGAGAGAGAGAGAGAGAGAGAGAGAGAGAGAGAGAGAGAGAGAGAGAGAGAGAGCGAACGATTTAATTCGCAGGGAACGATAATTTGACGAAGCGAGTGGAAATAGAAGCGTAACGCAATATATCGCGGGGACGATAACGGCTGGATGGGATGCAAAACGTGCACTCATGCACTACGCCGGGCCGTTACGTATCAATTAAACCGCGGACTACGGTTTACGGGGCATTGAACGGTTGACTGCTCTTGTCTCCGCGGATAACGCCTGTGTTTATAACGATATTGATTCGTTAGCTGCAATGGGTTACCGTTTGACCGATCGCCAACACCAACAGATAACCGACGAGATGTCTCTCGTAACGTTCGGTGCATTCGTCTCCGTGCGTGTCTTCGCGATTGCATCATCGTGCAGCGGTTAAAACGGTTCGATCACCCAGGCGTCAAATTAGTGGTTGATTGAAATTTTAATGCAGACTGAGCACCCCAGAGCCTGCCTACATTGTAAACCAAAGAACGGAAAGGGGAAAACAAGTTTTACAGGCCTACATCATTTTTTTCTGAGCATACATCATTTTCATGTCACTGAAATTATTATTAACCCATTTGCATCATAAGGAAATATGAAAAGAGGGCCTTTATCACCAAACTTTTTTCTTTGATTATATTCAAGTACAAAAATGACTACAAGTAAAAGATATATTTCAGCATTATAAGAAAAAATATATTGAGCGTATATATACGCTCCGGTGATAATGACCAGGAAAATTGAGCGTACATATACGCTAATGATGCAAATGCGTTAAAGAAGGAAGGCCTTTTTTATCTGGCTTCTGTTTGTGGTAAATTAATAAATCAAATTTTACTCCAATAAAATATCTACCAATTATATATTATTCCCACTTAATGCCACAGCTGAGTTAACCCTCGGACGGCGGTGGCTGGGTCTGTTTTGACCCAGTGTGTAAAAATCGTCATTTACTTTAGTTTCAAGCAATTAAGTCAGATTGTTGAATTAGAACCGAAGCAGTAAATAATCCTAAACCTTATCAACTATACAGTTGTAAGAACGGTCCGCCGACCGAGGGTTAATGTCACTCAACGTCGTTTTGTTCGTCGCAGCATCAGGTGCTACCTTGTTCCTTCTTTGCTCAACGGATTAACCTGGGTAATCCGAAAAACAAGCTGCAGAACGCTTATCCTCGCGTATCTAGGATCGAATTTTCCTTTCACGTGGCGCGCGCGACGGTGATCTATTTAACCACGGAATGAGTAAATCCGTGCTCGCCGCGAGGCAGGTGTAAGGGTACCTCGACGCCGCACCGCGAGAGATTACGTGGTTTCTCAGGAATGGATCCAATTACCGTGTTGCGGTGCACCGGTATGAATGGAGTTGTACATGCGCTTTTTTTTCCAACCCGAACCCCTTGTATGGTCGGTTGGTTTTTCACCGAGAATTAATAGGCGATCGAGAATGCCTCGCGCCGCGAGTTTAATCGTCGCCGGATCTCTTTACAGCGAATGTTGCGGGCAGCGTTCGTCGTTATCTTAATTTTGCTTCATTAAATTCTCTGATCTGAACACTCCAGCTTCCCCGTTGATCGTACACGAGTACCAAAAAATTCAAACAATTTTTATTTCGCCGAAAGATCTGCCGATCGATCGATTATCATTCAGAAAAGAGAAAGCTAGTGAGAGAAACGAACTATCGTCGAACCCACTCCTGATGGTCCTCCGAGCTTCGTGACATCACTGACGCTCCAAAATCGATGATGATGTCACGCCTGCGACCAGAATCTCGGCGATGTACACACCGGTGTCGAGTTACACGTTCGATTACTAGAAGACAGATCTATTTTCGCCGTCCGTTCTCGATCATCGATCGAACAGCGCGCTCTCAAACCCTTCGCGGACGATGATGTCACTGATGCGATCCGCGTTGTGTACACAGGACCGTCGACAGCCGAGCAATAATGAGCGTCGTCGGGATGATGATGTCACGGAGCACGGACGATGCCCTAAAATTACGAGGCTCGACGCGGTTCACTGCCGCTCGGAGAAGCTAATTTTAAAGATCGTGTCCTTGGTTAATTAGACTGCGAGCCGGGTATTGAATGAGTTATCGCGTTACGTAAGTGAAAGTCTGCGCCCGATGAATTATCGGGGAATTCATTTCTGCGCACCGGTGGTATATGTATTGCGATTGCGAGAAAAAGAAAAACCGGTCGCGAAATATTCGTCCGAAGCTTGGAACTCGCGATCGAAATTGCACAGGATCGAAGTTCGCGTTGCCGTCGAATTGGAGATGATTGCGCGGGCCAAATAAGGCGATCGTTGAGCCGAGATTATTTTATGACGTGTGCCCAAAGAAATAAACTTGTTGAGTAATTCCTCATGGATGACATCTTTGCGATCTCAATAATCGTAAACTGGAAATATTAGGACGCATCGTTTTGACGAATAGTGTTAATTAAATGTCGAACACCTACATCCACTGAAAATTCATAAATATCAGAAAAGCGGTAAAACACGAAGTCCCACAAAAAACAAAAAAAAAAAAAAATAACGGTACATCATCTTTGACTCGCTAAGCCTAGAAATAGAAAATAAACTTTCTCCAAGTATTTCAGCGCAGATATAAATTTTCTGCAGCGTCCACGCTGCACTCTGCGCGCGGTGTATAAACAATAGCGGCCGCTGTCGCGGTGAAAAACACCATAAGCAAGACGAATCGCGAGGTCAGAACGAATCGGTGGCGGACCGATGCAACTTGCAACCCGTTCCAACGCAGTGGCATCGCAGTGCGCCGCAGCGTTTGGAGGCCATGCGCAGGACACATTTCGCAGTTTACGATTTCCAGTCGGTCCTGCGAAACACGGAGAACCGCGACGGTTAACATAAAACAGTGACGTCGCGTCGAGTATACTTGACCCAGTTGGTTGGGCCGAACATCGGATTGCGAATGAGGATGTTCACGCTTAGCACCGGAATGAGGATGTTCACGCTTAGCATCCGACCGAGGATGTTCACACTTAGGCGGCCCCGTTCGATCTGATAATCCGCGGAACGGGCCCATGTGGGACAATGGGACGATTCTAATTTTAGAAGAATAATCATCGTCCCGTAATTACCACGGCGTTCCGTTTAATCGTCGATTTTATCGCGACTTGTTGCACACGATGGTTTCCGACGTCCTCTTTCATGTTCACGAGCTTGTATCTAGTTAGATTCGTGATGCTGATTTTTCCCAATGTATCAAATATAGTATTAGATGTACGCATTAACTCGTGGGTCTTTCTTCGGCGAATTTATAGAAATACGTTCTACCCTATAAATCGACCTCCACCACTGTCTGTTTGCAAGTACAATTACGGTCAATTAACAATATACGGCACGGGCTGGTACACGGACAAAACATTGAAACATGCGTTTTAAATGGAACCGTTCACACTTGTACTGCACGGACAGGCACGTACCGTACAGTGTAAATTGACCTTTACTATAATGGTTGAGCGATTCGAATTCAGAATAAAGTTACAATTACTGTGAGAGTCACGAATTAATTTGTACACCTAATAGGTGTAGACATTTTATTTTCTATTTTAAGTAAATCGATAAACGATTACTAGACTGCGAATTTTATTATTATTATGTCCGAAGAACCCTACGGACACCCTTAATGACACTTCATCTAAACTTTGGAGAACTTTATACCGATCCTAACTTGGTAAGTCCAAGTTTGGGAGCAAGTGCGTCTTGTCAACGGTGCACACCGTGCCACGGTGGAACGGAAGTGAAGCCGAGCGTCTCGTATTAGTAATTTACGACAATACAATCGACCTACATCGTGGTGTGGTCAGAGGGTGGCCAAGCATGGTGGTGGTGACGGTGATGGTGGCGGTTTCGGCGGAAACTGTAAATTTTCGTCGAGCAATTCCGATCGGAGCCTGGCACCGAGCGAGCAACGCAGCCAACGGCTCGAAACGGGTGGAAACAACATTCCCTCGTCAAAACGGCTGGGCTCGTCAAGTTTATAGGGTGACGTCACCTTTGCCAGCCATCTGTGGGCCACTGTGCTTCACACGACTTGCGCTTCTTTTTGCCCGAAATCCTCCCGCGGTGTCCTCCTATCTAAATACCACACTGCCGTGCACGCCAACCCTTTGCATTTTCTGCGATCCTCTCCATCTTCTCGTCGCCAGTTGCACTTTCCTGATCGTGAATTTTTTGTCGATCCTGAGATACACCAAAACATGTCCATACAGGTTTTCCTTATTATTTTTTGGGAAACTATTTGATGCTGAAAAGGAGGGCGGTTTTGATTTTTGTCATCGAAACTTTGCATTCGAGTTTTTGCAGTTGCAGTAATCCAAAACGAAAATGCACAGGACAATTAATCCTCCGGGGACGACGATTGTCAGTGTGCTTCTGTATGGTGAACGTTGTATGGTGTCGCAAATCTTGCAATGATCGATGACTTGGACACGTTGAATCTAATAACCCGACCCCGTGTAATCAATTTTGAAATATTCCTCAGAGTCGGCGTGCCGGTGCCGAGTACGAAGGGTTGAAGAGAGTTACGAGTTGAATGTGGGTTAAATATTTTTACTGTGGAACATGGCAGATGATGACGCTTTCGTAGTAGTGCATCAACCACTTTTACGATCGGATTCACACGAAGAAGACAAGCGCCTCGTGTTTTATTCGAGGGAACGTGAAAACGGATTAGCGCGGGTTGTAAAATCAATTTCGTTCGTTGCGAGTCGTGAGAACCCGAGCAGACGAGCCTCGTTATTTCGGAACGTTGCGAGGGACAAGCATGCTTGACCCCCTACCCGACCTTCCGTAATTACCAATTGATAATCCAACTTGTAATTCCCCTACTTTCGATGGCATTTTAGAACTGTTCGAGAGGGCGCAACACTGTCACTCTGAGCGTGGTTAAAATTGGTTGAAGTTTTGTTCATGTGGGTACTTGTTTTATTGACACCCCTTGTGATTTGTTCACAAATTGATACACAGACGAAAAATGATGTTTTGCAGTAACTGTGCTCGTAGTTCTTAGACTGCGGATCTTTATGTAAAATAAAAATCGTTCGCATTAATTGCAAGATGCAGGAGCTACATAAACATTTATTTCTTTTTTTAAT
The DNA here is from genome assembly GCF_050948215.1 of Halictus rubicundus. Lineage (NCBI taxonomy): Eukaryota > Metazoa > Arthropoda > Insecta > Hymenoptera > Halictidae > Halictus > Halictus rubicundus. The sequence goes on from NC_135151.1 coordinate 6,314,612, forward strand.
AATTTTGATAAGTCGTAATAACAGAATTTTTAAAATCTACATATATTTTCACTCATTTTGTGTCACAAATGCATACAAATCCGCGGTCCAGTAATGATCAAAGAAACAATTAGAAAATCGTCGTATTAAAAACAGAATGCTCTAATAATTTGATCAGTGAATAATCAGTTTACAGTCACTCATTCCATGGCACGGATATCCCGCTGTTCCTCGTCATTAAATTTTAATTTCCACGCAGATTTCGAAGGCAATCTGTTTAACCGGTCGGCTAATTGCAACAAGCGATCAACGCAGATTCATCACCGTCACCCGAAATCCCCGGGGATCCCTGTGTCCCAGTTCACCTAATCCATCGACAAGTTCCCCGAGCGTCGAAAATTAATCAACATCGACGTCGCCTTCGCAAAGAAAAAGCTAAACAATGTGCTTTAACACGTGAACGGAACAATCGTCGCGGATCTAGAAAGGCGATCGACCTTCATGCGAAAAGGGGGCGTTTTCGAGAGCTCACGATCCCATATCGCGGTGTCCCCGTGCCTTCAAGTTCGATTTGTTAGCCGTCAGTGTGACTGTGAGAGAGGGAAGAGGGGGGATCGACGGGACTGACTCTCTCCGCGACCCAACGAGCAAGAAAACCGTCTCATCGTCTCGCCTAATAACGGTTCTAGCGTCAAAGCAGCTCTCTCGCTGCCTCGTGATTTCAAAGGCTGCGGAGAGACCAAGAGAGAGAGAGAGAGAGACTGAGAGAGACTGAGAGAGACTACCAACTGAGGGACCCTCGTTGCCGAGAAAGTCTGTCGGGAGAACCAGAGAGAGAAGCAGAGAGGAGACGGCAAGATGAAAGGGTGCTATACGTCAGCAATTGCGCGCACGTTTCCACCAGTTGACCTATTCAACCCTCGATTACATGCAACGCCGAATTGTAGCCGGGCCACTCTCGCACCGCCATTTTGCTGCACTCCGTTCCTCCATCTTCCTTCGGGAAATTGATCAAGAAGGTGGACCATGAATATATTGAACTGCTTACTGAATTCAGCATACTTCGTCAAGATTCACCCTTGACCCCCATGTCAATACCAAAATGCATCCCAACCATCATATTTTTATTTTGTTAAATTTAACCCTTTGCACTCGAAGCTATTTTAACTCCAAAACGAAACATTTCTTTCGACCTAGAATATTTCCACTCTATAGATCTTTTTCATGTTATACATACGAAAATGTTGCGATTTACTCGTACAATACCGAAGTGTTTAGTAATTTATTCAGTACAAACTAATTTAATAATGTAAAAAATATTTTGAATAATGATACAGCGAATTTTTAGTGGCGCCTTACAGTCGCCATTCGAGTGCAAAGGGTTAATACCTCAACGTATTATATTATATTGCTTATACAATATTAATATAATCTAATAGACAAAATTTTAGAGGAAAGGTATTTTCCACATTTATCAGTAAACAGCCAGTTCTCTTACAATAAGGTTATTGGCCTGTTGCATGCAAGCGACAGAAGAATATATTGGAACAATGGAGTAGTTGTAAGAAGGTTTGAATGGGACAAAGAAATACGATTTTCTTGTTGTACCACGTAGACCCAAATGCAGCCTGGTAATCCTAACAATAGGGGATATGCCGGAAATGCCTCGCTGCTCGCGATCATCTCGATACCTTTATAAAACAAATATACAGTGGAACTCCATTTGACCGAACTAATTCTGGCACAGCCCCCGGTCCACCGAACATGGCGCTGGGCTTTTATTATCTGAACTCGAGCCACGTGCTAGAGGTATTCTACGCGTGACGTGAACTCGCTGAAATGTATTCCGCGAAGAGCGTTTTCGAACTGACTGCAAATGGTTAGCCCACTTGCACCGTAACACTGAATGAAAAATGTGCGAGCCCCTCACCAATTTCTCTTCATCATTCGACTGCGGGTCTTTATGCAAAATAAGAATTGTCTACATCCATTGCCGGAAAGCGGGAGATAAATGAGCATTTATTTGTCGCATTAATTATTTTCACATGCTACAAATAATGTGTACCGTTTTAAGTTTCACCTCCTCATTTTTTTCATAAATGCATAATATTAAAAATATGAACTTCATATTTCAGTATTTTGTACATTTTCCTTGTGGATATTGTTATCGACGCGCACATTGACGTATTGCTTCCATAAATAACTGTTCGCGGCAACTAACAATGCCATCAAAGAGGGCAATGCGTTTCAATAATAGCGACAAGAAAAATTGCGCTGTCAAGACTATCAGGTTATTATATAACAGCGTGGAGGTAAGAAAACAAAATTGCGGCAATAAACGAAAGATAGTATTTCTTGTCGGCGGTCTGCACGAGTCAATTTTTCGCTTGCGAAACTACGTTGAAAAATTGCATATACCGTAACCGGTGCACGGTGCAATCAATAGTTTTCCGAGATGTTACCTAACGGTCGAGAAGCACGTTTCAGCTAACGAATGCCACGACTCTTTATTGCAAAGTAGGATCGGTACTGCACCGCTCGTTGATATTCAAACGATTTTAAGCGTTGAAAGTCTGGAATGTGAAAAAATGTTTTTTGTATTCTTCGAACGATTCTTGTTGTTCGTCGACTGTCCAATTTCTGTAATGTTTGATCTTAAAAATGATTTTTAAGCATGTCCTTTTTCAATTTTTCACTGCACGCTGCTGAATAATCAGAAGTATAGTATACTAACTCCACTAGTAAGTAGACTTTACTAACAACAAATAACATTCAGAATGAACGCAATTAGATCCCCAGCACGACGAAAACCATGTTAACTGTTTCATTGAGGAGTCATTTCCGTTAACAATGACGCGAGACAGTTATGTTTAATTAATATCGAATAATTACGTATGTATATTTCCATGGGACCGTCCCGTCGTACCAAGAGCTAAGGTAAAGTCGAAAGAAATCGCGAGCGACCAACGAAAACGCGTGAACGCTTGAACAGCCTTCGAGCGTGTTTAATCGAGGACGTAGGCAGACATTGTCATCGAAGGGGAAAAAAAAGTGGAACGTTTTATGTAAACGAAGCCAAGGCTCGCGACGCCCGGAACACATATTATGCGAGATAACGGGAGAAACGGTAATAGACGGTAAGTGCCGCGTGTGCTTTAACCTAAAAACAAATTGAACGGTGCGAGCGCCATTTTCTCGCGAGCGGACCCCGGCGACGTTCAGCGTTACAACAAAGGAATTCAAGACTATCACCACCTCAAATACCATCACTAGACTATCACTAGATTTTCTCGAATTTATTACTTGACTATGTCGAATTCTATCACTAGACTATCACTAGATGTTTTCGAATTTATTACTTGACTATCTCAAATGCTACCACTAGACTATCTCAAATACTATCAGTAGACTATCTGAAATACTATCAGTAGACTATCTGAAATACTATCACTAATCTATGTCAAATACTATCACTAGACCATGTGAAATACTATCACTAGATTACCTGAAATAGTATCACTAGACTATCTGAAATACTATCACTAGATTATCTCAAATACTATTACTAGACTATGTTAAATACTATCACTAGACTGTCTCTAATACTATCACTACATTATGTTAAATACTATCACTAGACTATCTCAAATACTACCACTAGATTGTCTCAAATAATATTACTAGACTATGTTAAATACTATCACTAGATTATGTTAAATTCTATCACTAGACTGTCTCAAATACTATCACTACATTATGTTAAATACTATCACTAGATTATGTTAAATTCTATCACTAGACTGTCTCAAATACTATTACTACATTATGTTAAATACTATCACTAAAATACCTGAAATGGTATCATTAGACTATCTGAAATACTATAACTAGATTATCTCAATTACTATTACTAGACTATCTCAAATATTATCAGTAGATTATGTAAAATACTATCACTACACTATGTTAAATACTATCACTAGACTGTCTCAAATACTATCACGAGACTGTCTCAAATACTATCACTACACTATTTTAAATACTATCAATAGACTAGCTGAAATACTATCACTAGACTATCTCAAATACTACCACTAGATTATCTCAAATAATATTACTAGACTATGTTAAATACTATCACTAGATTATGTTAAATTCTATCACTAGACTGTCTCAAATACTATCACTACATTATGTTAAATACTATCACTAGACTACCTGAAATGGTATCATTAGACTATTTGAAATACTATAACTAGATTATCTCAAATACTATTACTAGACTATCTCAAATATTATCACTAGATTATGTAAAATACTATCACTACACTATGTTAAATACTATCACTAGACTGTCTCAAATACTATCACTAGACTGTCTCAAATACTATCACTACACTATTTTAAATACTATCAATAGACTAGCTGAAATACTATCACTAGACTATCTCAAATACTACCACTAGATTATCTCAAATAATATTACTAGACTATGTTAAATACTATCACTAGATTATGTTAAATTCTATCACTAGACTGTCTCAAATACTATCACTACATTATGTTAAATACTATCACTAGACTACCTGAAATGGTATAATTAGACTATTTGAAATACTATAACTAGATTATCTCAAATACTATTACTAGACTATCTCAAATATTATCACTAGATTATGTAAAATACTATCACTACACTATGTTAAATACTATCACTAGACTGTCTCAAATACTATCACTACACTATGTTAAATACTATCAATAGACTAGCTGAAATACTATCACTAGACTATCTCAAATACTACCACTAGATTATCTCAAATAATATTACTAGACTATGTTAAATACTATCACTAGATTATGTTAAATTCTATCACTAGACTGTCTCAAATACTATCACTAGATGATGTTAAATTCTATCACTAGACTGTCTCAAATACTATCACTACATTATGTTAAATACTATCACTAGACTACCTAAGATAGTATCACTAGTCTATCTCAAATACTATCACTAGATTATGTTAAATACTATCACTAGACTGTCTCAAATACTATCACTATATTATGTCAAATACTATCACTAGACCATGTGAAATACTATTACTAGACTATGTTAAATACTATCACTATATTATGTCAAATACTATCACTAGACTATCACAAATACTATTACCAGACTATGAAAAATTTGTAAATGCATCGCTAGAACTTCTAAAAAGAATACTCTGGATAGTGCTTCGGGTTGCCCCTTGGGGCAGAATCCACGATCGCTGCCAAGGCACAATGACCCAGTAACATACGGGATCAGCCAACGAGCGTTATGCATTCCGACCAATGTACGCGAAGCCTCCGGACCGCTCCGGTCACCGGCAGTGTGTCGAGGAAAACGTTTTTACGGAGAGAGACACACGCGATCCGTCTACTAATCCGAGTTAATTAAGACCAGCCGTCTTTATGAACCGCATCGCGTCTATTCAACGTCCCGAGCATGACTTTTTAATTTCCGCGGTGGGACGTCGAACCCCGTGCGTAACTCGTGCGCCTACAGGAAATGCGTTTTTTTTCCAAACGATTCGGCACTTTCATCTCTGGACATAATCTCCGAACTGCAGCACGAATAAAATAAGAACTTTACCCATTGTATTAACTAGTCAGACTTGTAATGAAGATTTCGAACAGAGTCTATTAAACATGTATGTCATCCATCTCCTTGAAACTCGAATAAAATTCTATTCTGTTGACGTCGATAAACTTCGTCCTTTTTCTAAGAAATTATGAACGTCAAAGAAGTTCTAATTAGTGCAAGCTGTTAATAATAGCACAGTGCTACAGCAGATTTCTTACACGGTCCAGACGTATAACATCTTTTAAAGGAAAGATATTTCGAAGGCAACCTTGGACGCCAAAATGATAAACAATATGAATACTATCGGACTATCCGAGGTAATAGTTGATCGTTGTTAAATGTTGGTCGAATCAATCGCCAGAAATCTCGAATCTTGTTCTCGAGTGCCGGTCCACCTCGACTCGCCTCTTTAATATGAATGCGAATCTTTATACGGGGGTCATTAACGCGTGAATAAGGCCACTTCAGCGTTACGTTAATGTCAAGGACGCGGAAGGTTGTCTCGTGTTTGCACGAGTACACACTACTTTATAGTTAGTTTGATGGCGGACGATGCCTCTGGCCCTCTCGCTCCGATCGAGTACTTGTTCAAGTGGCGCGAGCACGTGTGCCCGGGGTCTAAAATTGTTTCAATTAATCTGCTGCCTCTGGAAGAAGCCGCTCCGCTGCTTCGGGTACGCGCGTGCAAGCATAAACGTACGCTCTTTGTGTATACACACTTTACATTCGAAAATATATTCACCGATGGCGTTCTCGATTTATCGAACACGAAAAAACGAAAGAGCTGACCAATCTATTAAATCTCGCGAGCATAAAATTTACCGAATTGATCGAACAGTGCAGTCAAATTAAAAGAGTATTGAGTGTCATACTGTAGCGTGTTTGTGCATGCTTTGACAGGTACTCACCAAAATTTCAGCCATTTCGGACGCTCAGTTATTGTTTAACAGTCGTTTGAGCAAGTTGCTGTGAGTGTTTTTGTGAAAATGGAAAAACTCGAGTATCGAGCTGTGATGAAATATTTATTTTTGAAAGGCAATACGCCTACGCAAATCAAAGAAGAGTTAGACGCTGTATACGGGAACTCTGCACCATCATTTACCACCGTGAAATTTTGGGCAGCTGAATTTATACGTGGCCGTACCAGCTTGGGTGACGATGAACGTTCGGGACGGCCAAAAACTGCAACCAGTTACGATAACATCGCTAAAATTCACCAAATGGTGCTAGACAACCGTCGAATTAAAGTTAGAGAGATAGAAGAGGCCATGAATATATCCAAAGAACCTGTTTGTCACATATTGAATGAAGATTTAGGCATGAGAAAGTTGTCTGCGCGTTGGGTGCCGCGTTTGCTCACGTTGGATCAGAAACGTGTTCGAATCAACATTTCGATCGCTCTTTTCGCGCAATTTAGGCGCAATAAATCAGAGTTTTGGCGCCGGCTAATTACTGTTGATGAAACTTGGATACACCGTTACACTCCCGAATCAAAAATGCAGTCAAAACAGTGGACTGCTTATGAGGAATCGGCGCCATAAAAAGGCAAAGGCTGTTCCTTCGGCTGGGAAAGTGATGGCGACTGTTTTCTGGGACAGTCGTGGAGTTATCTTTATTGATTATCTTCAAAAAGGGAAAACCATTACAGGAGCATACTATGCATCATTACTTGCAGGCTGAAGGCAGAAATTGCGGAAAAACGGCCGCATTTGCAGAAAAAAAAAATCTTGTTCCACCAAGACAATGCGTCGTCTTACACCTCAACGATTGCCATGGGAAAAATCCACGAATTACGGTTTGAACTGCTCGATCACCCACCTTACTCACCAGATCTAGCTCCAAGCGACTTCTTTTTGTTCCCCAAGTTAAAAGTTGCACTCGGAGGACAGAGATTTTCATCAAATGAGGAAGCCATCACTTTTGTAAATAGCTATTTTGCAGAGAAAGACGGCAAGTACTATTTGGACGGGCTGGAGAGATGGGAGCATCGCTGGGAGAAGTGTATAGACTTACAAGGAGACTATGTAGAGAAATAAAAATAATTTTGAGGAAAAAATGCCTTATATCTTTGTTAGGTCGGAAACTTTTCAGACCACCCTCCTATATCTTAACATGTTATGTTCCGACGACTATTTCATGATTTTTTAGTCTAGTTTTTCATAAATCCGTCAACAGCAATAGCCACTTTAATCGGGAACCAATGATTCACGCCCCGTAACATAATCTAATAATTTTGCTTAGGATTACTAATATAAAAGAAAATTTTTAAGCTTCATTTCGGTGTAGATCTACTATTTTTTTGTGACCTCACAGACGGCGCCGAACGTGGAAAAGGATAGTGCGTGTAAACACGGACCGCGCGGCTGGAGAGGCGCACTACGTACCGTCAATTAAACCACTAAACAATACAGGTCAAATTATATCGTGTTTCACGTCATTTTAATCAGAAAAATTCCACAAATACGTTGGCGAATGTCTCTTGCAAGACTGAATCTCTCAACAATGTCAACCATTCGATTCTACCGCGTTCCAACATCCTGAGCTAGTATTTAATATTTGAACGATCGATCCTTAGCGTAACTTCGTATCGAGCCTGTCGGTTCCTAGATGCACCAAGTTGCATTCTACGACTTCTAATCTAACTGTCTCGGATAATATTAAGTCCAGGGTGTGTCCAATCAGCATGCACGACTTCCAAGTTGTCGATATGAAGCGAATCAGATCGTATCGTACAACTATTCAATTGCAATGCGAGGCTTTTTGTTCCTGTCCGTGGTTGAAATTCATGTCGAGTGACGCTTAGATCGTTCGCACCCCTTTCATTCGATTGCGAGGAGATTCTGAGGCTGCGATGCACTTTCTATACTTCCCTGTTGCATTACTACAATTCCCTGTTGCATTTCTACACTTCCTTCGTAAAACCCCCCCACGAAACAGGGTAAATTTTACAAGAAACATTTCTTGAAACGTGCTGTAATTTGAACAAAATATTCTGTATTTTTGTAATCTCGATGGAGATTAACCCTTTGCACTCGACGCTATTTTCATTCTAAAACTAAATTTTTCTTCCGTCTTGGAATATTTTCATTTTATTGATACGAAACTGATCCGATTTCCACATATAATATCTAAATGTTTAGTAATCTGTTGAATACAAATTTTGTAATGTAACAAATACATTGTAATATTTTTTGTAATTTCTTTGAAATAATGCCACAACAATTTCTAGTGGTGCTTCAGAGTCACCACTCGAGTGCAAAGGGTTAAACTTGCTTAAATAAAAAACATTTGTGCAACAATTCCGTAAACTTGAAACGGGAAATCTTGTTAGTATTAAAATTGTTTCAGTGCTAGCAGCGAAACGAAGGAATCCGTCTGAACACTTAAAGGGTTAACAGGACCAACCCTTAGAATGCAGACGCATTTTCTCACCGGCCCACGTAGGAACAATAAATTTCACGCGAGTCCGTTCCCGGTCTCTGTTTTACCCCTTGTCCGGATAAGATCTCATTAAGCACCGATTCATCGTGCGAGCAATTATCGGTACTCCGTAAATCCTGTTAACGATCGATCTTATCGCGGCTCGGCGATACGTGAAAACTTCACGGTTAATAACCATCGGGATCAAGAATTCGATTGCACAATGTATATTCGTGACACGAGCTCGCGTGCCCCGAAAGAGAGCTATTTACACTTCATCGGGACCGGAGCCGGCCGCTTTCCACTTTCCCGCGCATTATGCTCCATTCGTGCTTGAAATCTATTTACATCAGAGGACCCCGCCCCTCTCTCGATCGCTATATCAAACGGACGCTGACAAATTCATTCTTCCGCGGCACAAAGGCCCTTCCAATAACTCAGGACGATCTGTCCCGCGTGCGCGCGGCACGACGGGAGAATGAGCTCACCCATAGGAATTATGCGAGGCGACCGGAAGAGAGGAGCCTGCAGACACTGTACTCTGTCTTTTCCTTGGTCTTGTGATCCGAATAATGCAAACGTTTCGACATTTTCTACGACTTTGTTCCGGAGAAGAAAGAATAAAATGACGAATCAGCATTCAGCGCAGGTGTCACACTATTCTCGTTCACCGATTGTTAGCTACCTAATCACTATACTGCGGATCTTTACGCAAAATCAAATGTTTGTGCGTCAATTACAGAAGCTGAGTAAACATTTATTTCCCTCGCTAATATAACTTTAATATGTTGACATTCTTGAATTCTTTGAATCTGTTCGCTAGTTGAAATTGCATTTACCCATTTTTGCCACGAATGCATAAAATTCGCAGTCTACATGCAAGAATGCTCGCGCGTTTTATCTTTTCTTGATTAACACTTCTACATAGGCCAGCAGGGTTGGTAAATTTTCCTGTCTACGCGATTCGATTATTATTATCCAATTTAATCATTTGTAAATCAGCTCGCCAGAAGTGCATCGGTTGCGTTCAAAGGTGCTCGAATCACGGTCGCGGTCGATCGCGGATAGAAAAAGAGAGAAAGAGAGGAGAGAGAGAGAGAGAGAGAGAGAGGAAGAAAGAGGGTGAGGTCGACGTTGGCCGCTAACACGCTCCTTGTAATTAGAATGAGAACACGGCATTTGAATTCTGGACGGAGAAGAAAGGGGACGGAAATAGAGAAGGAAGATGGAGAGACGGATCATTAGTAGTCCGACGAGTGCACCAGTGACTGACATTCCTTTCCCTCGCGGTGAAAATCGTACCGATGCGGTACATCGGTGTGTCTCTATGCGTTTCGTCATTGTTCTCTCTCTCTCTCTCTCGACGTTTTTGATTTTCCGTCTTTTCTTCGAAACGTAACAGAACGCTCTTTGGCACGATAATGGTCGGAATGCAATACTGTTGCATTCACTGGGCGCTATGCAGTACGCGTCGAACGACAGTGTTAACAATTTCCTCCTTCAAGCGTTTCAAACGAAACGTGTTCCCGCGGTTCTTCGCGCAAATTCTCATTTTTACACACAATTTCACGAAGAATGAAATAAGAGAATAATTTCTTAATGGGAGATTTGTTGCGGTAAAAATGAAAATGTAATTCATTTTGCTTGAATACCGTTGTCGATAAAAAATAAAAATTTTACGGATTCAATTCGGAAGAATGACGACCCAGCGTGCCCACGGAGGGTTAACAAATATCATTTTGCACCCTAAATCTTGATGCTGAAAATTTGTTGCGAGTTCGACGATCTTCTCGGCCTCGAATCGAGGTTTATTAGCATCGAATAATCGCCATGCCACTCGAACAATTGAAAGTAAAACGACTTCCTCGTCGACCAGAAGTCGCAATCGCGAAACTGTCGCGACCAGTGTTCCACTGTCTGCCAACGATAAACAGTGGACGTTGGTGAAGATATAGTGATTAATACCGCCAGGCGTTCTTCGACACCGCGACAGCTGATAGACAGGGTGAGTCCTGGCGAAGGAGAAAAATGACGACGAAAGAACCGGCGGAGAAGATACGATTCCCGATCGCTCATGTTTCCTGACATCGTTGAACGAGCATGATCGTCGTCGGCGTTATCGGTCGGGATGAGGAGATCGATCGAGGAAACACAATGACAATTAATCGGAGTGTGTGTCTTCGACGATCCCCCAACTATTTCGTCGTGGCGTTCTCCTCCCCTTCACCCCACCCCCACCCTTCTCTCGTGACGCCCGATGAAAACAAATGAACCGGACTAATAGGGTTAACAGATAAAATTATCTGTGAGTAGCGTGATCGGCCTTATCGTGCCCTAAACTACACGGTTTCGAAGTGACACCTAATGTGTTTCAATCGCTCGGGTTTTCAATAGAACGCGGGTCAGATCATTATTCGAACTCACCTAATGGCTGTTGCTAATGGAACGGGAAGAGTGTTCGATGTTTAATTAATTTAGTACCGCGGATGTTTTCTGGATACAGCTCGGTAATGTTAGGATAATTGAATGTTCAAACTTCCGTTCCATTGAATTAAACTTGTGCACTCGAACGGCGACTCCGAGGTGTCACAAAAAATTGCTATATTATTATTAAAAATATTTTTTACATCACCACGTGTGTGTGTACTTTATGAATCATTAAACACTTAAGTATGAATAAATTGGGTCAACTGCATAAAAGAAAGAAAATCACGAAAATATTTTGAGCCTGAAGAAATTTTTGATTTTGAGTTAAAGTAGCTTCGAGTGTAAAGAGTTAATACATAACAGACGTTAGTACGAAACAGAGTGTGCATTCTTTGTATTAGATTATAAATATTGCTCTTTCTTTTTTTTTGGTTGTTGGTGCTTTGGTAATGATTTAATGGTTTCTCACAAACGAGGGACTAGCGATCGAGGGTTTCTTAATTAATTTTTCAATGGCGACACACAGCAATTTCACGCGTTCGTACTTTGCACGGCTCGTTAATTCCGCGTTCTAGATTAAACAAGAGAATAGATACACACTGAATAGAAACGTAAATTCCGATATCGCAATCAATCGATTTAACCTTTGTTTCACCTTGAATGTCAAACAATTTTCTAGGACCAATTGCTGTTCTCGGACATGTATCATCCCCCACTCGTCTTCTAAGTAAACAAATTTAATCTAGTGTTTCAAATGGTTCGTAAAAATCGTTCGAGGACGAATGCTTCGTCAACGATCGCAGTCTTTCGAGTTTTATTGCGGTATGTCCAATACATAGTAAACAATTACATAAGCCTGTTTGTTATCTAGTGCAGTTTCTAACGCGCATATAGCCTCAACGATTGCAACAATTACTTACTGAGAATTATTCAATGAGGAATATTACATTTAACATAAATACATGTTCTCTAGAAAATGGTAAAAGTGATAAAATAATAAAATTGTATTTTCTACTTTGACACAGAAATGTTGAATAAAAGAAACATACTCGTATGCGAGTAGGTTAAATGGAAAGTATGATAGTATAACGATTGAAGAAATATTTTAAATGAGCAAGAAACCGAAGAAGATTAAAGCAAATATTAACTATATTATCTTCAGCTTACTAAAATTATTAAAGAGAGAAAGATATTTCAATTTCGCTCTTGTCTCTTGCAATTCACGCTGACAACATTTACTTTGAATAAAGATATGCTGTCTGTTCATCAAGCTTCTTTCACCCAGAGGGTGAAAAGGGAAAATCTGCATCGAATGACCGATTGTACCAGTCATCTATCGAGTCATCCGTTTAAAAGTTTCGCTTTTCCTTTACAACGTTTCGAGGCACTGTTCACACAGCTGCCACACAACAAACTTGCAAGCCAAGAAGCGTGGGCGGCGAGCTCATTACAAGACACCGCGTGCTATCTCCATTGAATCTGTGAAGCCAAGATGAATTTCGTGCTACAAATCATCCTTTTGGTTCGCGTTGCCGACCCCGATGACTCATTACAAACGATCGCGAGCCGCGCCGGCATAAATCAACCTAGAAAAATATTTGGACAACTTTCGCTCGCTGCAACGACGAACCTGTACGCGCGAAAACCAGTTCTTTCGCGAAACGCGAATCAAACGCGCGAGTGTTTCCGCACACCTCTGTCGATCGAACGATAATTCGTAGAAAAACTCCAATAACGATAGATGCGGAAACGCACCTACATGATTTCGTACACCTGATATTGTATTTTATCGCCAGTTTCGAACGACGTTCGTTGTAAATTGGACATTTCCTGCCCTGTAATTGCAATTTCGTGTAAAGGAGGTTAATCGAAAATACTCTCGTACATTACTTAATATCGAAGACATGCTCGTTGAATCGAGATTAGAGTAGAACTCGATATACAGGGTGTCCGAAAAATTTACTTCCTTCGAAGGGGCAATCCCAGAGTTCGTTTAACCCTTAGCACTCGAACGTCGACTGCAAGGCGCCACTAAAAATTGCTGTATCGTTATCCAAAATATTTTTTACATTTTTAAATTTGTTTGTATCCAATAAATTACTAAACGCTTCAGTATTGTACAAGTAAATTGCACTATTTTCGCATGTATAACACAAAAAAAATATATATATATAGAAAGGAAATATTCTAGGTGGAAAGAATTGTTTCGTTTTGGAATTAAAATGGCTTCGAGTGCAAAGGGTTAACACTTTGATCGCTAAACTAGAAACCCCAAAAATTCCATAAAATCAAAGTAAGTTGTTTAATGAAATAAAAATTGAAAAGAATTAAATGTATGATACTGAGTAGCGCATGATGCATGATACGACTATGTATGATACTTTCTTGTATGTTACAGATCCTAATAAAATTTGGTACAATGAATATATCAACGTAAAAATTCATTGTAAAACCTGCACAAATAATTCCGTCACCCACATATGAGTGACGTGGCAGTCAACGTGTTAGAGCAACTTTTTCCTTCGCGAAAATATTGTCCGCGTCTTTGTTTTCGACAAAGACGATCAAATTTCGACCCGACGAGAAGTCCCGCTGAGCGTGGCGTTGACATTGGCCGAGCCCGGATCTGCCCGCTGTAGCCGTGCTCTGATTGGTCCGTGGTTTTCGCGAATAACTCCTTAACGAAGCCGCGGAGAACATTTTCGCAAAGGAAAAAGTTACTTGAAACGACCTCAGGAATCGCCCTTTTCAAGGAAGCATAACATTTGTGGGACGCTCTGTACACACCGCTTGAAACTCCTTGTATTTCTGAACTTCTGATATTCTGATGAATTATCCCGAAAGCAAGTTTTGAAATGAAAGAGACAAAAACACTTCTTGTGACAGTCTTGGGAATCTTTTGGGACTGTCTAATAGAAAAATCCATCTCCTCTTCCATTCATATGCCTCCTCTGCCACCGAATCAAACGTTACAAAATCCGCTCCCAATTCGGGCCGCCATTAAAGCGGTCGAGATCGCCTCGAAATAGTTGTTGAATGGGCCGTCCAGACGAGCCCGGAGGAAGAAGGACGAGGAAGACTGTTCACCGAGCAAGAAGTCGACCGTAAATGCAACGCGACGGCGAGAGAGAAGAACGCCCACGATAATTTTGATTTCTAGTAATCCGACTCCATTAATAAACCGCCCACCAGACACCGTCGCGGGTTCGGGGGTTTCGGAAGTTATCTGCCGGTCGGTTTCGGGTATTTTTAGTCGGCCCGGTCCATGGCGGTGCCCGTCGAAAAACCATCGACGTCTGCTTCTCTCTCTCTCTCTCTCTCTCTCTCTCTCTCTCTCTCTCTCTCTCTCTCTCACTCTCTCACTCTCTGTACTTTAACGCGTGCTGCGCATATGTGAAACCCGCGTACGCCCCCGCCTAGAACCCGGCCTATAGCGTACACATGTGTACTCGAGCGGACATAATACCTTATAAATAGGGATTAGCTAATGGCATGCGAAAGAGTGATGCAGGTTTTATTTTGGTTTTCCGGTCGCAGCGCCGGGACGACCGGCTTCCTCCTTGTCCGCTTCGCTCTGCTCCAGCGAGATATCGAACACGATGATCGGACGTGAAAGTTACATCGATCGACGCATAGGCTGACCTGTGTACAGTGAAAAATCTGTCGGTAGACACTGGAAAATTTATACGCTCAAACATCATCGCCAATTATCTGCCGGCGATTACTTTCGTCGTTTTTAAAAGTCCATGATCCATGGCTGAAGACTTTTCAATGGATCTTTCAACAGCAATTTCAATTGTGAACCAACCAACCATTTCGCTTCAGATTGTTAGACTGCGGATCTTTGTGCAAAATAAAAATTGTTTGGGTCGATTGCAAGATGCAGAGGACACGTTGGAATTTCCTTTTTTCTTTAATAATCTGAATACATTGAAAATAATATATCGATGTCTCTAGATTCTTTTAAACCGCATCAACTCGTTTTTTTTTTTATAAATGCACAAAATCTGCAGTCTACCGGTTATAATGTGAAAGAAAATTGCTACGCCTCCTTTTGGCGCAGTACAACTACTGAAAATCCTATTAGTAGGATTCCGGTAGGTGAAATATTAGAAATGGAGTTTTTTCAATTTTTTTAAGCACAACGTGGAAAACCTTTCTGCTTTCAAGTTGAACAACTGTGGTTACTTTTGACTGATGCGAGTATGTCTCTCACAGCAGTCTCTTATAGGGCGACCTGTCCAGTGAATCCAAACCACCTGGACCGGGCGGTCCTGGTGGTGGTCCTGTTCGTCCATTGAAACGAAAAAATAACATTTACGACGCCCTCTTCACGTTGAAACTTATACAGTGCTGAACTGCAACTCTGGCTCCTCGAGAAAGATAAAGAAGTTTGTCAGATGTTCCATCGTGCATCGGCACCAGGACCAAACAGCTGATTAAGTGATCGAACAAATGTCTGACCCTCGAAGACGATTGCGTCTAAGAATAGTCTTGATCGCAGCTTTCTGAAGCAAGTCGTCACGAATCTACCGAAGCACGCATCGAAAAGCCAAAAAAAACTATCCCAACAATTTATCAATCGACCTCGCAGAATCTCATTCAATTCCTACCGAGTGTAACCAAAAATCTATTCGATTCTAAGGTTTATCTATGATCTAAAACACAGAGCTGTTCAGCGTCTGCCAGCACGAGCAACGATTTTCTTGCCCTGGGCATATACAGAACGGCGACCACCCCCTGCGGGCAGGGTTGCATTTGTCACACGCATTGTCACAGTTACGTGTCGCCAGATCAAGACTTGTTCCCCCACTCTAATTTCCCTTTCTACCGCGCTATTCCCCACGCTTCTGCCGCGGCCGGGTCACGTGACGCGTTACGTCTCTGTCCTGCATACTCTGGTACTGGCAGAGAAAGAGCACCCCCTCCCCTCATCTTCCCCTCCACTCCTCTAAATCACTTGCCCGTAGCTTTGCCCGTTTCTGTGCCCACGGACATCGGCGGGCGCCCTTGCCCGCCAATAGGCATGTTTAGCCAGAGCTCGGATCGAAAATCTATCGCCAAGATCGTAAAAGTTCTCCAACGAAAATGTTTGCACGAAGGCAGTTTCTTGCAGAATTTTCCCAGGCAACGTTAGCAGAACGTTCGCGCCACAGTTTATTTTCACGATCCAGATTCCCGTTTATCATCTTTCCGATGATGCCGAGCGAGACCTGCGCGGCCTTGTTGCGCCAAACTTTAACAAAATAAACCACCCGTAAATCTGTAAGGACGAAAAGAGAAAAAGAAGAGCGATCTTTTCAGCGGATCCAGCCTATCAACATTCCAGGACAACAGCTGGCTAGGACGTTAATGGGCCTTGGTCTCGTCTCCCTTTACAGTTTGGTCGAATCTACTTCGGAATGATAATAAATACACCTGTTTGTGATTCTGGCGGCGGCGATCTGCTTCGTAGCGGGTCGAACCCTCTTATCGATTACGGCTTCGATCCTCGGACCACCATTGAAGCGCATTTGTCTGCGAGGTTGCGCTGGCTTCACTGCTTCTTTATCATTCTCCTGGCGAGACACTGTGATCCCAGGTAAAAAGAGATGCAGCACGGGTGGAACTTAGGCGTCCGAACCGTTCCGTGCGGATAATAAAATAAGTCAGGCTTTGTCGAGTGTGGAAATACAAAAATTTTTAGTCGAACGATAGAAACTCACGGTATACCCGCAGCAAAAGCAGTGAAAATGGCGTACACGAGAACGTATTTGTACGTACCGGTATGAAAGTGGTCCGATTCGATCGGAATGAACAATTTCTCACGTGGAACAGGGTGACGCCTGGATCATCGGGAACGATGAGAGATGGAAACGTTATCTGGGATCGTCGAATGCACCAGCTGTTCAAATTTCGAGGCGGCGAACGCGAGTGCGGGCGAGCGAGGGGCAAAAGGCGAGAGGCATTCGCCGATAAATAAAAGGAAAGGAGGATCGAGTGGGGGCCCCTCTTCTTCTGGATCTCCGACGGATCGAGCGGAAGAGTTACGAGCCACGGATCCACTGCTCGGCCTAAATACGAATCGGGAACGCCGAAATCGTGTCTCGGCCCTACGGTTCTCTGCGGTTCTGCTCGGAATAAACGCGGGATCATCGACATCCGTGGCTCGTTTGAATAACCGCGTTTCTTCGGAACGCGCACGTGATTCATCGTTCGCCGGTCTACGGTCGGAATTACCCAATGATTGAGTCGTTCCCCGTAATTGTGTTTGCAATGGTCTTTCGCGATACGAGAAACCTCAAATAGAATGGAAACAAGAAAATTTTAGAGGATCGAGTATGTTAAAATACTCGTTGGTGATATAGAAATATTTCAGAATTTTTCCACTTGACCTAATATCGACGAATCCTTTTCACAATTGTGCGATTGGCGGTTGCTTAGAAACATTCACAGATTTGTTTATCGATTTTTTTTTATATCTCTGAAAGTACTTTTCGTACACCTATCCATGTCTTTCTGTCGTTACGAATGTTGTAGGTATTCGTTTAATGTCGTCGTTGAAACACCAGTATCTGGATGAAGATTTTGATACACTGAGTCAGCTGTGCTTAGAATGAACAGAGTTTTCTTGCAATGTAAAATTCATTCTTGGAAATTGATCGTAGTCGATCGGGCACTCTGAATCGGTTCTTAGACTTGCCACGCAGAGTGATTTCGATGCACGTTACAAAACTAGCCTTGAAATTCCCCATCGTCTTCCAAGAATCAAAGATAAGCTTCCACGTTAAAAGGGCAACGGACGATTGAAACTCTGCTGCGACCACAGAGACTGTCTCTGAACTGCTAGTATAATCTAAGGAAGCTTGAACCTATTTGGAAGAATAGAATCCTTTATTCTACGCTTTTCCTACTTAGAAAAATGCAATCTCTTTCGTCCAGAGTATTGCTCTACATTTCCAACTAACACATTTACATGTTCCTAGAAGAGTTCCGTGTGTACCCCTGGGAGCAATATTTGAAAGCAAATAGCATTCCGATCGAAGCCGAGCACTAGAAGTGGGCGTAGCCGTTTGAGCAGGAGTGGCTCCTTTGCTCTTCACCTTACTAGCAATTCTGACCGAGAGAAGAAAAATGCAGCTGTTACCGAGCAACATTTTGAGTAATCTACGTTCCAGCAAAACCGAGCGCTAGAAGTGGGCGTGAGCCATAGAGGGGGCGTGGCTCCACTGCTCTTGACCTCTTCAGAGCTACAGCATGCCGTACAGAACAATCTCAGGCCACAATCGCTACAAAGAACCGTAAAATGTAGGGTTTACAGAACAATATTTAGACCAGTCGAGGTTCAAGCAAAAACCGAGCGCTAGAAGTGGGCGTGAGTCATAGAGGGGGCGTGGCTCCACTGCCCTTGACCTCTTCAGAGCTACAGCATGCCGTACAGAACAATCTCAGGCCACAATCGCTACAAAGAACCGTAAAATGTAGGGTTTACAGAACAATATTTAGACCAGTCGAGGTTCAAGCAAAAACCGAGCGCTAGAAGTGGGCGTGAGTCATAGAGGGGGCGTGGCTCCACTGCCCTTGACCTCTTCAGAGCTACAGCATGCCGTACAGAACAATCTCAGGCCACAATCGCTACAAAGAACCGTAAAATGTAGGTGTTACTGAACAATATTTAGACCAGTCGAGGTTCAAGCAAAAACCGAGCGCTAGAAGTGGGCGTGAGTCATAGAGGGGGCGTGGCTCCACTGCCCTTGACCTCTTCAGAGCTACAGCATGCCGTACAGAACAATCTCAGGCCACAATCGCTACAAAGAACCGTAAAATGTAGGTGTTACTGAACAATATTTAGACCAGTCGAGGTTCAAGCAAAAACCTAGCACTAGTGGTAGGCGTAGCCGTTTAAGTGGACGTGATCCCAGCGCTCTCGATCTCTCCAGAGCCACAGCATGCCCCACAGAGCAATCACAGCCAACAAATAGAAAGAAGAAAAATTCAGTTGCTACTAAACCAAAAGGTTCACATAACCGGGTTCACTAACCGGGCCGCGTTGACTAAGCACATTTCGCCGGCATCAGTGGTCGCCACGCACGCCCCTGGCGCCCAAAAGCCCTTTGTATTCGTAACACGAGTTATTTACTCATTAAGAATGTGCGTGCCAGCCGCGGCACGCATAGTAGAAGCGTTCGTTGCACAATGTAACGGGCATTTCATAAGACGCACTATCGAATATCGTTTCGGAGCAGCGAGTCAAGGGCGATCTTGTTCGGAACAAGATCGCCCCGTTATCTATCAACGACACATGACCAGGCCCTTTTCACAGTGTATATCTGGCATGTCAATGTAATCGGTAACGAACTCTTTGAAGTTCGATCGTTCGCTAATTTCCTTACACTAACGTCTCAACGGCTGAAAACAGATAAGATTGTTATGTAAATATCTGGCACAAGAACGACGCTATCGGCGTTTCCATTCACGGACTGGAAAAAATAAATATGGCGACCGGTCAACATGGACGACGACCCTAACCGTCGAGATCGCGTTTTACGCAACCGGAGGGGAGGATCGATCTAATTTTAGCGGGAAACAACGACACCGATGCACCAGCTCCAACGCTAGAAAACGAAAATACTTCGATTCATACGGTTGCATCATCGAGGAAACGATCTATAGAATGGGGGACTACCGGGAAACCGACAGAGTTATTTCTCTCGTCGATTGTAATTTTCTGTCTCGCGAGATAGCAAAGAAAAAGAGATTGTAACGAGACTGTGATGGTGAAAAAATACTCTTGTGAAAGGATACTGCAATTTGTTGGCTGCTAGGTTTGTTCTGCGTGTGCTGTTTTTATTACACTGGGAGAACTTGAGTAGAGAAAATTTGAAACAGCCGGAAAAATTGTTACAGAACTTTCTTTCTGTTTGGCTCTTATCTCTTGCAATTGGTGCACACAATTTTCGCTTTGCATAAAGACCCGCAGTCGAATTATCACATTGAAGCTGTCAAACGTAGAAGAAACTTTCTGTTTGGTTTCCACTTGTTGCGATCGCTGCAGAGAATGTTTATTCTGCACAAAGATCCTCAATCTAGCGATATCGTGTCTTGAAGGCTATGTGTCTACGACCTCGTAAAACGAGAATTTTATTCTGCACGAACACCTCTAAAGGATACTAGTTTCACTCTTTTACCGATTTTCAAACAAACACGTTCGACCGGAAGGGAGCACCGCTGAAACTGTTGTTTGTTTGAAACGTCGAGTAAATTGCATCGTAAAAAGCGAGTGCTTGTCTACAGTCGAATAAATTGGTACATTTCACGGGAAAACCCAGGAAGTAACTCGCTCCTCCAGCAAACAGACGCATAACATTCGAAGAAGTTCAGTATTAAACGAAATCGAACAACGCTTTTGCTGTTCACCGCTGCGAGCGTGAAAGTTTACAGTCTTCCTCTGAACTCGATGCAGAGTTCTCATTCACCGAATTGCATCTGAATCGGTTAGTCATAAGACTCGCGGGCGTAATCTATTCGAATCAGAGTTGTGTAAAGATTAATTCCCAAGCCTGGGAGTTCTTTGAGTAAAACGGAACTCCAGCAAGGACGATCTCATAATTTATACTTCGCCGTTTCGTTGTGTGGACGATTTCCTCTTTCAACGACACTGCTCCCGAAGGTCTTTCTTTAATTATTATTGGTTCGAAAGCATAGGGGAAAGATAAGTTATATGTGGGTCAGCGTAATGGGATAAAAGTGACGTAAGCCTCGACTTGTCTCGACTATCGAAATGGTAAAACACAAAGAATTCACAGATCCCAAATATAATCGCGGGCACTGTGCACGTTCGAAGAACATAGCCTCAATGTTATCGACAATTCGATTATCCCGACGACGTTTACGACCTGTCATTATTGCTATTTTCTTCCTTTCTTAACTATCTGAATATCGCATCCTCTTCGTTCTATATCTTTCTTTTTCAGTAAGTTTGCTAGGTTCTCCAATTTTTATATGTATAATGCTGTAATTCTTCTTGTTTGTGGCAGAGGTCACGAGGAATTTTTATGTGGAGTCAGAAAGAAGCATTTTTTAAATTAATGGAAGGCTAAAACGTTCGTGCGAAAAGTAACTTTGTGTAAACTGTGAAAATGTTGATCTACTCGATTGACTGCTGTTCAACACGTTGAACGCCACGTCAGCCATATGTGGCTGAAGGAATTATTTGTGCAGGTTTTAAAATGAATTTTTACCTTGATATATTCATTGTACTAAACTTAATTAGGATCTGTAACATGCAAGAAAGTTGGAGGATTACTCAGTATCGTACATTTAATTTTTTGCAATTTTGATTTCATCAAATAACTTACTTTGATTTTATGGAATTTTTGGGGTTTCTAGTTTGGCGTTCAACGTGTTAACACTAGAACTACCGAGCCCTAAACGTGACTTAGACTTATCCCTTTATAATGACAGCAAGATTGTTAACAGCAAGATTTTCATGGTAACTTGTACTCCAAAAAGAAGAGATATATTAAAAAAATTTCTCGTGAAAACGTTTTCATAGTTTCGGTAATCGTGAAAGAAGAAATCACCCACCAGTCATTCTGACTGGTTCGGTAGTTCCAGTGTTAAATCTCGAAGGCTAATCACGAGGCTTAAGGGATCATCGAAAATTACCGAGGCCAGCGGCGATCGTGTGAGCAGTACGCTTATCAAAGGTTACGTCACGTGTATCCCGGTTTATCCGAGTAATTAACTAATTGAGCTTCGTTGACCGACGACGGGAAAGGGAGAGCCTAGGTGGCGCATGGTAGGCCAACCCGCATGAGAAAAATACTCTCTTTCAGGACACCACGAAACGGCACGTTTTCACGAGAAGAGATCCTTCGAGTTTCTACGAATTTCCCGAGGAGGGCAACACTACGGTGGGGAACACGTCGATGTATTAATCGGTATACCTGCATCGCCCACTCACGCGCAGGCGAGAGAAACGCGATACCTTCGACGCCAGATTGTCGTACCTTTTCTTCCCTTTTTTTTCTTTCCATGGGAAAAGGTATTCGTGATTTCAGCCGGATGAGATAGGCGCTAGCACGTCTATGGGCGCCGGATTCTACCAAAGGAGAACCGCGATCCCATGGTTTCATGGGGTTTGTGGGCTGGAACGCGAGATTTTAGACGTGCGGGAATTTTCTTGTCTTGGAACTCCTGTGCACGCCTCGATCCATCCTCAAAGAAAATTCGGAGATTTTTGGGGTGAAGCAAAAATTGGAGCTACGTGTACCTGAATGTGTCCTTGGGAGAAGTGTCTGAAAGTTATTTCAGAGAATTTCAATGCGAAGCAGTGAAAACATTCAAAGAATTCAGAGATACTGTTGTGATATTTTTAAAAATTATTAGACAATGAAAATGTTTACTTCACATACAAATCCGCAGTACAATTATAATCTGTACTCAACACAGAAACAGTTGGCATTTCTTCTCTGTTCATCTTTGTGTTCATTCTTATACTTCCAGAAGATAATTACTTTTTCAAATTCCTGGTCTGCGATGCTCTCCGATCGAAATTGTTTCGAGCTTTCAAGTCCGTGGACGATTGTCATAAATGTAACATTACGGAATGTGCAACCTTCGAAACTGGCACGTGTCAGATTTTCCAGACTCGATTGCAGCAACTTGGACGTAGACAAAGCATGCGAAGCAATTAGAGATGAACTGGGCGTGTGTGAACATATTAAGAGATGCAATTACTTAGTCTGGTATTATTGATCTTCCGCGGAGAGGTCAAGCCTTTCTGCCTTCCTTTTCGATCACCTAACCTCGCAGGAACGACAATAAATTACGGTCGTGTCGGTTCTCATTTCTAGATGTTAGTCGAATGTCGTGGCAAAGAGAATTACCGTTCTGGCAAAGAATATTTATGAAATTGTCGAGTTTCCTGGTAATTTGTGCCTCCCACAGGATTGCCATAATCAGTCATATTATTCTCGTTGATACCGTGTTCTTAGCTATACTGCAAATCTTTATGCGAAATAAAAATGGTCTGCAGCAATCGCAAGAAATAGAAACCAACGCTCGTTCGTTCGGTATGATTTTATACATTTATGGCAAAAGCGAGTTGGTGCAATTTAAAACAGTCTAAGGACGTCGGAATATAATTTTTGATTTATTAAGATCGTTAAAGGAAAGAAGAAATTTTAATACGACTTCTGCTTCTTGCAATTCTTTCAAACGATTTTGCATAAAAGCCGCAGTGAAGTTATAAATTTGAATAAATTGAGAAGAGTAAATCGGTTGTCCTTTAAATTTTGCTCACTCATTCCTAACATAAATGCAAAAACCCGCAGTTTTCAGTTATCAAGACGAATACGTAATGAGAAGAACAACCGGCCAACTGAAATGGATTGTACGAGCAACGCAAAACTATTTTCGAGTCCAGTATCGGCGCACGGGTGTAGAAAAATTAGTCATCGCAGCTCGTAATTATGCGCGACAGCGCCCAGAGGTAATGTGCCGATTCCGATGCAGTTGTTCCACATATTTACCATTCGTATCTGCTCTGACATTCAAAGTGCGCAAACTTAATACCATATCTCCTATTTTTTACTCCTAGCCGACTGGCGTGAAAGGAAAACTTTTGCGACTGGCCGTTTCCGTCGCGATATCGAACGTGTTGCAAATATTTAACAAGCTAGACCGCCATAATTTTCCTCTCCACAGCGAAAAAAGTCCGTATTTTGTCTCTCTTCAGATAAAAAAAAGTCACGCTTATTTTACGCATATCGTAATTTAATTCATTCTGTAATGTTCACAAAGTTTCTTATTTTCCTATCACAATATATTATTTATGTTTTAAAAGAGGCAACGTTCTGCTTGATAGAATATTGAACGGCGAGCATTTATGAGTTCTGTGAATTTGTAAAATGCAAGTCACGATAATTGTGTGCATACCGTTATTTAAAATTATAATGCACTGCATAATGTTCAGAGAATTTTTTATTTTCCTGTTACAGAGTAATTGTTTACAGTTTAAAAGGGGCAACGTTCTGCTCGATGGAATATTTCAACTGCATTGCAAATTTTCATGTATATTTGCGAGTTTGTACAATACAAGAAGGGGTAACTATGTGTATATTAATCCTTGTATAGCAAGATTTGGGTCCACTTTGATCCAGGAGTCAATTTCTTCGCAATTTTAATTGTCAGCTGGTTACATTAGATTCATCAAAAAAGTAGGTTTAGAAATACATAAAACAAAATTGATACGCAAGAATTTTAATGGATCTGTGCGAAAAAATCGTCGAAAGGATCCTGCTTGCAAAAGTTGAGAAAAATCGATGCAATTTTTGTTTCCCAATCAACGAAACAAATTTTTCCAATCATTTTGTTGCAATTTCTTTTTTTTTATCCTTAAAAAAAGAGGATAAAAGACTCACGGTCTTATGAACGTCATCATTAGAACGTAATCAGCGACAAATACGACTAAATTATTGCCGTCTTAAGAAATTTAACGTAAAATCTCCACGTCGACAGTTAATTGTCCTTGAATTGTTTCCCTCCGCTTGAAAACAAAATGTAAATTTTCTAATTGACGTGTGTTATGGCAATTTGATGAAGTCCCCGTTCGTCGTCTTCCTGATTGTACGCGACACGTTTTGTAATTCTCGAATTCCTTCGAGCATGCTTATGCGTATATACGTATGTGTACACACCTGCACGCGTATACGCACACGTTGAATCATTCGACAAGCACAATTTCATAATCCAGAAGGTATCCTGCCGAGTTCAATTTTGCCCGACCGGCAACTGAAATAGCTTTATCTGTTAGGCAATCGCTTCTCCTTTACGATCTTCGTTATATCGATTGCAATTAGCAATAAAGAATCGTTTCGCTTTCAATGGAACGTTAAACGGCTGATTCTAACCAGGTTTCGAAAGAAAACTCTCTAGAATTTACTGGGCGGATAGCGCACGCCCAATGGTGCAAGAAATTACTTGAATGACTACTAAACGTAGATCCTGGCCAGTCATTTGAATTACCGAAATTATGTGTGTTTTACGATATTGGTGGTTTCCAACCGGCGTTTAATAAATACACGACTTTTATTAGGCGTTTCCACTTATATTTTCAGTTTTCAACGCCTTATCGCGTGAAGCAATTGCTTTTGTTTTACTGGTTCATTCCATTTATTATAATTGTCAATTAGACAAATGTAAATGATATGTTTGCACAGTGTATGTTCATTTTCCACACCCCCCGCCCCAAAGTATATTTAGACATATATTCTAATCAAAATCAAACAATCAGTATAAAAGAAAGGCTATTCCCAATGTGGCATGACCAACTCAAAATAAATGAACCGCCTCATTGAATGAGACGCTATCAAGTTACGCACTTGCCTGGTTGATAATACTGTTTCACGGTAAATGCATCCAAACCGCAAAGTTGGACGTCACAGTACAATTTTGTAAATCGAGGAGAGAGCATCGCAGTATTTTTTATATAATTGAAATTGTATGAAAATATATTTGTATCGTCATTTCATCGTTAATTCATTCAGCAACAAATTCACTATTATCTACGTTTAATGTATTAAGAATAGCTTTTTTTAAGGACCGATCATTTTGATATACGAGAAATGTCGGTAGGTTTAGTGTTAACGAACAGCGTACCCAACAAGATCCAAAGACTATTCATAAGACAATCTCCAAACCAGTATCATCTTGATTTCCAAAAACTCTACAAATGGTAACACTCAACTACCAAAACTGCGTTACCAGGTAGCGTCCGCTATCAAGCCGCACTGTTATCGTCAGTTATCTCAAGCACCATTGACATTATCAAAGAATCGTCTAAGCTGGTTAGACGTGGACTCCACGTTCGTGGAACGAAAAATCCAAGAAAGATGGTCCAATGGGAGCAAAAGAAGACAACGTTCTCGTTACAGTAATACCGTTTTTCTATCCGGGATTCGTGGGATCGCGTAGAGTTGTACAGACAGAGAGAAAGAGAGAGAGAGAGAGGGGCAGGATGCCTACGGGGTTTCTGCTTCGGATCTCCGTCACGTACGAAGAAAACGAGTTGTAGCCGGTGTCCGGGGCATTAGAGATGAGAAGAAGCCGCTCCTATTATTACGGGAAAAATGGAACATCCTCGAATGGGAGCCCGAGAGGGGGGCCAGACGGTCCGGTCGGCCGGCCAGTTACCAAAAATCTGTGAATGCCATGCTGGACACGGGGCACCATCAGCCGCCGTTTCATCCTCATCCCACAAAACCATCTGCACCCGGTCATCCTACCTGAAAACCTCTCTCTGTTCACCTGGCGTCCCTGCCATCTACCCCCACCTGGGTCTCCAGGTTGCTTTCGTTTATCTTATTTTCGGGCCATTCAGCAGTCTCCGCCAACTACTGCCACCGGTTCTTTGTGAACCAGCTTGCTTCGCGATACGAGACCTCTTCTCTCCCCACTCCTCTCCTCTCCGCTCCCGTCTTCTCTACTCTTCTCTCCCGCATCTCCCTCCTTGCCTCCCCTCGCCCTGTGCGTGCCCTCTTCTCAATGGAATTTGCCAACAGCTGGACCAGCCGAGCAAGAAATGGATCTCTCGCCGAGGATCCAGATCCTCCAGACTTATGCTAAACAATACGTAATTACTACGCTGCGGATAGGCATCTACAAATTCGTGAAACATAAGAAAGCATTAGAGCCCTCCGACTGCGACTCTTCACTCTTGCATCTCTTTCTTCGCAATATTTATCCGTTAGCATTGACGCTTTAACCCTCCGTATGCTATGCCGGAATCATTCCTGTCCCGTCGCGATACCGGTGTGAATAAGCTCGAGCGACCGTCAATATGCACAATTTTATTCCGATATAAGACGACGCTTTTTATTTCGAAATAAGAAAATCGATATCCCCTCTTCTTCTTCTTCATTCGACATACGACGGAAGCCGGTCCCGAGCCATCGCCTTGTATCGAAAGGAAACTGTAGTGTAATATCGGCGTGGGTCAAAAATGTCCCCGAGGGTTAAACATTTGGTGTTGCAACGATTGTAAAATAGGGACTTCACAATACGTATTCCAGAATTCTTTTTAGATTTCTTTAAAACTCAGAATAGTCAACGAACCAGTCGTACAGCTACAACGTGTTCCATAATTTTTGCATTCAATTTGTCTTTGTAGATTTGCATGGACGGGTTCGCACCGAAGCGTCAACATCGTCGCTACGGTTGTTCTCTCATCCCGCTCGTCCCTGAATGATCGTTCCGTTCCATGCACCGCGCCGGGCGCGCTGTTTAATTGTTTCATTAACATTCCCAGTAAACTACATTCCGGTGCATACTTAACCGTGCGCGTTTAACGCTCGATCGGCATGCGTTCTACGCGGCGAACGCGCGAGAAATCGAGTTTATGCGCGGGCCGCATAGTTTACGTTGCTCCCGCGAACGATGCAGTGGAGTGTGCCAAACGTCGCAGACACACACCGGACAGATCCTGGTTTAACCCGGTCTAACAATAGTTTCGCTTCTAGTTCATTACTAGACATGATTAGCTTCACCGTGGGTGGGGAGGAACATATTTCTTAGCAACGAGATCCTCACGTTCACGATTAATTTAGTTCACTGTTTATGTTCACGATTCATTTAGTTTACTGTTCCGGGTTTTCTAAAAAAATTCTGGAATGCGTATTCAAGCCCCTATTTTATAATCGTTGTAACGTCGAATGTTTAAAGCGTCAATAGGTAAAAAATATTAAAATGAGAGAAATTGATGAGTGAAATTTCACCCCGCACATAAACGAGTTGCAGACGGAGGGTTAATAGGATCTTCAATAATTCTGCTGTATCAAAAGAAAGTTTAAAAACCGTTCCAATAATCCCAAACGACATTATTAGATTATGTAACCGAGACTTATTGATTCACGGTTGAAATTGCTGTTGCTGTTGATATATATATTTAAAGCATCCATAGTTATGTGCAGACTGTGTATTTTATGCATTTGGAAACGAGTAGGTGCAATTTAAAGTGAATTATAAGAATTTAAGAGCTTCAATGTATTAATCCTAGCTTATCAGAATCACCAAAAGAAGGAAGAACTTCCTGTTTGACTCCTGTACATTGTAATTTTTATTTTACATAAAATCTGCAGTCCAGTGATGTATTCTAACAGAGAAAGATGAACAGGAAGTATTCTTTCAATTTTACAGTCTAGAATAACGATTTTATAGTATGTTTCACGAGGAACATTCTTGGAGATAAATAACAGAAGTGGCAACGTGATGTATCGTTGCGAACTATTCTTTTCGATAGCCGAGGTGGAAATGGATCAAGCTCCGATTTCCTATCGATCAAGAGGTTCAAAACACGCCACGCGCTATCTGCCTGGAATTCGTTATTTATCTACGTAATATCAGTAATAATCAAGGATGTTCGAACGCGCGTGTGTGAGACACGGTTAGTATTAGAACAAATGTCTTATTAGAGGTGGAATGTAGGCGCTACCAATTGTTCCTTCCTCTCGTTGCACCGAGAAAGCGACTTCAATGCTATGCGGCTGCATAAACGATGAACTAAATTGGACCGCGTGGTGAGTAACCAATAAGCGAAATTGAAGTACAAAGAATCAACGAGCCCGTGTGGTCGGCAGAAAAAATTGCTTGAATGAACGTCTTCCCTTTTCACGGTCGCTCTTCAATCAACCAATCAAGAATTACAATTAACAATTATTGTGAACATCCATCGATCAAATGCATCCGAATGAATACATTCTCGCTTATAATAATATCAAATAGTACATATTTTAGAAAATTTGTCCCATTAACGTTGCGTTCAATTACGCTGTAACAAACGCTTCTATTGTCGTTGTACATCTCGCATCATAAATCAATGAGAATAATACATGATGTATGAATCATGGGCGTTAACAAGCTTCGTGTTACAACGCATGCTGCACCATAAATATAAATATTGCACATTATTGCGTTAACCCAATGGCCTATAATGTCTAGTCAGTCTCCGGCCAAAGATCTAATAATATAATACATCAATACTTGCATCGAATTTCATATTTTATGTATATTGAAGAAACGAATCTGTTGATTCGTCAGTTTGTCCGTCAACTGTTTGGTGTCCGTGTCACTGCTGCACGCATGTGACCATACATTTTTTCAGTTGTATTAAGGTAAAACTTCACCTTGGCAACCCAGAAATTTTTAACTTTTAATTATATAATCCTGTACATCTTGACGCGAGAATGCCAAATATCGAAGTTTTCAGGCGAGGAATTCACTGGCTCAAAAGTTATGCGTGTTTAAAGTTGAGCGACTACACTTTATTCTGGTACAAGCTATCATCGAACAATAATTAAAATATTTTAATATAAAAAAACCTTATAGGACAACTTTAAACACGCATAACTTTTGATCCAGTGAATTCCTCGCCTTAAAATTTCGATTTTTGGCATTTTCTCGTCAAGATGTACAGGATTATATAGAAAAAGGTTAACAATTTCCGGGTTGCCAAGGTGAAGTTATGCCGATAATCGGGACGAACGTGCCGGTTAATCAAGAGCCGGATAATCGGAACTCTACTGTACTAATGTCCGTCGGAAAAAGACATTTCTCGAACTGGAGAAATGTTCAACGCGAAGAACTCGAGTTCTGTGGCAGCAATTAGAGTCGGCCGCAATTGCAACTTTATCGAGACGGTTCGCGTCGGTTCACCGTACGAGGAAGAGTAATTAAGCGTTTTTAAGACCGAGTAATTGTTCCTTCCGCAACAACGATTACCAGTTCTGCTTGACGATGCAACTGCCCACAATGGTAACTATTGTTGCAGTCGCTTATACGGAGCGGACGGTGAGGTAACTGTTAGTTATCCGTGATGCATGCGAAATTATCGTTCGCAACTCGATTCGAGAGATCCTTGCGGCTTTAAACTTTCTCAGCACGATCGTCGATCCATTGAGCGCGTTCGATTTAATATATCTTTTGCTAATTAGATCCCCTAATAACCATCCGTACCAGCCACTACGGTTAATGGACTGGGCTAAGGGAACCAATTACTGTGCCTATATTAATTATACTTATTTTTAAAGCAAAATGAGTATTGAAAAAGAGATATTAAATTTTTTCATTAAAATCAGTTAATATGCGTATTTACAAGGTGCACCGTAAATGGTGGGCAAAACTTTAAGAATAGATTCGTAATGCTTAGAGAAGAAAAAAAATTTATGTAAACATAGGTCCGGAAATGGTTAGTTTCCGAATTATTCAAGTTTTTGTGCCACAATTCTCGTCACATCTTGCCCTACGTTAATTCAATTTTAAAAAAGCGATATTCTTTGCGATCGATAGAAAATCGTTCCGAGTTCGATTAATCGAAACATTCGATATCTCGATTGTTTTAGTTGCACCGTTTCGAAGTAGACGTAAACTTTTCAGACTTTTAAGTAAATATAGGGACCCAATTACTGTGCCTACATTAATTATACTTATTTTTAAACCATATATATATATATATATATATACATCTTTTTTAATATTCATGATGCTTTAAAAATAAGTATAATTAATATAGGCACAGTAGTTGTGTCCCTTACCCTATAGTTCTTTTTGTTTCTATTATGAAAGTGCGACGGAACGCATATTTATCAGAGTAAATTCAGTAGATTATGCCACTTCGAATGAACGTCTATTCGACGCGAATTACCATTGATAAAATTTAATGACCGGTCTCACTCGAGCTCAATTAATCGAAATGGTTGCAATATCAGAAAATCCATCAATTAAATCGGCCAACACAGTTTCAACGAGTACACATGCGATAAACTGTGTCACTCGGATTGAAAAACTTTCTAATCGTCTTTATAATCGATACGATTCAACAAGTTGTTAATATCTGGAATTCAATCGAATGATATTAAACGATGTCACTGTTGCATAGGTTAGGTAATCAAACAAAACGAGCACCGCGAACAATTCACCCCCAACACTATAGCAATAAAATTCAAAAACAACTCCTAACCCTTAAATCGCTGACAAAACTCACGTCTGTCAAGAAGTCTGTCAGAGAAAGAGAGGGCTGTCAATAATCAAGACTGTCGATCGACGGAACGCAACAAGTCTCCGTCGAAGTTAATCGAAACAAAAGCCATTCAACAAGTCGCTTACGTTTAAGTGATCTTTTGTATTCAAATGAAACGTACCTTGTGCGGCGAGGAGCACTACCAGCAGGGCAACAAATCGCATCGACAACATACTGTTTTGTCGTTGAAAACCACTGTCAAAACA
Source organism: Halictus rubicundus (assembly GCF_050948215.1). Taxonomy (NCBI): domain Eukaryota; kingdom Metazoa; phylum Arthropoda; class Insecta; order Hymenoptera; family Halictidae; genus Halictus; species Halictus rubicundus. The sequence continues at coordinate 6,346,329 of NC_135151.1, forward strand.
AATCGCACAGAATTGGCACTAGCGACGCCTTGATTAACTCGATTAATTCGACCAGGGGAACGCGTGTGCGGCGCACGAAGGACGGTTTTTTCACGGCGATGGTCGTCGAACTGAATAAAGAACCGAACGTATCCACCGATACGAGGTGGATACCGAATACAAACTGAGAGAAGGAACGCGCGCGGTATCCGAACAGCGGAATCGCGCCCCCGGCTTTTTACGGGGACCTGCGCCAACCGGCTGCGCAATGCGCGCCGAACATGACACGCGCCCGCACTTCTATACCGATTCTATGTCACAGGACACTCGCACCAGGACCAAACTTTCAAAATTACGACAATTTTCCTTCCCAATGAGATCACTGTAAAATCACGGAAAGTAGATCATTCCCTCCTACCATAAATACTGATTCGTACCGTTAAAAGTCGACTGCGCCAGGTCCAAGCTTTTAACACAAACTAATCTTCAAAATATAGAACCAGACACAAATGAAAATTGAGTTTAAACTTTGAGCTTAGAGGCGCCTTTTTTGATAACTTGAAGGACGTTATCTATTGGCTAAATTAGTAAACGCTAATGTACTTTATAAGAAATATGTATATACTATATAGACTGCGGATTTTATGCATTTATGACAAGAAATGATTTAAGAGTAACGATGTATTATTTTCAAATTCTTGAAATGATTATACAGACAATTTTCTTTGCTTATGCTAGAGAAGCATGAAATATTGGGACCACTAGAGGAGCTCGTGTAATCCTTTAAGAATTAGCTTTTTCTCTCTAAACAACAGAACGAAGTACAAGATTTGTTGAGTCTTGTTAAGAATCAGGAGAATTTAATAAATAATTATAAAACAACTAAATAAAAAGGGATTATTAATATTTAGGGTAAGGGACCCAATTACTGTGCCTATATTAATTATACTTATTGTTAAAGCATAATGAACATTAAAAAATGTGATATATAACATATATATTAATTGATTTTAATGAAAAAATTTAATATCTCTGTTTTAATATTCATGGTGCTTTAAAAATGAGTATAATTAATGTAGGCAGAGTAATTGGTGCCCTCACAGTAATTGGGTCCCTTACATTATTGATATACACTTCTTACAGGTGTTGTCGACAAATTGCGACAGTATTCTACGTTGTCTTACATACGACCAATATAAACAAATTTACCAAAACTCGATTAATCAGAAAAGATCTGAACGAGGCACAATGGGTTTCGTTAGTATCCCATGCCAGGAAGAAATTGTCTCTTTAATGTTTCTTATCCTGATAGCGTAAAAAGTCCTCCCCTGTCGATTCAGGGATAGCCCAGTCCGTGCGTATATCCGCAATCAGCATTCCAGCGAGTAGGAATCATGCTCAATGTCAACGCGTAGGATTTGCTTAATAACTTATCGTCCTTCGAAGAACGCGAGGCAAGCAACAACTCCGAAGACTTCCGATTACACGTGGATTTATGTGACCGGCCGGACAAAACCATGACCGTGTAACAAATGACGAATTTACATGGGCGCGCAGAATTCTAAGCGAATGAAGTATGAGCCTGGGGACGACGCGTGCAAGCGCGAGAACCAAGCATTCACAAGCCGCTTTCGTTGAACTCCCCTTTCGATTCGCCCATTCACTTCGTCATTGTGTCCAAGACGAATGGAGAAGAGTGCATTCGCTTCTTTGCATACCTTTTCCGCCATGCCGATTCAAAAGAAAACGATCGGGTATCAATCGTCGGCTCTGATTAACTCCAGACCGCGGCAGGTTTGCGTTAGGTCCGGGTTTCAACTCGGTTAGGTGAAAAAAGAACAAGCCATTTGTGACCCAACTTTATACATCAGTATCACTAGATGTAAGCTAGACTCGTAACGATTCCGAAAATCACTGTTTACGTAACAATTTAACAGTAATTTAATTATAAAGAATTTCGAGTGACTGTTCTGGAAAACTGAAAACAAGCAAGGTAAGGGACTTAATATCTGTGGGGGTACCAATTACTGTGCCTATATTAATTATATTTATTTTTAAAGCATAATGAATATTAAAAAAGATTCTAACATATGTATTAACTGATTTGAATGCAAAAATTTTAATATCTCTTTTGTAATACTCATTATGCTGTAGAAATAAGTAGCATTAATACACAGCAATTGGTACCCCCACAGTAATTGGGTCCCTTACCCTACCTTTTCAAGAATTTTTTTCAAATTAGCATTGCACATGAATTTAATTATTTTTTACTGTAATTAATGTGTAGGTACTTACTAGAGAATGCACACAAAAATTTTCAGCTAAAATTCATCCATTTCCTGAACATCCCTTACCAAAATGTATGCTACGTTGATGTATTGTTAGTCACTGACTATGATCTAATTGCAACCGAATATACTTGGAAACTGGAAACCTATATCTACCACAGCACAAGAAAAAAGTTCCTGTGCACTCTAGATTACCATATTGTGATTTCAGCGTTTATCACACGGATAGTCGCTTTCGCAAGAGTTTACACAATCCGGAGAAAGATCTGTCATTTATAAATTTAGGAGATCTCTCATACAACATGATTAATTTACTCGGAAAAACGCTTTACGCGAAAATAGAAAGCATCAAACGTAAAAATAGTTGGCGGTTAAATTGCATGAGTTATCAACCGCATGAGTCACATTAGTACAAAAAATTCCGGTGATGTCACTAGTATTCCATATTTATGAAAATATATATCCTTGTGAACAGAATGAGATACCTGGAATTATCGTTTTGACCTGTTTACCTGGTCTTATCTTTTACAAAATGTAGGATATGGGGCCCATTTACTGTGGGGGTACCAATTACTGTGCCTACATTAATTATAGTTATTTTTGAACCACAATGAATATTAAAAATCGTTACTTTACTATACTTCAAAAATAAGTATAATTAATATAGGCACAGTAATTGGGCCCTTTACCCTAGGTCGGATAAAAGTTTTAGGTAGCCTATGAATGGAAATCAATGAAAATGATTGTAAACGAAGGTGACCATTACTTATCCTATCTAGGATAGGTAATTGTATTATCGATTTTGATGTTGTTGCATTATTATTTTGAATATCACGATATGCAATAGAAATGGAATATTCAGAATTACGTTACAAGTACGATTCTGTTTGAAAGCATGATTATTTTACAGATAAAATGTCGTGCTTACTGAATTTCTAAAAAATTTATTCAGACTGTTAAAGTCATTTTCAAATTTCACTTGCAGTAAAGAATTAAGTGTACAATGTATGAAGGAAGTATGTACATCGTAGGCTTTTGATAACCCATATCAAACAACATTTAAATTTTATATCCGCCAGGTGAACGGGGTCCTTCATTTCCCTTCCTTCCCGTCTGATAATAAACAAAGCCCTTACTTTATATCCCACAGTTATCTCTTAGCCCCTGTGAAACATCACATAATGTACACTTGCAATGAAGTAACTCATTCAGGAGCATAATTCGTGGACAAAGTCGTATCTCCTCTTTACAATGTTGCAATTTGTGACAGATAGAACTCTGCGTGCGTAGCGCGGATCTCTGAAATTTAATTTGTTCACTAAACCGTGAATGAAAATGATTTTATACGGAAAATCTGAGCATTCAATTTTTATTTTAGTCCGCCAAATTCGGTACTTCATTTTTTAAAATTGAAAATCTGTACAAATTGACAAAGTCTTAATTGATTTTTAACATAACCAGACTCTTATTATACAAATTTATATTTCACTAAACAATTTAAATTTCCCTAAACAAAATTAACTAAATGATCTGCTTATTTTTGTTACCATTGAAATCAAGAATATATTGTACAGTTCCGTACCGTCTTCAAAATGGCGATAACCGCGCCATCTCTGGGCAAACTCGCGAACCCTCTAGGCGGCAAATTTACCTGATCACCTAAAATACGGAAGACTAAGTGCCCAGAAAAAGAAACTTTACAGCTCATTATCAATAAATATTGTTGCGATAATACTTATCGCATTAACTGACACAGAAAAATAGAAATAAGAAGAAGCCTAAGCATTTTCCGGTGTAACTCGAGTAACGGACTTTCAGTGGCGTATCCTGGCCGGTGATTGGTCAATTTTGAAACGGCGACGGGTCTCGTGAGGAAATCCGGATGCGTTAGCGAACGCGAAGGGACAAAGGACGCTGTCGTACGCAGGCAGATAGACGCCATGTTCATTTGTCAACGGACGTCAAGGTGTGATCATCGGAGGGAACGAGGTTGCTTCGATCAAGTATAACGATCAATCCAGTGCTCGTTCGAAACGCTTCTCGCGGTTCGCGTGTATTCGGGGCAGGTTCAACGATTATGGCGTCGACGGAATCGAGGAAACGCAAACGGGAAGAATACGAAATGCAGCTGTTTGGCTTTCATTCAAGAGCCGTGTTCGCAACCAGTAAGGCCGCCGCCGATTTTTCATTTTCCGTTCGAGAGAATGCTTTTCAGATTGTACGGCATTTCCGATCGGTCCAAACAATAGATTCCGGTCGTTGGACGGGTGCACTCTGGTATCATGTGGATTCGATCATGACTAGAGTCACACTCGTCCATTGCTTGGAATACTTTCACCGGCCCATCGCGTACAAAGTTAATCACAAAGGCTAACGCTTCTTCTTCTCTGTCTCTCTTTCTCTCTCTCTTTCTCTTTCTCTCTCTCTCTCTCTCTCTCTCTCTCTCTCTCTCTCTCTCTCTCTCTCTCTCTCTCTCTCTCTCTCCCTTTTATTTTTCTTCTTTTTTCTCTTCTCCTCTCACGCTACAAATTGAAGCAAATAAAAGTTGACCTTGTATCGAAATGTATACACGTCGAGTGAGTTTCGTTTGCATCTTTCGTTTCCTTTTGTAGTCGATTTATCCAAATATTCGAACGTTCATAACATAAGCAATGTATTCTGGCGACACCGTTAAACCGTTTTTGTTGTACGCTCCTTTGTACGATTTTTGTTTGTATCTATATTGAATTATTTGAATAAAGCTGTTCACCAACGTTGTATTGTAGTTTTGTTATATTTTCGGTTTGTGAAAATGGACTATTCTTTCTGTTTTGTAGTGCAAGATATTATCGCAAAAAGGATCTGCAGCACCACTGCGAAACTGTGCAAATCTATAGAGGAAACTTATAAACTAGATAACGAGAATATAAAGATACTTAAAAAGAATAAGAAGCAGTTAGAGAGAGCTTATTGTAAGGAGGCTTTGTTGCATTTGAAAAATATCGAGGTAATTAGTTCGGTCAAAGTAAGAAACTCCTGTACATTTCCTCATATTCCTCGTAATGTTTAGAATATCGCAAATAAATTCGTTGCTGTACCAAGCAATGTTTTGCTAGAAGAGGACAAATGTCAGAGGAGACAGTACACAGACACAGAATTTAAAAACATAAAGGACGAGCTAGAGGATTTGCAGCAAAGGGCAAAAAGAGTATGTATTTATATAAACAAGAAAATTTGTCTAAAATCTAACTACCTGCTAAATTTAATATTATGCGCGCGTTTCAGGCCACCATTTTAAATGCAACACTGAAGGAAGAATTAGAAATTTTGGAGAACTATCCAATTTCTGAAGACAGCGTAAACGAAATGCAGAAAACTGTTGAGGCTGGACTTCAATGTGTAGACATAAGCAATCAAGTTTATAAACTGATGGACGATTACAAGCAGTTTTCCACAAGTCTGTATGGTGTAATAACGATCGCAGAAAAATCAAAATATAATACGATAGACAATCTGAAGTGCAAAGAGATAGACTTAAATAGCCTGTAAAATAAGATAAGCTAAGTGAAGAGTATTCCGTGTTCAAAGCAATAATGATGTAAAAAAAAACGTCAATTACACGAATGGACCAATTTGTGATAGTATACATACACATTTATAACAGCTGATGTCTATTTGTACATGCACATTTTTCCCGTATTTTTTATATATTTAGAAAGGCAAAGGTAAAATGTATGGTGAAAGACCGGTTTTATTGACTTCTGAAAAAGAAAAATGTTTCAGGTGATAAAAAGGAGACAAATGTATATTAATTTACAAAACTCTGTAATTTTATTTTGTAATGTATCATTGCACTAATGTTTCCCTATATATAGTCGAGTACAATCCCTCTCCAATACAATCTATTGGAAAGTGTTTTCATTACCACAAAATTGATCAAAGATAAAACTTTGATTAGTACCTTTTGATATTTGTGTCCTTGAATCGAATGACCTCGGTATCCTATATACATACAGTGTTACGGTTCCTTCATAGCGGAAAAACGAAAGTCTGCAAGCAAAAAATGTAAATGCTAGAAAACGTGGCAAAATTTGAAATGTAACGTGATAGAGAATGATATTTAGCCACGGACGAGGAATAAGAGTAGACCAATCACCACAACGTATTTTTCTCTGTCTCACGTCCGCGGGGCTCTAGCCATGGGCCCTTCCCATTTTTGTGTCACATTCTACCGTATCGGTCTGGCAGTCTTTCTAAATATCTCGTTGGTGCCAGTGGCGATACATTTCCTTTCTGGCGATAAGATCTTAATCTGTGGTCTGAGTTGCTCTGTCGATAACATTTGGCTATCAGTTTGAGCATTTTAACGCTGCATCGAATGGCGCTATTTTCAGATTTTCTGAAGCAGATAATTCATGGCGGAATTTACATTGAATTTTATGACTAACTCGGCAAAAATCATTTGCGCCGCTATACAAAATTGACTGCACCTAATAGAATTATTTTTTTAATTACTCTGCAGTATTTAAACAAATTCCTACGAAATTATAGTTTATACAGCTGTCATAATCAAGCTAAAAATACAATATTATTTCTCACTGCGAAATTTAACAAATTCCGTAGACTAACTTCTAAACCAATTTAACGGGCTCGTTGGAATGCTAATGAATTATGTGATAAGTTATTCTAATTGGGGTAATGACATTGACATAAATAATACACGATTGTAGTCTACGTGTCGTCACGCTTTCCTTTTATATAAAAGCGATGTACGGTGTTCCTGAACATACAACATGCAACAATGTTTTTACCGACGGCTATTGATGCTTCAGTAATCTCTCCGCTCTCAGGCAGGAGTAGATCGGCATTTTTGACAGTTCAAACAAGGCCTACCGGACTACTTATTTCCAGTGGAATTGTATACGAAGCTTGCGTTTCTTATCGAACAATTGTTCACGATGCGTTCGACCTTATGAATCCTCAATTGAACTCGTGAACGAGGTAAAGAATTCCTACGAAACGGTTTCCCGTTCGACCTGCGTGTTATTCACGAAATGAAGCAACGTTCGATGACTTCGTGTTCACATACGGACAAAACGAATTAGATCGAAAGTTAATCTGTAAGTAGAAACATTCTTCGCGTTGCGGCAAAGTAACCGTTATTTACTTTTAGATAGGTTAGGTAGTTCTCGGAAAGGTGTGCCTGGCCAGGGCTCGAGCTTTGGAACAATGTTGCGACGGTCTTCGAAGATACTGAGGCTCATCCACAACATTGGTCGCTACAATAACGACTGTCTGTACATTTTTCAAGTAGGATACGTGAAAAGATGCGCTAGCACCTCGATAACATGCAATCACAGCACAAGATGCATACAGATTGTAACCAACTCTCTTGGTTCAAGAAAAGGGGGACAGGCGAATGACCAGAGATGGATTCTCATTCCAATGTCCAGGTCGATTTCCGTTTTCACAAAAACACAGAAAGACGAATCCGGCACCACGGTTCAAAAACCAGAGCAGCCGGCGCAGAGGATAATTGAGCTAAAAGAGGAAAATTTAGGTCAATTAAAGGAGAGAAAACTAAGCGTGGAACCTGTTTCCACGAGCGATGATCAAATTAAGAAGGAGAAGCCGCAGGATGTCACGGCGGAAGGTACAGAAATAGCTGCAGCAAAGAAAGGTTTTATTTTTTATTTTTGTCATGGGTTTCTCACAAGTCTGTTAATTTATTTCTTTAAGCTGTTGCATTCTTTGCGCTGAAGTATCTCTAATTTTTAGCCAAGAAGAAAAAAGTGGAAAGAGGTACATCGTCCCTAGAACGTAATTTTATTACACCAGTAAGAGCTATGTCTGATTTTTTATTAAAGCCGTCCGACCTAGAAAATCTGCCAAAGACCAAGAGAAGATCACCTTACGAATTTGAACCACCGATCACTGTGTATTGGAGAAAAGATGTCGAAGCCAAGTAAGTTAAAGGATCACTTGAAATCTACAATCTCCTCCGATAATGTTCAGCGAGTTTTACTTTCAGAGCTTTGGAAGTTTGGGGATCGAGAGAGGCCTTGATAAAGGAGCTTCTTAAGAAAGAGCTTGAACAGAAAGCCTATCAGCAAAGTAAGGTTTATTGTCTTTTCGTCTGTTATGCCAAATTAAAAGTAACATTTCATAATGTCTCTTGTTGGAATCTGTAAAAAACAATTTGACATAGAATAATCTTTGTTGTTGTAAGATGTCTCTCCATCTTGCAGGGTTTATTGTCCCGCGTTTGTTAATACGGTATAAATGTCTGCTTGATATATTCTTTGGTATAAACATTGCTGCCTGCTTTTCGTCCTAGATGTATTTACTGTGAAACGGAGACTGAGAGATTACAGGCGAGAAATGGGTAGCAAGACTGAGTTTATCCAAGAACAGGAAGGACTTTTCGGGAGATCGGGCAAAGTAGTTCTAACTGCGATCGTGATGTAAGCCTCGCCTTTTCGATCGATCCTGATGTCACCTGCCTGCTTGAATAATCGAATCCTTTCTTCCCCAGCAACGCGTGCAATTTTATATGTAAACTATGCGCTTGGGTATTTACTGGTTCGCACAGCATGTTCGCGGAGTGCGTGCACTCCGCCGCGGATACTTGCAACCAATTAATATTAGCTTATGGTATTCACAAATCGGTACAGGTGAGTCTCCACAATATTCCTTAACTTCGTGCAATCTAAACCTTTATTATATACAATTTTTAAGAACCTGATAGATTGGAGTTACTGTACATTAAAATAACGTTCTCCATATTTGCGTTGCATCATTGCACATTCATTGCATCATTAAAAATGTTTCAGACTCCTAATCCGGACCATCCATATGGCTACACAAATATGAAGTACGTTTCCTCTCTGATATCCGGCGTTGGTATTTTCTGTGTGGGTGCTGGTCTTTCCTTTTACCATGGGATCCATGGTCTTTTCAATCCTATGCCGGTGGAGCCGTTTTATTGGGCCTACTGTGTGCTAGCCGGTTCTTTAGTATCCGAAGGAGCAACATTGTTGGTTGCTATCCAATCGATAAAAAAAGGAGCGGAAGAGAAACAACGAACATTCAAAGAATATGTATTGGCGGGGCAAGATCCTTCCGTGAATGTTGTTCTTCTGGAGGACTTTGCATCCGTAAATATTTAATAATTATGCAAAGTAATCGTCAATAATAATCTTCAAACGGTATTTCTCGGAACCCTCGAGCCTCCCGAGTCAAAGTCAAAATTTGAAAGAATTGTTGAAGATAAAACTTGAAGAGCTAAAAATTGAAAATGGTTAATTTGTCTCAAGGTTTCTGTGAATCAACAAAGTTTGAGGATCACCCCTACAGCATTTAGATTATTTTAATGATTTCTCAACAGGTCGTCGGTATTACCACTGCAGCAATTTGTATGAGTCTGACTTCCTACACCGGAAATCCCATGTACGACGCTACTGGGTCCATCTTGGGCGGTTTCCTGCTTGGTGGTGTGGCAGCTTTTATAATTAACACGAACACTGCAGCCCTAATCGGCAGGAGCATATCCCACGACGATCTCGACAAGATTAATACCGAATTGGAGTCGGACATCATGGTAATGTTCCCCTATTTATGTTACTGTCACCTCGGACAATGATGTTCCTCTATTAATTGAGCGTATATTAGGTCCGAGCTATTTATGATGTTAAAGGTATCGACATGGGCAATAACTTAGTTCGATACAAGGCAGAAATCGATTTCGACGGAAGGGAATTGACCAGATCGTATCTGGACAAAAACGACTTGGCTGCGATGCTGAAGGTAGGCGAAATGCTTACAGAAAGTTGCTTTCCTTACGTCGCGTCGCGGTTTTGGGCAGAGCCTATAATAATCTTCTGTCTATCTCCACCATTTTACTCTAGCTCAGTTAACAAAGACCGAGATTAAATTGCTTCGGAGCGTCTTTTGAGTCGCGCGACGTTACGGAGGGAAAGCTGTAATAATTTAAAGAATCTAGGTTCCTGACTTTTGCACTTTCAGGAAGTGAAAGCCATGAAGAACATCGACGAATTGGAAACGTTCATGTTGAAGAACGGTGAGGGAATTGTCGACATGGTTGGCGGCGAGATAGACAGAATGGAGCTCAAACTGAAGGTATTAATAAATTATTTTATCAGCTCATTCTTCAGCAATTACAATTTTAATTCTACAATTATAGAAGAAGCATCCGGAGATACGACACTGCGATCTGGAGATCTTGTAAACCCGCCTTCGTACGGGTATACGGAGGAGGTACGAGTACTGCTGTAAATACTGTGTAATAATAATCACGGCGTGCGACGCGTTTCTGTATAATTTTATTTATATGAAAACAGGGAATGTGTTTAGACAGGTTGAGGAAAAAAATAAAGCGAGTAGGTGCGAGTCACGTGTCTTGTAATACCAGTGTCAACTCGTTTCTGCGTTCCATTTAAATAATAACATCTTTAGTCACATTCTAAAATCAATTTATATACCGAACCCTTTGAGCTTTCAAAGAAATCGCAAGATAAACGGTATCGCTCGATTAGCGAGCATCGAGGTGTCAGGTCGTCCATTAATCCATAAGAGGCTTTGCAAGACGAGTGCCTTTGCAGCAACGGTATCGGCCAACAAAGCGGCTGTGAAACCCAAGAGGCATCGATTTACGAGTCCGTCAGGTTGCCTAGGATTATCGATTCTTTCCCATCGCGAACAACAAACGGTTGCCATGGTCGGTTTCCGGCTATTTACGAGGGTAGCAGCGTCAGAGCCTCGCGTTCCTCGAGTAGGGTGTCAGATATGAGCTGGCCTAATCGCGGTGTGGATAGAATCGAACGATTTTTCGCGATCGGGGAAACTGTTAGATGAGTCGATTGTCAGAAAGAGATTCGCGACGATGGAGCACCGTTTCGCGTGCAAGAAAAACCAGTTCAGGATCCTCGACGCCTATCGAAGAACCTACGTACGTGAAGAACACAAGCACACCTTTGAGGAACAGGTGGTCGGACTCGGAGGAGATCAACAGGTCCTTGCGAATTCAGCGAGACGTCGGCGAAGAGACGCAAGAGGAGTCTGATGAGGAATCGGGAAAATCTAGAGGACGCAAAGGCTCCCTGGTGCGAGCTAAGGGGACGTTGGGGCGTCAGGATGATCGGGAGAGGGTTCCTCAGAGGCGCAAGGGAAGACACGAGTCGAGGAAGAGACAGAAAAGAGACAGGAGCCCGGAACCCTCTCCTGAAGAGGGGCAGAAAGTGTCGACTTCCTCCAGTAAACGCTATGCTGAAGACGATGGGGATCGCTTGAAGAGGAAGCATGAAGGTAAATGATGGCATATAGGGTTACTGAATAGATCTGCTTTTTATTATTATGTCCTGGATTGAGGGAAGTCTGAGGATGATTTATAGAAGCTTTGTATAGGGCTCCTGTTGGAATTAACTTTTTGTGAGGTGTAGTAGACTGTAATAGACTATCACTTGTAAAATATGATAATTGTAAAATGTACAGACAGGATTAGTACATGTCTAGCATTAGCCTGCACAGTCCTGATTTTATAATTATGGCCTGGATTGAAGGTAGCCCAAGATTAACTTGTAGAAGCAAAGAAAAGGTACAAACAGTTTTTGTTGACGTTGCAATGAATTTTTTAAACATTTCAAATTGTCTTTCCTAATATTCTAGCCCTGTAATTGTATACTACTTTACAACCGTCGCCAAGTCGCCATATTGGTGACATCAGGACTATGTATCTCATTCCCAACTGTGCAAACGAATGATGTAATTAATTGCCTAATAAAAGTACACACTGTTCTTCCCCCTCAATATTTAAGACTTTGATACAAAAGCGATTTCGTATTAAAACCCAACGAAGAATCGGACACGAACTTTTGCACTGACATAATATACTTTCCCGAGCAAAACACATTTTCAGTATCCTAACAGAGTCTTCGTCTACCAAAGCAAGCTAGTAAAAGCGGACAAAAGTTCTTGGCAACATAATCAATTCTGTACGAATTATCCCAGGTTGTTGTTCATAAAATACAATGGCTGTAGATTAGAGAGAATTGCTTAACGCAATAAATCGAGGTACACAACACGGATTTTGTCGCTCAGGGGAGGACGAGTTGCCAATTACCGAGATCTTGAAGAGGAGCCAAGAGAACGCGCGCACGAAATACGAGCACCAGCTGCCGCTTCCGGAACTGACCACGGATAAGATCTACGTTCAGCACCGGGGCGGTTTCAGCGCCCTGAAAATTAGGTCGAGAGACTCTCGGTCAGGGCAGAAGCTCGAACCAGCTGGGGACAATGAAGAGAAACGAGATTCGCCGCCGATTAGCGTTGCTATCGCGGTTCAACAGCTTTGGAAGAGCGCGGGCCACGTGTTTCAAGGTCTCCTGGGTGGCATGGCACTCATGCACTTTATAATGGCAAGTCTACGACACGGAAAGCCCCTCAAACAACATTCACAATCAATTAGATTCAATTTTTCAGCTGCAAGTGTGCTTCGACGCGACCATGGAGTTCGTTGAGGAGCATTCGAGGATCTGCGAGATTTATACTAACATCTTCTCCTTTCTGATAATCCTCTGCATCGTCTCGACTCTCGATAAGTACGATCTACGATGTCACGAATACTACGAATACTATTTCCTCTCTACAAGCGCGTGGATCCTGTAATTCCGTCGAAATCCCAAAATTAATATGCTTATGGTCGATAGCAAGATGAAAGCACCGAGCCATTGTAATCCCCAATTTAGGCCCATCAGTCATGCGACTGTAGGGAGGCAATATCGCGTCTCTTAAGATGAGATTATCCAAGTTTCGGTACTTCTGCCAGATTCGATTTGGCACGGCTCGACGTCGATCACCTGCGAGAGATCTACGTAGACTACAGCAAAACCGTGATCGCCGTGCCATTGTACCTGGTCGTCTTCTGTCTTCATCAAGTTTGCTCCAGGACCGACAATCTGCTAGCCTCGGCTCACTATTACACTTCGAACTTCAGTATTTGGGATAACGTGAGTGTCTCGAACACTTCCGACACCTGCAACGAGTTTATTGATTTTTCTCGTAGGTGACGGATGTTCAGAGTGTTTTGGATAATTTGAACAGCTGGCAGAGGATGTCGATGTCGAAAGACATTCTCGCGGTGCTCGCATGGTTGTTCGTTTCTTTGGGCACCAAGGATGACGCGTTTCTGATTCATCTGCAGTCCATGGAGAAGTATGCTGGCAACGTGGACCAGTCTAGAGAATAAATCAATTGTTTATCACGTTCGTCGCTGATACATTTATCTTGTAATTCATTTTGTATCTTTTATTATTGCGAGAAGAAGATAGTTTGCGCATAACGATGGGTAGAAAACGTTTTCGACACGTTGATTGCAGAACCTTGAAAAATCCTACAAAATCAATGTGATTTTATTAGCCTGACTGCAAAGTGATTATTTTTTACTATCAAAAGTTGATTATTTTTTCAGTGTCAAATTACAACATAATTGTAGAGAACGTTTGGGAATTAACGCTATTCTAGGAATATTGATGGAATTTAATTTGAACAATCGCGTCACGATAAAAGTAAATTTTTAGAGGATATATTGTATATTCCGTGTATGGCCGTAGTGGCAATCAACGTGACAATGATATATCATTAAAATCGTTGGTCAGGCGAGGAGGAGGCTTGTGACGTGCGGTTTTAATTTTTATTCGTAACAGAATAGGGAGTACAATATTTATAAAGTTCTTCTATACTCTAACAGATAATACACGTACATGTAATACCAATGAAGACAATAACATTAAGAATAAAATATAACATATGGCGCGATCGTACGATAGTAAAATATGCTCTTAGACTTCGTCCCGAGCGGGGTGCTGGGTTGAGTCGACGATTGCGACTGGATATTCTCGATCTACTTTGTCCTTGAGACGTGTAAAATATTTCTTCGCGTTCACAACATGATCATGCAAAGTATTGACTATTCTATCGCTCTTGAACGTTGTGTTCATTCTTGCGCCACTATCCTAAGCCGTTCGTTCGCCGTATCGCGTGCCAAAGATTCGCAGAATTTAATTCGGGCGGAATACGGCGAAAATTAATGGTATTTCTGTTTTCTTTTTTCGCGTGTCTGAAACGTTCAGGAACGTGGCGTTTTCGAATTTGCAAATTCGAGTTTCACCGTGCCGGTGATCGGGGTCGCCGACGCAATCGTCGACGGAACGGGCCCGTCGCTCTCGTTGCACGACAAACTCGTCATAAATAATGTGCAAAGGCTCGTATTAACCTGCGAAGCAACAGATAAATATATAAATACTGTACGTACATTTACAACGCGAAACGCTTCTTCTCCCCGCGAATATACATAACCGACGGTTTAAAATATCTCTGGACCTTAACAACGCTATTAATTTCATCAAGGCACTGTTTACAGTTCTCGATCGATTCGGAGTCGTTTACTCCGCTTCCCGTCCGCGTGGATCGACGATCCTCGTTTCGTCGGCCAAACGATCCGTAAGATTGGTTCCGGTGGTCCGTTCGAACAAACGCAGGCGGGAAAATGGGAGACGGCAAAGAAAAAGGAAAAAAAAAAGGGAACGAAACGTTTGGAAAGACGAGAATCGCCGAACGCGGACGGGCGCAGATTATTTCTCGTCTGTTCGCTCGATCGATCGGATTTCTCTCTTTGTGTGTGTGTGTGTGTGTGTGTGTTTTTCTCTTCGTCTTTCTATTTTTCATGAAAAAATCCGGGACGATTCGGTGGTCCGTTTTCCGGCAAATGGGGATCAGTCCCTGGGGAACAGACTCGCGGCTACATCGCGATCTACAGTCGTGATAGTCGAGGATTCTTTTGGGCGAGGCGTGATCAAGGTAAGTTAATGGTTTATCTGCATAATTTGTCGTGCAAAGAACCGTTGTCGATACTGTGCTGTAAACGTTTCTGCCAGTCTGAACAACCTCGAGTAATTTAATCTGTTTCATAAGCAGAATTCTCTTTGTTCATAAATGTTCCTTTCATTCTAAACATGCGCGAGTACTTGAATTTGTCTCACGAGCTTCATTTTCTCTTCTCACAAATGTTCCGAACTAACGACATAATAACAAAACAATTCTTCGCTTCTACTGGAACACGTATAGTGTTCGCTTGCGCGTCGCTTTCATTGCGAGTGTGCGATATATTTTAATACTGCGTTGACAGGCTAGGATAAATCAGTAATTCGAAAATGACTTACATTAATGCCCGGCTATTTTTATCAAGTATTAGATCAATTGATGGTAAAAGTGATAAATAAGTTTGTAACATCGTCTATATAAAATTTAGCAACACCCGACAGCGAACAGAAAACGATCGCGCGATGCCACGACGATTTTTCAGCGATTGACGTCAAGGTGGCGTCATCGGTCGTTATGGTGTTAAATTGTTGGAGCTGTCGCGAACTGAGACTGCAGTGGCAAAGATCTAGGGAATTTATACTGCACCGCAACGTCTCCTTGGCCATGGCATAATCGTAACACGGTGATCATGCAAAAGTAAAGAATTTCTGAAGCAGTGCTGCATTTTTTAAAACGGATATTCGGATATTCGATTGGCGTGTCTGATCATTGCTTTCTGGTTCTACTGACAATTTTGTGAAGCAGAACACTCATCTTCGAGGTGTTAAAAAAGTAGAAATAGTAGAAGAATTTAAAAATACAGTGATACCTTTAAAGAAATAATTTTTGAAGTTCCTTTACAGATTGCATGATTAATAAGCCTCGCTGGTAAAAAAGTTACGGTACCCTCGATTCCCTAAAAATCCTGAACACTGAACGTTTAATTCCGGGCCACCATGCGATAAAAAAAAAAGATCTCACTGTATAAATGAACAATCCTGCTTGTTCTCGACGTCGAGAAAACCGCCGCTCTTCCTCCCACGCAGTTTATTGCTGTGCGTCCCGTTAGAGAACGCCTCGCCCATATCTCGGCCACGGCCTGCTCCCCTAATCTACAGTTTTAGAAACGTTTGTGCGCGGACTCGTGACGGCAGTATACAAAGAGACATCTTAATTTGTACAGGCGATCCGTGGTCGCTAGTAAAACCGAGTGCGGTTCACTCGTCGCGAATACATTCCTCCAAAAGAGACCGGGTCCTGGAGAAAAATCTCGGATGTTTCTCCGCAGGGTCTCGGCTCGACGGTCCCCCCGAAATTTCGTGTGAGCGCGTCGATAGGGGAACCTTGAGAACCTTTTCATCTAAACTCGTCGTGGGCGTGGATCCCACGATCGAGACATTATATCGTCTTCGAGAACTGGGAGCCTAGATTCGCTGGATTCGAGCGGGGGAGTGGAGGGCCTCCTTTTTTCCCCGTGAAATTGGCCCTCTTCCTCGACGCGAAAGCAGACAAAGACTTCCGGGAACGCAGTGGAGGGTGATACGGAAACTCGCGCGAATTCCCCATTGATCCCCAGGGACTCAGATCATCGAGTCCTTCTACTTGTCCCTGGGGTTCCCGCGAAATATCGCGGCACAGGTTGAGGGAGGATACTCTTTGAAGTGTTCCGCGGCTGCACGCACACACTCTCTCTCACTCTCTCGCTCTCTGACTCCCTTCGCAGCCCGGTTCTCCCCCGTCGAACACCTTTGTGCGCCGCTACGGAGTAGGACGGGAAAGAATCGGGCCGGCAGTCTTGCAGTCTAGCTCTTTGTGACGCGGAGGAAGAGTCAGGAACGGAGGATATCCTGCGCACTGGGCCAGAGAGCATGATTCTCCGTTGCACCTGGATGACGTCCCCTCCTCTCCCTTCCGCGGCGACGATCAAACGGCTCCCGCGTCGTTCTGCATGTATCTGCACCACGAGCGGCTGTTGTTGTTGCTCTCGCGGACTTGAAGTAAACCTCAGTCGTCGAAGTCGTGCCTCAGTTTTATGTAGAGGCACGAGCCGAGAACGATCCCGAACAGCTCCAGCACCGACAGACCAAGACCCACGGCGCCCAGGATGATCAGGTGGTCCTTCGTCGTCTCCAGGAACTTGTAGATGCAACCCTGAGGAACAAAAAGTCATCAATAGACCCGGCGAAGATCAGCTGATTCGCGGGTAGCTTTACTTTCGGGCTGTGCAACCTTCTGGAAGCTGAACGATTCAAACGGTATCGTGTTTGGTCTCGTTTCCAGCAGAAAAGTGTTGCGAACATGTCTCAGGATTGATTCTCCTAACGCGACAACTTCGATCGTAAATTATTCATATTGGACGAAAGTGTTCAATCAAATGCTGTGATCGTTGGCAAAAGTTTCACAAGGAAATGATTAAAAACAGAACAGTTTAACAACATTTCGACCCCGAACTTGCCACGCATACCAAGGACATTACAACACCAGCGCCCTGAGAACATTCGGCGCATTTTCCGGAACAAAGCGCGACACTTTCCGAGGAACACAAACAATTACTAGCGAAGAGACGCCCGGCAAATGGATACGCGAGAGCCAGGTAGCCCGCGCTAGGGTTGAAAGCAGCCCATTAACGGGTCCGTGGCCGGCAAAGCGTTAACTTCTGGCGGAACATCAACGAGCGTAACAGCCCGAAAATTGATTTTCCTTTTCTCGTGGAAAAGGAGGTGGGGGGCGGGGGCGGTTGGGGGAAAGATGAGAGCTTTCCTCCCGAGGATCTATCGAAACTCGCGACAAACGGCGGCCGGGTCTAATGGAACCCGGTGTGTCTCGAGTACCCGCTTTCCCATTAGTCGGGCTGCGCATCGATCCCCGGTAGCAGGCTCTCGCGCGCAATGAAATCAAGAGGCTTCGATAACGAGGCTCCTTTTTCTCGAGGCTCGTTCCTCGTGTTTACGGGCGCCATTGAATCGCGAGCGGCGTCGTTATCCGGCGGCCCTCGACGAATTAAACTGGAACAAATAAACGGCTCCTCGAAGCTGAACTGAACAGAACTGAACGACGACGAAGATCCGGGGCCGCGACAGGAGGTGAAAACGGGCTACGGGGGAATCGATAAATACCGTGTAATGGATGTTCGACGGGTGATCCCTCCTCCCGCAGAGGTACGACGGGGTCTTGCAACAGCTATCCGGGACGACACTGGAGTCCTTAAGGACGTTCTCGTCCTTGTGCCACTCGCTCACCTTCCAGTCCTCGAATCTCAGGGCTCCGCAGCATTTGAACTGAAAATTTAACGAGGGACACAACGGTCGTCAGTCTGGTCTGTTCCTCGCGGTCGATGGGGAACCGGCGGCGAACTCGTAACGGAAACCATCCGAGGTTGCAGAGCTTGAGAACCGAGTCGGTAATACCCCCTACGACACGTCTACGACGCACATGCTCATTTACAATTCAATTAACGTTCAAAATTAACAATCTACAAAATTGTCCATTGCACAATATTTGTAATGGATTTACGTGACCCACAATCGTTCTTGTCGGCGAAAACACGCATGTCCTCGATGCACACCGTCGTCTAAAATAGCTGTGACGATCATAATCGACAACCTATAGAATTGTACATTTCACAACATTTCTATTACGCATACATCGGTCAAAAATCGTTCTTGTTGGCGGAAGACAGCCACAGTGATTTCTCTATACAGGGTGTTAACGATAACTTGTACCAGCATTTTTTTAGTGAAAGGTAAACATTAGAGAAAAACCGAAGGGGAGGTAGTTGTAGTATATTTTACTAGCAATATGATAGCGTATCTCAATTTTCTGTATTTTTAATATTTTGATAGAAATGAAGGTGACCTTCAGTTTGTTAAATGGAGTGCTACATATTTGTTTACGTCATATGAAAATGGACATTGAGACGAGTTCAACCATGTAGTATACTATGGTCCTCTTTTGACGTAAACAAATATGTAGCATTCCATTAAAAAAAAATGAAGGTCACCTTTGTTTCTAGAAAAATACTAAAAATACAAAAAATTGAGACACGCTATGATATTGCTAGTAAAATATACTACCTCCTGTTCGGTTTCTTTCTAATGATTACCCTTCACGAAAAAAACGCTGGTACAAATTATCGCAAACACCCTGTATATGTCGCTAAGGCCTGTATGATAAACATCGCGGAATTATCCCCACCGCCGCGGGGTATATCCCGTGAGGGGCCGCAAAGTTCGAGAGGCCTCGGACGCCGAGGAGTGTAACTGTTACAGTGAAACACCGAAATCTGGAGAATGTCGACTTTCACCGGTGAATGTCAACATTCACATAGTCGCTTGGTGTATGTCCGAAATATTTGCTAAATACCCTTATTTCTGACTTACACCGGTAAATGTTGACATTCACCATGCACTAATGGTGAATGTTGAACATGTTGGAGATTTATATTTTCTTCTCCGTAATTCAGTCGCTACAAAACGTCACGCCAATTCGTGATTAATTTCGGGTTATGTGCGTTACGTTACATTTCCTCATAAAAAAGGTTTAGGGTTAGGGTTAGGGTTAGGATTAGTGCATGGTGAATGTCAACATTTACCGGTTTAAGTCAGAAATAAGGGTATTTAGCAAATATTTCGGACATACACCAAGCGACTATGTGAATGTTGACATTCACCGGTGAAAGTCGACATTCTCCAATTTCGGTCATTCACGGTAACATAACCATAACACGCCTTGCGGGTATGTCTCCTGGACGATACACGACGCTGGCAAGACCCGTGTTGTTGACATATATCGAGAATTCACTGTGTCTACTGATCCCAATGCGCATTCCCGCACCAAATTACCGTGCTCTCGTGCGCTTAACAAGCCATGAATCCAGCATCCATCGAAAGCCGTCCGACCAAGGGAACAAAATAGCACAACATTCTCAGTTTACGATCCCGATCCTCCAATCGACTTGCGAATTGGGACAGCTCTGCGTCGCGGCCTAGCACTTGCAACAGCCATAGGTCGTAAAGATGCTCGGGTATCGCGAGTGTTGGTCCGTTCGCGAGTCACGTACACTTTCGTCCGGAGCCTCTTCAAGGCTTTATCGTCCTCTCTTGCAAACTTGATCGATCCTTTCGCGTGCTGCCGCCTCGGACCGGGACAGCAGCCCGAGCGAAACAGTTTAAGAAGACATCTGTTCGCAATTCGTGCTTATCGGTCCCGGTGCTCCCCACCTCCCCGCGCGGCTCGTTCTCTTTATTTCTCACGGTATCTTCGAACGGCGGGGGAGGTTCTCGTCGTTAAATTCCGCTCGGCGCGGAATAGCTGCGGGCTGGCTAGCACAGTTCGCCTAGCGTTCGCGATATCGCCTTGCCATTTTTCTTTATGCCGGGGCGCGTTGCGAGTAGTCCGCGGGAGCAAATCATCGTTATCGCGGGCGGAAAATGCTCCCGGCCCGGCCCGGCCCGTGTAAATCGATTAACGCCGAGGCTCCTTCATCGATCCGTTTCCTTTTCGAAGAGCACAAGGGAAACGCGACTTCCAGATACCGTATCCTCAGCTGTAACGACCGAGGGGATTCCCTTTTCGGCTATCTAATACACTGTATTTCTCCGATCTTCGTCTCGCACGCCCTCCGTCCCTCGGAAAAGTAAATCGAACGTTTAACCTGTTAACCGGGAGAAACGATTCTCTCTTCCCCTTTGTACCATTAAACGATTGATAAAATACGACAGTTTTTGATAGTAAAGTACGAGGACGCGACGCTGGTAAAACCGTGGCGTCTTATCTGTGGGTAATGTGTTCGAACTTTTAGGAGTCTCTGGAATTATGCGTCGCTATTTTGACGGGCTCGTGGAAATCCTTCGCGGAGACCCAAGATGGCGGCTGCCGTGGAGAACAGATTTCTAGTGACTTACAATGTTTCTCGAGGAAACGGCAAAACATTGAATTTATTTGTTACTTTGTTTGTCACGCGAGTAGCTTTAGAAGTGTAGGTTACAACGATTTTGAGTGAGCGTGTAGATCAAGGACGTTTATAGCCTGTTAATGATCAGCGTTACAGCTATTTTAAATAAGGATGTATACCGAGGACATGCAGCTAGGGGTTCCGCCAACAAAAATGATTTCTAGTCTCGCAGATAACGGGGTTGCAATCCTGTTTCGAGGATGCTAATTGGCTCTAGCTCCGTCCAACGATTTATAAAATCTCTGCTCAACTTCGAAATATGTAGACAACGTCCTCAGCCCTCGAAGTAGGGCTTTCGCCCACAAAACCCATTTCACACCCGAAACGAAGACAATTAAACCCCGTTTCTGAGGTATCTACTCGAGTGCCCCTCTTCCAGATGATTCGTAGAACCTCTCTCTCCGCCATCCAAGGTCGTAGACAGCATCTCGAGCCCTCCAAGTAGAACTTCCGCCAGCAAACGCTGGTTGCGAGGCTCGCAGACGAAACCAAGATGGTTAAAGTCTTGTTTCGCAAGAGCCAGCTGTTAGAGTGGCCTCTTGATGGCGCACGGAAGCATCCGTGGGGTCCAGACGAAAGCCCCGGCTCTCCGTTTAACGACTTCAGACTCGATTTGCTGAAATAATGACGGCGTCCCGTGCGCGCGTGCGAAGTACAATTCCTCTTTCGGGCCGCGCGTAACCATTTCCTACGGGCCGGGCTGGTCGCGGTTGTTGTACTCACCTCCATCTGCATTTGATCGATCGCCGTTGTTTCCCTGATCCACACGGAGTAGTTCTCGATGAAGGTGCGATTTAGATTCATCTTGAGCTCGGGGCCGACCTGTTCCTCGTAGATCCGCGCCAGCGCGCCGACTCCCGCCTCCAGGACGAAGACCAGCATCACCACGAACACGTACTGCGCAGAAAATGGATGCGGGATTAGCGGAAATCGGGGAAACGGATCGAGTCCTCGGGCCCGGACGACGGAGCGAATCGATCCTCTCCGCGTTCCTCCCGAAAAGCGAGCCCGGATTCGCAAGATTACCCTCCCCTTTCTTGACGAAACCCGACGAAGCCCTGCATTTGATTGCAAATCTTCTGAGCCCGATTCGGATGCTTGAACTCCGTAGATTCGCGATAAGGTAGAGTGACCACGTTACCGACAAAATAGCAAAATAAATACCGAGAATATTTTTCGCTGGGAAAGGGCTCATTCGAAAGAGGAAGGATCAATGTAGCGCGCGCCGGTCATGAGCTGACGAGATTATGCAGATATTTGGTAATATAAGCGCTAGAAGTATGCCAAAAATTGGCGATGTGCATGCCGTGGAATCCAAGCATTTTTATGCCATTGGATGAGTTTTCTCGATGAAATCTACTCTATGAGAGTAGCGCGCGCTAGAAAATATCTCCAGCTACAAATTGAGCTATATTTTGTCTTGATTCTCTGCGAAAGAAAGCTAAAAACTTAAAGCACGTTTCTGGCGTCAAAATGGCGGACAAGTTTAGTCATAGACTAAGACCAAGACGGATCTTAAGTCAGTGGCTGAAGGCTGTGAATGGTAATTATACAGCAGTTGCCGACCTGCTAGGTCTGCAAAAGTCACGTGACTACCTTTGGCGCGGTTGCGTGCTCAGTGGTGAAGATCGTTATTAGGGGCTGGATTTTCATGAGAAATGAACACCAACATTTTATTTGAATACTGAGCTCCTACATGCTTCCACGAGAAATTAAGACTTTACCGACCGGTAGCGGTTGAACATCCTACACACTTCTTACCGAACACTCGACCTCAAATACTTCCCTGACACTGGCTCTGTTTCGTTTGCAATGGATTATACTAGGCAGGTCAGACGCTGAAGGTATACAAACGCTAGATACGAAAACAGGGTAACCACATTCTGGCGGCAGATTTAATACACTAATAAACTAGTAGGCTACCGGTCGGTAAGCGTCGGACACAAAAAGCCGATTAACACTTTACCGACCGGTAGCTTATTAATCGGCTTTTTATCCCCGGCGCTTACCGACCGGTAGTCTACTAGTTCATTAGTTTATTAGTTTATCAGTTTGTTAGTCTATTAAATCTGCTGGCAGAATGTGGTCACCCTGCTTTTGTATCTAGCGTTTATACACCTTCAGCGTCTGACCTGCCTAATATAATCTGATCCTTAATCGGTTGGCACGGCAACCGAAACAGAGCCGGTATCAGGGAAATATTTGTGGTTGAATGATCGGTAAGAAGTGTGTAGGACATCCAACCGGTACCGGTCGGTAAAGTGTTGATGAGTACATTTATTTAACCGTGCGCATGTTCCAACAGAAATTTCATAGAATCGAAATAAATTCAATTTTGCTATTTCTGACGACAAGGGCAAAGTAGAAGAGACATTAACATTGGCCTTTTGAGAATGAACATTTTTTTATAAAACAGTTTTCGATATGTCTTATAGTCTTATGAAACAAGATTGTGAACTGAAAAGCTGAATATAAGAGATATATATCTATATAGGAATATTGATCATTTATATTGGTTTCATGAAAGTTTGTTTCACATTGTTTGAAAATAATGGGTTAATGCATACACGTTCTTTCGCTTTCTTGTGCGTCTGGTGGTCTGCGGTGTAGAGATAATATGCGCATATTTTTGTAACAGATGCTTACTTTGTTCAACGAAATATTTGTATCTCTTTGACAAGAACCCTCAGAGCATTCTTCGAGCATTTTTCCAATTTCCTCGGACTTTGTCTACAGTTTCTTTGATCACAGCGACTGCAGTTTTTGCTCCTGTAAACGGAGAGCGATTTCCAACGAAAATAATCCATCAGGAAGTTAATTACTAGCCTAAGGAGCTGAAACGAAATAAAAATGTCCAGGTACGATTGTGGAGAGCTGTACCTCCTCCTTTCAATTCCTTTAATGCCTTCGCAAATTAGCATTTCAGCTACTCATTTTTGCCGCAAATACACGAAATCCACGGTCTGCTAATGGCTCATCGTCGGAACCATTTCTAAGGAATATTTTTCCAAGAATTTTTAACAAGAAATTTCCGTTCGATTCACAGTACAAAGTGAAAATCCACCTCTTCTTTTAAATTCCTCTAACGACTGCACGGTACAGTAGTTCAACCATTCATTTCTGCCCCAAATCCATGAAAACCACAGTCTGCTAATTGCTCACCGTTCAAAGCACTATTTTTCAAAGAAGTCTCCAAAAATGATTTCGCAGAAGATTCGTAGGGGAAAATGTGCTTGTCCCTTTAAATTCCTCTAGTGTGTCCACAATTTCGTGTTCCAATTATTCATTTGAGGGAGGATGATCGATTTAGGGACTAATTGCATGCAGCTTCAAGTTTCGCGGGTAATAGAATTTACAAGCCGCGGGCTAACGAGAGGTCTGGTAACAAGTTGCAAAGCGGATGCAACAAAATCTCGGCCGCATGATCGGGGGAGGGGGTGGAGGGGAGCGAGGGGCTGTGGCGGGGGAGCGGCGTAACGTCGATGATCCGCGCGGCGCAAAATGCGGGCGCAAAGTGCGCCGGAATAATTAGGAAGTTGCTCTCTCGCGAGGAGCCCGGCCCGGTCCGGCTTGGGCGCGCTTTAAACCTGCAAAACGCCGCGCAAAGCGTTTTAGAATTTTCATGAATATAAATCCGGAACGCGTCGGCAAGCTTGCCGCATGAATATTCAAACGCGCCGGAGCCTCGGAGAGAGGTCCGATCGCTCGGACGAGGAACTTCCACGGGGATGGGGGCCGCGAGAGACCGGGATTTTGGAAGAAACCGAATCAATTCTTCACGAGCACCGAGCGGTGCTTAAACTTTGCCCCCTCTGGCTGCTCGCTGGGAGAAATTACCGCGAGGAGAATCGTCGTCGTAGAAAAAGCAAAAGCGAATTGCTCTCGGTCGAGCAATTCTATTTCGAAATCCTGGGGCTTTATAATCGTTAAGCTTTGACGAGACTGTTGGTAGTTGTTGGTATACGCTAAAATCGCTTACTAAGTTGTTATTCTCTCTTACAGTCGTAAATTAAAAGAGTATTGCCTAAAATTGATTACTCTCAATAGGAATACCCTCTTAAGAGACAAGGGTAGTCGCGTGACTTTTGCAGAGTCTGACGATCAGTAACTGCTTTATAATTTCCGTTCGCAGCCTTTAGCCACTGACTTAAGATCCGTCTTGGTCTTAACCCGTTAGCGCCCATTGTACTCGCTTGAGTACAGGATAACAAGATTATATTTGTTTGCTTCTAGCGCCATCTAAGATTGACTAGATGTTTTGTCCATCGTTTGCAAGTACTCACTAAACATGTAGAAAACTGTATTACTAATGGTTATCTCTTTTTTGCCGACCATAAATGAGATATTTACACATATTTTGATTCTGCAGTCCGGTATACTGCGAGTCCCTGCACGCTCTGTTGATATCCGTTCAGTACAGTGTAGAAACGATAGTCATGTGAGGGTGAGATGGGCATGCATTAAGTGTAAGGTAACATTGTGTAGTGAAAGAGACTGTTTCATCCAATACCATTCATAAGCCCATTAGACTCGATTGAGCATATATATATCGCTTCCTGTTATTTTTTTTTCTATTACTGTCATATGTGGATTTACTTCTAATAAATATCTAAGTACAGTTATGTGTGTTTTATTCATTTTATTTAAAAAAAATTCTTGGGCGTTAATCCGACGGGTCTTAAGTCTGTGACTAAACTTGTCACATTTTTTTTGCTTCAAGTTTTTGGCTTTATTTCGCAGAGAATCAAGATAAAATATAGCTCAATTTGTAGTCGGAGATATTTTCGTCAATTTTCGGCATACTTTTAACACTTATATTACCAAATATCTGCATAATCTCGTCAGCCCATGACTTTCCCAGCGAAAAATATTCTCATATAAGGACGAAAAGTTGATGCACGTAAAACCATTTTTCGCCTATTTTTGTCGGTAACGTGGTCACTCTACCGTATCGCGGATCTACGGAGTCTTGGCTGTTAAATCATTTCCCTATTACATTACATTTATTTATTATATTTCATCGTCTGTTATGTACATTCACTGCCAAGTAAGTCTGTCAAAACTATGTTTCGCTCTCGTTGTGGTCTCTTGTACGAAGTACCATTTTTCTATGCTTCATGAAAATCAGAACAAGGAGTAATTTATCGAGATTTTTTCGACTTGCGGGGGTTCGGTAATAGGCCGAAGATATTTGTTAAATGTGCAGGGTGCAATGCGAAGATTACCCGCCGATTGTCATGTAATAAAGGAGAACGGTTCGCGACACCAATTCGGCAGATCCCAGACGATTCTAGCGGAAAATCGATTTATTTGCATTGTCCGGGGATATCGGCTGTGATTCCGGCGACCGCAGTCAGTGTCCATGATCGACCGTCTATTCGCTGTCAGCGGTCCCGTCCAATTCTAAACTGTCAATTGTCGTTCCCGGCAGGATGCTGCGGCCGGTGTAATGTACGTACCGCGCTTGTTCTGCGTCCGATTTAAATTGGGCAACGCGTGTCTCGTAATTTAACCGCGGTATGACTCGACGACCCGTCGCGAGGGTCATCCTGCACTCGTTACTTCTCCAATCGATCTCGCAATTCTACCAATCCGAAAAAAATTTCAGCGCGGTCATTCGATCGCGAATTTTTATGCGTTCTTGGCATCCTAGAATACGAAAGTCAGCTAAATCTGAGGATCGTCAGCTACATTTTCAACGAATTTTTACCGTAAACATCCCTTCCATTTGCGAGACGAATTCAACGATATTACCGTGCAAATTATTTTAAAAATATTTTTGTTATTATGCATTTTAGTAATATGCAGAGAAATGAGAAAATAAGCTGTTTGGTGTATGAAAAACGACACGAATTAATATTAAAAAATTCACCGGAGAGACCCCGGAGTTTCGAATTACAGTACTGGACAAAATAAAGTACGCACCTCGAATATTTTTACAATTACGTTTATAACTTCGTAGTTTTGACAGGTATAATAATTATGTATTTGCACAAAAAGAAGGTTTCTTAGTCTACTTTTAGGTTTTAACAAAAATAATTTCAAAAACATTTAACATTTTTCAATAGACAGGTCCGTTACATTTATAAGGATATTTTCTTTGGACAAAATACAGTACGCATGTGATAATAACAGTCAAAATTAAGTTCTACTTGAGAACTAGTATTTTGTATGGCCGCCCTTTGCTCGTATGACCTCTTGCAAACGCCGAGGAATGCTCTCGACGAGATTCCGGATGTGCTGTTCGTCGATGTTTCCCCACGCCTTTTCCAAAGCTTCGAATAACTTTAATTTATTGGTTGCGTCACTGTGGTCAACTTTCTGGTCCAAAATGGACCACAGATTTTCGATTGGATTTAAATCCGGCGATTGTGCTGGCCAATCTAGCACTTTGATCCTCGAAGCACGAAAGAAAGCAGCAGTTTTATGCGCGGTATGTTTAGGATCGTTATCTTGTTGGAAGATAAAGTCATCTTCCAGACCAATCTTTAGCAGAGATTCCTCTAAATTCTCGTTGAGGATGTCAATGTATTTGTCTGCTGTCATAATACCATCGATTTTGACGAGATTTCCCACACCCGACCACGCAAAACACCCCCACACCATAATACTGCCTCCTCCATGCTTGACAGTTGTTTGGATATTTTTATCCAGAAGCTTCTCGCCGGGCTTCAGCCAAACCCGTGTTCGTTGTTTATGACCAAACAAGTCATACTTACTCTCATCACTCCAAATAATCTTTTTCCAGAAGTCCACTGGCTTATCGACGTATTTTTTTTGCAAATTGGAGACGTTTCAATTTATTAACTTTTCGAATTAAAGGGCGACGCTGTGCAAAACTGCTCCGCAGCCCAGCTTCCCGAAGTCTCCTGGGCACGGTTCGTTCAGAAATGTTGAGTTGCACATTTTCCCTGATTACACGACTAGTAACAGTCGGATTTTTCTTCGTTTCCCGGATAATTCTACGATCCTCGACTGAATTTGTCTTCCTCTTCCGTCCGCGACCGATCTTATCGGCTACTGTGCCAAGCTCTACAAATTTTTTGTAGATCTTTCTGACCGCTGCTTCACTAACATTGTACTTTTCACCGATTTTCCTATTCGAGAGACCCTTTTTCCGGTCGTTAACTATTAATTTTCGAATTTGTACGGAAATTTGTTTCATTTCTATGTTATTCGCAATTGAATGATACAATCTTGCCTCTAAGAGCACTGATGGGTAACTGAAACTGTATTAATACGTTTATTTGTAAACATTCTTGTATCTCCAACGGCAAGAAAAGGTATCCTACATGCCATTATTGCTGAAAGTAAATAAACACTCCAGTGCGTACTTTATTTTGTCCGAGGAAAATATGACAACAGACGTAACGGGCTTGAATAATGTACGATGTTTCATGTTTTTCGAATTATTTCTCATTGAGTTTAAAAGTAGACTAAGAAACCTTCTTTTTGTGCAAATACATAATTATTATATCTGTAAAAACTACGAAGTTATAAACGTAATTGTAAAAATATTCGAGGTGCGTACTTTATTTTGTCCAGTACTGTAGATACGTTAGGTCACTTTGATCAATTTCGCTGATTATGGCTAGGTCCCGTCGCGATTTCTCCCGGTGGCCAGGCGTTCCCTTAAAGAACCGCGCGGCGTGTTCATTATCGGGATTTACCTACCCGCCGCCGTGGGCAAAAATTTTAATTGACCGCCGTATACGGGCTCGGCTAATGAGACGATTCGCTCGTGCCATCGTGTGCAGGTGGTGAAAGGGAGCAAAAGACTTATGGGAACGGAGAGGCAAAGGTTGCCCGAAAGAACCGGCGGGAACCTTTTGCGGCGGAGATCGCCGATAGTCTCGCGATCGAGGCTGGCCAATCTCGCCGATCGAAGCCTCCAGGTTTCTTTTATTAAGTCGTTCCGCGAGCCTTGTCACCGTTCCTTCGCTTATTTTTCTGCCGACACCGTTGTGCAACGGTCACTCCGATGAAACACAACGACGCGCTTCTACGGGCCCGTTGGAACGATTACTCTAGTCGAATTTGAAATCCGCCGAACTCACACAGTGTCCATGTACACAGATGTCATTGATTCGGTTTTACTTCATTAACTAATTCAATATTAATATTTATGCAACAGAATTCGACGACCAAGAACTTCACGGGGTTGTTAGATTGTTGATAGAGAAAGAATGAAAGAATTCTACTGTGTGAAGCTCTTTTGTGAGTCACTGTAGAGAGCAATCATACTTCTCTGAAACTACAGTTAGTCTGTAGACTGGTATAATAAATTCAAGAAGCTCTAAGTACTCGTTGAATAATTATCTCAACATTGTGAAAAAAAAATCTTGCAACAATCGGAGCTAGTTCCGGGCGAGTCAGCAAGAATACTTTTTCTTCTCGAACTGTTGTGAAATTGAAACGCGACGTGAAAAATTTCTTCTCGAGATTAAAATACCCATGGATTTGAAGATCGAAGTCTCCCGTTTAAAATGACCCCCGAAAACTTGATCTACGATTTTTTGTTATCGTTCCATCGAATTTGGAAAAGAAAGGTCTGCCACGAAAATGTTCGAAGGGAGAAGGTATCTTTGTTTTTCCACCATTCCGTGTAACGCAGGAACGTATCAAAAGAAACTAATTCAGGGTTCTGAAAGTGGAGGCTTCACGCTTTCAAACGACCGCCTGGAATGACTGGCCTGCGATTTTTGATCAGGAAGTTATATTACTGCAGGGAAACCTATTCGAAAATTCTATTCATCCCACGAGAAAAGTCGCATATTGCAATTTTCCCGGGCAACTACAGCTTCGTTCTCGGTCGGCAGCCGGAAAGCGCGAGTAGTCGGAATATAAATTATCCTAATCAGAAAGTATGTATCCTGGAATAGGGAATAACCAGTCGGCAGAGCGCGCATAATAAAGAAACAGGAAGCAGCATGGTAATTACTGGCCGTTCGATCTCGCGCAACGCTCGGAGTCAAAGATACGGGCCGGCAGTTGATAAAAGTTCGAGTATCCCGTTCCGTCTGAACCGTAATGAATTTTTCTGCTTATCGAAGCCTCCCGGACCGGGAAATATCGACTCCCTTTTCCACCGATACGATCCTCGTCTCGCGATTATCCGACCGTGTTTCATTTTATCTTCAGTGTCCTCGATGTTTCTGGATCAGCGGAAAGAGTTACCTCTGCCACGTGGACCGAAATCGGATTATTGACTCGATCGGGGGAATCTTGATTTCCCGTCTCCGGGATCTCGAAAAGTTCTACTCTGGCCGCCAATTATGGGAGCAGTCGCGAGACACCGTTCCCTTGTTGCAGATTCGAGCATCATCTGTTGCTTGTGTCGGAGGAAATCGATGGAAATTCGTTTTACTGGTGCGCACGATTCTGCTGAGTCCGCTGTGACGATCCTTAAACATCTCGCATTTTTATGTATAGCTTAATCTGTCGACAGATAACGAGCCGATTTGATGTCTACAACACAGTACTTCAGAAGCCACGAAACTGTAACTTATCAATTAGATTCGACTCGATTCAAACATCGAGGATTTAGAAGCCACTCTCGAGGTTAGCACCCACTCTTCAGCACCACTCCTAGCTTGACCACTCCCAGTTCCCCTCTCCAGAGCAGGGGAACTAGGTCCCGAGGGCTGCATGCTATTTCTTTCATGGGATACCAGTCGAATGGAGGGGGGACGCTGGTAGCCACTGAGAACAGGGGAAAGGAGAACAGTGTGCGGCCCACGGGCCACCAGTAGCTCGCCTCTGATTTAAAACATACTGTAGGTTTTCTAATAAGCTGGGGCTTCCATCAAGGGACCCGGTAATAAAAAAGAACGATACATTCTTGCAAGAGCCACTTTTTTTTACCATAGTGTACTTATGGAAGTTACAAATTTATTACTATTTCCCTCAATCCTTTAACAAAACCACTTCTAATTCAGAAAAGAAAAATATTACAACAGCTTTCTCCAAAGAGGATAGGGCTTTCGTAGGAAGCAGACTAAAAATAATCCAATATCGAACTCTAGAACCCCCGAAATATCAACTACAATAAATGATTCAAAAATTGAAGATTCACAGTACACCGCAACCTCTCTACCAACCTAGGGCTTCCACAAGGGGCCTCGGCAATGAACATAGAACGATACAGTACACATTCTCGCAAGAGCCATTTTTTGACCATAGTATACTTATCAGAGTTACAAATTTATTACTATTTCCCTCAATCTTGCAACAAAACCACATGCAATTCAGGAAAGAAAAACAGTAGAACATCTTTCCAAAGAGGTTAGGGCTTTTGCAAGGAGCACTCTAAAAATCATCCAATATCGAACCTGATTCAAAGATCAAAGATTCACAGTACAAAGCAACCCCTCTATCAACCTAGGGTCTCTATCAATCTAGGGCTTCCACAAGGGGCCTCGGCAATAAAAACAGAACGATATAGTACACATCCTCGCAAGAGCCATTTTCTGACCATAGTATACTTATCAGAGTTACAAATTTATTACTATTTCCCCCAATCCTGCAACAAAACCACATGTAATTCATAAAAGAAAAACAGTAGAACATCTTTCCAAAGAGGTTAGGGCTTTTGCAAGGAGCACTCTAAAAATCATCCAATATCGAACCTGATTCAAAGATCAAAGATTCACAGTACAAAGCAACCCCTCTATCAACCTAGGGTCTCTATCGATCTAGGGCTTCCACAAGGGGCCTCGGCAATAAAAACAGAACGATATAGTACACATCCTCGCAAGAGCCATTTTCTGACCATAGTATACTTATCAGAGTTACAAATTTATTACTATTTCCCCCAATCCTGCAACAAAACCACATGTAATTCATAAAAGAAAAACAGTAGAACATCTTTCCAAAGAGGTTAGGGCTTTTGCAAGAAGCACTCTAAAAATCATCCAATATCGAACCTGATTCAAAAATCAAAGATTCACAGTACAAAGCAACCCCTCTATCAACCTAGGGTCTCTATCGATCTAGGGCTTCCACAAGGGGCCTCGGCAATAAAAACAGAACGATATAGTACACATCCTCGCAAGAGCCATTTTCTGACCCTAGTATACTTATCAGAGTTACAAATTTATTAGTGTTTCCCTCAATCCTGTAACAAAACCACATGCAATTCATAAAAGAAAAACAGTAGAACATCTTTCCAAAGAGGTTAGGGCTTTTGCAAGGAGCACTCTAAAAATCATCCAATATCGAACCTGATTCAAAAATCAAAGATTCACAGTACAAAGCAACCCCTCTATCAACCTAGGGTCTCTATCGATCTAGGGCTTCCACAAGGGGCCTCGGCAATAAAAACAGAACGATATAGTACACATTCTCGCAACAGCCATTTTCTGACCATAGTATACTTATCAGAGTTACAAATTTATTAGTGTTTCCCTCAATCCTGTAACAAAACCACATGCAATTCAGAAAAGAAAAACAGTAGAACATCTTTCCAAAGAGGTTAGGGCTTTTGCAAGAAGCACTCTAAAAATCATCCAATATCGAACCTGATTCAAAGATCAAAGATTCACAGTACAAAGCAACCCCTCTATCAACCTAGGGTCTCTATCGATCTAGGGCTTCCACAAGGGGCCTCGGCAATAAAAACAGAACGATATAGTACACATTCTCGCAAGAGCCATTTTCTGACCATAGTATACTTATCAGAGTTACAAATTTATCAGTCTTTCCCTCGATCCTTTAATAAGAATATTAAAAACATTCGAACATCTTTCCAAATAGGATAGCGCTTTCGCAGGAGGGCTACCACATTAAAAATCCCCGCCACACCAACTCGAAAAACCGATAAAAAAATCAAAGATTCGCACAGCAGACAGCAAGCTCTCCGCGAGCCTAGGCCCTCCGAAACGTCGTCCGTCAATCGCTTGGAACTCCTGGAAAAGTTACAAATTCGCAGAAATCGAGCACAGGGCTTCATTCATGTCCCCCTCACGGCCCCCAGCACCATCGGCGCAACTTTCCGCAGATTTCCCAGTCGGTTGCGAATTCCCGGGACCTCAGACACGCCGTCAACCTTCGAAAAAAGCTGACATCCGCGAGGAGGAAGTTCGGCGGCGGAAGTTGCGCTCGAAGAAGTGGAACTTTCGAACTGAGATTGGCAATTTCCCTTGTTCGGTAGACGCGTATCTCGGGGGCCGTTTACCATTATCGGCTCGGGCGGAAAGATTTTGCGCGATCTTTCGCCGTGGTAACGAGGCCGCCGATCCTCGGAAAGGATATGCCTGCGGGTCTTTGTTCTTGTTCTCGCGTGTGTGTCTCTGGTCGCGAAGTGGGTTAGCCTCGTTGGCCAGCGGCATTTATCTTGGCCCCGCAGCAGCAGCAGCAGCAGCCGCAGCGTATTTCATGTAAATAAATATAAAAGGGCGGGATAAGCGGGTCCGCATATACATTTCCAGGCCATATACGGCCGTTAGCCGTGATCGGAGGAATATCGGCCCTTGTCTAGAAGGTAAATGGAGCGACGAATGACGCCGAGATTCGCTATCGAGCCCGGCTCGTTACTCCTCGGACGTGGACACGTTTTAACAAGGAGATATCGCCCCGATGATCCTCCGGAGAGGCCGAGGATCTCCTTTTACGTCCCAGGGCAACTTTAACGAGTCGCCGCGGCGCCGATACTGCCAGCGAGAAAGCCCCCCTTTCTCTCTCGCCGTTTGTATCGTCGACTTCGTTCCAATTTGAATATTGATTAGAAAGACAGAGCGAGGATCCCGGCAGCAGGAAGCATAGTAAATTACAGGAACCGATTGGCACTAACGGAGCCTCGTCCCCGGGAAATTAAAGCGAGGAAATCGTTGAAAATACTGCTTTGGCGGTTGCGTAGAGCGGACCCTGACAAACCTGCACCCCGGAAAAATTTTAATCGAGTTTATGGATGTAAAGTAGAAAAGTCCGTGTCCACGGGTTTGTCGCCTAGGGCAGTCCGGGTAAGGAATTTTCTTCTTGACAAATTGAACTTGTTCCACTTCCTGGTCTCGGAATTTGCATAAAGATTCGCAGTTCGATATCGTTCCCTTTGGTCGACGAAAGTGATATCAGCCCCGTTATCGGATAGCTCGAGGCCCCTGGTGGAAGCCCTAGATCATAGGAAAGGATTACAGTCTACTGTGAATCTTCGATTTTCGAATTACTCGTTGTGGATCAAGTTTTCATGTTTTCTATTGCCTGATTTTTAATACGGGGTTCTTCCTGCGAAAGCCCTACCTTGTCCAGGAAGCTGTTTTAATTCCCCTAAATTACAATTGGGTTCATTGAAGGACTGAAGATGTCACTAATAATTTTATAACTCTGATGAATGTACTATGGTCGGAAATTTAAGGTTCTTACAAGAACAGTCGGGGCCCCTGGTGGAAGCCCTAGATTATAGGAAAGGATTACAGTCTACTGTAAATTTTTGATTTTCGAATTACTCGTTGTGGATCAAGTTTTGATGTTTTCTATTGCCTGATTTTTAATACGGGGTTCTTCCTGCGAAAGCCCTACCTTGTCCACGAAGCTGTTTTAATTCCCCTAAATTGCAATTGGGTTCATTGAAGGACTGAAGACGTCACTAACAATTTTATAACTCTGATGAATGTACTATGGTCGGAAAAAGGTTCTTACAAGAACAGTCGAGGCCCTTCGTGGAAGCCCTAGATCATAGGAAAGGATTACAGTCTACTGTAAATCTTTGATTTTCGAGAAATGCCCATCTTTGCCCTAGCTTATGGTAACGGTTATGTGTACCGTAAATTTGATTTTTTAACCGATTGTTAAACGGAGGCTTGTACGGCTCAATATTGTCTAATTTTTAACATGGAGGTCTTCCTGCGAAAGCCCTACCCTGTTCAAGAAGCTGTGTTCAAGCTTCTCCTCAATTGCAATTGGGTTTGCTAAAGGATTCAAGAAGTCATTAATAAATTAAAGTTTCTTATAGGAATATGTGCCATACCATTTTTTATCGAGGCCCCAGGTGGGAGCCTTAACTAAAACTTGAACTTTCCCAATTTTGTGCAACGAGGTACAATATTAACGTTTCTACTACTCTAATGAACAGTGCAAGCTGTATAATCTGCTGTTTACTTAAATCTCTGCAGTACCAACGTCCACAAACTCCAATCACCAGAGTGCAGTGACCATAGTCGTAAAAATACGATCGGGCACCGATCACTATCGTTTTCTTTGCCGAAAGTGACACGAGGTCAAACCGTTATCAGATAACTCGGCTGCGACGGCGACGGCGATGCAATGAATAATGAGGTCGACAAGGTGTGATTATATATACAGATTACGTGTATACAGAGCAACAGAAACAGAGGGAGGGAGAGAGAGATGGAGAGAGAGAGAGAGGGAGAACAAGATACAACGAAATGTAACGCGGGTTCATCCATTGTTCGTGGATTATCAGCGTCATGCTAATCCGAAAATCATTGCGGCACGCGTAATGCATATTTCAGGGCTCTCTCTCCCTACCCCTCTCCCTCCCTCTCTCCCCCCTCTCTCTCACTTTATCTCACTCGCTGCAATAATTACGTATGCAATATTGACGACGACGTCGGCGCGCCACGGTCCAATTAGCGTTTATAAGCGGAACGCCCGTTCCGGAGTTTTTCGCGCGTTGAATGACGTATCGCGGGGCGGGAATCGGCCGACAGGTTTCGACGCCTCGGACTGGCTCCGAACCAGTTTCCGCTTCGGTCCGAATGTGCTCCGGGCGAGACCGCATTACTCCCTAAGTATCCGACGGGCCGATCGCCGGCACTCGCGCCGCCAATTTATACCCTGGAAAGCCGAACGAGCTGCAAGATTTGATAAGAAAAACCCGGAGAACTGTACTGGAAACTCGATCAACGATTTCGAAACACCCCTGCAACCGCAACCCCTTGCGCCACGATCTATTGCGATTAGAACCGTTTCTAGAAACGGAATGCTACGGTTAGACCGCGGATCTTTACTCAAAATAAAAATTGTCCGCATCAATTGCAAGAAACTGCATCCGTATAGAAGCTTCTCTTCTTCTTTAATAATCTTAGTAAGAAATCATGTATTTTCAAATGCTTCTAATGAAAATGCTTGACTATCTTCAATTGTACCTATTCGTTCTTGTTATAAAGTCCTTTCTTTTACAGATTTTAACAAGTTGAAGCTAATCTATCGGTACTCTTAAATTCTTTTAATTTCCGCATTGCGTTTGCATTCACATTTCGCTTTCCGTAACTGCACAAAATCCGCAGACGTTTCTTATGAATGCGAACGAGTAAATATTGATGACAGAGAAGTAGAATTTTATTTCGATTCAGAGGAATAACGTTCGAGTTTGATAGATCCTGCTTGAATAGTTCATTAAGTTTTTCTCGACAGGGTCGGGGAATAATTGAACAGAGAGACGCGGTTGCGAGTTTCGAAATAAGGGGAATAGGCGCGATGTGGTCAGACAGGAGCACGGTGGGCCACAACTGGTTGATTTGCCAGTCTCCACTGTATCAGAAAGAAGAAAACTGTATAACTATGATGTTCTGCATGTATTTTGCCCCCATACTATTTCAAATTCACTGTATAATTAAATGGCGATTGATTGCGGATCTTCATGCAAAAATAAAAATATTCAGGAGACAGAAATCACCGATGCGTCTACGGAAAGTACCTTGAAAAATATATTTAAAAAAAATTGTTAAATAACGCTTCGAATGATCTTAAGAACACAAAACTCCAATGTCAGAAGCGTCTAAAAGCGCGAATAAAAATTCTCGACTCGCAAAGTGCGGTTCGCCATACTTCGGTCCGCGTAAATCGTTATGTCTCTTCGATAAACCCAAGCATCGTGCCCTCTCATCTTCTCGCCTGACGTCGATGATTTCGCGAGCGGAGGATCGAGCACTTTGGATTTAATGTCTTCATAATTGCACGGGCCACTAGTCGCTCCAGCTTTTCTTGCTCTCTCACTTCGGCGGAACGCGAATTATCTTTCAGCTTGTCCGAAGACTTTGCTTCCTGTCACGGACCGCTGGCCAACCACAAGGATCCACGGCGATCCACGGTGATCTTCTTGTTACGATCCATTCGCGGGAGGACGGTGTTTTTAGGCGGACCGGGAATTTGCGTTTAATTAAAGGTGAGGCCGACCGCGCTCGGTTCTTCTTTTCTTCGTTCACGGATCGGCCTCATTGCTTATGGAAATAAACGCGAGATAAACTTAGCCTGGACCTGCCGGCAAAAAGCGGTCCAGAGAATTGTGTTTGAGCCGGGTACCTGGTCGTTAGATGCCAGGTGCAAACGAGCGAGGAATAAAAGATTCGACGGAGTCGCTTCTTCCCGCTGAGGAATCGATCGGGACGCTTTTTTTTTTTGTTCGGTTCCGTGAGCTGCTGAACAGCCTCGTGCGACTGTGAATTATTTTATTGGCCACAAGTTTGAAGAAGTATTTTGCTTCCCTGGTTGCAATTCTATTGTTCGTGAAGAACTTGTACCTGCAGGGAATTGCCTTCACTCTATTCTAATGAACCGTGCATTCCGGAATAGCTTTCGGAAAAAGATATTCTTCGTACTGCTGGAAGTGTGACCTTTATGCAAAATAAAAATTGTCCAGATCAATGGTAAGAAACTGTGTTTCCTCTTTTAAGAATTTTAATAAGTCAAATGCAACATATGACAACGTAAAGTCTCGATCTAAGCCGAACGGAGCTATACCATCTTAGTCAGTTTGCCTATCTCCTCCACTGGGACGCGGTCATAAGGAAATAGTAGTCCTACACGATCTATGTCACAGCACGGACCCGAGAATTGGGCTTAGATCAAGACTTTACTGTACTATCTTTACAGTTTCGTATTTGATCAATCCGTTTTTGTCATAAATGCATAAAATCCGCAGCCCAGCTATAATAGTCCTCGGACAAATCTGCAGTTATTTTTTTTTGCCGCACGAATTTTTCCGCTACGATTCATTAACGTAACTAGCCTTGAAACACCCGAACATTTTCTGCATGTATTAGTCGCAGTGACAGCTAATATAATGCGCCACAAAAAAAAAAAGAAAAAACAAGCAGCATAAAATATGTTGGCCTTCCATTTCCAGAGGGAAATTCGCTTGAATTGCGGTCTCATCGATCGGCTAGCGTTCTTCGTAAATGAAATCTTCTCGTAATGTTATTTAGCCACACGTAAGGAGGAAAGTTGGATGGACAGGCGAAGACAAAGTTTTTTAATATTATCAGAGCCGATGATATCGCGTTAAAGCCCGAACTTTATTAATTGTATTAAACTCGTCGAAGTTGCGAACTTCTCGGGCTTTAATGATTCTACTTTAACTCTTTTAAAAGTTCCGGCTCGAATTCGCGACGCGACGTACGCAGAAATTCCTAACCCAGGTCCGAATTAACTATTCCCGAACTTGGTAACGAAACGTCGTGATCTGTTCTATTATATTAGTTCCTCTAATAACTGAACAATTTTATACTGTTTTAACAATTTTATACGGATTGAAACGACTCTTGAAGTATACATTTTTGGAATGACACACGGGCGCGGGAATAAAACAGAAATAAGAATAAAATAGAAATAAGCACCGATAAAAAAATCGATCGTTTTTTTATACGATCTTGTGGTTCAACTCTTTAGAAATGTCTCGGTAAAATTTGACGTTAGAATTCGTAATAACTTCCGAGTTATTCACCATTAAACCGCATGTGTCTCGGTGTTTCGAATTGCAGCTTGTTTCGTTTCTGTGCCTGATTGACATACTTAAAAATGAAAAGTATCGGACCAATCGACTTGAGATTTTAATTGTACCCGAAGGAAGAGTCCTATCACCGTTTAGCCATCAATGAGAACGATAGGTTGAGTAGATTTATTGTAGTGTAAAAACTGCGGACACTCTTCCCACTAAAATTCGCGAACAGATAACGATTTTTCATCGTAAGAGGGAAATTCCTGCTTGATAGACAGCTCGATTAGGTACGTTTCACCTTCCTCTCATCGCGAATAAACGGCGGAATTGTTCAATTTGATGGAACGAATCGAATGAAACGCTCGCGAGCCGATCTGGCTTCCACTTCCGGTGATTTACAAGCCCCCGCACGCGCGATCGAACTGTGATTCCAGGACCATCCAGGATCCTAAATTAAGAAGGATCTGCCAGGGCAAAGACTCGGCGGTTTGCTGCGGTTGTTACCGGAATTTAACTATCATTTAGGTGGAATTAAATGTAAGCCAGTCCGGCAACGGCCCGGGTCTGAATGGAAGGCGCGAGGCACCAGACACGGCGCCGCGCTAATTCCCGATTAAGTCCGATTTATAGTTGAACGCCGGTGGTTCGTATCGAGGAAGAGATCCACCGGAAGGCTGTCCTGGCTCTTCTGAAACCACCTCCGCATTTACTAAGTCCTTCGCGCCGGATTCTATTTAGCACCGAAAATCTTTCGCGTTCTTTTCCTAGGAGCCCGACGTCTCACGGAAGAGGATATTGTAAATTTTCATGGCGCGGATGAGGATAAAGTGGAATGTCTTCCTCTCGCCTGATGCCCGCAGCTTCAGTTAATATCCACCCTGCTGGGCTACGTACCATTCCCACTGAATTATGGCTGCCGGCAAATACGCCCGCGAGCCGCTCTGAAAGCGACCCGAGGAAAATGCTTTCGCACCGATACTTTCGCTTTCACACCGTAATACTCGGATGGGATAACGAAACTGGAGGCTCTGCGAATGATAATGTCTGCTGGAATTGCTCCGAGTTGATACTGCAAAGGGACGATGCAGAGAAAATTGTTCAAAAGTCGCCCTTTTCATTTTGCTTGTGGATTAATTGTGAAGAAAGGCATATTTAAAGTGAAATATGAAATCATAAATAGTGTACGGATTTTATGCGTTTACGGTGAAAACGATTAGGTGCAATTTACGAGATGGATTAAAAGAATTTAACAGCTTCGTTGCATCAGTCTCAGCCTATCAAAATTATCAAAAGAAGAGAGAAGTTTCTGTTCGGCTCCTGTTCATTTTAACCCTTTGCACTCGAAGCCATTTTAACTTTAAAACGAAACATTTCTTCCGATCTAGAATATTTCCCTCCTATATATATTTTTTCATGCTATACATACGAAAATGGTGCAATTTACTCGCACAGTACTGAAATGTTTAGTAGTTTATTAAATACAAACAAATCTAATAATGTAAAATATATTTTGAATAATGATACAGGAATTTTTAGTGGCGCCTTACAGTCGCCATTAGAGTGCTAAGGGTTAGTCGATGCAAACAATTTTTATTTTCCACAAAAATCCCCAGTCTTGTCATAAAGCATACATCAAATTCGACTTAGCAGAAAAATTCTCTCTACGTGAAAATTATGATTTATAGTATATTGGTAAAAATTTGAAGGTGAATATTTGAAAAGAAATTAACAATGTTCAAGTTTAATAGTCAATGTATAGGATTGATTAGAGATAAATTAGCTCGCCACCTCGAGACTTTTCTTCGTTGACAGAAGAAACGGAGCTCAGCTTCGACATACTAAACTTCGGCTTATCTAAAAGCCAACAACCTAGGCGCGGTCTTATTGACAACGGCTAACTGTGTCATCGCGAGGGCTAATTCCGTTCTTAGGAAGATCGATATATTTTTAGCGTTGGACACCTCTTCACCTGATTTAGCCACCAAGCTGAAAAACTGCTATTCGGTGGCAAGCCACGGGAAAAATAAGGGGATGAACTTTGTCGACGAGCTCGGGCGATCATGGCGGTGGCTATCGATCATGCGTTCAAGGTAAAATCGGCCCTTCCATGCGAATATTCCTCGCGAAAATCGTTCGGTGTACGAAACTATATTTTCTAGTTTCGGGCAACAATTTTTACATTCGCTCCCCTGGCTTCTACTTTAATATTTCATACTGTTACATCAATTTTATACTTGAATTTAGATCATCGTCGCGTTTTCACACAAAGAAATCACTAGACAGCGGGTTTTTATGTATTCACGACACAAATGAGGTGTAATTTAAAACGGTAAAAACATTAGAAGAATTTACAAATATTGTTATATTACTTTCAGTTTATTAAATATATTGAGAGAGAAAATAAATTTCTATATCTCTCCAGCTTGTTGCAATTCAGGCAGAGAATGTTTATTTTGCATAAAGATCCGCTGTCTAGTTATAAGTACCTGTGTAACATAGTGTAAAACATCAACAAGTGCGACTTTAAATAAAGAAATTAAAAAACAAATGTTGTTTCTCCTTAAGAGATCGTTCCTGTTTTTAAAATAAGAGCCGGAGGAAGAATTGTTAAGGAATGTATTATAATTACATCGAAGAACGTGTAACATGTATCGATGAAATGAATAAATAAGGATGTACTGATTAGTTTAAAGAATGATCGAAATTGGTAACAATTTAATCTAATTTCCACTACAGATGTTCAAGATCAGCTCCAACAGATTTTCGTCGCAGACGTGCTTAATATTTTCTGCGATCATTGCCACAAAAGTCTTCAATTTTTCAAGATCACTTTGACCGATAAATTCCGCCCCACTACGGTTTCGTTCCGTCGGAAGAGATTTTGATCGCGGAAAAATTTGCCGAAATATTAGCCGAGCAGGAGCAGGAGGCTCTCCGGTCGACATTTAAACGCGAAGGACACTCTTTCACAGGGCCCGGTCCTTCGTTTTGAAGCAACTATAACGACGAACAAAGTCCCCGACGAGCCCCGGGGCGATGAATGTCGACCAAGTCAAAGGGAAAACTCGGCAAGCCCTCACCTCGGCGCGCCGGCTGCGAGAAAGAAACGAGCTCGTTGATTCACACTGAAACTGTCCCGGGAACGGAACTTCGAGAAACCATTTCTATATTTTTTTTTCTCAATTTTTTTACGCGGAGTGCCGGTGAATTTTTTCAACAGCAATTTACCATTTTAATTATCCCGTGGAGAGAGAAAGAGAGAGAGAGAAAGACCGTCGTCTCGTGATCCTCTCGAACTCCATCGGTTGAATCGCGCGAGAAATCTGCTCTGGAAACATTTGCTAATTACCGGAATCGTAAATGAAAAAATGCCCGGAAGCTGCGGAGACAGCGAGGAACTTCTTTCGTCGCGTAATTTCGGAGTTTTCTTGCAACTTTCTGTGCTAATTTATTCATTGCGGCGGTGCCCGTCGCTAATTGTTCTGTTTTATTATGTCTCTTTTTGATTTCGGTAGGTATTATGCACTCAATGTTTCTTTTTATGACGGAAATGTATGACGAAAATTGACAGGAGGAAAGGAAAATGGCGCAACATATAAGATGAATTCAATAATTGTATTATATGTCCACTTTGATACCTCACGCGGCAGTGGGAATAGTTCTGGGACTTTTATCGGCTAGACATTTGGGACATATATCGAGTAAAGACTCGCCTCTGCTTCTCAATACAAATTCAAAGCCTAATAATGAGATTGTAGATCTTCATGCAAAATACAAACTGTCTGCATAGATTGTAAGAGACAGGAACCACATAAAGTTCGTTCTTGCATTTTTTAACATTTTCAAGAAATTGAAAATGGTTCGTCGTCTTCTTTGTCTCATTTTAAATCGTATCTGCTCATTTTTCTTGTAAATCCATAAAATCCACAGTCTAATCATTCCCACTACCTGAAGCGTCTTTCGCTTAGCAATACCCTAGGCGAATAAATTTAATCTACAACGAACACCATTAAAAACAGGATCTAAAAAGATTCATCTACAATAGAAAGTAAAAAATTCGCAAACGTAACCTTCTTCTTTCAAAAGAAAATTTCTTATTCTATTCATACAATCAATAACAGTTTAAAGACTCACAATGAAAATCAATATACAATAAAACGAACAAAATCGAAAACGATTAAACCACCATTGAATACACCAAACCAGCAACCGTAGAAAAATATTCTGCACTCTTTTTTTCTTTTCGGATCTCAACACATATTTGTAGTTGACACGATTTGTACAAAAGAAAATCGAGCGCGACGTTTTCGTGTCGCGAAAGAATAATTTCACGAGTATAAATCGGGAGGATCGATAGTCGATTAGTAAGTAAAACAGTCGGCTCTCGAACTAAATTTACGAAAGTTCTGAGAACAATTCGGGGAGCGCATCTGGCATAGAAGCTACAGGCAATTCCAAAAGCGATCGCTGGAGTTAACCGAGTGGCTCGTTACTCTCCCCTCCCTCTCCGGCCCTCTCTCTCTCTCTCTCTCTCTCTCTCTCTCTCTCTCTCCTCTTCATCCCTCTTCATCCCCAGGTTTACCCGAATCTCCGTCTCCGTTCCGTAGAAACGGGCGAATTAATTAATCAGATAATAGCCGGGCTCTGATAAACGAGCGGCACCGGAAGTGCATGATCGATAAGACACGTCGCGACCGCGCCGTCAACGGTGTTGCGCGTTTTCTCGACAATGCGAGACGGATGGCTCACGCATTCTGTTTGATCGACTCGTCTCGGATTATTGGTACCCAAGAGAGAGAGAGAGAGAGAGAGAGAGAGAGAGAGAGAGAGAGAGAGAGAGAGAGAGAGAGAGAGAGAGAGAGAGAGAGAGAGAGAGAGAGAGAGAGAGAGAGAGAGAGAGAGAGAGAGAGAGAGAGAGAGAGGGGGAGAGTGAATTTCGGTAAATGTTTTACCATTAGACTAATGCACGCTGAGCGGTGCGTTGCATGATGCAACGGTGCAGCCGGCCGAGTCAATTTTTGATCGAATCGAATGGGATCGGAGAGACTGATCCCCATAAATGCATTTCACTCTGTCGAATCGAAAGAAGAAACATAAAATAGCGAAGTTAATTTTTCTGCGTTGATCTGATTCAACACTAAACCTACCACGGCCGGTCAAATTGATCTTTTCAAACTTCTGCGTACAAATTCGTACATACAACATTATCACATCGCTATTTATCTTTACGCTTTTTCTTAAA
Source organism: Halictus rubicundus (assembly GCF_050948215.1). Lineage (NCBI taxonomy): Eukaryota > Metazoa > Arthropoda > Insecta > Hymenoptera > Halictidae > Halictus > Halictus rubicundus. The sequence continues at coordinate 6,390,320 of NC_135151.1, forward strand.
GTATTATTTTTTTCCAAGAAATATACGTATCTTGTCGTACCTACCGCGGCCGGCCAATTTGACCGCACGAGGTAATATGGTATTTACTCTTCTAAACCTAAACAATCAGTATAAATGAAAGGCTATTCTCAATATGGCACGGCCAACTCAAAATAGATGAGACGCTGTCAAGTTATGTTCGTGCCTTGTTGATAATAGTGTTTCATGGTAAATGGTGGACGACACAGTACAATTTTGTAAATCGAGGAGAGAGTATTTTTTATATAACTGCAATTATATAAAAATAAATTTGTACCGTCATTTTATGGAAGTTGTTCATCTATTAATTCATTCAGCCACAAATTGACTATTACCTACGTTTAATGTATTAACAATAACTTTCTTTAAGGATCGGTCATTTTGTAGGAACACGGTAGGAACAGGTATACAAGAAGTGTCGGTAGGTTTAGTGTTAATTAGACTCGCTACTCTTCCTGAAATTATTTACAGTTGGAGGAACGTCTAAGAAAACAAGCGGAAGGAAAAATGTGTTCCGAAGTTTAGACGAGTGACAGACTGGTGTTACAATGTTGTTTATTTGTCCAGGTTTTAAAATTAATTTTTACGTTGATGTATTCACTGTACCAAATTTGATTAGGATCTGTAAAATCCAAGAAAGTTGGAGGACCACTCAATATCATACATTCAATTTTTTTCAATTTTTACTTCATTAAAAAACTTCCTTTGATATTATGGAATTTTTGAGGTTTCTAGCTTGGCAGTCAAAGTGTTAAAGTACTATGTTGTAATTGTCTTGTGAACCTTTAGATTCTTTACATCCACGTAAATCACGATCAATTTTTAACATTCACATTACGCCAAAACTTGAGAAGCAATATTTGTCCTAGTCGTTACTAGACCGCAAGAAGAAGAATTATTGCAATTAATCCAACAGCAATGGCTGTCTTAGATCGAACAGTAAATCCCCGGGAACACAATGAAATTATTTTGTAAAAGAAGATTTGTATGTTCCTTTTTTCTATATAGAACAGTGATTGGGGATCATACTAACCAGCAAGTAATGTGTTAAACTTGTTTAGTATGGGAATGATCGAATGAACGACCGACCTTGTCGGTCAAGAAACATGATGTACAGATCGGTCGGTTACTCACCATGAGGAGAACGCATCTATTTTCAGAAGTTACTCCGCCGCATCCGAGCCAGCTACCGACCACAGCCAGGGCACCTGCGACGATCAAAGCGTAGGCCAGAATCGGGTACGTGGAGGTCGCCATCAGGGATATGTAGCTGTGCTTCGAAATCACGGTCCAGATACCGATCCCGCCTACGACCAGTCCGGACAGCTGCAACAGAAATAAACGAGCCCCGATCAGACTCTGCACTACGTTATCCCCATAATTACCCGCTTCATCCGCTTCGATAAAAAAATCATCTGATTAATCCGCGTCTGTTCATCATCCTCGAACGGTACTGTTCCAATCTTCCTTGGGCTGGATTGTCACCTGGACTGTACACGCGGATTGATTCTAACTCTAAACCTACCAAGCATTAAAAGTATTTGGTAAACGTCACCTTGTAAATATGGCAATACTATTGTGAATGTCCGTAATTTACAATATAAACAGATGCTTGGACAAAACTCCATTAATTTCCATAAATGAATTTTTACAATTTCAATAATTGCGAAATATAAAACCGGTCATTTGACCGTGGTAGGTTCAGCGTTAAATGTATCCGTATTTTCAATTGTGAGTGCATTTTGATCGGGACCATTTCTGTTTAGATCCCGTTGCGTACTTTAACACGTTAGGGTCGGGATTATACTGAGCTGGTCAGACGCCGAGGATGTATAAACGCTAGATACAAAAACAGGGTAAACAAATTCTGTTTTTGTATCCAGCGTTTATTCGCCCTCGGCGTCTGACCTGCCTAGTGTAACCTGACCATTAGCGCCGAACTTGTAATCTATGGACTTTCCGTTCACGCTGCGAGTAACCGCAAGTTTGTATATAAACAGAGGTCACCTCACCGAGTTGACCGACGCGTCGCCTAAACGAAAAGCATAGTGTCGGTCCTCGTGGACTGTTGCCACCTGAACGGAAAATTTCATGCCGATCCCCTGGGACCGACGTAGCGCTTAACGTGTCGAATGGGAACCATTTTCGCTTAGATCCTAATGGTATTGCATATCTATCTGAATAGAAATCATTTTTGTTCGGATGGTATTACGTATGTATTAAAAGAGGAACCATTTTTACTCAAACGTTATCGCGCACTTTAAGGGAAGAGCATTTTTGCTTAAATGCTAGCACGTAAAAAGGTACCATTTTTTACGAAGACAAGTATTCTTTTTTACAAAGAAACAAGTTTTATCCAGATACCATGTACGCTACAAGCAACCATTATTCATCCAAATATTCGAATCTACTAAAAAAGTTACCATTTCCAAAATGCGCGCGACATCTTTCCACTAGCTTCGCCATTTACAAAATGGCGTTTTTTTATCGCCGGAATACGCGAATAATTACACGGGACGTTCGATCGCACAATTTTTTTTCCATGGGGTAGTAGATAAATCACGGGGTTGGGTGGGGTTTGCAGCAGATAGCGAAGGACGTTTGATGGTGGTGCGCGAGTTATCGACGACTTTCGTAACGGCAGTTGTCCTCCGTGGGCGGAAACGGTATCTAGCCGGTTCGTCGTGGAATTCATCGGGCTCGATATCCGTGGCTGAATAAAATGCTGTTATGCTTGTATTAGCTTGCAGCATACGAAATGTCCGATATCTGACAGTAACATTGAACAAAACATAACTGTTTCCTAAATAAATCTTGTTCGCCGAAGCAAGCACCATTCTAGCCGATATACAGGGTGGCCCACATAACTCTGAACAGCTCAATATCTCGAAAACTATGCCATCGATTTTAAAGTTCTTAGTCTTAAATTGCATGGAACTGAAGGGCCTTTCTGACTACATAAACGTGAAGTGGCCTCCCTTCCCCTTTAACGGGGGAGAGGAGGTAGCTTTGTAATTTTAAATGGAACCCCCTATAAAATGTTACATATTTAGATTCTACCGGAAAAAACAAGTCAATTTTGTCTGAAACATTGTTTTGTCAGATACTTCCATGATGAGATATAACAGTTTGAAGTTTCGAGTTGTAGGTACTTGAAGCGCTCGGAAATAGCGTTATGGAATTATACGCGCTTGAGTCCTTTGCTTATTCGTGAAAAAATAAAATGTACTTTAAATGAAATGTTCAAAATGTCCACCACGGGCTTGTAAACATTTATTTACTCGAAACATCAAAGTTGTTCTAACATTTTTTAACATTTCAGGAGTCACTGAAGCGCAAGCGTCACGTATTCTTTGTTGTTTCATATCCTCTTTTGTCGTCGGTGGTTCAAACATAACTTTGTCCTTTACATATCCCCATAAGAAAAAATCTAACGGTGTTAGATCGGGGGATCGAGGAGGCCATTGACGAGGTCCCCCACGACCTATCCATTTGTTCCCAAATTTTTCGTTCAAAAATTGCCTGGTGATGATTGCAAAATGTGGAGGAGCGCCGTCTTGTTGGAACCACATTTCTCTTCTAACTTGCAGTGGCACATCTTCCAAAAGCGCAGGCAAATGATTTTTTAAGAAATCACAATAACTTGCAGATGTTACAGTTTCTTGAAAAAAATAAGGTCCAATCACAAAATCTCCTATTAGGCCACACCAAACATTTAAAGACCATCGATGTTGAAAGGGAACACATCGCATCCAATTTGGGTTTTCCACGGCCCAATAATGCAGATTATGTCTATTTACATGCCCTGAATTCATAAAAGTGGCCTCATCGGAAAAAAGTACTTTGCACAAAAAGTCATTTTCCACAACTCCCTGCAGCCACTCACAAAATCTTACGCGGTGATTGTAATCTGCTATCGAAAGCTCTTGTGATAAAACCATGTGATATGGATGATACTTTTGCCGTTTCAAAATTCGTTGAATTGATGAACGACTAATATGTGATGTTTGTGCAAGTGTACGTTGACTAATATGAGGATTTAATGTACTTGCAGCAAGAATACTGGCACTGTTATTTTCATTAGTGACAGCTTTAGGTTTATTGCGAGTTTTTTTACACAATTCACCGTGCTCGTGAAGCCGCTTTCCTAAATTATGAAATGTTGCATGACATTTTTTGATCCCATAACTTTCAAAAAACATCACTGCTGCACGCCGATAATTTTTTTGGCATTCACCTAACGTTAATAACATATTCACTTCTTGTCAAAAGTAGCCATAATCACAATGTTACTGCTTGAATAACAGCTCTAAACTGAAAACGTTTTCATAGATAAGTGAGTCAAACTCAAGAATTGTAAATATTATTGTTTGTGTTTCTTCATGAATAAGCAAAGGACTCAAGCGCGTATAATTCCATAACGCTATTTCCGAGCGCTTCAAGTACCTACAACTCGAAAGTTCAAACTGTTATATCTCATCATGGAAGTATCTGACAAAAAAATGTTTCAGACAAAATTGACTTGTTTTTTCCGGTAGAATCTAAATATGTAACATTTTATAGGGGGTTCCATTTAAAATTACAAAGGTACCTCCCCTCCCCCGTTAAAGGGGAAGGGAGGCCACTTCACGTTTGTGTAGTCAGAAAGGCCCTTCAGTTCCATGCAATTTAAGACTAAGAACTTTAAAATCGATGGCATAGTTTTCGAGATATTGAGCTGTTCAGAGTTATGTGGGCCACCCTGTATTTTGTCAACGAGCTACTAGCTTGTTCATTGCATTACGATACAAGTTGAATTTTTTGGTCGTTCACCTTCTTCATTTACAAGACTGTCATCTCAATTTTTCAGTTTTTTTCGACCATCGATGAATACCATATTTTGATGAAACATCGCATCATGCTCTCTTTCCGCTCACATCACAATCATAATGATTGATATTGAAATAATCTGTGTCTAAAAGTAAAATTAGATACCTGAATAAAAACTGAAGATACGACCTTAAAGATCAGCTTCGTATCTTGAAAATGGTGTACAATAAATAGTTTACGGATGTAAAAGAAAAATCGTTTCCATTAATCCGAAGAGACATACGAACCAAATACAGTGTATTCACGACATATGTCAACAACACGGGCCTTGCCATCGTCGTGTATCGTTCAGGAGACATACCCGAGCCGTGTTATGTTTACACTCCTCGGCGTTCGAGGCCTCTCGAGTTTCGCGGCCCCTCACGGGGTATACCCCGCGGTAGTGGGGATAATTCCGCGAAGTTTATCATCCAGGCCTTGGCGACATACAGTGTATCCCACGACCTTTGTCCACTTGAATATCTTGGTTATTTCAAACAATACGAGAAAATGTTACGTACAGAAGTTGTAGGCTTTCAGAAACTACATAACAAGGTATAAATGATATTCTTGCAAATGGAGGCGTAGAGAAGATACAGAGGTCACCTTTGTTTTTTTAAATGGAATGTCCAATTTTTTATGCTCGATTTCGATAGATTTGCGTATTCCGAGTATAAAAGTACTAAAGTGTATTTGTCCTAAAACTTACAAAGTATACAGTTTCTGTATAGAGAAATCACTGTAGTAATTGATTCCTCTCTTTAATGGTGCCATTAAGCTGTCAGAAATGTATTGATACTCTTGAATTCTTGTAATCTTCTTATTATACGAAACTACACATTCGTGGGAATCACATTTATGCCGCGAACGCATAAAATCCGCAGGCTAAGGTTCATTGAATAATTGCATTCTGAAATCGGACGTTTCGTATGCAACAACCTAGCAAGCTGTGTTGACGATCGTATCGAAGACGCGTCGCGTCGCGTCGCGGAGTCTTGCGAACCGGATCACAGCGCGTCTCGTTATTCAGCGCGTGCTGGGCCTATCCAGGGACACGTGTTTCGAATCCGGATGGATTAATTGGAACGGAACCATATTGTCGGGCTTTTTATACGCAGGAATACGTGATCACTCGGCCCGGGGATTAACATGGTCGTTGTTGATGTCTGGCACTCGGCTCGGCTCGGATATCGGAACTGCTTATCGCCTCTGTCCCGTTGATCCGGTAAAACGCCGCAGAATATATGTACTGTAACGAACACCATGATGCGAACGAATACCTCTCCTATGTTGGTCCGTCGGTAGGCACCCTGATAATTAAATTCCCATTCTTCCGCGCACTTTTGCACCGTGCAGCCATCGCGATTATTCCCTTTTGTGCCGCTCGCTCATCAGAGAATTATTTCGTTCATGCCGCAGTGGATTATCTGAAATTATTTTCGTTTGTGTTGCGAAAAGAATTAATTAAGAACTTCCTCTCTTCTGTACCTGTTTGACTGAATTCTATAAAAATACGTGGACTAATAAAAACGAATAAAAGATTCATTAAGATACATTAATCATGTTATTCGATCGAGTTATATAGACGTGGATGAAAATGTCCACATCTGCACTGTTTCATTGGGAAATGCAATTAGTCTCTCTAGAATCGCGAATACGGTGGTTTCTCGATATATGTCCACAACGCGAGTCTACCCAGGGACATATATCGGCTAGAAGATACTATTCTTTGATACACTGCCGAAGGTAGCAAAGGACAGCGAAGCTCGAGTGACCTCGGTCGCCGAGGAGTTTATGCATTTATGGGAAAAATGGACAAGTGAAAAATGAAATTATAAATATATTAGGAGAATTTGAGAAGTTGGTTACGCTATTCCCGCCTTGTTAAAGGCGGATTGACAGAGAAAATTTTTATTTTGCATAAAAATCCGCAGTGGTAATGGATTGTATACCTATTATGTTTCGCACTTGTCTCTCGTGTCGAGCACGAGCTCAAACAAATTTTTCCAAAAATGCCAGCCCCAACTTTGATCAAACACCGTCCTCCAAGGATCGCAATAGCTCAAGGGGTGGTATTCCTTCCCATCCCGGATCCATTCCCAATTTTTCCGTCTTTTTTCATCGACATTCCGGTGGAGTGATGTCGGATGTCTCCCTCGGGAGCATCGGGCAAAGGTATCGTGAGATATACGAGCATGGATATCGGTGGACGGCGCGCGATATTTACGGTATCGAGGTATGCCAGCTACGTGGGCAGCGTGAACCATGCGAACCACGCGAACCATGCTTGCCAGGTGTACAATAGCCAAGTTTTGAGACGGTGTGGAGAGAGAGAGAGAGAGAGGAGAGAGTCGAGGGCACGGTGCGTGCTGTGAAACAGACTTGTTCTCCTCGTTCTGTCACGCGTCTACAATACAAGGGGAATCCTCTAAACGGATTGCTTTGCTGCTCGGAGCAGTCATCCAACGGCCATAAAATTCTCGATCCTAATCCCCCAGGCCACTAAACCGTTAAACCGTAATCCTTTTCTCGCTACACGCGTAATCGTGTTAGACTGCGCCGCGGAAAACACCGTTTCACGAAAAATATATAAAATTCTACCTACTCGTTTCAATTCAATATTTTATAATTTCACAATATTGTTTAAATATTGCTTCGGCAATTTCGACCCGTGGATTCGAGCACAATCTTTCATGAAAAATATATAAAATTTTACTTATTCGTTTAAACTCAATATTTCATAATTGCTCAATTTTATTTTAATACTGCTTCGGGAATTACGGGCCGTGGATTCGAACACAATGTTTCACGGAAAATATATAAAATTCTACCTACTTGTTTCAATTCAATATTTTATAATTTCAGAATATTGTTTAAATGCTGCTTCGGCAATTTCGAGCCGTGGATTCGAGCATAATGTTTCATGAAAAATATATAAAATTTTACTTATTCGTTTCAACTCAATATTTTATAATTTCACAGTATTGTTTAAATACTGCTTCGACAATTTCGAGCCGTGGATTGGAGCACAATGTTTCACGAAAAATATATAAAATTCTACCTACTCGTTTCAATTCAATATTTCATAATTTCACAATATTGTTTAAATAGTGCTTTGGCAATTTCGAGCCGTGGATTGGAGCACATTGTTTCGCGAAAAATATATAAAATTCTACCTACTCGTTTCAATTCAATATTTTATAATTTCAGAATATTGTTTAAATACTGCTTCGGCAATTTCGACCCGTGGATTGGAGCATAATGTTTCATGAAAAATATATAAAATTTTTCTTATTCGTTTCAACTCAATATTTTATAATTTCACAGTATTGTTTAAATACTGCTTCGACAATTTCGAGCCGTGGATTGGAGCACAATGTTTCACGAAAAATATATAAAATTCTACCTACTCGTTTCAATTCAATATTTTATAATTTCAGAATATTGTTTAAATACTGCTTCGGCAATTTCGAGCCGTGGATTCGAACACAATGTTTCACGGAAAATATATAAAATTCTACCTACTCGTTTCAATTCAATATTTCATAACTTCACAATATTATTATTATTATTGTTATTATATATCGTTTATTTTAAAGTGGTCGCATTAACAGCTAGGTCATTAGCGACCACATCGATTACAATTGAATATAAAAGAGAAGGTTACGTTTAAATACTGCTTCGGGAATTTCGACCCGTGGATTGGAGCATAATGTTTCATGAAAAATATATAAAATTCTACCTACTTGTTTCAATTCAATATTTTATAATTTCACAATATTGTTTAAATGCTGCTTCGGCAATTTCGAGCCGTGGTTTGAGCACAATGTTTCATGAAAACTATATAAAATTCCACCTACTTATACTTACTTTATAATTTCACAATTTCATTTAATTTGACTTCATTGCATTCAAATGATTCTAAGTGTTCCAGGCTGCCTGATATATCGACTGCAATGTTCAAGTACCAATCTCAAATCGACCAATTTATTTCATTTGATGTCACTTCACAAAAATGATCGTAAATGTCCCGAACCGACGGAAATATCGAGTGGAACGTTCAAGTACCTATTTCGATCTAACCAATTTATTCAATTCGATTTCACTGCATAAAAACGATCGTAAATGTCCCAAACTTTTCAAAATATCGATTACACTTTCTTCAAGTACCCATCTCAATTCCACCAATTTATTCCGTTTGATTACATCGTAGAAAAATGATCACGAATGTCACAAACAACCTAGCATATTTACAATACAGCGCGAAACAAATAGAAAAATTGAACAACGTACTTGAAAATAGAACTACACACACTCCCCAACCGATCAAGTCATGTCGAAACTTCACGCAACGCGGATCGGCTTAAAAGCGGGCTGCACAACTGGCAGACTAAAAGATTAACAAAAATTGCGCTGGTAAATAAAACTACAAACCCTGTGACCAATAAATTATGTACAAGCTTTCCCCACACAACGCGGATACATTTAAAAATCGAGCTCCACGAGCAGGAAGCTTCATCGAAAAACTTGTTCGCCGGAAACGCTTCTCGACGAGATTTATGTTAAACATTCGAACGACCCGCAGGATCTCAAGGATCATAAGGACCGTCGCGACCCGCAGATTGATCCGCAACAAGGACGCAAGATACCGTCGGGTACGCGATTTACGTGGCCGCCATCGGGACGATGATAAAATAATAAATTGCGGGGCTGATCCGGTTGTGCTCGGCAGCTACCCCGCGGGGATTTGGATATCTGGATGTCTGGATATCGGGACATCCTCGTTCTTGTCGTACACGAGCCGAGTTCTGCGGTCTGGTAGACCACGCAGCTCCTATCGACTACTCGAACTCGATATCGCATTCCTGGCTCCGGGTTCCTGCACCGCGAGAGACGGTCGAACGCGTAGCTGCGGTTTCGTTGCCGCCCTCTCGAGAGAAAGAATTGATGAAAATGCGCCGATCAACGACCCCGAAAACGGAATATCGAGCTGCCGGGGGTGGAGATCCCATCTAGAATCCCGCTGCGTCCGAAATTTACCGGCCCGAATCAAAGGAAACCCGAAAGTTTCTCGATTATCGCTGTTTATAACACCGCCAATTTTCGCGAAGGAGAATCTTCAAATTCCTATCAGGATATTACGCTTATGGAAATAATGAGAATTTGTTTACCGAGATTTGTATCGATTTTCATCACGAATTCCCCATACAGTGGGTTCTCGACATATGTCAACAACACGGGTCTTGCGAGCCGTGTTATGTTTACGCTCTTCGGCGTTTAGACTCCTCACGCGGTATACGCCGCGGTAGTGGGGATAATTCCGCGACGTTTATCATCCAGGCCTTGGCGACATATATACGGAAATCACTGTATATCTTGGCAATCTCAATTTTGCCTGAAAATGACTAATTCGTGTCGCTTCGTAGAAAGAAGGAGAGGCTACGTTTGTTCTGTGAAATAATTTTTTATTTCGTACACTGAATTTCACCGAACAGATATTGTTCCAAGAGGAATTTTAGTCTGCTGTACTTCAGCACGAGGTTAGCACAAGTTTGGAAAACCCGAATGCAAAATGAATTCAGAACGACTCGGTTAAGGGTAGTTTAGACCCTTTGACCGAACGAAGTAATCGTAATTGTTGTGCTCGTAGTAGAAACGCTCTCAGGCATTGTTAGCACACGATATTATACTGAGTTTCGTCGAAAGCTTAAATAGGTTGTCAGTAGTCAAAGGATTAATTACAATACTGCGGTCAACGTTGCCGCAAAAATATAACGCGTACATCAGCTCCGAAGTTGTTGTTCATTAATCATAAATTAGTATCTGGTTTCATGAACTTGCTAACAGGGCCTTTTGTAAATGTCCGAAACAACCTAATATACCGACTACAACGTTGGAGCGTGCATTTTAACTCGGCCAATTTATTTAATTTAATGCTACCCTACGAAAATTACCATAAATACCTCGAACAACCTCGATATATGGATTACAATTTCCCAGTGTTACTTAGTGCGATTGTATTGCGCTCAGATTGCAATAAATGTCGTAAACAACGTGATGCATCGGCGACAGAGTGCATGTACTATAATTCAGCCAATTTTTATTCAGTATTTGCCGATAAAAATAACTATAAAATATTTCGAACGGTGCTTTGTAATTTGAAAAGAGGCGCTGTTTCGACAGAAACATACAATAGCGAATGTTAACAAAATCATTCTCGTATCTGAAAATCGATACGGCCATCCGAATTACATTTCAGCTCCATATACGATTCAAAAGCAGTTCAATGCAATTCAAACGGAAATAATGCATGGAAAAATATTAACAAAATAATCTGGACGCTCATGAAATCATTTCGAAAAGTCCATGGACCAACCGAACTTCCTGCACGGTTCAAAAGCAGTTAAATGCAATTCAGAGAGAGGAACACATAAAAAATGTCAACAAAATAAACTGGGCTCTTCTAAAATCATTTCTAAAAATCGATGTGACCATTTTAATAACATTTGAGCTCTCGGTGTACGGTTCAAAAGCAGTACAATTCAAACCATGTTGTTGACATATATCGAGAATTGACTGTACTTCATCGTTTTCGAAATAATGTATACCCAAAGAAATAAATTTGTTGAATAATTTCTCATGAACGCGTGATTACGATCTCAACAATCGTAAATTAAGAATAGTAGAATCCGCCATTTTGACGGGTCCTGTAAACCTAGTGTTAACACTAAATCTACCGACACTTTTTGTATACCTGTTTCTACCGTGCCTGGTCAAAATGACTGGTCCTTGAAAAGGTTATTGTTAATACATTAAACGTAGATAATAGTCAATTTGCTGCTGAATGAATTAGTAGATGAACAACTTCCATAAAATGACGATACAAATTTATTTTCATATAATTTCAATTATACAAAAAACACTGCGATGCTCTCCCCTCGATTTACAAAATTGTACTGTGTCCTCCACCTTTGAACGTATTTGCCATGAAACAGTATTATCAAACAGGCACATCAATCAATAGGCACGTCTCATTCAATAAGGCTCATTTATTTTGAGTTGACCATGTCACATTGAGAACAGCCTGTCTTTTATACCGATTGTTTAGGTTTAGAAGAGTAAATACCATATTACCTCGTGCGGTCAAATTGACAAGACACATATATTTCTTGGAAGAAAAAAAAATAAAACGAGAAATAAGTACTGAAAAATACATTATATACATATTTTAACACTAGGTTTACGGGACCCGTCAAAATGACGGGTTCTAATATTTTTAATTTACGATTATTGAGATTGTAAAGATTTAGGTGTATATTATTTTAAAAATGGCTGAAAACTTGGATAGACACATTCTCCTCATTTTTATAAAGTAATGTAAAATACTCACTTTTAATGCTCCGCAAACCTAGTGTTAAGAACATTCGTAAAGATAAATAGCGATGTGATAATCTTGTATGTACGAAATTCTCCGCAGAAGTTTGAAAAGGTCAATTTGACCGGCCGTGGTAGGTGTTAAAAACCGAATAAAATAATCTGGACGCTCACGAAATCATTTCTAGAAATTGATGTGACCGAGCAAACAACATTCGAGCTCCGTACACGACAGCGTAATCATCGTGTCACGATCCCAGCGAGGATTCATCCGACGGCGATCATCATTGATTTGATAAACTACGCAAAAAGAGGAGGACGTCCAGCGAGCAACTTGCAGCACAAAGCCGCGATACATGGTGCCTCGTAAGTGTAAACAATTCCAAGTGGCCTGGCTCGTGCGCAAAAACCGCTCGCTATCGCACGCGTTACGAATGCCCGTGGAAGACACGAGTCGGCCATAAATTTCCCGTCGTCCTCTTTGAAACGTCACGGAGGAAACGCGTAAGAAACGTCGAAGACGCGAGAGGACGAGAAGATCCTTCGCAGGGTAATTCGACGTCCGCTTTCGTTTCATTCCGTGCACCAATTGCAGCTGCGGCGTCCTCGCGGAACAAGAAACGCCGGAAAGAAAACAAGCCGGAAGAATTCGCTTATTAAATCATCGATTTGTTTCGGTCGTCGCAAACCCGCAAAAACCCTGTGTAAGCAGACCCTTCGCTGGAACGTTTCACCCTTCATATTTGTCCTTTCAGAGATGTTTACTTCGTTATGTAACAGTGTCTCTGGAAAATGATCGATTTACATCGTAACTGTAAGATTATTGTTTCTAAGCGACAGGAGGTTGGTTTTAAAAAGTGTCTAATGGAATGGATTGGACTTTTTGAAATTTTACACATTGTGGTGTTAAAAAATAATTGTTGATTCTTAACTTTAAAAACCCCAAGCAACCTGGTGTACATATTCACACCAGTGCGCAAGTATTTATTACACTATTAGCGTAATTATTTTATTTATTTTTATAAATTTCCCGAATAGTCGAATATGTATTGGCTTCAATATCCTGATTTTATTTCATTTAATCTCAGCCTGTAAAAATGACTATAAACGTTCCGAGCAATATTACAGACGAGATCGTCGAGATGTGTCAATTGAACTCCCTCATTTAATTTGATACTACTTCAAACAAAATTACAACGAATATTTCAAGCAACCTGATGTTTTAACAACAACATTCAAGTGTCTATTTCAATTTATTTAATTGAATTCGACGGCACGGTTTTTGAAAATCGCAAGCAACCTGCTGCATTGACATCGGTACTCGAGTGCCAGCGTGACTGTAAGATTATTGTTTCTAAGCGACAGGAGGTTGGTTTTAAAAAGTGTCAAATGGAATGGATTGGACTTTTTGAAATTTTACACATTGTGGTGTTAAAAAATAATTGTTGATTCTTAACTTTAAAAACCCCAAGCAACCTGGTGTACATATTCACACCAGTGCGCAAGTATTTATTACACTATTAGCGTAATTATTTTATTTATTTTTATAAATTTCCCGAATAGTCGAATATGTATTGGCTTCAATATCCTGATTTTATTTCATTTAATCTCAGCCTGTAAAAATGACTATAAACGTTCCGAGCAATATTACAGACGAGATCGTCGAGATGTGTCAATTGAACTCCCTCATTTAATTTGATACTACTTCAAACAAAATTACAACGAATATTTCAAGCAACCTGATGTTTTAACAACAACATTCAAGTGTCTATTTCAATTTATTTAATTGAATTCGACGGCACGGTTTTTGAAAATCGCAAGCAACCTGCTGCATTGACATCGGTACTCGAGTGCCAGCGTGACTGTAAGATTATTGTTTCTAAGCGACAGGAGGTTGGTTTTAAAAAGTGTCAAATGGAATGGATTGGACTTTTTGAAATTTTACACATTGTGGTGTTAAAAAATAATTGTTGATTCTTAACTTTAAAAACCCCAAGCAACCTGGTGTACATATTGACACCAGTGCGCAAGTATTTATTACACTATTAGCGTAATTATTTTATTTATTTTTATAAATTTCCCGAATAGTCGAATATGTATTGGCTTCAATATCCTGATTTTATTTCATTTAATCTCAGCCTGTAAAAATGACTATAAACGTTCCGAGCAATATTACAGACGAGATCGTCGAGATGTGTCAATTGAACACCCTCATTTAATTTGATACTACTTCAAACAGAATTACAACGAATATTTCAAGCAACCTGATGTTTTAACAACAACATTCAAGTGTCTATTTCAATTTATTTAATTGAATTCGACGGCACGGTTTTTGAAAATCGCAAGCAACCTGCTGCATTGACATCGGTACTCGAGTGCCAGCGTGACTGTAAGATTATTGTTTCTAAGCGACAGGAGGTTGGTTTTAAAAAGTGTCAAATGGAATGGATTGGACTTTTTGAAATTTTACACATTGTGGTGTTAAAAAATAATTGTTGATTCTTAACTTTAAAAACCCCAAGCAACCTGGTGTACATATTGACACCAGTGCGCAAGTATTTATTACACTATTAGCGTAATTATTTTATTTATTTTTATAAATTTCCCGAATAGTCGAATATGTATTGGCTTCAATATCCTGATTTTATTTCATTTAATCTCAGCCTGTAAAAATGACTATAAACGTTCCGAGCAATATTACAGACGAGATCGTCGAGATGTGTCAATTGAACACCCTCATTTAATTTGATACTACTTCAAACAGAATTACAACGAATATTTCAAGCAACCTGATGTTTTAACAACAACATTCAAGTGTCTATTTCAATTTATTTAATTGAATTCGACGGCACGGTTTTTGAAAATCGCAAGCAACCTGCTGCATTGACATCGGTACTCGAGTGCCAGCGTGACTGTAAGATTATTGTTTCTAAGCGACAGGAGGTTGGTTTTAAAAAGTGTCAAATGGAATGGATTGGACTTTTTGAAATTTTACACATTGTGGTGTTAAAAAATAATTGTTGATTCTTAACTTTAAAAACCCCAAGCAACCTGGTGTATATATTGACACCAGTACGCAAGTACTTAGTACACTATTAGCGTAATTATTTTATTTATTTTTATAAATTTCCCGAATAATCGAATATGTATTGGCTTCAATATCCTGATTTTATTTCATTTAATCTCAGCCTGTAAAAATGACTATAAACGTTCCGAGCAATATTACAGACGAGATCGTCGAGATGTGTCAATTGAACTCCCTCATTTAATTTGATACTACTTCAAACAGAATTACAACGAATATTTCAAGCAACCTGATGTTTTAACAACAACATTCAAGTGTCTATTTCAATTTATTTAATTGAATTCGACGGTACGGTTTTTGAAAATCGCAAGCAACCTGCTGCATTGACATCGGTACTCGAGTGCCAGCGTGACTGTAAGATTATTGTTTCTAAGCGACAGGAGGTTGGTCTTAGAAAGTGTCAAATGGAATGGATTGGACTTTTTGAAATTTTACACATTGTGGTGATAAAAAACAATTGTTGATTCTTAACTTTAAAAACCCCAAGCAACCTGGTGTACATATTGACACCAGTACGCAAGTACTTAGTACACTATTAGCGTAATTATTTTATTTATTTTTATAAATTTCCCGAATAATCGAATATGTATTGGCTTCAATATCCTGATTTTATTTCATTTAATCACAGCCTGTAAAAATGACTATAAACGTTCCGAGCAATATTACAGACGAGATCGTCGAGATGTGTCAATTGAACTCCCTCATTTAATTTGATACTACTTCAAACAGAATTACAACGAATATTTCAAGCAACCTGATGTTTTAACAACAACATTCGACGGTACGGTTTTTGAAAATCGCAAGCAACCTGCTGCATTGACATCGGTACTCGAGTGCCAGCTTCACAGTAGCGTCCGCGTTTAATTTATCACGGTCCTACGGAAACAGCTGAAAACGTGGCAAACAGGCTGTCAGGTCGTTGCACAGTCAGCCTATCATCGGATTGGCAGCGTAATAAAGCTGGAACGACCGGCACACACGTTCATCGACGTTGTCCCATCGACTCGCGAAAGAAATGAATTTTCTGGCCCATCGACCGTCAGGTGGTGTGTAAAACGCGACAGAAGCATGGGCTCTAACATCCCGTTAGACACTCTCGACTCTTTATTTGCTCTCTGAATTCATAACGTCGAGATAAGCGAACGACGACGAATTCAAAACGCGACGGTTTGCGGGGGCGGGAACGTTCCTCCCGGAATTCCAGAGAAACCAGTCCCGAAGGAAACCTTTTAGCCGCCTCGAGACGGATGTCTTACCTGGGACCGTGGGCCTAATTGAGGGAGTAGATAAACGAGATGTCCCCGTCTCGCTTTTAGTTTCGGCACGACTGAAGTCGTCCAATCCGATTTATTCGGCTTCGCGGCCGTAACTTGTCGCCGGGGACCACCGGTTGTCAATGGGGCGCGTTTTGGGATCATAAAGTCGCTTCGCTCACTGTCATTCGAAGTATTTGCCCCGCAATTTATGAGACAAGTCCGGAAATTATAGTCTTTTTCGACGGTGTTCGTAATTCGATGCTGGTTCTGCATGATTTTCTTTTTCACTTCACTCTACGTGTTTTCTCTATTTTTAACGCTAAACCTAGCGAGCCTTAGAAGTAACTGATACATGTTGTCTTATAAAAATGACGAAATTGAATTTATTTGGATTTTGTGCGGTTCGTATTATAATACATTACTAAATATATGTATTCTTTTCTGTAGTTGTAAAATAAAAAATCTGGAACCGGCCATTTCGACCGGCGGTGGTAGGTTTACTGTTAAATATCATTTTCCTATACTAATTTTATAAAATTTCGATCATTGTTAACACGTTCGCTACTTGCACGTTGCTGTAGCGGTTTAGAGGAATAGCGTACACTATGGAGTCAGTCAGAAAATTATTTCTCCAACGTTTTAATTTTTAACGGATCGAATGAAATAAATTCGATGAACGATAACAATGTTCTGTAAAAATTTTCGCTGTGGTGCAATGTTCAACATTTAAAAGATAAAATGATTGCACAAAAACTGAAAGTTTCATTGGCAATCCGGGAAGCTTAAACGAATAAAAACACCGTGGAAGGTAAACTTGTACATTCGTTAACACATCCTCTGACGCAACGTTAAATCCTTGACGTTTTCGTTTCTAATTAGTACTCCCCACAAATTCGACACTGTCTCCATTCGAACGACCCGGAAAAAGAATTTGTTCCTCATTCAAAAAGTCCACAGTCGCCTACGCGACATCTTGAAACAAGTTTTACAACTTCATTCTCGTTTCAACACCGGAATATACGGTTTTTAGAAAACCGAAAAAGAGAAGACAGCTGCGAGAACACGTCAAAAAAAAAATGTGTTGCGCGGCTCCGGAAATTTTTATGAACACTCTGCCGCCTATGTGTTAATATCGTATATCATGGGAAGAGACTGTGCGTTCGCTCGTATTTTTCCATTTTTATTTCTGGCGAGCAACAAAATGTCGACGCGCTGCAAAGGGAATCAAAATTCCAGGTGAATTTTTTGTTCGTTAAAAAACCAACAGTGGATCTTTGAATGGAGCGTTCGAAAAACTGTTTAAAACGATTTTTCATGTGGCAGTAAATATATAAAGAATGAATCAATTCTTTTTTTAAACAAAAAGACTGTACACTCGCTTCAAAACTTCTTCATTTTATAACTTCGATAAGCTAGAAATAATCCAGAGATATTCTTAAATTGTTTTAATTTTACTGCTCTTTTAAATTGCGTCCTTTCATTTTTGTCCCAAAAATGCATACAATTCGCAGTCTAGTAATGAATGAACGTAATTCGTATTAAACGAAAGAATAACATTTTATGACGCTTTCTTCACGATGAAATTTGGACGGGTCAGCCTACAAAGTCTTTCCTGAACAATTTTTGATTACGTTATGCTGGGGCCTATTATAATTGAACGCGAAGCATTCCCTTGGATTGACAATCTTTTTCAATAGATTAGGAGTGTTTTTTGGAAATCTTCGGATCGACACAGTGGAATTGTTCGATCTGAACGCGATCGTCGCCAAGAATGGCGCCCGCAGGAACTTTTAAATCAGTCGGAGTGCAGCCTCGAAACTGTCCGACGTCTCGCAGAAATCTTTTCGTCCGCGGACCGTAAAATATTGCACCGCTAATTCCATAAATCGTGGCATAGCCTCTCTTGAATTTTTGCCAAGATTTATGGGAACGGTAACGAGGCTCGAGTCGTATAACTCGCGAGATACGATTACGGGACCGTCGAGCTATTGCACTGTGCTTCTCCCTTTTTTTTTCTCTCCACGGTGCACCGTCGAGATGCAAAATGAAATGTCTCGTGTGGCTGCTGCTTTGATCGAGCAACCCGACCGACTTTGTTTTACGGGCCTCGTAACCGTATTACAACACCTGCTCAATTTTTCGCCATGTCGTTCTAAAAAAGGACTCCGCGTGACCGGTGAATATCAACGCCTTTGCGACGATCGATTTCGATCAAAATCAAGTATGATATAATGCGGGTGAAATTAGGGGGGGTTTAAATCATCGCTTTGACGATGCTCGATTTGTTCGTAAAACATACCGCGTTGAAATATGCAATTTTTCTGAAAGTGGAAACAAGTACTTATTATGCGTAATCATTGAATATTAATAAGTTTGCCACCAACAATATTCGATCAAAATAAAGTATGATGTAATACGCGTGAAATTAGGGGGGGGGGGTTAAGTCATCGCTTCGCCGATGCCATTCCATTTGTTTGTAAAATATACAGCGTTGAAATATGCAATTTTTCTGAAAATGGAAGCAAAGACTTGTTACGCGTAATCATTGAATATTAATAAGTTTGCTACCAGCGATTTCGATCAAAATAAAATATGATATAGTGCGCGTGAAATTAGGGGGGGGGGGGTTTAAATCATGATTTTGCTGGTGTCAAATTGGTTTATGAAATATAGATCGTTGAAAATTGCAATTTTTCTGATAGTCTAAAAGGGGATTGTCTCTACGTGATCGTTGAATATTTATAAGTTTGTAGTTAGCAATTTCGATCAAAATGAAGTATGATGTAATTCATGTACAATTAGGGGAGTTTACGTCATCATTTTGTTGGTTTCGAATTTGTTTAAGAAATACAGAGATCTGAAATGTAAAATTTTTGCAAATCTTATCCTGAACACAGTTTTGTTTACGAATTTTTATCCCGAGAACTGCGTACTCGATTCGGATGATTCTCTTTTTGTTTTAATCCGATTTCATTTAAACTCTTAATAGAGTTGGATTATTATATAGATATTCTCGTCAGACTCGACAAAATTGTGGAGATTTAATAGGATTTAATGCAGTGCCACTTTACTCGTTTGTTTACTGAAATCGTCCTGAAAAACACAAAAGAATTTCTTTACCTGTGATTGCTTCGAACCTCTTCATAAAAGCTGAAATTAACATGGACCTCCACGATATTAATATTATTTTACTAAATGCAGCGTACCTCTTACATAAAATATATAAAATTATTGAGAATAACATAACAGCGGAAATTTTCCCTGAAAATTCACGAATACCGCGTCGTTCCGATTTAAAATAACAATGTTCATATGAAATTAATTTGATTTTCACCATGTAAAATGCGAGTAGATGTAACGCCGGTAACAATCGTATTAAATAATAATTCCAGAGCGCCAATGATAATAACTCAACGTTAATAAGTAACACGAGTTGAATAATGAACGATTGAATAAATGATTGCGTTAAAAGAAGGCAGTAAATCGATAATAAAGCGACAGAATCTCTTCCTGCGGAATCAAATTCTAATTTCCACAATTAAACTGTGTTATGAATAGACTCAGTTAGGGTAAATGGAATTAAATAAGGCTCAATATTTTTGATATATTAGGGCTTAAATTGCAGCTGTAAGATCGTACTTTACGATAGATCCATTTACACAAGAAAATTCGAATACATGTCCAGAAATTGAGAAATCCAGATCGACAGATCAGAGAAAAATGGGTGGTTTTTTTCGAAGTTATAGTAAATCGATTTTTGGAATGTATTCCTGTCGGAATTTTTGGACTTTTGAAAGCTTAAATCGAAGCTGGAAGATCGCACTTTATGATAAGATCATTTCTGTTCGAAACAAATGTCGAAATCATATCGAAAAATTGAGAAATCCCCATGGTTGAGGCTTAGAAAACTTGCTTCGGTTTTAAGGGGTAAGTTTGAATCGATTTTGGAATGTAGTCCCGTGGGAATTTTTGGACTTTTGAAAGCTTAAATCGAAGCTGGAAGATCGCTCTTTATGATAAGGTAATTTCTGTTTGAAACAAATGTCGAAATCATATCCAAAAATTGAGAAATCCCCATGGTTGAGTCTTAGAAAACTTCCTTCGGTTTTAAGGGTTAAGTTCGAATCCATTTTGGAATGTGTTCCCGTGGGAATTTTTGGACTTTTGAAAGCTTAAATCGAAGCTGAAAGATCGCACTTTATGATAAGGTAATTTCTGTTCGAAACAAGTGTCGAAATCATATCGAAAAATTGAGAAATCCCCATGGTTGAGTCTTAGAAAACTTCCTTCGGTTTTAAGGGTTAAGTTTGAATCGATTTTGGAATGTAGTCCCGTGGGAATTTTTGGACTTTTGAAAGCTTAAATCGAAGCTGGAAGATCGCACTTTACGATAAGGTAATTTCTGTTCGAAACAAGTGTCGAAATCATATCGAAAAATTGAGAAATCCCCATGGTTGAGTCTTAGAAAACTTCCTTCGGTTTTAAGGGTTAAGTTTGAATCGATTTTGGAATGTAGTCCCGTGGGAATTTTTGGACTTTTGAAAGCCTAAATCGAAGCTGGAAGATCGCACTTTACGATAAGGTAATTTCTGTTCGAAACAAATGTCGAAATCATATCGAAAAATTGAGAAATCCCCATGGTTGAGTCTTAGAAAACTTCCTTCGGTTTTAAGGGTTAAGTTCGAATCCATTTTGGAATGTGTTCCCGTGGGAATGTTTGCACGTTCGAGGGCTTAAATTGAAGCTAGAAGGACCCGCTTCGACCACGAATTAACTTCACTCCTCTTGCGGGCCGCTGTTGACGAAGCTTACTGCGCGAAGAGGTGGTCGGTGATGCGGCAAACAGATTTTCTGCATTCGTACGATTGTCCGATCGTGCGAAACGACACTTGACCGTGCATGCGAGATAAGGAGGCTGTTTCGAAAGTGTTCGGGATCGATAGGGAACGCAAGAAACTGAATGCTAGAGTATTTCTAGCGCTAAGACCCGAGCTCGACCGTTCGGAATGCCGAGCTTCTCTGCCCACAGTTTGACCGACATTCGATTCATTCTTGTTTGAAATAGAGAAGCCCATACGGAATGGTACACGTTGCAGTAGGTCCGGGAACGTAGAAATGCGCGAAAGAAATGGAAAATTACGAAATCGTATGCACGAGAGCGTTTATACGTATGCTTCTATTTACGAGCGCAATATTCTCTAGCTATTCCCCTGGTCTAAGAATATACCTGCCTTGTCGTGCTACGTGGAATATTGAATAGTTCTATAAATAGAACAGTAGAATTTCCATGAAACAGTACAACACCCAACGTCTTAGATACGCTTTTGACCGTTAATTATCGCGAATAAACTAATAATTTTTTAGGTAGTCTGGCCGGCTTGAGACACAAAGGATGGTTCGGAAGCGTAATTGGTTTCGGAAGATAACAGGGAATATTGGATGGGAACTAGGGGACCCAGAGGCGCAATCTTAATTTTATAGACTAATTATGGCCATTAATAATTTCGCTCAGGGAATATTCAAACTAATTCGCAGAGGATAGAAATTTCAGTCGATGAATCTGCAGAATATTAAAAGAGCAGAAACGAGAACGCTCTGCATTGACGAACGCGCGCCAATTTTTCGGTTTTTAATTGAATTTTATTCAATAGTTTGCACTTTAATTCTCGGAAACACCGAAGGTCGTAAAAAGGATAATCAGAAGCGACGAAACGTTCGTTTATCGTTCAGAGGTCCGCCGAGCTCGGAGCCTCGAAGAAAAGTGAAGATTTTCCGCGTCCGCTTTTTCCGATAGCAATCTGCTCTTGGTGATTCCCCCACTCAACTTGGCGGGAAATGGTCCAACACTTTCCGAAGCCTGTTTTACAATTTAAAATTCAGTGCTTTCGACGAACCGTGCACAATTTTTATCTTTCCAAACTGTGCACAGAAAAAGGTTTCAAAAAAGCGTTGAATAGTTCCTTTAATAAATCACGATTCCTCTATGTCCTTAACACTAAACCTCAAAATGAGCGGTCCTTAACAGAAGTTATTGTTAATATAATTAAACGTGGATAATAGTCGATTTATTGCTGAATGAATTAGTAGACGAACAACTTCCATAAAATGACGATACAAATGTATTTTCATATAATTGCAATACATACTTTAAGAAAAGTCGTAAAGATAAATACCGACGTGATAATGTTGTACGTACGAAATTGTACGCAGAAGTTTGAAAAGGTCAATTAGACCGGCCGTGGTAGGAATAGTGTTAATAATTGGTACATGTCCTCCCAAAAATATTCAAAAACGCTGTGGATGTTCATTCGTTGGGCACTAGAGGAATTTTGTTCGAAGAAAAATTTAATTTTAAAATGAAAATAGCGCCGGGTAGCAAAGGGTTAACATTGCTCGCGAATGCCAAACGAACGCCAACGAAACCGATCACACACGCAGAGATTCTAAATAACGCACGACCAAGAGTTAATTTCATTTTTGCATTTGATAGGGAGTCGGTTTCGTTTGAAGCGGGTTAAACAGCGCCTCGATAGATAAACCTCGGGGCTCGAGAGTTTCGCGGATCTTCCGGTAAATATTATCTTTCCTGCTGGTCGTGGGAGCTCCGTTCCCTTTCTTGGAGCGTTCATTCATCTCCGGCGTGTCCATTCCAATTCATTCGGAGCACGTTCCGCGAACGGCAAAGCCCCGGCAGGATTAAGAACGACGCGTAGCCCGTACAGATCATATTCCACTCCTGCACTTATTTACGTTGTTCTCGTCCGCGAGATCGTTGGACAAGCTTGCGCGCAGGATTTAAAATTAGAAGCATCCCCGGCATAGTTCGGACCTGGCACGTACGTGTAATCCCGCGGCGGGGAAACGCTCATTACATAACCGCGCAAAATTCCGGTGCAATTAAAATCTGCTGAACGCGCCGGAATAAATCCCTGCGCTCGCCGATCCGCGTAAACGCGTGGGAGGTGTGCAAAACAAAAAATAGAAAGTCCGTAGCTCGTTGCAGAATTTGCTTGGCTCCGGTTTTATTCCCGGTGCAATTTTAGCCGCGGCATGTTTTCCCTGTTAGAGAATGCCGAAATTTTGTTAACTCCGAATGAATTATTCCGCCGCGAGACTAAATGGAAAAACCGAGGGAACCGCGACCGCGTTTTATTCCCCTCGGCTTATCAGATCGTTAGGATTTTTTTGATAGAGGGTTGTAGCGAAACAACCAGCCCCCTCTCGACGATTTTCAAATTACGCGGAACTTTTTACCGGGCACATAATTCCGCGAACGAGAACCTGTGAACGTTCCTGGTTAATTATATGTTAGCTCAAGCTGTCGAATATTCTTTCGAACTTAAATCGTTCGATCGTAAAGCGTGACCTTCCAGCTTCAATTTAAGCTCTGAAAAGTCCAGAAATTCCCACGGGAATACATTCTAAAATCGATTCAAAGTGAACCCTCGAAATCGAAGCATTTTTTCTACTCAACGATGGGGATTTCTCAATTTTTCGTTATGAATTCGACATTTCGCTGGAACCTAAATGGTCCTGTCATAAAGTGCGGTCCTCCAGCTTCAATTTACGCCCTCGAAAGTTGAAGAATTCTCACGGGAACACGTTCTAAAATCAATTCGAAGCAGCCCCTCAGGATCGCACCGTCGACCTCGGACTTGGCAAAGACCTCGTTTAAAATCACCACAGGCTCGCCGCTGTCAGAAAATCCCTGTTCCCAGTGTTGAAAATAAAACTGCCAAGTGTTCCGACCTACTCGAAAACTGCCCGCATCCTCCGGCAAACCAACCGACGCCAACGACTTTCAAACTAAACTCGCTTTCTCCCGGAAACAGCATCGAAATCCGAAGTCCCGGTCTAGATTGAGCTGTTGCATGTCGCGCAGGGCAGTTCGAGTATCCGGCCAGCTCCATTGTGTTCAACACGAGGGATTTCCCGAGGCGTGCGATTATCATAAAGCTGCGCACCGCAAACGATTCCATTAAATTAGCGGCGCGAGTCTAAGCCGCGTTCCGCGGTCGAGTCTCGGTTCCCTTGCTTCGCCGTCGAAAATGTTTATCATTAATGGTATTACGCGGGCAAGCAGCGGCGCCGTTGGCCTTAAAACAGTCGCTGTAAATCATGCGGGCCGGCCCAAGTTCCTATGCAGCACGCGCGAGTATTATGCCAAGAGAGTGGAACAAACATGCGGTGTGTGTGTGTGTGTGTGCTTTCGATGATATCTCGCGGCGGTTTTGCATCCCCCCCCCCCCACCTGGGAAAATATCAGCGGCGACCAGAGCGTGCACCGCGAGAATCACCGAACCGCCGGACATCAATCAGAGAATCGGCGAATCCGTAATTTAAATAAAACGTTCCCCGGCCGATGAATAAAAGATGAGCACCCGACCCTCCGCGATATACCGATTCCACTCGGGCCCGCGTATTATTGCGATAAAACCGCGCCTATCTCCGTCATCGGTCACCGTCGCGTCGCGTCGCGTCGTCTCCTTCCATACCTCTGCGAAACAGCCGCCCTTCCCCGATGCACCGTAATTAAAATGTGCATCGACCGTCCCGCGATCTTTAAACCTCTTTCCGCCCGCTACATTTCGCATTCTTTCAGCCTGCTCTCCGGTCCCTCGACGTTGCTCAGATTTTCTTTTATATTGCAAAAGCTGGCCAGGTTTTTACAGATTTTTTTTCGGGGAGAAGTTCCGTTTTTACCGCGCCGAATTGTTCTCGCGTTTCAGAACGAATGTTTATACCGCGCGGTTTGCACGTTTTCGCGTAATTGCAATTTTCGGCGTCCTTGCTCTGGAATTTTAGAAAGAGATTGTTTCTGGTTAATTATATCATAGTTTTGGCAAGTTTCCTCATGGAAAAGTAGGGATGAGTGAGTTAGAGAGAGAAAGAGAGGGAGAGAGAGAGAGAGAGAGAGAGGGAGAGAGAGAGAGAGAGAATGCGTGGATAAGATTGTTTTATTTTGTTGTAAGTATAGGATATTGTAAACCGAGCCCAATTCTTGGCTGTAAGGCTGAATAAAGCAATATTATTATTATTATTATTATTATTATTATAAAACTAAGTCGAAAAAAGGAATAACATTTTTTCGTTTGACGCCTGGTTTTCGAGAAAATCGGTTTCGCGTGCCTTAGTGTATGCAGGAAGTAGAATTGGTTGGCCATGGTCAGACGCATCAGACGATTCCTAGCTAATAACATACGTATTTGCTGTATTTTCAAAATCGGTTTCCCCAAAAACGAGGCGTCGAACGAAATATTGTTATTCGTTTTTTCCGACTTATTTTTACATGATAGAATCATCTCCTGCCCGGTTGTACCACCGGTCCGGCCACACCGTGTATATGTCGCCGAGGCCTGAATGATAAACGTCGCGGAATTATCCCCTCTACCACGGCGTATACTCCGTGACGGCCACGTCGAAGACCGTAAACATAACGCGCTGACAAGACCAGTTCGTGTCTTTCGAGCTTCGGAGCCCCTCACGGGGTATGCCCCGCGGTAGTGGGGATAATTCCGCGACGTTTATCGTCCGGGCCTTGGCGACATATATAAAGAGAACACTGTATTCCCATAGGAATTTTCAAACTTCCGAGGGCTCAAACGAAAGCTGAAAGAACGCGCTTTGTGAAAGGGCAACTGGATTTTACGATCACAATCGGACATCAGAACGTTTCCAGCCGGAGGAAAGATCGAGCGGTCCGCAGCATCATGTTTGATCGGCAGGCAGAGTAAACCCGCGAGTGGAATGATTATCCTTGACACGCTGTAAATAAGGGACCAGCTATCTTCTCGGGAGAATCTTCTCGGTTCTTATGCTAATGGATGCCCACCTTCGGTTCACGGATCGCTCGAATAGAGGCTCGCTTTCTCGTTTAACGCGCTCCGAACCGATTAAATGCCAACGAGAAGGAGAGAGAGAGAGATAGATAGATCCTACACACGCGACGGTTCCACGTAGTTTCTCGATCGGGCCCGGCAGCGATCTATGGATCCCCGATAGACGCCGACGGAATGTCCCCCTCCCCTTCCCGTTGGTACTTCCTCGCCTTCGTTCCTGAATCGACATTCCTCGCGTGGATCGCTTGCTCGCGGAAGCAGATTAAGCCACGCCGGCGAAAAAGAATCGGTTAAACGATTTAATATCCGGACTGGAATTTGAATACTTTCGGCACGGGACCCCACGGACTAATTGAATCGTCGGGCTTGCTGACAAATTCCACGCTCGTTCGGGCGGAAAAAGATACGACGGCGAACATGTTCACCAACTCACTGAGAATTCCGCCCCGGCGACTGTTTGCGGATAGGAAGCTTCCCGCGACCTCCGGAACACAGCTCGCAAACCGCTTCTGCTACGCAGTCCCCTTTACTACGTTTTTTTCTGCAAGGCTGTGTGGATAAACAGTCCAGGAATTTTTAACAGCCATTGTGTTATTGGATCAATACCTCATACGTTCCCCAGGCTGAAAATTCACTGACTTGTTTCACATACTGTGAAATTATTGATTTATTTCTGTCTGTGTTGTGAGATGCATTTTTAAATCATTACTAGGCTGTAAAATAATACTAGAATGCGAAATAAAAATTGTTTGCATCGATTGCAAGAAACAGTCACCAAACAGAAGTTTCTTTCATCCTTTAATGATTTTCATAAGCTGATACAGCGATTTCTCTATATATGTCGCCAAGGCCTGGATGATAAACGTCGCGGAATTATCCCCACTACCGCGGAGCATACCCCGTCGCCTGGGACGCCGAGGAGTGTCGTCTGGACAATACACGACGCTGGCAAGACCCGTGTTGTTGACATAAATCGAGAATTCACTGTACCAATACATCCAACGATTCAAATTGCTCCCACTCATTTTGCCACCGATGAATAAAATCCATTAATTAATACGGTATAATAACTTGTTTCGAAGTGGAAGAAATTGCAGATTGACCCCAGCATAGAAAAATGTCACAGTAAAAATGAAATTAAAGCATTTGGTCCCTATAGCTTAAATTTAAGCCCTGAAAATTTCGAAAAATCCTACGGGAATACATTCTGAAATTCAATCGAAGCGACCCCTTAAAATCGAAACACCTCCCACCGAGCCAGCGACCGGGATTTCTCAATTTCAGGATATGGGTTCGAATTTTCTCCGGACCAAAATGATCCTATCATAATGTGCGGCTCTTCAACTTTAATTTAAGCCTGTAAACGTCCGACAATCCCTACACCAATACAATCTCAAATTGATTTCAAGTAAGTGTTGCGAAGCATTTTTCCCGGAAATATGGATTGGGAATTTTTCAAATTTTTTTATATTAATTAATTCTTTTGAATCTAAATGGTACTATTATAAACTGCGTATCTATAGCTTTAATTTAAATATTTAAAAATGCGACAATTCCTACCGAAATACGTTCTAAAAATTGCAGCACCTTCGGCAACCGTGATTTCTAAATAATTGTGATTTCAGAATAAAAGTCCGAATTTTCTTTCGAACCTAAATGACCCTATCATAGAGCGTGTCCCTCTACCTTCAATTTAAGCCCTTGAAAGTTCAAAAATTCCAACTGGAACAGATTCGAAAATTGATTTCGTACGATCGCAGCCAGACGATGAACGATTTTCGACTAAATTCGCCGAAATAAATGCGAACCATAAAAATACAAGAAAAGAGACGCGATTTGAACGAAAGAGGAGCTTCGAATGTCCAGTGAATTGCAGGCCCGCAAAGCCTACCGCGCCGCAGATATATTTAGCGAATGAAAGGGCGCTGCGTTGCGCAGGAATCGCAGGGAACAGCGCGTTAGAGGGTTACGGTACGATAAAGCCATTCAGGCGAGTTTTAGAGGACGATAAAGGGGTTTCACAGTTGCGAACCGGGATTCCGCGGCGGGCCGTTGCTTCGGTTCCCGTTCGCGGCGCATAAAGATTATTATTCCGCGATTGCGAGCGTGAAACTGGCCCCGGAGTTGCTCCCGGAATATACTGAGATCCAATCTCTGCGCGGCACGTAAATCCTGCTCGCATCCGAGCCGCGGGGAATCGCGGGAGATCGCGAGGATGCTGCAGGGAACCGCTGCGTCCTGCGGCGAAATTAGAATAATTACGTCTTACGTCCTGTCCGGACTGTTAAGAGAAGCTCCGGGAGCCCTCTTCTCTGCTTCGAAGTCCTCTAAGCAAGATTGACGCGGTCTCTCTGCCACTCTCTTCTTTGTTCTTGCAGGTTGTCCACGTTTTTTCTTTCCGGAGACGTTCGAGGAAACGTCTAGCTTCTAGAATTCGCTCTTCTCTCTTTTCCTGCGGACGAGTTGCTCGGGACGCGACTGCTGTAAATTGCGTTTGACACGCGACGCGTGAACGCCGCGCCGATTCGCTGCGACTCGGCGGCGACTTCTCCGAGGAGCTGCATTGCAAAATAAATAGCGAACTCTACGGGATTCTATGGAGTTCGCGGAGCGAGAGTTCATGATTGACTGTGATTGCGGTGCTCACTTTGCGGGACCTATGAACGGTTTGCTCGCGGATTTTTTATTGAGGGGATGGCGAGGGGATGAAGCTACCCTCTGAGCGAGTTCGGAGTAACAAGGGAGATCGACCTCGGTGGAAACATATTTTTAGTTGGATTTTCTAAGTCATTTTCTTTCAGACAGTTTTAGGAAAGTTTATGTCTTGTTTGGTCAGTTGGTCAATTTTATGTTTGAACATTTCTTTGAAATGTGTTTGAAACTTCTTTGTTTGGTTGGTCGATCTTATGTTTCAAAATTTTCTGGATTCTTAGTCGTAAGGGAGTGTCTTGTACATTCGGGTCATTCCATAGAGAATGTTGACTTTAAGATTGCTAATATCGTCTGATTAATATACTGTGGATTTTAAGCATTTATGGAAAAACCGAACCGGTGAAATACAGAACCGCGAAAACATTCGAATTCTTATTAAAATGATTGAAACGAAAAAGTATATTTTCATTCAATTTCTGTTTGCTCCAATTGACTTAGAACATTTTTATTTCGCATAAAAATCCACAGTCCATTAGATTGTTGTCAAGACAGACAGTCTTAAATTCATCTTTCGATGTATCATATTCCACCGCACATTCCATTTTTAAATTCATGGGATCCATTCTAGCGACGAGATACAATTTTGACAAGAGATCTAGTTGTTGAGACTGCAAAGATTTTAACGAAGAGTTTAAATCGAGACGCGCCAGTGCAGTGAAGAAGTGGCCCGAGGATCGCACGGTGCATCAGGGTCTAATTAAACATCTTATCGGGATTGATGCAAGGCACGATCCGCGCGGCGCGTGAAAGGGATTTCCGTGGATCGTCGGGAGGACAGCGTATTGTGCATCGGCGGTCGTCGTCGTGCATCCCGATGTTACACGATCGACAAACGCGTCAAGTGCGATCTGTCGGCGGAGGATGCACCGAGTCGCGACGAGACGGCATGCACGCCACGCCGCGAACGTGCCGCACACCGACTACGTGCGCGTTCCATGCGCACTCTGCACCCGATGCACCCGATGCACCCGACCGACTGCAATGCCAGCGCCCCTGGGAATGCGCAAGGTGTCCCGTCCTACGGACGACCATTATCCGCTGCGAAACAAGCCGGATGGCGATCATTTCGCTCGTTTAAGGACTTGTTTTGATTATAGATTGAATCATGCAATTCCCTCTGCCATTCCTTCGACAATCACAGACCGTTAAACAGGAAATGATAAACTTTTGTATCCGGTCTGTGACACTTGTTGAGCGATATGCACTTGAAACTTTTCCGTGGACTGTTCTCTCTTCGGCAAGCTCAAAAATCCCCCAACAATCAAACTCATTTATTTAGTGAAATCAAAATTGAAAAGTGAACATGTTTGACCCTGCGTAATCCTTCAACCTCCTTGCATTTTCCAGGAAGAAATTTTCATATTTTGTATCTGCACAACCTATAATTTTGATAGCCAAGTGGTTTCTTTTGAATCGTGTTAACCAGTTATAGAAACAGATTTAACGTTTGAAGTTACAATTCGATACACGGATTTAGTTCGCCAAAAAGGGCAATTTCTTTTGTGTTTGCGTTTAATTATCAGCCGGACAAATGAGGAATTTACTGCCTCTGCAACGACGATACGTTGGAATCGAAGAATCGCGGCATTGCTAATTACCGATCGATTTTTTGTTCCGTCCGTTATTATCATCGGGAAGCCTCGCAATTTTCTGTTCATTTATCCGAGCACGTTGCCTTTTCGTTCACTTTGGCGATCGATTGGTAAACAACGGATGGCGAGCACAGTTTTTCGAGTATCCTCTGACGTTTGGAACGGTCGATCCAATAATTGTTTCGATTAAGATCCTATGACAAAGAGAATCTCGTAATTCTTCTGCTTCGCTGAAACTGAACGCTATTTCGAAGGGAATGCGACGCGACGTTGACTGTAAAATTTGCGTCTGATGCTGTCTGCCATCGAAACGAGAACAATGCTTTTGGAGAGCGATTTAATCGAATATTCGAACGAAGTAATTTATATTCTTTTTAATCGTGAAAGCAACGAAGACCAAAAAATGTTTTTCGGTCTGTTGATAGAAAATGTGAAGAACGCCTCAATAAAAATATTATTACGAACAGAACGTTGCAGGTAAATATGTATTCTAACAAATTGCTTAGCCTCTTGGAATAGTTATCTAACTTTCTATCGTTCAAAAATATGTGAACACTTGTAATATATTTTATAATAAATTAATTAGTTTCTTCACGCGAATACCCGAATAAAAATATTATTTCCGACCAAAAGAACGTTGCAAATAAATATGTGCTCCGAGAAATTGCTTAGCCTCTTGGACTAATTATCAAATTTTCTATCCTCAAAAGTAGGTGGACACTTGTAATATGTTCTCTGATAAATTAATTAGCTTCTTCACGCGAATACCTCAATAAAAATATTATCTCCGACAAAAAGAACGTTGCAAATAAACATGTGCTCCGACAAATTGTTTAGCCTCTTGGACTAATTATCAAATTTTCTATCCTCAAAAGTAGGTGGACACTTGTAATATGTTCTCTGATAAATTAATTAGCTTCTTCACGCGAATACCTCAATAAAAATATTATTTCTGACAAAAAGAACGTTGCAAATAAACATGTGCTCCGACAAATTGCTTAGCCTCTTGGACTAATTTTCTATCGTTCGAAAATAAGTGGACACACGTGATATTATGTTCCCCAACAAATTAGCCTCTTCGCATGATCTTCTAAGTTTCTGCCAGTGAAAAGTAAATGGACACCTGTAACGCGTTTGTAAGAGCAAAGTTGCCACAGAAAAATCTATGCAGCAATCTTGTTAATTCAATAAGGAATCTCAAGTTTCGTTACGCTAATGAAATTTGATCGCGCGATAAAAACGGACGAAACAGCTTTGAAGCTCGTTTCAACAATTCCCATAGGGGAATGCGAGGCAGGGTGAGCTCGCTATCAAACTTTTTCCTGTTAGGGGCGTTGAGTATCGCGGAGCGGGGACTGCTAACTTCCGGTTAGGCGTAAATACACCTGTCGTCCGAGTTTCTGCGAAGCTCGTTCATTTGAATCGCCCGGAGCGCGCGCTCTCGCACCTGCTTCGGCGACGCTAATACTCGTAAATAATTGATTAACGTGGCGCCGCTAACGCGGATAACGTTCCCGACGGATAAACTCGCGACGTCGACTTCGCCGAACGACTCTACACCGTTTCGCCTTAAACCGGCGAGGATATTACACGACGCTAATCGATAATTCAATACGACACGTGGCGGAAGCACCACGGAGAACGCGAACCTTTTAGAACTTTTGCTGGAACGAAGACACCGCGACGAAATTCTTTTTGAATCAAAGCCGACACACTGCAGAATCGGGCGAAGATAAGAAGAAAAAGTTACGGATCACGTTTGACCCCGATAAAACCGATTAACACTAAACCTACCACGGCTGGTCAAATTGATCTTTTCAAAATAAATCAGCCGCCTCATTGAATGAGACGCTATCAAGCTACGCACGTGCCTGGTTGATAATACTGTTTCATGGCAAATACATCCAAACCGCAAAGGTGGACGACACAATACAATTTTGTAAATCGGGGAGAGAGCATCGCAGTATTTTTTGTATAATTGCAATTATAAGAAAATAAATTTGTATCGTCATTTTATGGATGTTGTTCGTCTACTAATTCATTCAGCAACGGATTGACTATTATCCACGTTCAATTTGACCACGCGCGGTAGAAACAGGTATGCAAGAAGTGTCGTAGGTTTAGTATTAAAGTTAACATTTTTTAAAGACGTTTCCAAGTTTGTCCATTACAACGTGTCGCTAAATTTCGATCAATTATACGTAATTCCTCAGATTTGTTTGGTCACAGACTTTGTCAAGATCTTAAAAGTTTTGTCAAGATCGATTAGAGTCGTGGATTCACTGATTTGCATCGTACAAAAATATTGATTGACCTTTCTTGAAAACGTTCCAGTTCGTTCACTGCGACGTGACTTTAAACATTTTTTTCTCTACCTATCGTACGCAATATCCAAGAGATTTTGGTCACAGACTTTGTCGAACTCTTTAAGATATTGACAAACTTACTGACACTCGTCTATTGTTTGATCTACATCCTTTCGTAACAGTTTAATGGACAGAAACTTGAAATGAGACCGTTTCGAAGAAGGTCCACTTCAACAAATATTTCCGGGGTTAAATCTTATAGGTCGGAATTTTCTTTATTTTCGCCAAATTCTGCAACGTTCAATTTTTGATGTTGAAAAGGTTTCGTCGCTCTAAGCTAGCAAAAATCGTGTCAGAAAAATGACCAAATATTCCTAGGCGTGGCGAAAGAGGCTAAGCGCGAGAATTCTAACTATAATGAGACCTGGTTGGTAATGCGATTGGACCACGCGGCGAGAGATAATCGTATTTTATTACGGGAACCACCACCGGCGCAACGTTCGCATGGAGGAAGTGGCTTGATATTCGTTATTAGCGATCGTTAAAATTAATCCGGCTTAAGGGACTGCTAAGAGGATCGGCCCTGGCAATTTTCTTCGACAGCGCGTTACCGGCGCCCTGTTATTCTTTCTTCAAACGGGCGAACTTCCCTAGTCTTGCACGAACAAAGCGGACAGATTGGAATCGGGATTGAAATTTATGGGGGAACGTTTTTACGGTGTTCTCGCTCTCTTCCCGTCTCGGTTATCTTGATGCTCTTGCTAGACTTCTCTTTGATGTTACTCGTCACCCGATTCTGTTCAGTAGACTGCGGATCTTTATGCAAAATAAAACTATTCTACACCAATTGCACAGAAACGGAGGCCAAGTAAAAATTACACTGTCCAACAAAATTAAACTTTTTTCGAGTTTTGCAATACCTGTTGGGTGATTCTTATACACTTTGTCATCCTAAAACCGAATCTGAAAGTAGAATTGCTCCATCACGCAACGTTTTCGAAAAATTTTGGTTTTTGTAAAAATGCCCGATTTTGATACGAAACGACGTGTTACGCAAAAACTAAACACGCGAGAAAGTTCAAATTTGAGTCAAGAGATAGAGGGGACTCTCCTCTACATATTCATATAGTCAATTATATTTTTATGTACTTCCTAATAGTTGTAAATGGTTGTTAAAGTTTGAAAATGTGCCGACGCGGGTACTTTGTACGCTCTATTTTTGTATTTATGTGAAAAATCCTTTATCTAGCAGGAATTTACTATACAGGAATGCATTCTACAGACATTTCTGGTAAAGAAACCATTCACGAAAAGTATTTGGTTCCCTTAATGTACGAGAAGGATCAGAAAATGTTAATTGACAGCGTGTGCGCGACGCGTTCGCGCCAGACGGCCATTGCAGCCTTTTCGCGACTAGCCAGGGCCGTCGCTGTGCGTAGTCGACGTTGGTACCACTCAAGTATGTCTTTGCTTACTATGCTTAATTAAATACATTTTTTTTGTCTTTTTGGGTGCCAATCATTACAAAAGATTATAAAAATACGAGTTATATTCACATTTCATTGTGGAAATGCTTAATAATGAAAATTGACCGCAACAATGCCGTGACTGGAAAATTTTATTTTCAGTAATTGTTGTCTTATCTTTATAATTGTAATACCAATGGACATTCAGGATTCTTCCGATTAAAATAAGTCCAAACACTATGTAAATGGGACTATTTTTATCGATTTTATTGATCGAAGTACATAATTAAGACATAGATCGCTCTATATTAAATCGATAAAATCTCGCGGAAGTGTATAAATCAGCTGGACTGTTTTTGTTATATTCATGACGAAATTATTTTAAAATCAAAACAAGGAATACAATTCCAGCATTAATCTTTCATCAAGATATTTCAACAATGGAAAAACGTTACAAAGGAAAAGACTTATGTGCGGATGCTTGCTGATTACTGCTGGACACTTATTATTGAAAATCGGGATACCAGGAACAAACGTCAAGCAAGGCGGAAACATTTTTTATTTGTTTACATCAGAAATAGGTAAGTTTTTGTATTCAATTTTCATTATTAAGCATTTCCACAATGAAATGTGAATATAACTCGTATTTTTATAATCTTTTGTAATGATTGGCACCCAAAAAGACAAAAAAAATGTATTTAATTAAGCATAGTAAGCAAAGACATACTTGAGTGGTACCAACGTCGACTACGCACAGCGACGGCCCTGGCTAGTCGCGAAAAGGCTGCAATGGCCGTCTGGCGCGAACGCGTCGCGCACACGCTGTCAATTAACATTTTCTGATCCTTCTCGTACATTAAGGGAACCAAATACTTTTCGTGAATGGTTTCTTTACCAGAAATGTCTGTAGAATGCATTCCTGTATAGTAAATTCCTGCTAGATAAAGGATTTTTCACATAAATACAAAAATAGAGCGTACAAAGTACCCGCGTCGGCACATTTTCAAACTTTAACAACCATTTACAACTATTAGGAAGTACATAAAAATATAATTGACTATATGAAAATGTAGAGGAGAGTCCCCTCTATCTCTTGACTCAAATTTGAACTTTCTCGCGTGTTTAGTTTTTGCGTAACACGTCGTTTCGTATCAAAATCGGGCATTTTTACAAAAACCAAAATTTTTCGAAAACGTTGCGTGATGGAGCAATTCTACTTTCAGATTCGGTTTTAGGATGACAAAGTGTATAAGAATCACCCAACAGGTATTGCAAAATTTTTTTGGTGTTGGACAGTGTTACCATTCAAAGTATTGTCTTGTCATTACATTTTGTTAAACGTTTAAGCATTGCATCGCTTTTCTATGCATACAATGAAAGAATCACATGAAAATATTCTAGATCGGAAATGTTCGGTTTTCAATTTAAAATAGCTCCGAGCGCGAAGAACATTTGTTATCTTTTAATTATTGGGACAATATCGCGCTGAAGTTCTGAAATATTAGGTTTCCCCAAAAAGGTTTCGTTTCCAACCAATTTTCACGATTTGAATTCAAAACAGCTTTTTAAGCAAGCAAACGGTACCGTTGCTTTCGCGGCAATTAATTGAATGATTTCTTCGTTGAAGTATTATAGACGATCCAGTTTCGCCATTCGAGTGCAATGATGCCCGTGCTCGCAATTACGCGACGTAGCCAGGTAAAAAGTAGCCGGCCTCAAACGGACGTTTCTCTTTTTCTTGTCAGCCCGACATTAATCCTGGCGCGGTGAGGAACATCGCAAAAAGTTCGCGACATAGCGCCACGCGAGTATCGTCCTCGGCGTATAAACTTGCCGCCGCGCAGTGTACAGTGTTGAGAAAAAGTCCTGCGACTACACTGTTGACTTTGGAACGCTGCTGTCCGGCGATTGCAACTTCGTTTTCGCGCGGGACGAGTCCGTGAAAATGGACCACGGTCAGTCAATAAGGACGTTACCACCATTCCACATATAGCTTTTATTATTCGCGGGAGTATTTTGCGTAAAAACACTCCTGGTCTATTAGTGATTGTATTTATGTTCGAAATCTTCATCTTGAATCTGACTCAATGTTATAGGAAGAAGAAAAAAATAAACCGACCACCGTGCTGGTCAAACGTCCGGTTTCACCTTCTGGGACCAAAAATGTCCAACTTTTTAAAGTATAATCCTGAAGATCTTGACAAGAAAATGTGAAAAATCGAAGTTTTAGTGCGAGGAATTCACTGGTTCCAAAGTTATGCGCGATTTTAAGCGTTTTTAACAATTCAGGGCGCTGACCGTTAGAAGTCAGCAAACTCGAAAAATTGTAGACATTGCCGCATGCTTGTTCTGCCATCTAGCGGATCCGCTCTACGGATGGCGCCCCTATCTGTCAAAAACATTTAAAGTCGCTCATTTTTAAGCACATATAACTTTTGAACAAGTGAATTCCTCGCATTACACTTCGATTTTTGGCATTTTGTCGCCAAGATCTACAGGATTATATAATAAAAAGTTAAAATTTTTGGTCCCAGAAAGTGAAGTTCAGCCGATTTCTTTATTCCAGCATGTACTACAAATCTAAATAAATTCAGTCTTGTTATCTTTATAAGACAGTACATGCTTCTCTCGAATGTTTCAAATTTGGATCATTCAATGGCTGTTTGGTCACTTACAGCATTATAATATTTCGACAGTTCTTTGTGAATTACTCAGTTAGAACAACATTTAGAATACTCTTTCGCCAGCAAAAATTGTGTGACAGTACGAACTTCCAACTTGCATGTGTTCGTTGTACAACGCTTTATGATTATTATGCTTTAATTAGTGTGCAATTCACTGACGCAATCAAGTTGAGACTGACTACACCTTAACACGTTCCGTGCCACGTGTAACATCGGTGATTCACGTTAAACTTGATCTTCAGGCCACATGTACCACCGATGGTACACGCAGACATATTTATTTAATGCGCCGAAAACATATATTTCATGACAATTTTAATTCTGTAAAACATATTTCCACCAAAAGAATGAGGCATTATAAAAAATTTAGTATAGACCAAAGCACATAAGTTTGTTTAATTCTTATATATACAATAATCAATCTTGTTATACATAAATCTT
Organism: Halictus rubicundus; assembly: GCF_050948215.1. Classification (NCBI taxonomy): domain Eukaryota; kingdom Metazoa; phylum Arthropoda; class Insecta; order Hymenoptera; family Halictidae; genus Halictus; species Halictus rubicundus. Next base: position 6,427,941 of record NC_135151.1, read on the forward strand.
TAGTCAAAACATCAAATGGCCTGAACGACAAGTCAAGCAAGAACGGCTCGGCACGGAACGTGTTAACTTTAATGCTACGTCTTTATAGCCAATAACCTGATAAAGATATGAACCGTTTGTTTTTTAATAATAATGGTTTCTAACATCGTGGAATGCGGTCCTCTTAAAAATTGAAAGAGCTACTATCGAAATAACTTTTCAAAGTAAATGCATTTGACGAACGAGCAGCAATATATCAGTGTGGACAGCTCAAAAATGAAAATTAGAGACAGCGATGTGCAACATACTGATTGACCGATCCTTGTGCTTTCCTGTCAAAAACCGCTCTCCTAGAGATACAACGCACTTTTTCGTGGCACTGTACGCGAGCGCAGCACGCGTCACAATGGAAAACGGAACGAGAAAACCTTTCCAACCCATTTTTCATGCCCGGCGAGGTTTAAATCGTGTATTATTACGCGCCGGATCCGAATAGGAGGAAAACACTCGGCCGGCACGGACTCGAAAGCCGGCGTTAATAATGTGTTACGCGAAATTTCTGAATAACAGGCGCCTCTGGACAATGCGAATCATCGTGCTGCTTACGTGCATCGCGCGTTCCTCACATCCCCGACCATTGTTGATCGCTAATTAGTCGTTGATACCCGGACTGAGTTGTATATAATTAACCCGTCCACTCGCTTCCTTCGTGTCTTCAAAATCCTCCTATTTAGATGCGGTACGACGAGAATCTTACTGTAAAGTATATTGTTGTTTGCAGTTGTTCGAATGAATTGCAGTTGTTTGTTTATGGACGTATCAGTAAAATGGCTGTTTAGATTTTAACTCCTACACTACAATTCTCAAGTGTGGTATTTGTGTTTGTTTCGCTCCACCTATTTATATCATCAAAATCGAAGAAGCAGCTTTGAATCCCCTAGATTCTAAAAAGCTCATAGCGAAAATCATTTGCACAAATATTACTAAAAATTCATATTTTCAAAACACGCTATACAACTTCTCTAGAATTACCATTTCAGGTTCGCTGGCGAATAAATGATGCTTCTCTATCAAAGAAGATATAGCGTCTAGAGGGGGCTATAATTTCAGCCATAACTCATTAGACGAACACTGTGTTTCCACTCCCATACCCATCCCATCATCAATCTTTAGCTTGACTATACGGCAGTAAAATCATCCGATAAATCCCGGCGGAACAATCATCGAATCATCCGGCAGGCTTCCATCATACGATCCCGAATTCACAGAATTTCGCGATGATGATTGTCGAGGGACGCTCGAAGAGAGAAGCAGAGAGAGAGAGAGAGAGAGAGAGAGAGAGAGAGAGGGAGAGGGATCGACAAGATCGGTGGTTCGATCACAGCGTGTGCCAGAGGACGTCAGTCGATCTGAATGGCGGAAGACTTTAAACTCGTCCGGTAATAAGGCTCGATAATGCGGGGATAATGCAACAATAACCTGGGCCGGGAACAATGGCCGCGCAACAATGCCGGACCGGTGAACGCGTACGTTTACCGGCGCTGATTGCGTTCGCAAGTGCAGTCACCCAGGCCTCCAGGTCGATGTCGGAGGTTTCAATGCTGCTGCGCTCGCGGTTGCACGGCTAACGTCGTGCCGCATCGTCCCGTGGGCATGTAATTACAGGATTCCTTGGCCTGGAGTCTTTCTTGCTGGTAGAAGTTCCCTGAAGGCGCTTAGGCTGTTAGGTTTGCTGGATCGGTGCAGGACACCTTGGTCTAGGTGGAGAAAGGATGTAAGGAAGCTTCGGACAGTTTGAGGCTGTGGATTATTCTTAGGGGACGTTGGAAGCTGACGTTTGTAACGATTATGTTGACAAGATGTCTGACAAGACGCGTTTTTAATTGTTGATGGAGTGAAGAGACTGTCGTAGTTAGAACCTCTAGGTGACAGGACTATAGTCTGACTGAAGACATGATGTGGAGCAGGCCTGTCCAACTGCTTCAGCGTCGCGGGCCACACCATCAAGGTGTCCGTTCCCCCCACAGGCTTCTTCTTATGTTATAATATACGCTAGGAATAGGTCCGCCATAGAAACAAATTCAAATAGTGGGGGAACGTGAATTTCCACCTTAGCGGAATGAAGAAGTGGGAGAACGGGCCAACTTTAGCCCGCGGGCCGCGAGTTGGACAGGCCTGATGTAGTCATCTTGGATTTTTTTTTTTTGGTGCGGTTAGGTTCAACAGAAAAGACAATGGAAGCTGTTGTTTCTAGAATAATCCTAGTAAGTTATGACGAAAAAGCTAGTAGCCTGTTGAACTTAGGGTCCTTAGCTACAAGTATGATGGTCTACCCAAATAAATGATGTAACGATACTTTGTTCAGTTTAAGACAGTCAAGTTCATAATGGAAAACGCTTGAACCTTTTCAGTTGACAATAGACGAGCTAGGGAACTAGGTTATCTAGATGCTCAGTCCTTAATCTGACTAAACAGATGATTTAATGGCACTTTGGACACTTTGGAACAGTCAGGTTTACGATAAGGGTCACTAGAACCAGCTGTTTTTGAGGTAACTCTAACAAGCACTGCTTTTAGTTGTCGATGGAGGAGTTAGGAGACTATTGGAGTTAGGGTTGCTAGTTAGGAGGACTTTGCTACGATTGAAGAGATGTTGTAACGGCACTTTGGACATTCTGACATAAAGAGGTTTGTCATAGGAAGTTCGTCACTGGAACCTGCCATTTGTAAAACAATCTTTAAAGCGTCTAATAAATGTTTACAAAATTATTCGAACAGATGGAAACTCAAAGAACGAATCTAAAAGTGACAATTATCGCCAGAAGGAGCTACAATTAAGTAGGCAGTAGAAATAACAACTTATAATTTTAATAAAAATAATTAACAGAAAGCTTGTTGCTCACAGCACACGCCCGACCATTAACAACTTCTCTCGGTTATACCATCGTCAAGTTTTATTTAATTATATGGTTCTAAAAAGTTATTTCAAAATGCACACTTCAGATTAGCGGGCCGCGCGGCTCACTAACTCGGAATTCGCTAATAGTTCGGAACTTTAATTAACACTCTCACGGTGTTGGTGAACGAGCCGGCATCATTTTCGTAGAACACTATGGCCACCCAGGTATTAAGAGAAACTAATCAAACGGTATCTCGTTAATGCAGAAGTTCGATATCTCGGTCAAAGTTTGAGGCGATGGAGAAGAGATTGCGAAATGAAAATTAAGTAATTAGTCGTTTCTCTACGGCAGTGACGAGAGTTCGATTTGTTAACAATCGGCAGTCGCTCAAGCACAAAAAGCAGGTTTGTCCGTCGTACTTTGGCTCGTGCCGATACTCTGCATCGGTTAACTAATTGTTTCGTCGATGATTTAATTACTTCGGGAGAGCTCGCGGTTCGAGGCACGGTCAAACGTGTACAAAATCAATGTTCCACCTCCGTTGTACTCTCTCTAATTTTCGATTGTACTGGACAAACTGGCTCGTTGCGATTGGATCTCAATAGTCAATGTAATCTACAAGTTGTAGATCCTATAGAAAAAATCCTGATGCATGATATATGCACTCGAAAATATTACGGCAACTTCAGAAACACAAACGAACAATTTAGACCTAGAAAAATCGTATATAGTGACTTCTCGATATATGTCAACAACACGGGACTTGCCAGGATTATGTTTAAACTCCTCGGCGTCCGAGGCCTCTCGAGTCTCACGGGGTATACCCTGCGGTAGTGGGGATAATTCCGCGACGCTTATCATCCAGGACTTGGCGACATATACAGAGAAATCACTGTATTTGCATTAAACGTTTGCCTGTTTATACAAGGTTTTCTTTTGGAAGACTTGTGTCAAAAGAATCTTCATGAATTATTTAGGAAAGGTAAAATTTGTAGTATATAGACACAAAAACAGTCTTTCCTCGCCAATTAATCCTTTGCACTCGAAAATTCCTACACTATTAAATTTGTACTCAACAAATTACTACACATTTAAGTATTGCATGTGCAAATTGCATCAGATTTATATGAATAGAATTAAAGAATCGTGTAAAATGGAAATATTCTAGGTCGAAAGAAAAAGTTTGGTTTTAGAATTGAAATAGCACCGAGTGCAGAGGGTGAACTTGAAAACCTGAAGCGTCCTAGGGTTAAATCTTTGTAAATCCTCGAAAACAGCCATCTAAAAATTCAACACGATCACGTACACCACGAGCTGGATAGTGCGCACGTTCAAAGACGATCAAATACTTGGTACCCCGCATCAGACGGTGAACATATTTTCTGCAGCATGCGTCTAGGGACTTTTAAGCCCGAAGTAACAGGCATTCGCTTTTCGCGGGCGTTGTAAGCATCGTGACCCTCGCGATGATACATCCCATAAAATGCTAATGACGCCTCGGACCTAACCGAGACCCTTGGTCGCAAGGTGCAGCCGCGTTACGGCCGCCACGAGCAATACAACCGAGAAATCGAAAGAGGAAGAGAAAGAAAGAGGGCGAAGAATCGATCGGTAGCCCTTCTTGCCATGGCGCATCTGCAATTTAATGCGTAAAACGTCGACGCCTCCGCGAGATTAAAAATAATCAGGTGGGACTTGTTCGAGCCTTGTACCCTGTTATCGGCGGCCCTCTTTCCGCGAACACTCATTCTTCATAATTTCGACTGGCCTGTTCCGCCATTGCTCGTCGCCGACGGCGAGGCGAGCCTTTAATAACGACTCGAGGGTCATAGAAACCTTCTCGAGACTCGAAATCCTCCTTAGGCTCGCTGTCTTGATCCTTTTCACCTGCACTACTCTCAGGATCCTTTAAAAAGCATTGCGCTTTGAGCGGTATTTTGTGGGAAACTTTAGAAACAATAGGTCTGATGTTTGCTGGGATTTTACTGGGAAGGCTTACGCGCCTGTAGAATATTTTGTAAAACATTTAAATTGCGTTGGAAGTATTGTTCCAGTATGTACGATTTCACTAGATTTTCGTGATATTCCGGAACGCTCACTTTGATTTTCCGTATTCGATGCGACGACGAAAAAATGCTTGAAAGTTTATAAAGCACTATAACGCACCTATACAATGCCATCTCTACAGGAAAAACGAAATTAATCCCGAACGACCCAACACTAAAAACCACCTGTACAGTTCAGAGGGTCTGAACTATTGGGACCGTTTTACAATTCCTCGACAATGTTTACATCGACACTACTTCAACCTATATGTTTTTACCGACATTCTATTCTCATTGACATGGTGATTTCACAGACATCGGTTCTCACTGACATTTTGACGTCAGCGACATTAGTTTTCATGGACATAAGTCTTCATCGATTTTGACTCACTGCCAAAATAACATCGCAGTTTACAAAATTAAACAGAATGTCCGCCAGTCGTTTACGAAAGAAACGCGAATCGAATCGGCGACAACAAAGTGTCGATGCAGACTTACTCACAAAGCGAAGTTTTCTTGCCGACAAAGTGTCGGTGAAAATAAATGTCCACGAAAACTAATGTCGGTGACATCAGAACGTCAATGAAAACAGAATGTCAGTGAATACATATGGCGGTGAAGTATCGTCGATGTAAACATTGCCCGAGGAAATGATTGTCGGTTAAGTGGGACGGACCCGAACTATCAGAGTGCCAAGAATTTCTGGTCTGGCTGTACGCGTGGAGGGCTCTCGAAGGTACAGTAAACTGGCGGCTACTTACGAACAATACAACGTTGTAGATGTGAAGGACATATTTGAGGAAGTTGACGGAGCAGCAACCGTCGTCCCTGGTCCTGAGCCTGGTGGTGGTACCGGGCAGCCTCTCGGCGCTTTTTGCCATGATCGGTTGATTCGTGTCTTGGTGTGTCTCCGTGATCGTGGTCGTCACGTCGTCACCGATTCTGCAAGCACAAAGAAAATTCGCAGGGTTAGAGGATTCGGTATATTGCGAAGAAGGGGATGGCTGGAGGGAAGAGAACTGCTACTGGTCCCGTCGATGGGACCGAAGGATTGAATCGCTCGACGACTCCGGAATTCGATCCGGTCTTCGTCGTCGTCTTCGTCGTCGTCGCTGCACCAGCGAAATTGCGTTTCGCCATCGCGCTATGCCATCTCCGGCCGATTCTCCCCGTCTCGAATTCCTGCCGAGTGTCTTTCGCTCGAATTGTGAGTAAATCTATCTTCGAGCGGGTCGTTTCGACCCGCTGGCGAACGGCCAACGGACAACGCCGCCACGATGCACTTCCGACACCCGCTCCCGGGCACAGGTAAGAAGCTACAATTTTTAAACTAGCCAGCTTTTAGTTTTTCTAATTGTCCGTAATCATTTTCACTATTTTAACGCGGTTTGCACTCTTTAAGTGACAGCAGACTGATGTGTAGGGAGTTTTATCGTTTTCGAACAGGTCTATTATGAATTCAGAGGAATTTACACTGCCATCACAACCGGGGCCAATTTTTACCCTTGCAAGCTTTTAGTTTTTCTAATTGTTCGTAATCCTTTTTAAGATTTTAACGCGATTCGCACTCTTTAAGTGACAGCAGACTGATGTGTAGGGAGTTTTATCGTTTTCGAACCGGTCTATTATGAATTCAGAGGAATTTACACTGCCATCACAACCGGGGCCAATTTTTACCCTTGCAAGCTTTTAGTTTTTCTAATTGTTCGTAATCCTTTTTAAGATTTTAACGCGATTCGCACTCTTTAAGTGACAGCAGACTGATGTGTAGGGAGTTTTATCGTTTTCGAACCGGTCTATTATGAATTCAGAGGAATTTACACTGCCATCACAACCGGGGCCAATTTTTACCCTTGCAAGCTTTTAGCTTTTCTAATTGTTCGTAATCCTTTTTAAGATTTTAACGCGATTCGCACTCTTTAAGTGACAGCAGAGTGATGTGTAAGGAAATTTATCCTTCTCGAACAGGACTATTGTGAATTCAGAGGAGTTTACACTGCCATCACAACCGGGACCAATTTTTAACCTTGCAAGTTTTTAGCTTTTTTAATTGTCCGTAATCATTTTCACTATTTTAACGCGGTTTGCACTCTTTAAGTGACAGCAGACTGATGTGTAGGGAGTTTTATCGTTTTCGAACCGGTCTATTGTGAATTCAGAGGAGTTTACACTGCCATCACAACCGGGACCAATTTTTAACCTTGCAAGTTTTTAGCTTTTTTAATTGTCCGTAATCATTTTCACTATTTTAACGCGGTTTGCACTCTTTAAGTGACAGCAGACTGATGTGTAGGGAGTTTTATCGTTTTCGAACCGGTCTATTGTGAATTCAGAGGAATTTACACTGCCATCACAACCGGGGCCAATTTTTAACCTTGCAAGCTTTTAGCTTTTCTAATTGTTCGTAATCCTTTTTAAGATTTTAACGCGATTCGCACTCTTTAAGTGACAGCAGACTGATGTGTAGGGAGTTTTATCGTTTTCGAACCGGTCTATTATGAATTCAGAGGAATTTACACTGCCATCACAACCGGGGCCAATTTTTACCCTTGCAAGCTTTTAGCTTTTCTAATTGTTCGTAATCCTTTTTAAGATTTTAACGCGATTCGCACTCTTTAAGTGACAGCAGAGTGATGTGTAAGGAAATTTATCCTTCTCGAACAGGACTATTGTGAATTCAGAGGAGTTTACACTGCCATCACAACCGGGACCAATTTTTAACCTTGCAAGTTTTTAGCTTTTTTAATTGTCCGTAATCATTTTCACTATTTTAACGCGGTTTGCACTCTTTAAGTGACAGCAGACTGATGTGTAGGGAGTTTTATCGTTTTCGAACCGGTCTATTGTGAATTCAGAGGAATTTACACTGCCATCACAACCGGGGCCAATTTTTACCCTTGCAAGCTTTTAGCTTTTCTAATTGCTCGTAATCCTTTTTAAGATTTTAACGCGATCCGCACTCTTTAAGTGACAGCAGACTGATGTGTAGGGAGTTTTATCGTTTTCGAACCGGTCTATTATGAATTCAGAGGAATTTACACTGCCATCACAACTGGGGCCAATTTTTACCCTTGCAAGCTTTTAGCTTTTCTAATTGTTCGTAATCCTTTTTAAGATTTTAACGCGATTCGCACTCTTTAAGTGACAGCAGAGTGATGTGTAAGGAAATTTATCCTTCTCGAACAGGACTATTGTGAATTCAGAGGAGTTTACACTGCCATCACAACCGGGACCAATTTTTAACCTTGCAAGTTTTTAGCTTTTTTAATTGTCCGTAATCATTTTCACTATTTTAATGCGGTTTGCACTGTTTAAGTGACAGCAGAGTGGTGTGTAGAGAAATTTATCGTTTTCGAACAGGACTATTGTGAATTCACAACCATCACAACCGGGACCAATTTTTAACCTTGTAAGTTTTTAGCTTTTTTAATTGTCCGTAATCATTTTCACTATTTTAATGCGGTTTGCACTGTTTAAGTGACAGCAGAGTGGTGTATAGAGAAATTTATCGTTTTCGAACAGGACTATTGTGAATTCACAACCATCACAACCGGGACCAATTTTTAACCTTGCAAGTTTTTAGCTTTTTCACAATTTTGTTACAGCTCGCATCGATTAAGAAACGTCTGTATGGTCTACAGGGTGTTTTATTGTTTGTGAATTCTTCTCGTTGAATTGTCTTTAGACAATTGTAATAGAGTTCGTACCGACTAAGAAACGGCTGTATGGTGTACAGGGCGATTCACAGTCTGAGAACTGGTTTATTGTAAATTCAGATTGGTTCTCATTTGTTCTTGAGATCCATGACAAATTTTTTAACTAACGATTTTTGTTGTTTCCAGCCCACAGTCCTCCCCTGCATCAGCTTCACACAGATTTCCAATTTGTAGTTTCGTAAAATTCATCATCTATGGCAGACCTGGGCAACTTCTTCCCCGCCGTCGCTCCACGACTCCCACTACCAGTGTACAGGCTCCCCCACCACTAGCCAGTTCAGCTAACCCTACCGTGTTTTTCCCAGCCACCCCCGCCCTTTCTTCCACTCCCCGTAGGAGCATAATGGGGGGTCTTAGGAGTGGGAAGAGGACTCGCGAGCCACCAGTTGCCCAGGCCTGATCTATGGCAATTTATTGATTTTTCGAGATGAACTCGCGATTACTTTTACATCGAAATATTCCTGTCACAAAGTACGACTCTCTACAGCACTAATTTAAGCCCTCGAACATTAAAAAATTCCTATAGGGAGTACATTCTAAAATACTCGAAGAATCCTCTCAAAATCAGAAGCGGAAGAATAAGTGTATCCTTTTTTTTTTTAAAAAAAAGATGCCTAACAAAAACATAATAAGAAAGTCCATTTTCTAATATACCTGCCTTTTTCCTATACATACGCAAAGGTGTACAAAACCCGTCTGCTCCGCGCAAAACATTTCCGAAAACTTGAATAATGCAATAGCACAAATTATGTAAATTCGAAGCGAAAGAAAAAGAATAATACGTCCGATCGAATCAAGATCAAACAGTAGTCAACTGATCCCACTAGCTAACCAAGAGATCAAAGTAGAAGTTTCCTCGTTTCTCGCAAGAAGAAGTGTAAGAAAGCGTTTGTGAAGATCTCGAAGAGAGGGAGGGGGGGGGGGGGGAAGGTAGAAAATCTTCTGGAAGCTCGAAGGAACCGTTTTCCCGAGTCTTTGCACGCAACCATCGTGGCAGGGGTTAGTGAAAAGGGTTAGTACCGCGGTGCTGTAGACAGCAAGAAGAAGAAGAAGAAGAAGAAGAAGAAGAAGAAGAAGAGGAAGAAGAGAAAGGTAAAAGGGACGGTGGGAAAAGAAGCGGTCGATCGGGTACGACGCGGCGGCAGCCGGCGTGTTCGACCCGAGGAAGCCCGACATTCCTTGGCAACGTAAAACGATGTTAGCGATGGGCTCGTGCCAACGCGTGTCGCTTATCCTTTGAACTGCGACGAAGTTACTTCCGGTTCCTTGATCGTCGGCTCCTTTCCCATCCCCCTTTCCTGCGGCGTTACCATCCGATTTCATTCGATTTCGTGGCTCCGTATAACTGCCATAAAACAGGGGCTGTCTCCCTGTCACTTGGCCCTCGATTCTTCTCTCACTAATTAATACATTGCGCATCTTTATGCATTTATTGTCTTTTAAAATCGGACACAGTATTCAACCCTCTCAAACATTTACATATGGTATTTACTATTTTTTGAAACTGCACACGATATTTAACCCTTCCAAACAGTTACGCATTGCATTTATGATCTTTTAAAACTAGATACAATATTTAATCCTCCCATACATTTATACATATGGCATTTCTGATATTTTAAAACTGTACACAATTTTTACTCCTCCCATAGACCATTTACGATGTTTAAAACTGGGCATAGGGTAACATTCCACTCTCCCAAACTTTTATATATGACATTCATGATTTTCTAAAAGTAGAATAATATTCAACCCACTCACTACTAAGCCACATTTTATACATTTATGGTTATACATACGTTCATTGAGAAACAGCGTCATTCACATGGCAAAAATACAAGATGTTAAATGTAGGTCTGAGGTAATATCGTTGAGCGTATTATATTAGACAATAATTATTTCAGAAATTTGTCCGAACTGATTTAGCGAGAACAATGTATAAAATTATAACATAGTGAGTACACCCTCATCCGTCCCTCGACAGAATGGTGAAAGATCGATGTGATGGGAAAATGAATAATTAACGTTGTAAATCCCTTCGTTATTGTTCTCAATTTATTACAATTCTTAATCAAAGAAAAACTGCACGTTCATTTTCTTCCTTTTCTTCGGAGTTTATGTAGAAAATTTCTATTTTGCAAAAGGGCCCATGTAAGTCCGTTCATTAATAACGTTACAATTACATAACACGTGGGAACAATTATTATAAGCGTTTCTCAACTGCTCAAAATAAATGTGCACGAAACAAATACATTAATCTAAATACAGTGAATATGAATTTACACGTACAAATAGATTAATACAAATACACAGTGTTGTGGAAAACCCCAAACAAACTAAAACAAACTTTAAACCGCAAAGGTACGAATCCGCACAACTAATTGTCACTTCTGTGAGAAGCATCGCTCAGAATCTCAACTGATCCACGTCCTAGATCCTCTCCGAAAGACAATAGATCGGGAATCTCGATCGCTCGCTAACGAAGAACCGCCGCTTCCGGCTAGATTTCGGCGGTATATTCAAATCGCTCGACAAGACCCCGGTTGCCAATTCCGTGGTGTGGTTCGTTACACGGAATCGGGGTGGCGGGGCGAGGGGAGGGAGGGGTGAAAATTTCTCGCGGGACAGTGGGGGGTAGGATTCGTTTACTCGGGATAACGACGAGCTGCGAATTAATTAGGAGTCGGCGCGCGCGGCGGTAGCAGTGGCGAGAGGGTGCTCGCGCGCGCGCGCTTATTTACGCCCGTTAATTGTGTGTCCGCAATTAGAGCGTGCGCGATCGAGAATCCACGAACCGGCGAATAAAGACTTAATTGTGTGCCGTGGGGTCTTCGTTGCGGGCCGGATTTTTGGTCAACCGCGATTCAAAAGGATAAATGCCGGGCTAATGAGAACGGGGGGCGGTTCTCTCTTTCGACAGGGAGAGAGAGAGAAAGAGAGAAAGAGAGAGAGGAAAAAGAAGACGGAGGTGATTGCAACGGTGCCCGAGAAACCTGAGCAGGGAAGATGAAAGAAGAGAAACCGCGAAATTAAATGGGTGTGACCCGTCCGTCTCTTTCGTGTGGGCGAAGTAGTTTCGACCGCCAGCCCCGAGAGCAGAAAGGAAATTTCTCTCTGAATCTCTTTGTCTCGCTTCTTTTTTCTTTTCTCTTTAGAAGAAGAGAGATAGAGAGAGAGAGAGAGAGAGAGAGACTGGAACGTTTAATAAACGGTAGGTAGGCTGGGTAACGTTCCGCGGTTATTGGCCCCCGCATGGTTATTGGTTATCTCCTCGGAACACACGGCCGGAACAGTTTTCGACGCCCGGTGCATCGCGATGCAACCAAGATCGACCGTGTTTCCCTATGCTCGCATGTTTACTCGCGTCCGCCAACGTCTCTGCGTTAATCACGCGGTGTTTGGCAACTTTCTTTGCTTTGGTGCCCCCGCGAAGTCGTTGGTATTTGGTGAACCCCCGTGGTGACTCTACGATAACATTTTTGCGAGTTTGTTTGCCGGTGAACGCAGTTCTGTAGAATCTCCGCGATAGAGTTTTAATTTTTTTGATATACTCGAAGCGTTTGATGTTATTATCTGGACTGCGGATTTCACGCTTTCGTAAAACGCCTCTGATTTTCTAAATGTTATTCATAACTAGACAGCGGATTTAAACAGTAAAAATATTAGAAGAATTCAATAATATTGTTATATTATTTTCAACCTGTTAAACATATTCGCCTGCAACCTTATTTTTATCGCCACCGTCTGCATACTGGGTCGTTTATGTTCACGGCTAATTTTTTTACTCTTCCGGGCGTTAAAAAAGTTTATAAAAATCCTGGAACTCGTATTGAAGTTCCTATTTTCATACGTAATCGTGGGAACGTCAAATGTTTTAAGCATTCGTGGGAAAATATTTCCTGGTTGCCCGCACAAATTTTTATTTTACTCCAGTTTGTTGCAAATCAGGTAGAAAATGTTTATTAATAACTATTAATAACGAATTATATTGATGAATTAATAAAGAATATCGGAGCCAACGTATGACAGAAATATGATGACTAGACGGCGGATTTAAGAAACATAAAACAGTAGAAAAAAGAATGTGGCTCTCGCTTGTTACAATAATCGATGCACATTTTTATTTTGCATACAGATCCGCAATCTAACGATGACTGATAATTAGATTGCGGATCTTTATGCGAAATAAAAATTTTCTGCATCGATCACAAGCTACTGAAACGAAATAAAAAATTGTTTCTTCTATTAATAATTTTAATTGATGATTGCATATCGATTCCTTTTATCTTTCTGCTGCTTCATGTTTCGCCTACCCAATTCAGTCAAAAATGCGTAAAATCTACAGACTACTGATAATAAAAACATGTAGAAATCGATGGATTCTTGTTGGTTAAGACGAAACTGTTTAAATAATGTAAAAATAGGGTTTGCAGGCCGTATAATTCATCAACCCCCGAGTTCATGTTTTGAAACAGTAAATTTCCAAGAAATTCACTTACTGTTTCCTGCCATACTTTTTCTTCCACAATTGTTTTCTCCCAGCAAACGATAGTGGCCAAGCTAAATAATAAAATATTATTTACAACCCCCAGTTGGTGGACGTGCAGAAGTGTTTCCACCTCTGAAAGTGGAAAATGACAGCTAGAAAAATCAGCGGATATTTTTCGAGGTAAAACTGTTTGTTACTTCCTTTCTCTTAATTAAGGAACACAACGGCTCATAATAACCTAATCAAGGTGTGGCAGCAAGGAGAGCATTAATATCGTTAAATTATAAAGCAGGGATCAAAGGGAGGAAGCAAACCCCAGTAGCAGTTTCTCCTTTACATTCTCCGGTCCAATTACGAGCGTTCCCTGTTTCCCATTCTTTGCGTCACATTTTCTACGATTATCATTATTGTTGTTACTATTTCAATGTTGCTTCTCCTCTTTGCGAACCAGTAGAAATGAATCACAGAGGTTCTACTCGGTTTCGAAATTTTTCAAAGAGATCGATGGACCGGCGAAGTTCGTGCCAACTTTCCTGATCGTCGATCGTTGCTAAGTAATAAACGACCGACTCGACGATGTTATAAAGCGGACTTTACCACGGTTTATCATCCCAGCATTCGTTGTCTTCCGCCAAATATTCTTATGGGGCGATAAAACTTCATTCTCGCGGTGTAGAGACAGCCAGCTTTGAATATGAGCCGCCATGATTCGCGAACAGCGTTATTTTATGGTCGAAAACTGCGCGTAAAACTGCGGCTATTGCAGCTAGGAGTGTGCAGAAAGCTTAGAACAGACGGCACGACACCGCGTTCGCTTTGAAATATTGCCTGGGGACCACGCGGAACCATAAACGCCGAGGAATCACCGAAAAATCGAATCAACAGTTCTTAGAAGCTGCCTCTGTCGATACGAAAGCTGCCGAATCCTTTAAACAATAACGCGACAAATCCGAGCCATACCGAGACTAGACTGGAGTCTAAGTTCAAGTTGCATTATTTTTCCTAACGAAGTTATCACAGTTCTTCGAGAATTGGGAATTATTAAAACTCAATATTTCGCGATAAAGATGCACAATCCGCTAATCAGCTCCCGATGAATTGTGCAAACGGGGAAATTGTTGATGCGGAATTTAGTCGACGTTGCTTTTGAAGGCGGAGGGGTCTCGGATAAACGCGGTTCGACGTTGTTTGCGACAAGGAAGACAACAAACAGGTCCAGGAAGGTGGAAATTCCTCGGGAACGGTTCTCGCGCGGTTACACCGGGCGGGCATGCTAGGAACACTTTCGCAAGAAAGAGGGTGGTCTACCGGCAAAGTTACCCGCAAGTACCGTCCATTACGCGGGTGTCCCGGCCGGAGAATGCAGATATGGATCACGGAACGGCGCGGTAAACAACGCGTCCGACGAAAAACTCGAATAGATCAAGGGGATGGCAAGACGTCCAGGAGGGAAATCTCCAGCTAGGGAAACTTACTGCTTCCGGTTCGCGTCAAGATACGCCGGGGACCGTGTATCTCTGCTCGAGCAGCTAGCTTCTGCAGATATTAAAATCTATGGCACTTCGCTGCTGCAAAAATTCGGGAACTTTCCCGCCGATAAATACTCGTTTATTTGCTTCCAACTGGCTACGTGTTCTGCAATGTGTTTCCCGTGAACGCTTATATGAGTAGACTGCGGATTTCGTGCTTTTATCAGAAGAATGACTGGGTGGAATTTAAAGAAGGAGACGGATTACAATAACGTTAGAGCTTCAATGTATTAATCCCAACTGGTTGAAGTTATTACGGGAACAATGAATTTTCTGGTTAGCTCCTGTCCGTTATAATTAGATCTCATGCATTTATGACAAAGATGGATGGACGTAATTCCAAACAGTAGCAATATGAAGGGAATGTAGAAGAACCGATTTACCCTTTATAATTTCATAAATGCATCAAAGAGAGAAATAGATTCCTATTTGGTTCCCAGTAATCAATGCAAACAATCTTTCTTTCACGCAGAAATCCACAGAGCGCACACGAGTAGATCATTTATATGTACAGATTAATGAAATACAAAGAAACGTCCGTACTAACGAAAATGAATACCATTTTATTTACGAACAATTAGATATTCTCCATACGCTTTCATCATCTCGATGAATTATAGGAGCCACGAATTAGTTTGTACATCTTGTTTTAATTGAAAGAAATTCTCAATGGCCATGATGATTGTTTACTTTCTCCTGGGTTTCGTAAGACATGGGTTTCGTAAAAATAGAAATGTGCCGAAAGATTCCACTTTGAATGAATCGTTTCTATTTTCTTTTTGGGCCCGTGGAATTTTTATTCGAATCAGCAGGTCGATGTGGACACGGTGAGTGGATTAATTGATTTGTCTGATTAAATGGTGCAGGATGGCGATTACGACCGTAAATTATTGTTTCTTTGTGTACGTTTGCGATTGGACGACAGGCCCGAGGATAATCCACGTATTTCTCCCGTGCCGTCTGTAAAAAGAGATTCGAGATGCATATCGATGCGTCATCGTGAACGTGGGTCTCGCGTGGGCGTTCGATGTACCTTAAGTTCGTGGCACGTGGGCCGTCGGAAGAGCCGTATTGGGCGAGCGGCGCGTGGCCGATGAATTTTTCCGCTGTCACCGGCGTTGATTATTTTCACGTCCGTTACCGTACACCGGTACGGACACGTGTAGACGTGTTAGGAAATCCATTTTGACGGCTCTGTCGAAACCTTCGACTCGCGCTGAAAGCTGACGCGAGCCACGAATCAATCGTTTCAAAACCGAAACTGCTTCTCTGTCACCGTAAACGAACATTGTTTCCCCGATTTCTGTTTCGCGATTTTCGAACAAATTCCCCGAAAAAACGACGCGAATTCCGACTGCTCCGCCGAGGGTCAAGAACAAATATTTTCAGTTCGACGTGAGTTCTATCGTAAAGAAATGTTCTTGCTGTCGAGAGACATTATTTGTCCGTTCATAATTTTCCGTGTTGACAAGCATCATTAGCGAGCTCAGAGTGCATTCTGCTATCTGTGCTCTCAAGAAAATTTCTAAGTGTGTCAAACTGTCTCGAGCAATATTTTATTTAAAATATTCTGACTTCTCGCGGCCGAGGAAACGTGGAACTTGCCGCAGCTACTGCGAAACTAACAGCGCTTCTACCTAACTATAGAACCATAACAGAACAATATTTGGCTTTGGAGCTTGAGCAGAGTCTTCGATGTATGTAGAATTTTGCTATTTCCTATTTACTTCTAATATTAACTTTCCCCTAATTCGCACGTTCAGCGTCACAGCAGTGCCCGTACAAGTCGTGCAAAATAATTTTTTGCAACTTTCTCGCACTTAATGTTCGGTTAAAAAATCGTGTCGGTCACGTATGACCGACGTGGCACTCAAAGCGTAAAATCGCATTGTATACTTGATTCTGCGGTTAGATTTCATTTTTTTCCGACAGTCATGGGATTGATTTCTGCCGGTTTGATAGAAGAACGAGAAAGGGGAGGACCCCGGATGTGGAGGTTCACGTATTTTTTGGCAAGCGCAGCCATAACTTGGGAAGGTTCGCGTTAATCGCGAGCCCTGACACGCGCACGATGGACCTCCTATCGAAAACCATGTCTCATAATATATCAGCGTCGACATCGGGGCTGTCGTTCGATCCCTCCCATCAATTTGCAGCGGTGCCATGTTCCCAGCATAGACATATCCTCATTTATCCCAATGTCCTACACGTCCACAGCCAATTTGCTAATCGAGCCAATCATCCAATCGCATTAACCTTGCCGGCCACTCAGAGTACCCCGGTCTCCTTTTATTGGACGGTTCCTGCGACAGGTTGCGGATTCGCGAAACACTGTTTCAAGGTGCCAAACACCCTACTCGCCAACCTTGCGAACCCCAACTCCCCGCAAACGTTTTCCGAAAGCCAAAGAACCATAAAGCCAAAACCGGAAAACCGGAACGTTCGTTCAATTAATTTTCATTTGGTAGAATCAAGGGAAAATTGAACGTACATATGGAAGCAGAAATATACTGTAGAATATTCAAAATTAACAATTGTAGAATTATACGAGGACAGAAAAAATGATGGCCGCTGTGTCTGCCCACGACTTGCTAATTCCATTTGTTGCGATCGGTAGACTGTGGATTTTTATGCAAAATAAAAATCTTCGAAATGGTAGCCAGTTGAGAACATATTTCTTCCTTCGATAATTTTAGTAAGTCGAAAATAATCTAGAATATTCTTACATTTTGGAGTTTCGTTTTTCAATCACACATTTTTGTTTCATTTTGTTCAGTGATGAGAATTACGCTACCATGAGATTTTTCTTAAAAGCGAAAAATTGGAGAAAGCTAAATTTTCATTTCCGTTGCAAGAAAATTGAACTGGAAAATATCCGTCGAATGTGGCTTTGTTATTAAACATTGATTTATCGAATTGAACGAGCACCATCGAGGCGGAAACATACAATAGAATAGATAGTGAAGGATGAACCAATCAGACAACAGTAGAAACAGCGAAATTAATGTACAATTGGAGAAGATAAATTGTTAAAATGATAGTAGTTATACCAGTTTGTCCGTGACTAGCTAATTCTACTTGTTATGAACATTCGCAGTGATAAGCTAGTAATTTATAATCAAATTATTGCGAAACTCCACTGCTATCGTGTATGAATATAGATAGCAGTAGAAACAGCTAGTAATGGCCAAACACGTGTGCTAATTTGCGTCGATGAAACGCACGCACGCATCATGCAGTTAGATCAATTCTAAACAGATAAATTTTTCAAGCGAATTTTTACTTTAAAAAATTTTTTTAATTTATTTAATATCAAAAATACCGAAATTATTCAATCCTTGAATGCATTTGAAAATTTTAATTACTAACAGAAAGGGATGAACGCTTGCAGTAGACTTCAAGGAATTTGTCTGTTCATTACTCACCCTTTCCACTTGCAACTCATTCACCACGTACACTTTCAAAGTCGATACTCTTGAAAACGAAGCTTTACATGAAAACAAATTCTTCTAAACCGTGAATTTTACAAATTTCACATTTTATATACACATTCAGAGACACTACAACGCCCATAAACGTGTTTCTTATCGTTTAATATTTTATTATCAGCAGGGCAAAAGGTTTCCATATTTTTCTCAGTTGTTAATAAATTCTTCGCTTTAGTAAAGGCACACTACAAACGTATAGGCATAATTGCCCCCTAATGCAACGGGATAAGAGGTTAAATTTCATAGGAGAGTAACTGTCATTTTGATGGTTTAAAATTTACAATACCATTTCTTGTCCATTTACTGGGCATTTTACAGTGATGGATCTTCAGATTATCGAAATGTTCCGAAATTGTTCAGAGGATGTAATTTAGGGGACGATGGTTTCTCATTGAATCTATAAAAAAAAAAGTATTTCTATCGAATCAACATATTTTATTTTTCACTAAATTCTATAAACGAATTCATTTTTATGGTCCAACATTTGCAATAGTAGCACATGTTCGTTCAGTAGCGGGCATTTTGCAGTGTACAGTTTATATAACAAACGAAGCATGTTGATTCGACAGAAATTATATTTTTTCATAGATTCAATCAGAAACCGTCTCCTAAATTAGCTTAACCCTCAATCTGTCGATCCGGAACAATTTAATCTCCAAATATCCGTCACCGTCGCTTCGTCACTGAGTTTCCGTCCTTTCCAACGAGCCACCACATTTCTCCGGATCTCATTGCACGAAACGGTTGCGTTACACTCTGTCGCCCATATGGATCAGCCAGAAGGGCGTTGGAATTCCTATACCCCAGATGTGCCCGTCACGTTGATGGAACTTTTATTTTAAAGGGGCGAATTTTCAATGGTCTCCGGAAAAGGTGGACGACTACACCGGACGACACGTGCGCGTCGCAGATCATACGGGTTGCTGTCACGTATCGACGGGAGCATAAAGGCGGCCGTTTCTCGCTCGGTCGATTTAAGACGGAACCGTAATCCGAACGATCGACCACCCCTGGCAACTCGCGTAAAATTCGCCCGATAAAGGCGGAATGGTGGGAAGATTGGCTGATTTTACGCGATCGCTCGTTAAATCGCTGATCGAAAATCCTTTCGGCTAGAACGCCCGAAAAACGGAGCCGAACGGTTGTAAATAATGGCTCTCGTTTGCCGTTCAACACTGTGCTACAGCGCTATAGTCCTTCCTTATACTCCCGATACCACCTTTATTGTCCACATTTTTCATTTAATCTGTGTTTCCTTGAAGAATATTTTCTGCGTTGGCTTACGTGCAAGGACAAACGAAGTGTAAGTAGAATTATTTTTGTTAGAAAGCTGGATTACTCATCGAAGTTCAGGGCACTCTGAGAGAAGAAAAATGTTCATTGAATTTTCCATTGTTCAATTCCTATCCGTCCCTTGTATTAGTCGTGAACGACGCTAAAGAATTTATTTTGTAGAAGACAATGAGACTACGCAGAAGAAGTTTACGCAATTTTGACCAAACTTGAAAATCTGTCGAGTGAACCAAATTTTATTATTCTCCACAAGTTGAGAATGTTACAAAAATTATTGTTATGATAAACGTTGTGTTTTCTGATCTCGTGTTATCGAATAGGTTGTTTTAATTTTGTGCGATTTTCACGGGCGTTCGGAAGTCGCTCCATAAAATTTGGAGGTAGACCACAGCACGGTTGGAATATTTTCGTATTGTTACAGTTTAGACAAACATTGATTCCACGGTTGTTTCGTCGCGCACGTTCTCGTGTTTCGCGTTGAAATGTAAATCGTACGCGATGAAAACGTAACCGTTAATTCGATCGCGAGTAGCCATCTGCGATTGCGAATTTGCATCGGCGCGGACTGTAATCGTCTGAATGACAATACCAGGTCAATAACAATTAACGCTCCCGCGGAAAGTAACTCGTAATCGAATCAACATATTACGTTTGAATCGCCATCGGGCAGAGGTATCGCGTAACCGGATTACATTTTCGATGGACTCCGCGCGCTCTCGTACGTTACATACGTTAATAACCATAAGCCGGCAATTACCGAGAGTGTCAGCGAACATGTGAATAAACACGGGGACGTGTGACGCGATAACCATAAGTGCACGCCTCGCGACGGAAACTATCGCGCGCGAAAATTCACGGTCCCCTCAGCTATAATACAACGGAATGAAAAGAAACCCGAGGGAGAGTGGGAGTCGCGGCGGCTACAGTAATTCATAAACTTGTTTGCGGAAGATTGTAGGATTCTTTGGATGAAGAACACGGAGACAATCTTCCGGAGAATCTCAACTTTAATCCTGGATGATTCATTTATTTGTTGGTAAAGTTATTGGTAGACTTTATGGATTCGTAATAACAACAAGTAGATGAAGTTCAAAGGAAAATATTTAAAGAATTTAATTTAAGTGTACCATGCACTTGTTTGAGAATAACAATGCATCAAGTACTTACAAAGATCAACGAAAGGATCCCTAATCCAATCGTAAGAATCTATCTTCGAAACCATAGAGATAAAAAAATTATTATTCGAAAATTTGTTATCGTCGACAGACTTCGAACGCTAAGAGCCAAAGAATAAGCAGTTGTTTCTCAGGTTGTTGTTTAACAATTGCACTAACTATACCTCGACTGTACAGATTAACGGACCCAACTCTTGTACAACCATAATATCGCATATATTTAAACTCGCAGACATTAAGAATACACTATCCAAAAATTCACCATTACCGACCAATTTCAGCATAGAACATCGAAAGAAGAAAAGGAGAAACACTTCTTCGAAAACTGCATTAATTACACATCGATTACAAAAAACATTCGGTCCTATGCCACAGTAATCACAAGATCGTATATTCAATACCACAAACATTAAAAATCACCGTCCAGAAATTCACCATTGTCGGCCAACTTCAGCATAAGGGAAAAAAAAAGTATAAAATAAACACTCGTTTGAAAACCGCATCAACTGTACAACAATTGCGGAAAACAATGAATCCTATTTTCGCAATAATCACAAAGCATTGAAAACCACAGCATTGAGAAACGCACCATTAACTAACTGATCTGAATATATGTATAAAAAGAATGAAAAACGCACTTGTAAGGAAACTGCATCGCAAACGCATCGATACGACCCTCCTCCATATCGTCCGGCGATTCAACTCGAATCGAACTGCGAAAAGAACTGCGCGAATCTGGAATAGCGAATGCTCGGTTAGCTCTCGCACATCATTATGCCCGTCGGTATCGGAACGTCGGAGATCGGCACGGTGCCGGTATCATCGCCGGTTCCGCGAGCGCGGCGATCGGTCGGCACGACTGCAGCGTGCAGGTTGCAACTTGCGGCGTGCACCAGCTGCAGAGCCGAGAACGGGAACGTGCGGCGGGGAAAACTGCAACAAGGGGACTTGGGCGACGCGACGCGACGCGACACGACGCGACGAGACGCGCGCTGCATCGGCCCACGCCATCCGCCTCTGCGAATCGCGATTGCACCGCGCGCACCGTGCGAAATTGGATAATGCGACCGCGGATCAACTCGGCGAGCTTGGATCCAGCACCTACGGATCATTCGCCTTCATCCTCCCTTCGATCGCGGCTGTTTCGAGGAAGTTTTGTGGACAAATTTTACTGTGAATTTTTTGGCACCGCTGCACCGTGCGAATTTGGATAATGTGATCGCGAATCGACCGCATCCAGTGGAATTAATTGCAACCAGCGCCCATGGTCCATTTCTATCGATCGTTCCTTCAATCAAGGTTATTTTGTCAATTTTTATTGCCATTTTCTTTTCACGTCTTTCGGACAACTATCGCAGACTTGGACCCACCAGCTATGGATCATTCGCCTTCGTCCTCCTCTCGATCGCTGCTGTTTTAATACAGTCTTTGTGCACAATTTTTCTGAGTCATGGAAAATTGGACAAAATGACAGAGAATCAATTAGGCCAGCTGGGTCCAGCACGAAAAAGATCTATTTTACCTAATTACCTCCTCGGCCAGGGTTGTTTTTGCGAATTTTTTGGCCGTGAATTTTTCGTGCGAATTTTTCTGGCCCGCGCGAAATTGAATAATGCGCTCGCAAATCGACTGCACCGAGCGGATTAATTGCATCCAGCACCCGTGGCCCATTTGTATCGATCGTTCCTTTGATCAGGCTTGTTTCTGCCAATATTTTTATCGTCGATTTTCCGCGTGCGACGACTATTTACTGCATCGTGCGAAATCAGACAATGCGTTCAGTGAATCGACTGCATACAGCGGATTTATTGAATTCGGCCTCCATGGATCGCGACGGTCTCAACAAATTTTTTGATCATCAATTTTTAAAGCGAATCCTTTGACCGCGTGCTAAACTGAACAATACACTCGCAGATCAGCTGGATATAGCTGATTAATCGCATTCACCAGCCACGGATCTATCGGTATGGATCGTTCCCTTGTTTGGGGTTGTTCTGCCGAATGTTTTGAACATCAATTTTCACAATGAATTTTTTAGCCGGCAATTTTTCGAAATTTCCCCGACCAAAGAACGATCAACAGGCTCCGCGCGATCCTCGATCCGCGCTACGATGCGGGAGATGATGAATGTCCACGGAAACAGCAACAAAGAGCCCTTTAACAAACGCGGGAGTGATTTAAAGCGATTTCTCGCGCGAGACGCTGGAATGCACCGTCGTTCCCGATGTGTTTGTTACCAAGGTTTTGTTTCCCGCTGCCCGTTGCGGATTCCGATGGATTTGCGAGACGTAACGCCGGCTTTTTCTTTTTTAGATTGCGCTTTACGGTTGTGGATTGACGGCGGTACAGAGAAACTCGGTTTGACGCGTGGCTGAAGATGATTTGTGACACTTACTGTTCGCGATTTCACTTTTGAATTGAGATACGGTACGGTGTAGTTCATTCTTCTGGGTTTCAGTGGAGACTGATCTGAGGATTAGTGTCGTACCCGCGTCCCCCTCAATATAGATCCCTTCTAAATGGTATATATATATATATATTTTACCCCCACTGTTTCGAATCTGAATCAATTATTTTCCTGCGCCTTTTATCGGTGGTTCACGATATTAATCCGAATCCCAGGGGACCGACGTCAAACGAGGACCGACACTAGGCTTTTAGTTTAGGCGACGCGTCGTCCGACTCGGAGAGGTGACCTCTGTTTATATACAAACTTCTATACAAAGTCCATGGATACAAGCTCCGCGCTTAACGTGTTAACCCTTTGCACTCGAAGCCATTTTACGAAAATGGTGCAATTTACTCGTACAGCACTGAAATGTTTAGTAATTTATTAAATACAGACAAACTGAATACTGTAAAAAATATTTTGAATAATGATACAGGAATTTTTAGTGGCGCCAAACAGTCGCCAGCCGAGTGCTAAGGGTTAATAAATTTGAGTCGATATCAAGGTACTCGATAGATAGAAAAATGTATGTATACACATTTAAATTAAAATATCTACTAATCTTTTTTCGACATACATGAGTCAATACGTTTTTTTTTTCGTAGAGAATAAAAGGTTGCATCGAGTGGTGCATAAAAAATATACGGTTCCATTTAGAAAATTAAAGTAGACCTTCGTAAGTCCTCGACGCGTCCACCTATAGATAAAACTAATGAAACAAAGTATGTGCATGTCTTGTAACGATTTAATCTCCGTCATAACGTGTCTCGCTGCGAATAATAACAAATGAATTAAATCAAGATAGTAATATTGGATTTTATGCATTTATGACAGAAATGGATTGGTCAAATACAAAACTGAAAGGACATCACGTTGACAAATTATTCTGGACTTTTCAAATTATTAGAAGGGAACATACACTATTATTTACATTATGCTTCCGACAATTTTTATTTTGCATAAAGATCCGCAGTCTAATAATCACCGACAAACAAATTAACCTTCGCACAGAATCGAAACGAAGAATTCGGTTCAGTTTGCTGTCTTTTCGTTTACGCTTTCCAAGATTACTCTGAACGGCCTGTTGAAAGGCTATTCAGATTTGCAGATCCTCCATTGAAAACTCGACGGGAACAAAATCGCGCAAGCCGATTAGCGAAGGATTTCGCGTAGGTGGCGATCGGCGAACGAGTTTTACGATCGGGCAGCATGCGCGTAAGAACTCGTGGCTCCGGTAATCCCGGTATTTCGGGGCGGAGGTGACGTAAAGACGAAACGAGTGTCCTTTACGATCACCGGTAACGGCCCCGGTCGCTCTGTCCAGGTGGCGAGAGCGATATCCGGCCGTAATAACGCGATGAATAACGGCCGGTATAACTTCCGCGTAGCGGAGAACGGAACCCGCGCGGATTCGGCCGGACCACTTTATTCCGCGTCGCGCCGGTTTATAAACGGTTAATTACGCTTCCCTCCCCCTTGGCGGAAAGGAAACAGCGTTACCGAAGAGGGGTTTCCTGTGCGATCCCTCGGGACCCCGTGACGAGTGGAAAGGGTCGCCTGTTATCGTAAAAACGAATTTTTACGCCGGTGAGAAACGGTGCCTTTAACCCGGCCATGATTAAACCCCCCCCCCCACTCCCCCTAGCCCGCCGTCGCAGACGCAGACGGCGCACGCTTTTGCATTTAAGAGCACTCCGCGTCCGAGGATAACTCGCCAACCTGATCCCCCACCGCGACCATAAATCGGCGAAATTATAGACCGACATCTGCCGCGACGCTATCTCGCGCTAACTGTCGCCGTTTATGCCTTTTAAAGCTCCCGCCGCGCCGGGAGTAAATCGGACCAGCCGCGCGCCGAATGGACTACTGCCTCGGTAATTGTCGCCATTCCGACCGACCGTGGAACTATTAACGAGGCGGATCTTTTTCCAAGTCATTTTCCTGGGAAACGGCTCCGCTTGTCCCGTTGGTTTGGCAAAATAATCGTACATCAGGATTTAGAGAGTTGTTGTGGAGGGGGAATGTAAATTTTTAGATTTGTGGGGGACTGACGGGTCTGATTGTGGAATTATTAACGAGGTAGGTCTTTTTCCTAGTCATTCTGTTGGGAAACAACTTTGCTTTTCCCGTTGGTTTGGCAAAATAATCGTACATCGGGTTTTAGAGAGTTGTTGTGGAGGGGGAACTTCAATTTTTAGATTTCTGGGAGACTGACGGGTCTGATTGTGGAATTATTAACGAGGCAGGTCTTTTTCCTAGTCATTCTGTTGGGAAACAACTTTGCTTTTGCCGTTGGTTTGGCAAAATAATCGTACATCGGTTTTAGAGAGTTGTTGTGAAGTAGGAGCTTCAATTTTTAGATTTATGGGAAACACGGTTACAGACGGGTTTGATTGCGGAACTATTAACGAGGCAGGTCTTTTTCCTAGTCATTCTGTTGGGAAACAACTTTGCTTTTCCCGTTGGTTTGGCAAAATAATCGTACATCGGTTTCAGAGAGTTGTTGTGGAGGAGGAGCTTCAATTTTTAGATTTATGGGAAACACGGTTACAGACGGGTTTGATTGCGGAACTATTAACGAGGCAGGTCTTTTTCCTAGTCATTCTGTTGGGAAACAACTTTGCTTTTCCCGTTGGTTTGACAAAATAATCGTACATCGGTTTTAGAGAGTTGTTGTGGAGGGGGAACCTCAATTTTTAGACTTCTGGGAGACTGACGGGTCTGATTGTGGAATTATTAACGAGGCAGGTCTTTTTCCTGGTCATTCTGTTGGGAAACAACTTTGCTTTTGCCGTTGGTTTGGCAAAATAATCGTACATCGGTTTTAGAGAGTTGTTGTGGAGGGGGAGTGTCAATTTTTAGATTTGTAGTGTCATTCTGTTCGGAAACAATGAATTCAGGTGCATTGTTGTATGATAATTGTTTACGCAAATGTGGAGACTATCATAATAAAACTGTTTCGCTTGTGTTTTATTTTCAAATCGGACACAAACTTCCGCAATCACCTAATAGAGAGTACATCCGAGCACACCCGGCCAGTTACGGGTTAACACTCCGCTCAAACAAAGATAATTACTCCGTCCCATTTTCCCGGTTATTGCGGCACCGCACACGATACACCCGAAAAGCAATTAATTCCCGGCAACAGACATTTAATTTTCCCGACGGCGCACTTGTTTGATAAGAACCGAGCCGCAACTATCAACGGAGGAAAGACGGGCGGAGGCATCTCGCACACGAATTCCATAAAGCGCGTGTTTACACTGCCGACACCCCCGGGTATAATAACGAAAACAGCATAGAGATAGAGACAGAGTGGATCGATGGTTTTCGAGGCGGGCCCGGTTTCCTCGATGACGATCGTTATCGATCGGTCGAACGACGCGGCCGGGCCGCGTGACGAACCCGATAAAACTCTCCGAGCCATCTGGCCTCTCTGTTACGTATCTCTTTTATCGCGCCGTAAAATTATACATCGAGCATCCGCGGCGAACAGTGAAAAAGCTCGCGGGAAAAGATTCGCGTGTGAACCTCGCGAGCACGAATACTCATTGTCAACCGAGCATGTATTTGCTTATCTAACTCTTTTTAAATCGCTGCCCAAACGTCGTGGAAGACGAGAAAAATATGGAGACGGAGCAACAAACGAGATTTGAACTCGAATATATTTATTGAAGTGGACCGGTGGTTAAGTGTCAATTTATCGTTTCCTACCGGGGTCGAATTCGATGTGACAAAATTTCTAGGAAATTAACACTTGCGAGCAAATAATGCTGAAATGCAATTCGCTGTTCGATCAGTGATCAATAGACTGTGGATCTTTGTGCGTTTATCGCTTCTGAAAATCTTAAAAAGATGCTGTAACATAAAACTCCACAGAATTTAGTACGATTTTTATTTATTTCAGATCTACAAAGGTCCCACTTTCCTAAAGTTCGCCGACAAAAATTGAAAATTACATAAACGTCCACAAGCCTAGTCATTAATAAGCTTGTAGAAAATTCGAACAATATATAACGTAGCACGAAAAGCAAATTTTATGAAGAGAGTCGTTCAGTGCTGCAAACTTTACGAAACAGTCGTCTGCATAAAATATGCAATTCACACTTCTGACAAGCAAACATGCAAGACTGAGAACAAATAATTGTGTACATAAAAAAAGATGATCGTGCAACAGGATAAAAGTCCCGAAAGCTTACAATTCAGTTCCAGATCGGTGTGGGCCAGTGGAAAGGCTCGAAAACGAGTGAAACAATAAAAATTCTTCCACGAGGTTTTCATAGGGCCGTGAACACCGACCGACCGATACCAAGCCGGTCAGAAATTTATTTCCACGGACTCTGCGAGCTGACCCGGTCCCGATGAAATATTCGGACCCGTGATCGGATTAAGTTAATAGAGCCGTGGACCGGCCGACAAATTGATAGGCGTTCAGCCTTCGTCGAGGGAACAGCTGTTGCGTGATTTTTTCCCGTCGAGCCGAACGATCGGCGAACAAATCGCGCGGCACGCAGCCAGCAGCGTCCGGTCTTTCCGCGCTGCTTTTTTTCTCGCTTTTTCTTTTTTCCTCTCTTTCTTTTTTTTTTATTCAACGCCCATGGATCTCACCCCTCGGCCTTTTTCCATCGACGAGCATTGTGGACCAGCCTGCAATTCGATTCCCAAAATAGATTGAATTTATTTCGACGCGATAATGGGAACGCGCTTCGATTCTGTCTTCCGTGAGACGAGTCTGTGAGTGTAGAAATAGTATTTGTAGATTTTGCGAGGTCGGTTCCGAGGTTGAGATACTCTCCTGGCTTGCTGTCGATTATTGTTGTTCGCGAAGTGCGTTTCATGGGAGACTGTGTGGGAAAAGGAAGAATTGTTTTTGGTCGGTCTTTGGGTGCAAAGAGTGTGTACATTATTGTTTCATTCGTGTAGAATGTATTTTATAGCCACGTCAGTTTAGATCGAATTTTAGATCCACAAGTTCGGAGCTTTTTCGAAACATAACAATAAAGATCGCAGTGTGACTGATAAATTTAAAATGAATTCCAGAACAAAACGTTTGAAAACTTTAGTTTGTTCTGTATTTTATCCTCCTAGCAAAAAGGACGGAATAAATAGTAATTGCAGCGTAAGGAATAAATTTAGAATGAAATTCAGAACCGCATCAAAAAGATCAGTGTTTTGATCGCAGTGGGACTGATACATTTAAAATGAATTCCAGAACAAAACGTTTGAAAACTTTAGTTTGTTCTGTATTTTATCCTCCTAGCAAAAAGGACGGAATAAATAGTAATTGCAACGTAAGGAATAAATTTAGAATGAAATTCAGAAAAAGATCAGTGTTATTAAAGTTTCTTTACAGCAGTGATGGGCACGGTAGGGGCCCCTCAAACGCCTGCTCCCCCCACCAACATCTCTTTTATGCAGCGCGCACGAGCAACGTGTCACATATTACTCTGGTCATCAAAGAGGGGGTATATTGTATTCCCCTCGATTTTCTCGACCTGGCGACACTGGTTCGCTGGTATCTCGCGTGTCTTGTCCCAATTGAGACAAAAATCTCTGCTTTACAGCTTTATCTTCTTTTTCCAGAAATGTGGACCGATTAAAGGAGTAACCATGATTCAACGAATAAATGTAGATTAAATAATACCCACGCCAGGGAATAAAGAATTTTTAAAGTTGTCTTCAGAATTTTATCTTATCTTTTTTTTTTAGGAAAGCGTGACTACAAATTCGAGGCTCGGGACAAAGATCTAACGGAAGAATTAATAAAAATCCGTCACGGAAGGAAGATTACAGGGACGATCCAGTGGTTTGAAATGGTCTGCTCGTTGCCATCGCTACCGTCCGCGTGTACGTACACACACACGATTACGTGGGCGTGGAAGAAAAATCCCGATGACACGGGAAAGACTCGCCCTCGGCAGGAATATCTTGATTACACGGAAACCGGATCAGGAACGAGAGTCAACCGACCTTTCTCTCTGTCTTGGCCGTGTTTCATTTTAATGGATCGATTAAGACATACTTTTCCCTAATTAAAAACGATGGATCACGGTGGCGCGTGTTCATCGATCATCCCAGGCCGCCGAAGTGACTTCACGCTGGATACCCTTCGTCTCGTTAAGTCTTTCAGGACGCTGACAAACGAATCGGCAGCGAATTGGACTTGTCAATTACTTCGTGGATTATTCTTAAAAATTACTTTTGGCGAAGTTCGTACAATGTTGAACAGCGCAGAACGATTGACAGCAGCTGAACTGAATTAGTTCATTGATTATTTCTAAGAATTATTTTTACGGAGCTTGTACCGGAGTGAACAACATTGACGAATTTATTAGACTGAGGATTTTCGTGTATTTACAACGAGTATGTAGAAGTAGAATATTAATTTTCAGAATAAAGGAAAGTGTGCGTACTAATAAGAATGAATACTGATATTGTTACATTATTCTTTGTACAACGAATCTTTTGAACAAAGACAGGCATTTTTCCTCCGTTTTAGTCTTGATACGATGAAGTATGGAAATGGGAATTTGCATAAAGGTCTACAAGTCCGGGACTTACAGTGAGATGCAAAATAAAGTAAACGAAATATTTCTTTCGTTCCTCGGGAAACTCTTTGAGACCGAAATATTTCACCTATTTCAGAAATAAGCATGTACGATAAATTTACAAATTAATTATCACATACACAAACGTCGTAGAATGAATGCTTTTTAAGTTCAGTCCTTTTGAATCAAAGTCTGAAATTAATAAGCCGTAGGAGAATATATTTGCGCGGGCTTCATGTGCCGTGTATAGTGTAATTAATCATACAAAGATATTTAAATAAAATCAGGTTAACCAGACTCGTTCAAATGGTCCGCTGGATCCTGGATGAAAGAGCGCACGCTCTAAATTGCTGCGAGCGCAATAATTATTTTGCGAGTATTTGCCTCTGATGCGAATAAAATATAAATGATATTTATAAGAAAGGCGCGGTATAGCCTGGCAGCCGGTTAAGCGAGGTAAAATTATGATTACATAATGCTGAGGCCGGTACCTACAGGTAATTAATGCCGTAATGCTCGGGGTTCATCGACCTGGCAGACATTAGCACGCTCACCGAAAACTGACATCATTAACGCATCGGAACAAAAATCCGAAATTCATATAAAATTACATCGAACCCCTAACAACTATTCGGGAATTACTCAAAGAGGACAGACAGTTCGAAACGATCTCCAAGTGTAGTTCGAGGAATTAAGGACGAGGGGGGTGGCAATTAGGCGAAATTGGAGCAGAAATCGACGGCTCGCTAGGCGGATCGATTAACTATAGCCATCGAGGAAATTCTGAGTTTGATAATATCGTGGCACGGTCGATTTCATGCCGCAGGCCTTCTCTATGAGGGACGCGGTGACTACTAATTTAATTAAAACGTCCTGCGTGCTGCTAATACCTGTTAAATAACTACCGGGCCGTAATTACGAGGACGGACAACAGCCGTTTATACCTCGGTCGCGGAGAGAAACTTGTATGCCAGTTTTTAATGTGGCGCCGTTTGCCCGCGAGGACCGGTTCAATTAGAAAAATGCACTGCGTGTCGCGTGGCTGCAACGCGTCCTGCGCTCGATTAATTTCAATAATCGACTCCGCTCTGCTTTCCCGTCTGCGAGCGTCACCGTTGCCCGAATCATTTCTGATCGTGACGTCAACTTTCATTTTAAGTTCCACTTCCCAGCTTTCTTTCAACAGATTACGTTTCGTTCATAGTTTCTTTGTAATTTATTTTTGCATCGCGGATTTTGTACAGTTATCGCAAAAATGAGCACGTACAATTTTAAAAAATTCAAGAACATCAACGTGTTAGTTTCAGCTTGATCGAATAATGCACAGAAGAACGAAAGTTTCATTTAGTCTATTCCTATTCAACTCCTATTTGTTTCAATCAGTGCAGACCATTTTTATTCTGCATGAAAATCCTCAACCTATCGAGAACTACCCCTAGCAACGCTACCCCTTAAACATCTTCTTAACACATCTCATTGTTAGATATTCATGAAGTGTCTTTTAGTTGAGACGATACATTGGTAATTCGGCTGACTGCCGAATTATTAATTCTAACCCCTAATATTAGGGGTACCCAGAAGTAATCAATTATTTGCAAAGAATTTGTTTTGCCTTTAGTTCTCTACCGATCATTGAAAAGGAAACACGTATTCTTTTACAGTTTTCGGTAAAGCAGCCTGTGTTCAAAATATATAATACTAAAAAGTATAATTTTTGTTTACAACCCTGTAATAAAATGGCGGCCGTACCTTCCGGGGATCATATTCGTCCTTGCATACTTTTTCATTTTCATGAGGGGTTTAATGCAACGGTAACAACAAAGAAAATTTGCAATGTTTATGGAGATTTATTGAAGTTCAACAAGTGTCAACGTTGGTTCAGAAGGTTTGCTGCTGGTGATTATGATCTCTCTGACAGGCCTCGAACTGGACGACCAGTTGAATTTGATAATGACATCCTACAATCTCTAGTGGAAGCTGATCCAAAATTAAGTATACAAGAATTATCGAGAAGCCTTGGGTCCACATGGTCAACTATACAAAGGCACCTACACGAAATGGGAAAGGCATATAGGCAAGGAATATGGGTATCGCATCAATTATCTGAGACCAACAAGAATATTCGTCGATCAATTTGCACTTCATTACTATCCAGATTTCGTAGAGATCCATTTCTTAGCAGAATCGTTACCGGAGATGAAAAATGCATTCTTTATGATAACATAAAGCGTCCCAAGCAATGGCTTTCTGCAAATCAAGCCGCAATATCAACCCCTAAACCTAGCTTATCACTTAGAAAGGTGTTACTGTGCATTTGGTGGGACTGTCGTGGCATAATTCACTTTGAGTTGTTGAAACCTGGAGGAACAGTTATTGCTGAGTTGTATTGTCAGCAATTGCAACGGCTGTATTGAGAACTATTGAAAAATAGGGCATCTTTAGTCCACAGAAAAGGTTTAGTACTGCAAATTGACAATGCCCAATACAGCGAAACTCACTCAGGGAAAAATCAAATAATTGCAATGGGAAGTTTTACCGCACCCCCGTACTCACCGGATATTGCTCCCTCTGATCTTTCCAGATCTCTGGAGAATTATTTAAGAAGTAAAACATTCTGTAGAAGATGTAAGGAGGCACCTTGAGTCATATTTTGCTTGACGAACCTTGGATTTCTATAAGAGGGGGATTGAAAATTTGCAGGAAAGATGGCAAACTGACCGTGATAATAATGGAGATTATATAATAAATTAGAAAATAAAAACTTGAATTTACTATAAAGTTTGTTTTACATTTCAATATAATTGATTACTTATGGGTCCCCCTAATATTACATGAAAACCGTACAGAGTTTAACCTCTGTACGCTACTACAGTGGCGTCCGTGGAAAGGATCAGTTTGCACGGTAACGCCACTATAGCGGCTTTTGTGCCATCCGCGGCCAGGCGCGCCGTACCTGGGAGACAGAGTTGCGGACGAGCGCGCCGTGCTTAAGAGAATAAGTAAATTTAGTCTTCTAACTTCTGTAAAGCGTTTCGCGTCTACATGTTTCGTGCTCGGTAGGTTTAGCTTTAACCGAAGAGGAAGACTGCAGTCTGGTCCGCAGATGGAGAATTAATTTAACTGTTTTTACGCGTTCGTTACACCCTTGGTGCTGCGTTTGCAGGCTGCTTTCGAACAAAAGGCTACTGTCACCTAAAAATGCCCCAACCTTCGGCACCGCGAAATCCCGAAAGAACTAACCTATCCTGAAATTTGCAGAACCGCAACCACAGTACCGAGCAAAGCATTTCAGCCGCGATTAACCATTTTAGCAACAGCCTCTATCCACCGGAGGGCCGTTAAAGGCAGTGTCGCGCCACTTTCGCCGCAGACTATGCGCGGTTTCCGTCGCGTTCCCGTCGCTCGGTGAAAGGGTGTAGGACGCGGAAAAATCGCGTACGACGCGTAACATCTGCGCGGGGAAAAAGGGACGGGGCGAGAGGAGAGGAAGTCGGATGTCGGTGAAGTATCTCCGGCGTGACGGGGTTAAAAGTTGAAGCGACTTGCAATCTCGTGGCGCACCGGGTAGAATCGCGGGCCAACGAGAGCAATCTCTGCTTCGGGAATGGAGTTCCCGTCCCGGCCCTCCTCTGCACGATTCTCCCTCAAGTTAAAACGGGGAAAGTTCCGGGAAGAGATTATGGCGAACGGACACGAAACGTTGCGTCGGGTCGCGGCGGCTGTGCAGATGCTGCTCGACAACCTGCTCCCCTAACGAGCCCCGGCGACAGAGGGTACCAGGCGTCCACGGAAATTGTTCGCGAACGGACGTTTAGCGACCCTCCACTCTACCCGAGGTTCGCTGCACGAGGCTGCGATCCACGCTGATATATTCGCGGGTCCGTTCCTCGCCGAATTTCCATAAGCGGCAACGCGTGGATCCCGAATTTTCAACCGGAAGAAAGAAACGAATCAGACATCATCCTTCTGGGAGGACGGAATTGAATTTCTTTCGAGGATTTACTGGCCGGTGACCTTGGTTTTATTAATTCGATCAGTTGCGGCGAACCTTTTGTCACTTTTCATGTAAATTTTGTAAGATTTTATAAAGCGGTTCGCTTATAGCAGAATTTTTACTGTAGCAGGTTTCTTCGAAGCTCGCCGAAGTGGACTCCGTGTAAAATCGATCGTTCTCGGACGTTCCTGTGAAGGATCAGGTTGTGAATTATATATGATGTTATTCATGCGATTTTAGCGGGAGTTTAAGTCATCATTTCTGTCGCCTTGAATTTGTTTGTGAAATATGAACGTCCGAAGTTTGGCAATTTATTTTACCGATTCTGATTTTTCTGTGATCAGTAAACTTCAGGAATTTTTATCTCGGCAACTGTATATCGGATTCGGACGATTCTTCTTTCATTGCGAGCGTGAACGTGCAAGCTACCTTCGAAATATTTTACCGAACCAAAGACTTAATCGTGCAATGTTCAAAAAATATAAACAATCCAACGCCCATTCGCTAATATACAGAAGTAGCTGCAGAGAATAATCGATTTGCCGATTACAGTAACCTAACGTGGCTCGCCCATCGCCAGAGCAAAGATGTACATGATCCGACAAGTAGGTAGTAAAAATTTGATGTTTCGCGCGATCCAGGATTTTATTTAGCGCCAGAAACTTCTCGCGCCGCGCGTCCCGTTCCCGCCGATATGGATTTCGCTGGAATTGCGCAAGACTAACGGGGTTTCCTATGGTAAATAAACGACGCGGAATTGTTTTCCCCTTCCCCGGAGCGAGCACAGAACGCGGGTAAACGCGGACAAATTGGATTTTCCTGTTTTGTTTCGGCACTCGGTGGCTTTACGGTCTCCCGGACACGGTTTTTCCAGCGTCGCGTCGTTCTAAAAAAAAAAAAAATGCATAAACCGTGGAACACGCGAACCCGCGACCACCAAAGCTGGGTGTACCCCGGTCGTTAAGCTACCCGGGCCGATGGCAGTTCTCCCGGTTTTTTACCGATTGTGCTCGGTGTCGAAATACCCGCGACTTTTCGATCACTCGATTAGAGCAGGTGTATTAACTCCGAAAATAGATCGGTTTGAGAACGCCTCGAAAAGGACAGAGGTCAATAAGCCGGTGACAAGTTGCGCAAATATTGAAAACGAACGAGGAGCCCGAGGTACTCGCCGTACCGGGCCGTCCGGGCTGAATCGATCTCAGCGATCAAGAACTTGCGCCGATCGATCAAATGTACACGAGACACGAAGCGGAATACGTTGATGGACGGCGATTTGACTGTACCATAGACACTTGACAATGGGTTTCGGACGGTTTAGAACCGCTTCGAAGCTGCTGCCGTGTACGTTTGTTCAGCGACGGGCCGCAGAAAAGCGCACAGCCAGCGTGTTTAGGCTATTGAACTGTTGGTTCAAT
This sequence comes from Halictus rubicundus, assembly GCF_050948215.1. Classification (NCBI taxonomy): domain Eukaryota; kingdom Metazoa; phylum Arthropoda; class Insecta; order Hymenoptera; family Halictidae; genus Halictus; species Halictus rubicundus. The sequence goes on from NC_135151.1 coordinate 6,462,964, forward strand.
ACTTTTTCGTTTTGATCAATTAATTTTGTTTTTACTGTAAGAAGTTGCTCGATCGCTTTGCCAGTGGGAACGATTCTGTAGACTCTCCCGAGTAAAATGGTATACATTTTAGTAACACTATATGAAATTTTTGTCTCATTTTTGGTGTTCCAACATCATCCTTAACACTAGAACTACCGAAGCGGTCGAAATGACTTTCTTTCACAATTACTGAAATTATAAAAATGTTTTTATTAGAATTTTTTGAACGAACTTTTTCATTGTAGCACATGTGAGAATAAAAATGGTATTAGGTTTGAATAGATGTAGCCTTGTCACGATTACAAAGCAATATTCATCAGGTGTATTTATTACTCGATAGTTCTAGTGTTAACACTAAACCTACCAAGCACAAAACCTATAACAGTGAAACATCTTATAGGAGGGAGAAGATTGAGTTCGCTTAAACTTTGAACGATTTTCATTACAATATGTGCTTAAATAAAGAAGTCAATCCAGTAATTTCCTATGCAAACTTATAATTTCAATAATTATGAAATAGAAAACCGGTCATTTCGAACGTGGTAGGCTTAGTGTTAATCCCAATTTCATTATAAAAATGTGAAGATTGAATTTATTTAGACTTCGTGCGGTGCTCACTGTAATATATGTTGTCGTTATAATATTAATAACCGTAAAATGGCAAATCTGGGACCGGCCATTTCTACCGGCGGGTTTAGCGTTAGAAATGATTCGTAAAATGCAGTTTCAGATACTTTTTCTGATCCTGCAGAGCAGTCTCCTTGTTTCATCGTTAATTCCAGCTTGGTCTCGCGATCGGAGCTGAAAGAATCTCGATCTCACTGTTCGGTTAATGGAAGTCAAAGGGCCGTTGTCGACAAGATTGCGTCTCGTGCATCGCGTCGAAGGAGGTTACAATATATTTCCGCGAGCAGCAGCAATTACTTAGCCGGAAATCGGGCGCGCAGGAGACGTCTCTACGGTTTTTGCCTGACGATGGAAAGAAAAGTACGACGCGAGAGCAAACAGAATGGCATCGAGAGAGAAAGAGAGAGAGAGAGAGAGAGAGAGAGAGAGAGAGAGAGAAAGGCCGGGAGCTCCTTGAAAGCAGCCTTCGAGTTCGCCGAATCCATTAAGGCCCGTAGTTTGAATACACTATACACATAGCTATAGTATCCTCCGGCGCGGCGTAGTGCACACGGATCCTCGAATAGTTCCTTCCGGTAGCAGGCCGGGTTTACTACTGTCCGTCCCGAAAACGCTTCGAATTTGAACGTTGTGTCTGTTTGCACAGGACGTCGCGGGCCCGGATCGAACGGATCCGAATGTATATGGAAACCTTCGCGGGAATTAATAATAATAATTAGACCCGTCGAACTTCGGACAAACACCGAACTTTATGGATTAATTCGCGGACGCTCGAAACAAACAATCGTCTGTTTACCGTGCTCCGGATACGTATCGGTTCGCGGAACGCTGCAATTGGTTGCAAGCAAGTTTACGGCACAGTAGAATTACGATTATCCCGGGCCTCTCGCGTCAGGATGTTTGATTGTCCGAATAGTTTCCGCAAAGAAGTAGTTCAGAACTACACGATTTATCGAACAAGGATTCGGTTCAGCACTGAAACTAAGTTATTGTCGTACTATTATCCGAACAATCATGTTCGGATAACATACGCTGCCGCTCAAAAGTATCCGGACACTCCGCGGTGGATACGTCGATGAATATCGTATTTAATTTTAGTGTAGTATTGGTAAGTTCCACATACGTAATTTTTCATTTAACACTAGAACTACCGAGCAATAAACGCGACTGACATATATCGCTTTGTAACAGTGACAAGACTGTGCTCATTCAGACTTCATACAACTTTTATTGTAATATGTGCTTCAATGAAGAGGTTCATTAAAAAATTTCCGATGAAAACATTTTTACGATTGCAGTAATTGTAAAAGAAAAAATTAAGAACCAGTCATTTTGACTGGTCCGGTAGTTCTAGTGTTAAAACGTTAGATATTTCATAAGAAACTAATACAATTCGAGAATAACTTTTATGCAATGCTAATACATATTTCGCAAGTGTTCGGATACTTTTCAGCGGTAGTGTATATTTCCTTTAACAATTTTTTATATTTTCCTAGAAGCAAAATCACTCTGGTATTCTTAACATTTTTAACGATTTTCAGTAGTTGTACCATATCAAAAGGAAGCTTAGAAATGTTCTTTTACATAATAATCTGAAACGAAATTTTGAAATTGAAATTGCTGTTGAAGGAACCATTAAAAAGTCGTACGAATAACTTTTATGCAATGCTAATACATATTTCGCAAGTGTCCGGATACTTTCGAGCGGTAGTGTACATACATTCCAAGCGCCGGCATCCCCAGCTGGGAATATTTATTCTCGTGATCGTAATTAATTTTTCAAAATTCGATCAAACTTTCAGGATCCTCTTAAAAATAAAAATTTGGGGGTTGAAGAGGTGGCGAGATTGAATCTGAATGTTCATCGATCATTCCCGAAGAGAGAAACGTGCTCGATCGTTTTGTTCAACAGTACGATAAATCTGTCGCGAATTTTGTTTTCTACTTTAACCATCCGCACAGCCCGAAAGGAGACTTGTGCACAGCTAAAAGTTTGGACCCACTTGTCGCGGAAGTGTCGCGAACGCAGCATTTTCGAAGCGATACTTCACCAATATCGCGAACGCGTTCCACCACGGTTCTGCCGTCGGTGCAAAGGGAGCAGCGAAAGGACAGCAAAGGGCCGGAGGAAAATGTAGAGCGCGAGGTAGACGCGCGATCCAATCCGACTAAAACGAGCATCTTCTCGCGCACGACGCGACGAAAAACACACTTTCGCAGTCCCGCGTCTCCCGTAAGACGATTTCCCCGTTCCAAAATAAAAATCCCCGATTTCCATCCGCCTCTATTCTCGATTTGTTTCCGTTTTTCCTCGATAGCGCGCTTCCGGACGTTCCGTTCCATCATCGTACATGTAGATCACTATATTCATTTTCATTCCACGAGGGAGAGACGCGCGCGCGCGCGAGACGTACCGGATTCGCTCGGCTGGACAAAATCTGCGGTAGATGCGTTAATTTCAATGGGACGGACATATTTTATTATGGCAACACAATGAGTTCTCGTACAATTTCAAGCAGTTGACACTTGTTAAATAGATTCGGGAACATCGGTGTATTATTTTCAGCTTAATAAGAAAGAAGCTTCTATTCTGTGTCTCGCAATCATATTTTTTATTTTGCCACTAATCGCTACACTTTCATCGAAAAGGTGTCCTGTTCCGGCGTCAACGGCTGCGCTATGGCAATCAGCATTATCGCAGCAACGGCGGAGGAATTACTCGCCTTACCGCTCTGAAATTCATACATCAACCATATGATTCTCTAATTATGGAAGCGGAACAGTTTCACGGGATAATAGATTGGATTAAATGACCGTAGAATAACGCGCGGAGCGGCGGGTCGAGGGCGGAATGGAATTCTCGGGGGTTTAGACCGCGTTTGCGGCGATCGGGGGTTGGCGAGGGCGAGGGAAAAGGGCAAAGGGGTTGGGCTAAGTAGGGAGGAGCCGGCCCGGTAATCCTCGATTACATTGCCAATCGGATTTTCGTTCTTTTGGCCCGTGTAATCCGACGTTCGGAGTCGGGATTCTCCGCGAGGAAAGTCGATAGTTAACAAGTTTCCAGCTAGCGTCCCAGGGCCCGACTAATTATGTGGCCATTGATTCGCAATTGAAGTTTCCTCTCGTTAAAGGGGGCCGGTGTCAATGAACACCGCGGCGGTAGCGCTTTATTCGATAGCATTCGTTCCCTCGAGCCGTTCTATCGCGCGATTATCGGATTTTCGGTAAAGGTTTTGTCAGCGACAGGCGTATGGACCGGTTTTCGCGAATTTTCAGGATGGGATTTGAACCATCTTGGTGCAAATTATTGGTCTGGATTAGCCGGATTAATTGCAGCGACGTCTTCGAATAGATTTATTGGGATTACCGGGTTTATTACAGGTCCTTAGATGCAATTCTTAACTTCGGGAATTTATTGCGCCTCGAGTGCAAATGCTACGGAAATGTTTTTCACCGGGAACGGTTCTGTGGACGGATTTTGTGCGTTTATGACAAAAAAGAGTAGGAGCAATTTAAAACAATAAAATGATTAAGAGAATTCAATAATGTCGGTATATTATTTTCGACATGTTAAAATGTCTTACAACCGTTGTATGAAAATTTTATTTTGCATAGAGATCCGCAGTATAAGAATGATATATAGTTTCGTCACTTGTATACCGAACAACAAAATTTTATATTATTTTAATTTTATTTTATTTTGTCCTCTAACGTCACCCTCAATTTTTCTGAAACTTAATATAAATAAATTCCGAGAAGAACCTCGAACGTTCAACTATAAAAATTGATCGATTCTGCAGACCCTCACAAACAAGACGACACGTATTGTACATGTACTGGTACCTCCAAGTACGTTTAAAAAATATTTAAAGTAAACAAGACACCTGTCAAGCCCGAATTTTTCGAAAACACGATATTCAACGTTCATTGTCGGCAACAGGGGTGGGTGGACTTTGCTCGGATCGACGTAACGAGGATATAAACCATGAGTGTTTCAAGAAGGATTACCTTTTTCCGCTCCCGCGAAATTAGCAATTTTCCCGAACAATTTCGAAGTTTCCGAGATTTAATTCAGTCTTTCGCGCCCTTAATTCGGCAAGTTTCGAGATAATTCGTTCTATCGAGTTTCGTCTTCGCACCCGGGTGGGGTAGGAGGGGGGTGGGGGTAGTGAGACGGACTGAGGGGGTGGCCACCCTCGGCCTGTAGGGAAGTTTGCATGCAAAACCGGAAATCGGGCACAGGCCGGAACTTGGAGCGCGACGAAACGAGACTGATCCTCTTATCAACCATGGAGACGCGATCGTCAAGATCTTAATTCCTCTTTGCCGAGAACTTATTGCTGGTGGGAGGGTGGACAGCTTGCAAAAATGGCGGACGCACCCGTATCCGCCACAGACAATTTCATCGTCGTCCGAAACCGGTGAAATTTTGTAATAACCTGTCACAAGAAAATATTACCTTTATCGGCACATTTATCACGTCGTAAATGTTCATCGCTTAGGAGCATTTCTATTTGGATTTCAATTATAATACAATATTGTATTCACTTCCCTGGGAAACAAATAAATTACAGGTAGAACTGGATATTCCTGTAAAGAGAATATACTCTCTTTAAATTTAGCGCGCTTAGTAGGCTTCGCGCGCTTCTATGACCCCGCTAGGTGTCTCGTCGAGTATTAAATTAATCGACATCGATGAAAGTAATCGACAGCTAGGTAGAGAGAGAGATAGAGAGAGACATATAGATAGAAGAATTATGAGAGAGAGGAGCACGTGCTAGGATAAAAGTTACATAAAGATAATTAATTGGGATAAACAATATAGGCAACTAAAGCAGAGCTGTGAAGGAGAGACGAATAATTGACCTTAATTGTCGTTTCTTTAAATTTTACAGGTAGGGTGTGTGTAAATACTGTATATAGCAATTAGCGTTGACTGAAAATAAAAACTTTAAATTTCACAGAGAAACTAATTTGGTTTAATTATTCTGACAATCCCAACGTCTGATATAAATTGATATTATATTCATTATTAAAAGTATCATACAGCCGGAACAAATTCAATTTCTCCAGAACGCATGAACACAAAATGGAAGAATATTCGTGTCTGTATTTTCGTCTAGCAGCGTCGCAAGGACAATTTGCATCGGCGAAACACTCGCAGTTTTCGGCTATCAAACCGTCAACACAGATCTTTTACTGCAGCATAAGAAGACACGGCGACGAAAGGAAAACAAATCCGGAGGTATGGTGCCCCGAGGTCCCCTCCACGAAATCCGCTCATCACCAGGAACAATAAACGATCCCGTTGTATTTACGAGTGAAACACTCTGGGACCACCCTTGTGTACACGGTCCGTTGCTAATTTTACGCGTCGCGCGGGGGCTATGAACGAGTGTTTGATCGGCAGCCGCGACGGTCACGGTCGCTTCGAATCACAACACCGTGATTCTCCCGAGTCATCCCGCGGGAGAGGTTTCGGTCGGTCCCGGCTATTAGGACGCAAAATAAATAACCGGTCCGGGGCTGTATTCAAATGGTGATATTTCCATCGGAGCCCGACGGCCGGCACCGTGCACAATGGCCGCAATAAAACGCGCACCGACCGACAGACTATGTATCTGTACACTCGCGTCCATAAGTATCCGGGTGCCTAACAAATCTATACAAATCGGACAGTCTAATTGGTAACAGTGTCGCAAGTTTTTGTTTTCAAAGTAAAATGGAGCACGAAAACTTTCTCGAATTGAAGGTATCCGGTTTCAAAGAGGAAATTTTCGGATGTACAGTAAAGTCTTGATCCAAGCCGAACGGAGCTACACGATCTTAGTCAGTTCGTCTGTCCCCTCCGTTGAGGGGCATACCCCGCGAAGGGCCAAGCTGCCTCTGTCTTTTTTTTCATCGGACCTTCGCCAACTTATTTGTGGCATTTTTCTGACTGAAATGACACTAAACACGATATAATTTGAACTGTATTTAGTGGTTTAATTGACGGTATGGAGTGCGCTTTGGGTCCGTGTTTATAGGCGTTGTTCTTTTCTACGTTCGAAGCCATACACGATCTATGTCGCAACACAGACCCGAGGATTGAGCTTAGATCATGACTTTACTGTACTGTCTTTACAGTTTTGTATTTGATCAATCCATTTTTCCTATGAATGTATAAAATCCGCAGTCTGGTTATCATAGTCCTCAGACAAATCTGCAGTTGAATAACGTTTTCTTGTCCAATGATCGAGTACCCAATTTCAATTTATTTTTTTTTTCGCATTTTCCTTAATATCTTTGCTGGCAAATAGCAAATTTATTGCAGATCACGGATTAATTTACATTCGGAGCGTAAAAATACGAAACTACGAAGTGCATCGTCGAGCATCGTCGAAAATTTCGGTCATTGGCATAACGGTTGAGAATGTAGGATAAGGGATCCAATTACTGTGGTAGTACCAATTACTGTGTATACTTATTCTTAAAGTACAATCAATATTAAAAGAGAGATAAATAACATATATATTAACCGATTTTAGTGAAAAAAATTCAGTATCTCTTTTTAAATATTTATTATGCTTCGAAAGTAAGTATAATTAATATAGGTACAGTAATTGTGTCCCTTACCCTGCACATGTTTGTTCCCACATCGTGAATGGTTCTCAAAATTCGTAGAAAATCGCTTGTTTTGGAGCTGTTGCGCAAAAATCCCCTAAGCTGTTTCAGGCGCTGGTGGACAGTGTCGTTCAGCGACCAGGCGAATAGAATTGAGACGAGAAGGAAAACGAGACGCAAAGGGGGGAACGGCCAGGAACCGTGTTCCCAGTCGAATGAATGAATGTATATCCACGTGCAGCGTGGTGATCCTCTTCCGCGGCGAGGCTGATGAATGCCGAGGTGTAAGGGCTCCGAAGCAGGAAGGAGACCGGCAGGGCATTCCGTTCGGAATCGAGGGGATTATTTTCTTACCGTTTATTCCGGCTCGTCCGGGGAGAGACCCGAGACCTTTATCCCTTTGGCTCCCGAGTGGGTCAAACTCCCTACCGGCTCCTTTTCAAGCCTCCCCCGTTCATGGTCGTCACGATACAGGCGGCTCTTTCGATAGTTTCACAAGTGGAATTTCAATCCTGTATTCTGGTCGGGATCTGTGCTGCAGATTCTACGCTTTCAGTTCCACAGAATCTGATAAGTACCTCGGTTGTAGTTGAATGGGCGATTACATGGCGTAGATAAATAATGTCGAGATTCATGGAGCTGAATGTGTCTGGGACATTTTGACGGGGAAAATCTTTTTGTTGGGATGAAGAGGGTGAATTAATGCGATGTCCGGAGCAATAAGGGGGCTTGAAGAGTGTGTCGGTAAAGTTCGAAATTAATTCGATGACGTGATTTACAGTGATTTCTCTATATATGTCGCCAAGACCTGGATGATAAACGTCGCGAAAGTATCCTCGCTACCGCGGGGTATGTCCTATGAGAGGCCTCGGACGCCGAGGAGTGTAAACATAACACTACTCGAGCATGTCTCCTGGACGATATACGACGCCGGCAACACTCGTGTTATTGACATATATCGAGAATTCACTGTACCGTCGATTGGACATAGAAATCTTTCAAAAATAGTTGAGATGAAGGGGATGAAATAATCCGATGTCCGTGCTAATTGAACAGCGTGGAGATTGTACCAGTATAGTTAACAATTTATACAGAATCATTTATACATTAAGCCCTTGTACTACAACATCGAGTCAGACTCGCGACGAAGACTTCGAGCAGAATTTTCTAGATATGTATAGTATTAATTCCCTTTAAATTGAAATGAAATTCTATTTGATCGCAGTCAATATTTGGCCATTGCAGAACACGTGGTTATACAATAAATATAAATTTTCTATTTTTCCTAGTAGATTATTGGCATCGAGGAAGTCCTAACCATTGTAATCATAAAATAAATTGTAGTGCGTTAATAGATATACGTCTGTCGAAGAGCACCCATTTTGAAGTCATGAGAAACAATTCGCGATTAGTATTTTCTTTGAAACCCGATCGAATACAGCATCGCGGAGAGTTGCATCGAGCGCAGGCTCGACGTTTAACGAGGAACACGATTGCCCCGGAGTCTTTTGTTTCCTTTGAAACCCTAATCTTCCAGGCTGTTTGTCGACAATGTCGTCGAAATTGGAAATAAACGGAACGAACCACTCCAACGGACGTGTACGTGTCTACACGATGTTCCCTACGATCGTCTATCTGGCTTTGTTTTTCCACCGTGAAAGTATAATTTCCTCGTTGTCGATCAAGGGAAACTGTTTCCACGACGAGCATCAGTCAACGGTGGACTTCTTATTTCTGGCCGATCGACGACGTTCCCTTTGATGCCTCGCCTCGTCACCTGCGGCAGAACAGCCTGTAGCTACCTCGCCCCGCTTTATTGCTTTTCATTAGATCCCGTCCAACGAGCGTTTCGATATTGAAACGAAAATCCCGGCGATTTTGATCCTTTTGAGCTCGAAACTGCACTCGAAAGCACCTCGCTCGCTGCGAATGACACTCGAGATCCGGTGACAGCGCTGCAACGTTTATTTCGCTTGTTTCATCGACGATCCTCCGATCTTTCGCTGACAACACTATTTTCAGTTTGTTATTATACAGAGCTTTTTATTGGAATCGATACCATTTTCTACTACGCTTCTGCTACGCTTTCTTTTTATTACGATTCTGAGTTTAGGGCCTTTTTCTTGGGCCTCCTGCTGCCATAGCTCTAATCGAAGCATCTTCTCTTCAACCGTTCAAAATTGCTTGATAAATGGTTCGCAAAATGGTAGAATTGAGTTGAGCAGTAATAATGTTTTCCGTAACACCACAACCCCTGTTCGATAACACTTAAATATCGCATAATTTTTTAAAAATTGAGCCAAATGAGTAGAGATTTTTTTGTCGTGTTAGGAGAATTTGTTTACCACGTAACGATAAAATTTTTACCGTGTATATAGTTCGCATAGACCTATAAAACAGTGCTGGGCAAAATAGTATTTGAAATAGAAAATAGTAAATAGTTTAATCATTTTTAAAGCATACCTATAATCATGCAAATGAATTATTTTATTTATAAGAAATACTATTTAAAAGCAGTATTTTATATGGAAAATATTGAAAATAGCAAGAGTTATTTTGTAGGACTGTGTAAAATAGCATTTCAAATAGTTGATAGTAACTTATACTTTTCTGATATTTTGTTGCGTGTAATGTTATTACGACATTGTCGTCTGTTTATCAACATGTTACATGCAAATATTAAGCTACAAATAATACTTTGTTAACTATTATAGTTTCTTATGTTAAAAATTATAATTTGCTCAACTTTTTTTCATTGTAAGGAAATATTAGAAATACATATTTGAAATACAACAGTAAAATATTTTATTTTATGTATCTGGTTATCAAAATAAAAATATTTTATTTGCCGAAATTTTTCGCCCTTTTAAAAATTATACTATTTAAAATAGTATTGTAAATATTTTTCCTCGAAATTTTGCCTAGGTCCGCTACAAAACGTATTGATTAAAGTTTCATTAGAGGCCCAAATAAAAAAGTGGAAAAAATCGACTTTTCCTATTTTCTTTATAATTCCGACAAATATTAATTTTTCCAAAATCTCCTTTACCCGTAATTTACTAAACTCGATTGTTCTAAAGTGTCGAAAAGTCTCCACGCATTTGTTTCGATTGTAAGAAAACGTTTTTTAACACTAAACCTACCGACACTTCACAATACAAAATTGTACTGTGTCGTCCACCTTTGCGGTTTGGATGCATTTGCCATGAAACAGTATTATCAACCAGGCACGTGCGTAACTTAACACTAGAACGACCGAGCAATAAATGCGACTGACGTATATTGCTTTGTAACAGTGACAAGACTGTGCCCATTCAGACTTCATACAACTTTTATTGTAATATGTGCTGCAATGAAGAGGTTCATTAAAAAATTTCCGATGAAAACATTTTTACAATTTCAGTAATTGTAGAAGAAAAAATTAGGAAGCAGTCATTTTGACTGCTCCGGTCGTTCTAGTGTTAATAGCGTCTCATTCAATAAGGCGGCTCATTTATCTTGAGTTGGCCATGCCACAAATGAGAATAACCTTTCTTTTATACTGATTGTTTAGGTTTAGAAGAGTAAATAGCACATTATGTATTTCGTGCGGTCAAATTGGCCGGCCGCCGTAGGTAGGACAAGGTACATATATTTTTTGGAAAAAAAAAACAGTAAAACGAGAAATAAATACTGAAAAATACATTGTGTATACATACTTCAAGAAAAGTCGTAAAGATAAATAGGTTTAGTGTTAAATGTGGTCAAATATTAGAGGTACCCATAAGTAACCAATTATTTGCAAAGCATTTGTTTTGCCTTTAGTTCTGTACCGATCGTTGAAGAGGAAACACGTATTCTTTTACAGTTTTCGGTAAAGCAGCCTGTGCTCAAAATATACTAAAAAGTATAATCTTTTTTACAACCCTGTAATAAAATGGCGGCGTCCAGAAGAAGCGCAGCAACGGAGAAGGAACCTCTTTTGCGGCAGAAGCAGAGAGGACCAACTGCTTGTGGTAGAACGGTGACTTGACGACACAAGTCGTCTGGATACTTCTGCAGGGTGGGGGAAAGGGGTGGCGTGGTTTCATCGAAGGAACCTCTTTGGCAAAAGAATCGAAGGAGCGATAGCTCACCCGAGAATGGACATTCGCACGAAATCCGTAGACGCGCGAGGCATCTGGACACTTCTGCGCGGGGGTGTACCTTTATCGAAGAGGCGTGGAATAACGGGTGCGGCGTAAACAGAGAGAAGAGGGATCTTGCATGGTGACTTTCGACGCGCAACAACAGGGGGTGGAGAGTGCTGCCACCCACCCCTCCGCGGGCCATTACTCACCGGCCGTGTCCCGGCTGTCAGGTACAATTTGTTCGACTCGCGGCAGCGAGAAGAAACGACAAACCTCGCGTACGCCCCGTGACAGATGAGCCCCGAGGATCGCCACGCCGCCGGCAAAAAGAGCAAATGCTCGATGCCGGTGGCGAGAGGCGAGGAGAGGAGAGGAGAGGAGACGCGGCCAGCGAAGAGGAGAGCAGCTTCTTTCAGCCGCGAGCCATCGACCGTCGTCATCCTTGTAATAGTTTCCAGTTACGTTGACACCCCCGCTCGGACCGCCGCCTTCGAATTGACTTGGAGATCCGTGGCGGATGACGGGATTCCTCGGAGACAAGAAAAATGGCCACCGGAATTTCTCTGCGGTTTCGTGTTTCTTCCACGGCTGTTTCATTGGGGTCGCATCTGCGATTAGAAAACCTTCCGATACGTCCACACGGAAGTATTTATTTATAACGGATTCATTCTCGATGCTGATGCCATTTTCGAGGATGCGGTATATACTCCTCTAATTTTCGATTGAATTTTACGAAGCTGTGTTGACCTGGTTTCTTGAGACGTTCTTTTTCCATTTGGTATTCGTCGAATGGATTCAAACAATTTTTAAGCACGTCTGGATAGAAACGTCTTTCTGTAGCTGTGGGTGAATCAGATTTTATTCGTTCCTACCCCATTATGCGAGTGGCAACGCGTAGCCTTGTTTAGAATTTATCATTTTTACCGAATTAAATTACCAAGTGACGGGTCAGTGGACCAGGTTGTCAGATTTGCAATTTCGGACAGTTTGCTCGTCTTTCTGGCCTTTTGAGCCTGAGTCCGACAGGGTGCATCGTCGTTGAAAAAGAAGCTTTCAGCTTCGAGAAAAATGCCGGCACTCTTGCTTCGGCTCGCGGTAAACATCCTCGACTCGCTTTGACGCGGTTCGACGCGGTTTCCGCGCAGACGAGGACATTGCAAAACCCGCCGGCGACGCTTTTGCACGCTCGCGGCCGCAACGGTTATTGAATTCGCGGCCCGGCGACGGCTTATTACGCGGCCGACGGGATAATGCGCCATTCACCGTGTTCAGAACAGCTTCACGAGCCGTCTACCGCACGGTTTCGTCGCGAAGGAAGCCCTCGAGATCGCATAAGTCTCCGGGAAACCGGAAACCGCGAGCTAGGGTCGCGGGAATCGCGCAACGGGACGATTCGCGACTTAGCAGGCAACGTGGGTGTTCTTTAGTTTACTTATTTAAACTCTTCCGCATTGCTCCATATGCTTGTCACATTTTTGGACAATTCTTAGATGTGACTTTAGAAGTGGTTTGTTCGCAAATAGTGTTCCGAAAGAATTCAGGGAGAGGCATGTTGCGAGTATAAATATATATATGATTTCTCTATATATGTCGCCAAGGCCTCGATGATAAACGTCGCGGAATTATCCCCACTACCACGGGGTACAGCCCATGAGGGGCCGCGGACGTCGAGGAGTGTAAACATAACACGACTCAGTGTTATGTTGTCAGGTATCGAGAATTCGCTGTATTTAACTGTGACTAATGTACCCATGCAAAATAAAATTTTTCTACTCGATTTACAACGAACTGTGGAGAGATAGAAAACTTTCTTTTTTTTTTTATATGTTTAGTAGGTTGTAAATAATATATTACAGTATTTTTACATACTTTTAATGTTTTTACCGTTTGAAATTACACCTACTCGTTTTCGGCACTAAATCCACAGTCTTGCGATGTGGTATAACCGTTTCTTATTAGTTTTTGCAACAATGACCGTTCAGTTCGATTCCTGTCGACATTGACGGCCAACGGAGGACGCTCGTGGCACCTCGTCGGACACTTAGGCGAGATCTAGAGCAACCATCTTGTCGGTCCTGTTTACCCAGCGAGCGCAGCCTGAAAGACTGGTGGCAGCTGCTTAATTACTCGGAGAATTCCTCTCTGGACTCTCAGAAAACTGTTGCCGCAGGACGCCGCAGAGGGAAGAAGGTCTAGCTCGGACCACGACGACGGAACTAGAACTCTCGCATTCTCTCACTCTCCCACTCTGGTCATTCCATTTGTTTACTTCCAATTAGGAAGTTCGCGGCGCGAATCGGTTTCCCAGCTATCGCCGTTGTCGTTCACCGTTTAAAGTTTCTCCTCGGCTTACCAACTTTTTAATTGGCCGTCGCCAACTTTTCTCTCTCTCTCTCTCTCTCTCTCTCTCTCTCTCTCTCTATCTATCTATCTCAGAGAGCCACAGTGCCAGTATCATTCTCACCGAGTTCTGGAGGGAAGCCATGACACAGATGCGAAAGAATATCGCAGAATTTCCCAGGTAATACCGCTCCACGATCATTTATCGCGTTCCTTTGGAGACGATCCGAACTCTCATCGTCTTCAATAAACCCGCGGCCAATCCTCCTCTTTGTCTCTTTCCCCTTCTCTCTCTCTCTCTCTCTCTCTCTCTCTCTCTCTCTCTCTCGGGCTCAAGCTCGCGGTAAACATCTTCCGCGAGCTTTGACACCGCTCGCACCGGTCGGCTTTCCACTGCAGGCGATGCACCGACGATGCACCGGTGCAAGCCCCAAAGACTTCCCAGACGCGACGAAAGTTATTGAATCCGCGCCATGCTCCCGGTTTATAACGCTCCCGAGCGATTTTTCACGACTGCCACGACGATCAAAGATAGACGATTCTTTCTGGAAACATCGATACTTTCATTTTCATAAATTACAGTGACTCCCACTGATATTCGGACGCTTTTAAAAGTTGTATAACTTTGTTAACCCTTTGCACTCGAAGCTATTTTAACTCCAAAACGAGACATTTCTTCCGACCTAGAATATTTTCCTTCTATATATATATCTTTTCATGGTATACATACCAAAATGGTGCAATTTACTCGTACAATACCGAAATGTTTAGTAATTTATTAAATACAAATAAATATAATAATGTAAAAAATATTTTAAATAATGATTTTTAGTGGCACCTTACGGTCGCCATTCGAGTGCTAAGGGTTAACACAACTCAAGACAGTGTTATTCAATTTTTGTTTTGTGCTATTGACACTACAAATTCGTAGAAAGAAAAGTATGAACTTGTTTCACTCGAGGTCACAAAATATATATATTTTTTCATATTATACGTATGGAAATGGTGAAATTTACTCGTACAATACTGAAGTGTTTAGTAATTTATTAAATACAAATAAATATAATAATGTAAGAAATATTTTAAATAATGATACAGCAATTTTTAGTGGCGCCTGACAGTCGCCATTCGAGTGCTAAGGGTTAATATTGGACCATACGTTTTGGATGTTTTTTAAACAAGTTAGCACAATTGGTTTGCTACGTGAAGTGAAAAAAATTTTTACAAAAATTGCAATCGGTCGAAATTGCAGAGAAAATACTAAAAGTTGTATTTTGCAACTTTTTTATGTGGACTCATATTGAAAATTTAGAAAGTACGATTTGTAGATCTGTATGAATTATACGTATTCTGAGAATTTCATCAAAATCGGTCAACGTTGCAATGAGCTACAGATGTTTCAAAATGATCACATAAGGGCGAAATTCTCAGACAAGGCCAAAATTCTGCGACTTTCACCCTTAAGCTTTCGTTGTTAAACGTTTGTAGATTATTGCAACGTTGGCCGATTTAGATGCAAAACGTACTTTTTAAATTTTTAATATAAGCTCGCACAAAGAAGTTGCAAAATACAACTTTTAGTACTTTTTCTGCAATTTCGACAAATTGAAATTTTAATCAAACTTTTTTTGTCACGTTATGTAGCGAACCAATTGTTCTAACTTGTGAAAGAAACTCTAGTAGTATAGTTCAATATTGACAATGTTATGCGATTTTTAAGAGCGTCCGAATATTAGTGGGAGTCACTGTATATAGATTTGTAGAAATGTTTGTGCATTGCGAGATGTTTTTCTTAAGCTGCGACTAAACAAAAATTATTAACCGTAATTTTGGTATATGTTCTGCACGCTACAGCTCACATGTTACACATACATTTGATCTTAGTCGCCATATGTACACATAGGTAACCGAGTTTTTTGCTGTATTTCTCGTGTCTTTCTTGACCCATTTACATCTTTATTTCTTCATCACCGTCGTAATCAAATATTGGCGTTTTCACCTCGTCCAGTCCACGTTTCATTGAAGACAATCTTCTATTTCAGAAACATTTATGAATATTGTTGATAATTCTTTCCCGTTCGTTTAATATACAGGTTGTTCATTTGAAAACTTTCCAGCCGAATATCTCGAAAAGTATGAAAGATATTAAAAATGTGTAAAACACGTGTCCAAGGATTTCGGGGGGGGGGGAAGAGGGGGGGGGGCAGTATCAGTTTTTTATTTGGCGTTCTCAAGGTCATTTGGAGGTCAACTTTGTTTTTCCAAATGCAAACTTATATTTTTTATTATGGGATCTTATTGTACGTGAAAAGACCAGCAATTTTCGTAGGATACTTTTTTTCTATCCGCGCACTAGTTTCTCCATTAAATAATTAAGAAATGTCGTGCTGGTACTTGTCACAATTAACAGGCACATGAGCATCCTGCATCAATGAAAAGCGAAGTTCCGCTGATGCTCGAACGGCGGCTTATTTAACGGAGAACTTGCCTAACAACTATCAACTCGAACTATCGCCTGATTCACAGCTTCCCCGGAACCATTTACACAATCGCAAACTGGAAAATCGACGGGCCGAGTCGGAGCGCTCGTGTTCCCGAAACGAAAACTTCGCGCGGAGAAGGACTAGAAAAGTTCGCCGTGCTTTCTTGACGCTTCTCTTGGCTCCACCCCCTCTATTATTCCCTCCTTTTATTTGCTTTTCCCCTTTGTTTTCCTTGTTCTTGTTCGACGACGAACCGAAGCCAACGGGGGAGCAGCGGGCGACGGTGGGAGGGGAAAGTTTCGAGCTTTTGTCTTCACCGCGAGTCAGGGCTTTTGTTTAGCGGGCGTAAAACACCGTGGTTGTCCGTGCAAACTTTAAACGGCGTTTCATCGTTCAGCCTTTTCTTAAAGGGGGATGAATCTCGATTAGATCTGAGAGAGGTCTGCGCACGTTCAGCTGCTGTTGGCTCGTTCCAAGAGAAATGGAAAACCGGCCTCTCGTCACGGGGAAGTTTCCGATAGCGATTCCGGAAAGCTTCGATGGAGTCTGATCGATTCTGTTCGAGACTCGAATCGGAACAGCTGGTTCCAGTCGAAATCGAGGCGTGTTTGGAAACCTGAGAGGCTTTCCGGCCTCTCTCTCTCTCCTTTGCTCGATCGGAACGTTGCTCGTAACGTTGGATCGTAAAGTTTATTTGGTTTTCCGTTTGATGATTTCACGAGGTCCAATTCGACTCAGAACTTAACCCTCGAACTCCTGCGAGTTCTATGCCGGAGTCATTTCTGACCCACACCACAGTTTTCACTACAGTTTTCGTTCGATATAAGGCGATCGCTCGGGACCGGCTTTCGTCGTATTTCGGATGAACAAGAAGGAGAGGGGATAGCGATTTTCTTATGTCGGAATAAAATTGTACATGTTGACGGTCGCTCGAGCTTATCCCCAACGGGTCAGGAATGACCCCGGCACAGCGTGCGGAGGGTTAACGCAAGAATGTAGAACGAAACGTGTATGGTCTGGATTCGATTGTCTTGAAATTGTTGTTAGTCCAATTTGTAATAGTACAGTGTCTGTACAAATTAATTCGTTGCCTTTTCTGTACGAAGAATATAATACTTGCATTTTATTTGACTTAACACTAGAACTACAACTTTTATTGTAATATGTGCTTCAATGAAGAGGTTCATTAAAAAATTTCCGATGAAAACATTTTTACAATTTCGGTAATTGTAAAAGAAAAAATTAGGAACCAGTCATTTTGAGTTCTAGTGTTAATAAAATGATAGACAGAAGAAACATATATTCATTCTATTGCTATGCCTCGCAATTGTTTTAGAACATTTTTATTTTGCATGAAGATCCACGGTGTAATAATGAAATTTTTAAATTGCAATGTTTTTAGATTGATCTCTTGAAATTTGTTGCCAACGTTTATAATTTACACGATGACAGGGGATGAATTAAGAGTAGCAATTACTTAAGACTGTTCCTTACTTAGGAATTTAAGACCGTTTCTGCTGGTTCTTTTTTCTGTCATGTTCTGTGCATTTGTGTTTATACTGCGCTCGTTTCCGGCCGATTTGTATAAAGGTTACGGGTAGGATAATCTGCGGAGGTATATGAAATAGAATTTCCTTATTAGGACGTCTGTCTGCAACATCCCCCGCTACAACCTTTGTCTGCAGCATCCCCGTTACAACATCCGTCTGTAACATCCCTGACACAATGAATGTCCCTATGCACCTTGTTAACTCGTACTTCCTTTGACCGATCTTGAGCAAATTCTACATTGTTACTGGGACGCTGCACAAATATTGTTTACCATGGAAACCGGTTATACCCTCTCCACCGACTTTCTTTGATACTTCACGACAATTAGATCGCGAATTTCTCGTATTTACAACATTAACGTTCCATATTTCCGCACGGTAAAATGTTAGAAATGTTCCTATAAGATCTCAATCTCCTTTAACACTGGGTTTACGGAGCACTAAAAATGACTATTTTACATTTCCTTATAATAACATGAATATATCTATCAAAATCTGTAGCCATTTTTTGAATAATATATACCTAGAGAAATCAATTTGTTAAATAATTCCTCATGGATCCATGTTTGCAATCTCAATATTCGTGAATTAAAAATACTAGAATCCGTCATTTTGACGGGTCCCGTAAATCTAGTGTTAAGAATATAACGGAACTGTCGGTCCAATAAACAACTTTCTTTTCGCTTCTACTTTCTGTTAATTATCCTCCGAATTTCAGTAAAACGTTCCGAGTAGACTGAAGAATTTTATTTTTGCTTCCTCATTCTTTAAACTAATTGATCCTTCAAGTTTCTCGGAAAAAGTATTTGGACATTAAATTTCTCATTCTCAATAGTTTGTAAAAAAAAATACTACAACAATGGACCTAGTACTCATTTTAAAACTTCGTTCAAAATAGACGTTCTCGTCTAGGGTGTTTTTGCATGGTGTAGCGGGTGGAACCATGGAGCTTGAAAATCGAGTCGAAATTTATTATTTTACTATTGTTTTTTAACGAAATTATCGAGAATTTTTCGAGAATCGGCGTGTTCAAATACTGCTTCGACTTTGATGATTTTGCCGAATGTTGACACTCATTTCACGGAATTTGAGTAACCTAATTTCGCATAAATGTGATAGAGATTGCACGAGAGAGAGAGAGAGAGAGAGAGAGAGAGAGAGAGATTTCGGTATGAAGGGAGTATGGGAGTCCGGCGGATCCAGAGAACGAGACGCATCGCGTCGCATTGATCTCGACGCCGGATACATCGATTCAGGCACGTTTGTCAACCGTGTTGGCCTAAACCGAGATTGAGCCGCGTGTCAAAGCACTGTTGACGTGCTGTGATTGTCGATCGGCTTTCAGACGGCAGGATCGTGCACGAGGGATCGGGGCATCCGATCGCTTTCGAAACGTGCGTGGCCAGGTGAACCGGTCAACGAAACACGACGCTCCGGCACGTTAATCAGATTTTCGGCCAGGGATAACGTTTAGCCGTGGAAATAGAGTAATAACCAACGATCGATCCCCAGTCAAAATCGAACCTCGCCTACGAAACGAAACGTAATTAGCACACGGCGAATGAGAACACGATCACGCTCCTGAAAGGAAAGGTAATTTCACCCTCGCTGAGCTGCAACGTCTTCCAATTAATTTTTATTTTATCATCCGGCCATCGGAGGATTATCTGGGCTGAATAGAATTTAATTTTTCCATTATTTGTTTCGACGAGAATTCGATCGGTTAACAGGGAATACCGACTATTTTGTTTATTGTGTCGTGTTTTCATTTTTATTTTGATATTTAGGTGGAGAAAAGTTATTTGAACCGTGGCTTCTGGAATAGCTTTCGGAAAAAATATTCTTGGTACTGCTGGAAATGTTGTCACGAGAAGTGTGATCTTTATGCAAAATAAAAATTGTCCAGATCAATGGTAAGAAACAGAAGTGACGTGAATATGTGTTTCCTCTTTTAAGAATTTTAATAAGTCAAATGCAACGCATGATAACGTTATCTAATTCTTCTACAGTTAAGTCTCGATCTATGCCACAGCGCGAACCCGAGGATTGGGAAGATACGACTTTACTACAGTATTGTTTTAATTAATAGATATTGTTTCAGGACGAATTTGAATGAAAAATTGTAATTTACAATCAATATTAGTGGGGGTTAGGATTTATTAAACGAAATTTTAAGGTTTAAAATTGGTTATAAAGATAATTTTATAGTAAAATTTATAGGGTATGAATTATATGTTGTTTTAACTAATAAATATTGTGTCAGTGTGTTTGAATGAAAAATTGAAATTTCTAATAAATTTTAATGGTGGTTAGGATTTATTGAAAGAAATTTTAAGGTTTAAAATTGGTTATAAAGATCATTTTATAGTAAAATTAATAAGGTATGAATTATATGTTGTTTTAACTAATAAATATTGTTTCAGGGTGAGTTTGAATGAAAAATTGAAATTTTTAAGACTTTAAGAGAATTGGGAAATCAAGACTTTACTGTATATCGGATTCTCGTTAAATTCTTAAGAAGTTCCGATATTCGCAAGTTGTAAATATACATTCAGCAATACTGTAGCCAACATTGTCTGTCATATTAAAAATAAATTCCGTGGCTCGAGTAATGTCATTACCGCAATTCTCAGTACGTTGTAATGCATAAAAATTGCACAGATCATTGTCTGTAGCCGTGCAACGCGAGGAGCGCGAATAAACTCGGAAATTCGTTGCATGGAACGCGAAGTTGAAGACGAATATTGGACCCCACTGCGAAGACGAGTCTCGAAACAGTATATTCAGCGAACACCTAATCGGATTGAAGGCGTAACGGATTGAATCGTAATACTCCGAGTGTTTTGCAATTAGTGTAACCGTTAGATCGAATTTAATTCCACCGGTACATACGAAAAACAACTTAACTAATCTTCAAGAATTTGTAAAAGTGATCGTACTGCACACTTGTACTCGAGTACCATTTGATAACCAATACATATTGTTCATTGCCGGCCCTCTTTACAGCGCGAACATCAATCAATAACGACAAAAATATGTCACGAGTATAACATAATGCAAATTAATTACCAGAAAGCCATTTGATAGGGAACAGGCAGTCCGCAGTGATTTATATCCATTACAAGTAGAAACAGCGAGTGATAGACAGACAGATTATTCGAAGCGCGTCCGGCCGGAGGGCAAATTGACAAATTTGATTTTCCTGATAACGAAGCGTCACGCGCGCGGATTTTATTCCGTTTGCTCTGCTTTCCGATCGCCATTTTAACCGAGAGTTAGTTGTTATCGGTTTTTGAAGGACACAGGAGCCAATCAGGAGCGTACCTGAGTTAAAATTTCTCAATTTATTCGAAACGTACCGCTTTCATTTGTTAAGTTGTATTATTGAAAAAATACAATTCTTCTCATATAGATCATTTTTCTGAAAATTTCTTTTCTGATACTTCTTAAGGTTTAACGAACAACGCACTTGAACAATAAAATTGTGAACGGTTCGAAATCTGACATTGTAAATTACACGTCCTAATAATATTTTAATTCGTTCGTGTGTTATATGCAGGTTGTTGAAAAAACCATTCAATATTTATTTATAGCATAGAACAAACTGTGTTGAGGAAAAAGCCTTGGTAAACATAGGTCGAAAGGTCAACCGTTTCTGAGATACACAAATTATTGTTGAGTAACGTCATGATTCATTTACTACCGGCCTTTTGATATTTACAGAAGATTTTCCACGTGTCTAAGGCTTTTGTTATATTTGCTAAGGCTTTTTTACTCGGCACAGTGTGTTCTATATACCATATAAATATTGAACGGATTTTTTTTAACACCCTGTATAAAAATGCAAGATCTTGCGTCTCTAAGAATATTTAAAAAAGAACGAGCAAGAAAACATAAAAAATGAGGAAAAATTAAAACTAATTAGTAGACTACTTGTATCTTCATGCGAGATAACAATTGTGTGCACCAATTACAAGGCACTGGAATGAAATGAAAGGTTGCTTTTCCCTGTAATAATTTTAATCAGTTGATGGTAATGTATTGATACTCTTAAATTCCTTTTTATTTTTCTACTGTTTAATGCCCCCCCCCAACCGCAGCCTAGCAATAAATGAGGTTCAATACAATCTGAAGGAGCAACGAAAGCTCGAATGTATTTTATTGAATGCATTCTAACATGGTATACGAAATCACAAAAATTGCTTCCAATGTTAACAACAGCACCTTGTCAGGTCCTTATAAAAGAAGAAAGATTCCGAACTAACAACCATCTAGAAATCTCTTTTCGAATATTACAATTTTGCAATGCATAGGTCGCCAGAACCGAGCTACAATTCCGCTCGAGCAGGAACAATCAGTTCGAGCATCCCATCGCCATTGCAAACAATTAAGAATCGTGAATTATGCTCGAAGCGCGAGTTCACGCGAAAACAAAAGGAGTAATCGCAGTGTGCAACGAACGAACAAACGAACGCATCCGCCAGTTTCGCGTCAGGATGCGTTCGTTTCGCGCGATCGTAAAACGCTCGTGTCGGGCCGCCCCCGCGTCCGGAAGACAGCCAACGGAATTTCGCAGGTGAAAATTTCACGGGAGAATGCGTTATTCACGATGAACAGCGGATGCGAAGGGACGCGAGGTGAAAAAACCGAAAAGAGCGAGGAAAAAAAAGAGAAACTGCGACGGAGAATTGATGTCCGAATTACGCGCGACGGGGAGGGGGAGGGTAGGGGATGCGTTCGCACGCGCACGCGAAAACGCGCAGTTTTGCACCGCCTCGTTGCCGGTAAATGGAATTTTAGAACAGGGCAAAAAAAAAAAAGAATCACTGGGAAATTGAAAAAATTCCTCCGACACACTGCGCATGTCCGCTTCCGGGAAATTGCCGAGGCTTTTCCGCCTCATCTTGCTCCCGCGAATTTAATTTGCTGCGTGACGAACGCGAAGGAGAATTTATGGGCACGCCGATTCAAGAGAGGTTACAGAGAAAAAAGAGAGAGAGAGAGAAAATGTGGGAAAAACAGCAGAAACGAGGCGAAATTTGTTTACTTGCTCACGAGGCGATTTGCCTTTTGTATATAAACGGAAAATATGAAAAAGGACAAATTGCGAGGGGGGGGGGGGGATGTAAAAATGCGAGAGAGATTTTATCTGTACGGGACGTAAGAATTTATTTATTTGCACCGGAGAGGATTTGCCTTTTGCAAACACGGGAAATTCAGGTAAAACGTAGAAATGTAAAACGTACGGAGAAAATGCTAGTGGGAGGATGTAGAAATGTGAGAAAGGCAGAAAGTGTTTTCCAGTTTTTAATTCTGAGTTGATGTACAGATCTTTTTTTCTGTGACACTTTTTTTTATGTTTGTAGCTCGGGATTATGTGCTTTGCAGACTTTTCTCTTGTAGAAATTGTGTTGCGGAAAGTAAACTTTTCCGCGGGGTGTTCGTAAAGTGAATTTTTTCCCCGAGCGTAGAGAAATGAAAATTTAAGAATGAAGGAACACAACAGACGAAATATGAAAATAAATATAGTTGGAGGGAGAACATGAAAGCGGAAGAACAAGAATCCTAGAGAAGATTTCAGAAAGGAGAATGGTAATCTAAAGAAGGAAAATATTGAGGGAGAAGAAAAACACGAATCAAAGAGAGAGAGAGAGAGAGACAGTCTACAAGATATGCAGAAAAGAGCCAGAATAAGAGATGGATAGAGAATTCTAGGGAGAAAGATCGAGGAAAAGGGGGAAGGAAACACTTGAGAAATAATAAGAATCTTGGGAGCGATTAAAGCAGCAAGAAGAAGAACATCTCGTCGAATTAAAGATAAAAAGAATACAGTCTTCAAAGCAACATGAAAGAATAAGAACTTCACAAGAAATGTAATTATAATATTTAAAAGAGATCGCGACAGAAAGAACATGCTAAGTAGTAAAATTTAAGTGAAAAAGCTCGATAAAAAGAATTCATTAAAAATGTTTAAAAAGGATCAGGATAGAGAGGATAATGGGAAGAAAGTTCAGCAGAGAGAAGATTAACAAAAAGAAGAAACAAGAGAGGAGATTCAAGAGATAGAGAAAATATTGAAAAAAGAGGAAATAAGTATACTGAAGGAGATCGAGGGAGCAATATAAGGAGAAAAATTGTAGGAGGAATGGAGGAGAATAAAGTCCAGAAGCTAAACAGGAAGGGGAGGGAAGAAAATTCCGGAGAAAAGAGCAACAGAGTTGCAGAAAGATCCGACACAACAGAGTGCAAGCGACTCGAAACTACATCTGAAACATTGAAAAGAGGAAGAAATGAGCAACAGAGCTTCTTCAGGCCTTGATGAAACAATAGAAAGGAAGAAAATACTCGAAGTTCAAACTTGAAAATACAGTTCGCAAGCTAAAGAGCAAGGAAAGGAAGGAAAGAAAATTTTGCAGCGAAACGGAGGGGACAAAAGTCAACAAAGCGGCATAAACAAAAGTTAAAAACATAAGAAGCTACGAGATAACGAGCGAACTTGAGGGATCGATCAGCAAGAGAAAATTCGACGCGAAGCTAGAGGAAGGTGAAGATCGCGCGCGAAACGTTCGAGAGAAAGGAAAAGTTGCGCGCAGATAGGAAGGGCGCGAGAGAAGTTAAAAACGCGGAAGAGCGAGGAAGAATGAAGAAGAGCAAGGCCGAGGTGCGAGAAAGGAAGAAAGCGGAAGAGAAGGTGGTCGTTTTATTACGTTCTGAGGTCGCAACGAAGGCGGCGGTTTTTCAAGAGGGACAGTTCCTGGCGAACAAAGGGCCCCGGGACACTTGTGCTCTGATGAATTCTTCTCGCGTAACGTCGCCCTTTGCTGGTCGCGCGTATTTTTCCCGTCCGGGTTGGAAACAATAAACCCATCCGCGGTGTATTTCCCGGCTGTTCGGCCCGTTTAAATTCTGAAACGAGCGCGGCAGACCGGCCATGGTGGACAGAAACGCGTCCATGGTTTCCGAGTCGCGTCGCGCGATTCATCCCCCGAGCCACAAGGAAACGAACTTTTGTTTTTCTAATTCCGCGGGCTTAATTACGTGGGATTCCTCTTCCGATGACCTGTCGCGGTTGCTGCCTCCGTTGTGCACACACGAAGCTCTCGGGCCATTTCATTAGTTTTCCGCTCGGCTCGCGCGCCAATTTGCACGATGAATTTTTTAGCTGGGAACACGCACCGCGCCGCACGCTGTTTAATTATTTATCAGGCTCCGCGCGGTCCCGAAGCTCCCGGCAAAAAGGAAACGCGTGCCGCCGACGAGGATTTTTCATTTAACGCTGGTCCTCGCGTCACAAGTTTTTTTTTTCGCTGTTTTTCGGCGTTTCCCGGGTCCTGCGACGACCGTTACCGAATAATCTCGCTTGGAAAATTGCTGGCTGATTGTGCCGGGTGCATCTGATAGATTGCTGCGTGTGAAATGATCGATTTTGAATGGTAACGTTGAATAAACATTAGTACATGACGCTCGCTTCAATTGATTCTCGCGCAGCCAATTTTAAAGTGTCCGAAATATTTGAAAGCTGTAAAGTAAACACTTGGCACACCCGTTTTTATCAAATATTTCGATATTCTCCTGCAAATGATCCGTGAATCTCAGGACAAATGATGAACAAAATTCCTTTTTGAGCCGAAGTAATCAATCGAAAGCAACTGTCTTCCTCGGTAAAATTATTCATGTAACATTTAACATTTCCACATTTCCACTTGGATGTGCTTGAAAATTGCACAAATTTCGTTTTCAACTGCCTGTATCATTTTCATTACATTTTGAAGCGGAAAGTTTGCCGACTGGATTCAGAGCTCAGCGATCTCTCCGCGAGAGTTTATCATTGATCATCACTAGCGGATTTTATGCATTTATGGCAAATTACCGGTTTCAGATTTTTTATTTCAGAATTATTCAAATTATAAAGATGCCCTCGTGAGAATTGGTTCTCAATAATCATTGAGTTTACAGTTACCCAAGTTTTTCGCCCGTGCGTTTTTTAACGTTGAATCAGTTTTCCGGTACATATTGACGCGCAATATTGCAACGACGTTTTGATGTATGTCGGTGCATGATATTTGCATACAGAAATTTTTTCATTCGAAAAAATATCAATACCTGCTGTCAAATATCGATGAACTTTGAATCGGATATCTCGAAATAGAAGGGCGTGGCTGTAAAAGCGATTTGTCTTATGAACTCAGAAGCTTAGAGCAGTCACTATACTTCATTGTATTTTATTCTGAAACGTTTCTGAAATATACAGAAAGCAAACGAACATATTGCTTTTTTGACACTAAACCTACCACCACCGGTGAAATTTACGGGTACCAAATTTAAAAATTTACAATTATTGAAGTTACAAAGATGCTTTCATAGGAAACAATTGAATAAATATATTTCGTAGAGCACTAATTATAATAAGAACCGAGACTTCTCATTTTTATAAGGTCACTTTTAAGGCTCGGTGGGTTTGGTGTAAAAGAAACATACTGGGCTGCAAATCTTCATGGCAGGATCCGCATTTTCCGGCTCAATTGCAAACAACAATTATACGGTCCCTCGATAAGACCGGCAACAAACTGAATTAAATTATGTGCATCCCGGGATCGGCGATTACAATAATTCACGCAGCAAATCGAATCGCGAAACACGAAAAAAGAATTTACAGCGCAATCTACATAAAAGCTGCGAAGAAAAATGAAATCGAATAATTTCTGCACGATACATCCGGTGCGAAATGAATGCGGAAGTATGATAACGACTGCAAAAAAATTCGCTCGTAGTGTTTTCGTAGCTGTTCCGTAGATAACGATGCGCTCTCCGATGCGGACCGCGCGTGCATATGCGCGCGTTCGACGTTCATTGTTCCATGTTTTCTTGGTGTTGCGAATTTTTACGCGCAACAATGTACACTCTCCCCTGCGAATGCTCCACATTCAACCGCGAAATCCACTGGAACTCGGCCCGCAATGCCCCGGAAGTTCAATCTGCGCGGTTCAAAGCACGTGGCCCGTTCTGTTTTCGCGAAAAACGGTTCCCCAGAAAGAATGATTCGCAATACGCGATCGCGGACCGTTATACCAAGTGAATCTGTTAACGGGGATAAAACTTCTCTGTCCATTGCAGATGGGAAAAAAATTTGCACAATTTCCGCGTTGTTTATGAACCTCTGTCGTCGGCAGTTGCGGCTGTGGCCGCACCGGTGCGGTCGCAGGGTGCATTCGCTTTCTTTCTATTGAGAATACTGTGATTCTGTTGTAAGTTGCAGAAGTCTCGCTAAAAAGATCTTCTTTCTATAACTTATTCGGTGTTAGATGAATTTATTTAGCAATTTGTATTTTGGTCCAACGGTCCTATAAACTTGTTTGTACAGTTACTATATTTTATGCATTCATGAGAAAAATGAGTAGGTGTAATTTAAAAATGCAATTGTATTGTTTTCAGCCTGTTAACCCTTTGCACTCGAAGCTATTTTAACTCCAAAACGAAACATTTCTTCCGACCTATTGTAGAACATTCCCCTGCTATATATTTCTTTTCATGTTGTACAATACGAAAATGGTGCAGTTCACTCGTACAAGACTGAAGTGTTTAGTAATTTATTAAATACAAACAAATTTAATAATGGAGAAAATACTTTGAATAATGATACAGCAATTTTTAGTGGCGCCTTACGGTCGCCATTCGAGTGCTAAAGGTTAAACATATTAAGAACCAAGACTTCGAAGATTCGCGATAAGGTAGAGTGACCACGTTACCGACAAAAATAGGCGAAAAATGGTTTGACCTTATGAGAGAATATTTTTCGCTGGGAAAGGGCTCATTCGAAAGAGGGAGGTTCAATCTAGGTCGCGCTGGTCATGAGCTGACGAGATCATGCAGATATTTGGTAATATAAGCGTTAGAAGTGGGCCAAAAATTGACGATGTGCGTGCCGTGGCATTTTTATGCCATTGGATGAGTTTTCTGGATGAAATCGAGAGTAGCGCGCGCTAGAAAATATCTCCAGCTACAAATTGAGCTATATTTTGTGTTGATCCTCTGCGAAATAAAGCCGAAAACTTGAAACACGTTTCTGGCGTCAGAATTCATAATGTCGATAATGACAACCCTTGTCGTGACTACCCTTGGCTCTTAAAAAGGAAAATAACTTTCTGTGTCACTCGAGTTTGTCGCGATTCAGAGAAAAAAATAGAAATTTTTTATTTTGCATAAAGACCCGCTGTAATTATCATTTACTGGGTTACCTCTGTTTATTCATTAAAAGTACGCGCCTCAAATGTTCATTTGCTGGACAGAACGAGGTACCGTTTCATTAGTTCGCTGTTTTAATCGATCGTTGCGTTACTGCAAATTCCAACCGAATACGGGAAATTCCAAAAATTATGAAACTTTCGTTACATGTACTGCATATATAGGTATATATTACACGATTTTTTTGCTGCCCGAATTCACTTTAAGGGGGTGAAATCAACCACTGAAAATTCGACTGTTTTCCGAATTTTCGTTATAACTCGGAAACTATAAGGTAGAGGAAAATAGGTTCCCGACAAAACTTGCTTCCTTAAATGAGAATTATCATGTGGTAAAGCAAATATTAATTGTTAATGCAATTGGAAATAAAAGAAAACGCAAAATAGCCGAATTTTCAAGAGTCGATTTTCCACCCCCTTAAAGTGAAACTGGGTAGAAAAGTTTCATAATTTTTGGAATTCCCGGGTTCGACATCGTTCCATGGCGGTTGAACGAAGGAGGCTCGCGCGCATGATCTATCCGATCGCGGGACCATAAACGGCGAGGCGGAACCGCGGGATACACGTCGGAGGGCCCACAATGGTTAATCTCTCCCCGGGTTAGGTTCTCCGTTGGTTTCGTTAACCCGTTCCCATTTACGAACGCCCCCGGCGAGCAAACGGTCCGTTCATCGAGATGGCGCAATTAAAATTTACAATGACACTCGAGCGGCGGGTCGCGGAAGCAATTAACGGTACAATAATCGGCGGGCTCGCGTGGGAGGGGACGGTGAAAAATTAATTGGGCCATTTTTCATGTTCCGCTCGACGCGCGGCCCGCGTACCAAGCAGGAAGCAACGAGAAACCAAGAGAGTGAGAGAGAGAGAGAGACAGAGAGAGACAGAGAATGTGTGTGTGTGTGAGAGAGAGAGAGGGAGAGAGAGAGAGTAAACGTGAGAAAGAGGAAGAGAGAGAGAGAGAGAGAGAGAGAGAGAGAGAGTGTGTGTGTGCCAGAGGTTTGTTACCATCGCGAGAGGTATCGGGCAATCAAGTTAATGAGGAAAGAGGAGCGGAGCCGATGGGGAGGGTGAAAAAGAGACGCGGCGACCGCGGGGCCTTTCACCTAATGGTTTGAGAAACGTGCTCGTTTGGCCCGCCGCAAGCCATTTATGGTAACGCTCGCGTGCCCGACGATTTTCGTCCCCGATGCTTCGTCGCCTCGGTGTTTCCTCTTTTTGCCGGTACGTGACCTGGACACTTACCCTGCGTCATCGGTGTCCACCTTCTGGTCGAGCCGCGGCACGCATGTCCACTTTAGAATTTTCGAAAACACTCGGATGCTGGTTCTCGGCCCCCTAAAACCAAAAACGCGACGGTCAATTGCGAATCTCAAGCTTAAAATTCCATTCGACCCATCGGGGGAGGAGGGGGCCCGGACGAATGTCTACATTAGAGCAGTAAAAAAATGATTAATCTCAAATAAAATCAATAAAATGTTTGCTCAACACAGCCCCTCTTCCTTACTTCAAGTCAGTCACGCAATTGACGGCACACACTTTAACCCGTTAAGAACCAAATTTTTATTTTTAAATGTTATTGGTATTATTTTTAAAAATTAATTTTTGTTACCATCAATTGAAGAAACATTCCCGTTTGGGGATGGCAGGGCTTCAAATGTTTTTAGTTCTTTTCGGAATAACTTTTTTACCAACGGATCCGACGACTTCGGCTTTTCCGCCACCCTAGACGGATCAGTTCACTACATGACATGCAATAAAAATTTGGAAAAATTGCGTTTAGTCGGAAACGAAAAAAAAAAAAAAAAAAAAAATAGTAAAAGTTGCTCTCCGCAACTTTTTTATTTCTCGGCTTGTAACGAAAATTTGAAACACGCGTTTTGTAGATTCATACATGAGTTAGATACATGCTGAAAATTGCACGGCCAGTTGGAAGCTGTACTGGAACATAGTTCGAGCAATAAAGGTTCACGAGTGTTCGTGTAATTAAACAAAAAACTTGCTCTTATGAACAGCTTCGTGCGGACAAACGAAGTTCCACGGTACTTGCACTTAGTTTCCCGAACGTGAAAATTTGTAATGACCGATGAGGAGAAAGCGGGGCTCATTTGGGAGGAACTTCGCAGAGTATGGCGCATTCGCAGTACAGTTCGGCCGAAGTTCGCGCGATAGCAAGGTGTCGGGACCCACTCATAATTCACGCGTTGAGATTGATGAACGATCCGTTCGCTCTCGGACGGTATCCCGAGTGGTTTATCGCTATTGCAGTTCCGCGGCGTGTCGGCCGCGTTTGTCTTCCCCTCGGCGAGCATTGTTTGCCTTTAACTACTTTTCAACTAAGTTAGCCGTCTCCGCAGCGAGGAGCGCTATCCGTTTTCACGGAAATTGGCCGGCGCGCGTCGTCGTTGTCGTCGTTCAATTTAACGCGAGTCGAAGGTGCTCGCTGTTAGGCGAACCCCGGGCGTTCTGTTAGGCGAACGAACGGTGGTGAGACCTTTGCATGGGAACGGCTCTAGAAAGCGTGTTCGATCACGCGCGGAGGATGGACGCGCTGATGAGTGCCACGAATCAGCTGCCTCGGAAACGAGATCTCTCGGTCGCTCGGCGAAGGAAAACGAAAACGCACGCACACGGGGTTAATGTGGCGAGCATAAATCTCGACTCGTGGATTTCGTTCTCGCCGCGGCAGGCCGGCGACTTGATATGTTAATTAACCTTCGTGCCGCCGCGCCGTCGTCCACGGTCATTTACATATCAATTTAGCTCTCGAACCGAGCCTCCGAGGTCGGAATCTTGCGTTATTTTGCGCCAGGAAATTTTACTTTCGTCGTTTTATCGCGCGTTTTTACGACTCGTTTCTTATAGTTGCGGACCTATGCTGGGTGTCCTCTCTGCCACCTCTATGTTATTTACACAGATACAAAAATATTTGGGGAGCAAAATTATCATATTCTAAGGGCGACGTAAGTCTCTGTGTGGGAGAAGGTCATCTCAAGGACATATTTTCCGAGATCTCACGTACAGTAATGTTTGTTTTTTTTAATGGAACGATATGTTTCTTTATCCATATTTTCATAGAATGTTTCGAGACGAATACAATGACCTATTATGAAGGTCATGCAAGGTCGCTCAAGGCCAGTTGCAATGGAAAATTCGAATACTCCGAAGTCAACTTCGCGGGTACAGTCAAAGACTAACTGAATTACATTGATTTCGTGAAGATTCTTATTAGTGGTCAAAAGGGTAATTCAAAATGAAGAACTCTTTCCTTACGGAATGGATTCTAAGAAGAGTAATGTCACGATCGATCTTGGTTAAGATATCTCGCGTCCTCGAATTAACGTGCGGAAGTTTCCAACAAGGGCCGGGAAGGGTTGGTGATAGTACTTCGAACCTAACCGCGATTCCTCGCGAGCATGAACGGCGAGCGACGACACGCTACAAACGACTCGGCCAGAAACAGCGTAAACTCTCTCTCGGAGCGCGGCGTGCAAACGCGATCAGATTTACGGGCGCGGCATTTATCCGCGATAAGCCACGGCCCGCTAATGCGAACCGTCTGCGGGGATTGGGCGTTAAGCACGCCACGTTCTCCAAACTTTTCTATGGGCATTCAGACGCCATGCTAGCGGCATTTTCAACGGCCACAGGCGCCGCGAGCCGACCAACGAAATTCTAAACGACTACCCGGAGACTTAAACCGCCGTTCGATTATCGTAAAACGTGCCGGTAATAATGTCTCGGAATTTCGCACGGTGATACGCGAGTCTGTCAGAAACTGTTTCACTTCCTCCCAGTCGGACTCGTAACTGCTCGAGCTGAAAAGTGAGAGAGTGCCACTTACGTTTTACCATTCCGCCGAGAAGAGAACAATGAAACAGTAACAACTTCTAAATTTGGCGAGAGTGCGGAACAGCTATCCTCCAATTTCGATAAACGTATCCGGAAATCTTTCACCGTAATGTTGAGAGCCAATACTCGGTAGAATCGCGATAAGGTAGAGTGACCACGTTACCGACAAAAATAGGCTAAAAACGGTTTTTCGTGCCTCAACTTTTCGTCCTTATATGAGGAAGGTTCCTAGTTTTTTATTAGATTTTACAATTTTAAATACGTTTAAAATTAATGTTTGTGCTAGATTTGTTACACATTCCGCATATTTAATCACATTTTTTCGTACTGAATCATTGCGCGAATAGGGTTCACACTGTTCGCAAAATAAAACGTTCGACTAACAGGTGCTTATGCTATGCCGGAGTCATTCGCGACCCGTAGCGGTGGGGATAAGCTCGAGCGACCGTACAATTTTATTCTGATATAAGACGATGCTTTTTATTTCGGAATAAGAAAACCGCTATTTCATACGACGAAAGCTGGTCCCGAGCCATCGTCTTATATTGAAAGAAAACGAGAATTATAGTGAAATATCGGCGTGGGTCTGATATGACTCCGGCATAGGCCTAGGACTCGCAGGAGTCCGAGGGTTAAATAACAGAATGCTCACACATAGCATAGGCTTGTCTGTGCTTCGTATATCACTATTGTAAAAGAAACAGAAACTTGGATATTAACGTGAATTCAGAGTAAATAATTTGCAGATCGATGCGAACAGATTGGTCAGTAGAATCCTTAACGCTAAGTGTTTCGCAACGGACATCAGCAGATGATGAATTAAGAACGCTACTTAAATGTATAGTCAGTCTCATAATCCGTGGCGCACACTTTAAATCAGACCGACCTATTTATAAACCTACCAAATCTTCAGTTTTTCTGTCGAGCTAGATAGACTGGTTTACTAGTAGAACATAATGAAAATTTTGGAAAAATTGCGAAAAAAGAATAGTAAAAGTTACTTTTCGCTACTCTTCTATTCGTGACCGTAACGAAAATTTAAAAAATGTGTTTTGTAGATCCATGTAATTTGTATAGATGCTGAATATTTCATCGAAATTGGTTTATTAGTTATGCATGACTAAAAATGGTGAAAATCACCGAACAGAATAAAAAGGCAAAAATGGGCTGAAAATCGTGAAAAATTGTAATTTATACCATATTGGTAAACTGATAGGTCTAGCCTGGCAGAAAAAGTGAAATTTGGTTCGTTTATAAAATAATTATTCTGATTTGAAGTATGCGCCGTCAATTATAAGACTGACTGTAACTGAATTGAGTCGTTGCATTCGTAAAGTACATTTCGAAGGCCCTCTTAAGGGTTAATAATCGTCGTTTCTAGTTTCCTTAAGTCTAAGGAGTTTCGAGAAAGTTTCTCACGGCGGATAGAAACGGAAGCGAGTGTAAGTCGAGTACTCGGCGACGAAGCGGCGAGATCAAAGGAAATTGTACAGGCATCTGTAAATATTTCTCTTTTGGACATATTTTTCGCCCGAGTGAAGACGCTTCTCTGGTCGTTTGCGAAGTGTCGTAATTCGTAATGCCCGTTTCGTGTATGGTATGTACAAGTATAAGTATGCCTTATATAAGATGAATTCTGTCGTTGACTCGCCCGGAGACGTTTATTTTTCCGGAACCGTGTAGTCGCCGCTCGTCCGGTTCAAAGTCCATAACGAAATGAAAATATTCTCCTCGGGGAAAGCTATTTTCCGAAAGACTGGTGGCTCGTTCGCGTACTTTGCCCAAATATACATAATTAACAACAAGAATTCGACGCTCTTCCAGGCAGAAGAGACATAGTAGATTCGCTAGTTCGAAAAGCGCATCGCTGCGGTGCATCGGGTTTAATGGCGTTTGCGGCGAGTTTGAATAACGGCTCTATAAAAAAAGCACACTGGGATCGTAAAATGTTACTCGCACTCTGAATTCGATATACTGAATTTGTGCAATCGAAGGATGCACCCAGACCGCAGTTTGAAGATCGAAGAAATTCATTTCGACGAAATATAAGTTTCGCAAATTTCGATAGACTCGAATTTTTTCGCGCTCTTCAGCAACTGTGTGTTCAACACTTCACTTACGGGCAATTTTCTGATAGTCTTCAGGTTCACCAAATTTCCAAATAGTCAAGATCAACAGTTCAGAATTGCTCAATAAATTACTATTACAATAAATATAATTCTACGAATTTTTAGAATTGATATAACGTGACAAGTTCTTCCGAATTTCGAAAGAATATCAAGCTTTTGTTAAATACAGGTAGAACGAAAATTTCATTTTCGTTCAAATAGATGAATGCAATTTTAACGAAATTTTAATTTCCGAAATCTTTACAAACAAGTAAAGTTTCAAGTGAATAATTGATTACTTCTTTGTAATCACTCCGGTGGTAAGGCGATTCCTTTTTTCATAATAGGAGCGGCTTTATTATTGACCGATAATGTATCAAAGGCCAGTGCAACAGTTAACACGCTTCGAGGACTCGCGAGTCTGCAATTCCGCGTGTCTCGCGATGCAAAAGCGATGCGAAACAGAGTACGGCTCTCGCGAGCGAGTTCTGCTCGTGTTACGTGCCTGCAGTCTCGTTTTGCAATATTAAGCACGTTCCACAGCTATCCGAAAAGCGCCGCGAGACGTCGCAATAAAATCGAAACCCGTTGGGCGCCGATGAACACCGCCGTGAAATTTTTATATCATCGATAATGGAATTTCTACTCTCATCGCAGTGTCGGCTGCTTCGATAAGTGTCCCGACACGATGATGCAAATTTAGGCGAACGGCGCGCTAATATCGCAACTGGAATTTGAGATGTAAGTAACGATTTGACTGCGGGTCTTTATGCAAAATAATTTCTGCATCATTACAAGAAAGGGGAGTTACATTGATTTCTTCTCTTCATAATTTGAGTAGGTTAAACATAATGCACCATGAACACTAAATTCGTTCGATGTTGCTTCTATTTTGTGTTTCATAAATTGCCAATATAATTGCATAAAATCCGCGGTCTACTAATTCTTGAGCAGTGTCTGAGAGACTTAGTACGAATGTAGTAGGACGATACTGACCTTCACAGAACGATCATTTTTCTCAGTAAAATTAATTTCTGACTGAATTGTTCTGTCACCTGTCTCTAACTGTTCCTGTAACCGTTTCAAACAATTTTCAACGCTCGTTTATAACTCGTCTATTAGATTGATCGCACAATGAACGAGGAACTGCAATGCTGTAATGCTACGCTTAGGAATTTGAATGACTCACAATCGGACTCTTTCAGATGCGTACCTACATTGTATGACTAATTTAAATCACAAGCAATCGTATCAAGTGCTGGAACGGAACGAACAAGAGGTAAACCTGTAGACGTTGTCGCATGACCCGTTTAATATTTCGAACTGTCAGAATGCAAGGCTTGGTTACTGAAAAATAAAATTTAGCTGAAACGTTAGCCTTTGCTTGGTCAAAGTGATCTCAGTTACAATTATTAACAGACTGCGGATTTTATGCGTTTATGACAAAAACGAGCTGGTGCAATTTAAAGTCGTAGAAAGATTAAAAGAATTTAAGAATGTTAATACATTATTTTTAGACTGTTAGGGGACGAAAGAATCTTCTAGTTGCAATTGATACAGGCAGTTTCTAGTTTGCACCAAGATCCGCAGTCTAGACATTAGGTGTGCGCAGTGTCGCCAGATCAAGACTTGTTCCCCCACTCTAATTTCCCCCTCTACCGCGCTTCCGCCGCGGCCGGGTCACGTGACACGTTTCGTCTCTGTGGTGCATACTCCGGTACTGGCAGACAGAGAGGGTAACTTTTTCCCCTCAATTCGTGCTCCCTCCCCTCATCTGGCGACACTGGGTGTACGCGTTACGTCTAATAAGATTATCAACGTTGATCCCAAGGAAGCAGGCTTACGAATATGTAAAGAGAATTGAACGCGTAAGGATTGGAAGGATCTAGCGAGGGTTAGCCTACGATGATTTAATAAGAGGAATAAGTCTGCAGGCTATGTATTTTGATGACGTCTGCATCCCGATTTTCCATGAAATAAATATCTCGGGTCTCGGGCCGACGCGTTTTAAAGCCAAGAGGAAAACAGCATCGAAGGAAAGATAAAAGGAAGCAGCTCGGTGATTGAAGCTTTTCTCTTGAGAAATGCTGAAGCTCGCCAAGCAGACTTTCATCCCTCACTCGTCAACAATATCCAAGGGCTTGTATCAAAGACTGCCGAGGCGGAAGAAGCAACGGGGAGAATGGAATACGACTCTCCTGGGTCAGTTCCGGTCACGTTACAACGCCTCCCGTCTCGTTTTGCAATATTAAGCACGTTCCATTCGTCTCCGAAAAAAGCGTCGCAAAAAGACTCCGGTAATACCGACACCCGTCAGAATCCAATAAAACCGAGCTTGAAATTTTTCTCTTGTTGAGAAAAGAATTTTCAACTTAGTCCACGATGCGCGTCGCCTTTGGTTAAGCAAAATTTAATTCCGGAGATCAAGCGGGATTTATTAATCTGATCGAATGGGATCGACGAGGCATCTTATTTGTATGTTTCGGACCATTCGGGAGGTCTTATCAATTATTTTTGCCTCTCGTTGCTCGTATTTAGTTGTCTAGACGGGTTTGTTAATAGAAAGTGAATTTTGGGGCATATTTAAATTATTTAATCCTCGTATGCTCCTCGGAAAGATTCTAGTATGATAATGCACCCATTTTTCCTCTGCACTGTTTCTGCTCGAAGCAAAGTAAGGCGAAAATGGAAAACATTTTGAGGTTAGAAAGAAAATGGCTCCAGCGCCATCTTGTTAACCTCTAACCAATTATATTCCAGAGTAGAATATCTAAAGAATACAAAGAAATCCTAACAATAAAATAAACGCAACAAACCGAGAATAATTAAACGAGTGCCTACTAGAACTAGACGAAACCTAAATCGAGAAGTGACTCGAATAGAACGGAAAAATCAAACGTTTTGAGGTTAGAAATAAAATGGCTTTGTCGCCATTTCCCAAACCTTTTTACCAACTACGAGTTGGAATATCTAAGTACTCAAAATGAGTTCCAATACTAGACTAAACGTAAGAGAATAAGAATCGAGTCTATCTGTTCGTTTCGGTGGCCTTGAGATGGCGGCGTCAGGAAGAAAAATGGCGCTCGGGCAGCAACGATGTTTGCCGAGAGATATTCCGGGATAATGGAGAGGCACCGTAAACACCGGCATTGTTGTGGTTTTTGGTTCTGCCGCTCGCTCGGAGCACTTGCTTTTATCATTTTCGCTGTTCAATTGTCAATAAAACGTAACGGGGGTTGCGGCTTACACGTTCTCCAGTGGGACGCGGTCGGGGAAAGATAAAAGAAAAACCGAATCGTTTTCTGTAGCAATCTTTCGAAGCTCGGCCAAGCCAACTCTCAGATCCTCCTCCAGTCGCGAAGAATATCCCGAGCTTTCAATCAGAGACTTCGCGAAGCTCGCAGGCTATTTACCCGAACTTCCAGAAAGCTTCCGCGTTTCGACGGACCCGATGATCGCACCTTTTTTCCTCCTTCGTTCATTCGCGAATCATTTACCAACGTTTTTTCTTTTCACCCCCCCCCCCCTGATAGACGGCGTTCAATGGGAATTTGAATTTATGCGGGTCTTCGAGAGACTCTCCATTTAAAGTCAATAAGTCGCCCGGTCATTAGCGAGCCGGCTGCATAATTTACCACGCTCGTCCTGGATTTTAGAATCGTTCTGAAATTGTACTAGCGGACGGATCTCATCGCGAAACTCTTTTGAATCCCAAATGCTTGACAAATCGAGGAAATGGCTCCTGACCGTTCCTCTATAGCGTGGATAGAGGGATAATTAAATTCGAGCTGTTTCTTCCGTTGGTAGAACGGAACGAGGGAACTGGATCAATGTTTTCCGAGGAAAGTGGCCTCTGATATCCTGAAAAAATAATTCGTCCATGATAGTGTTCCTGCAGAACGACAATTGTGCCTAGTGTTTTAATAGAATCGATTAAAACAAGGCTTTTGGTGTCCTCAGTTCTTAATAGTCGAATTTTAATTCAAAACGTAGACTAACAACTATGGATGTCGACTAACAAGTAGTTGCACCTCTATAGACCAGCAGAGAATGTCTCATTAAAAACTTTGTAAAATTCAATTAAATGGCCGAGAAATTGAAGAAGAAGCTTATTCAGATAGTACTAATTATTTGCTTACACGAACCGATCTATCTACAGATATATCTACAAGATGTAATTGGTTAGTCAACAAAGAACGTAGTCCTATAATTTTTATAGAGCATTAGAAGCCAGGCCCTTTTATAATTTGATAAGATTAGAATTTTATTCATAAGAAATAAAAAAGTGAAATTTAAAACAGCAGGGAAGTAAAAAAAATTTAGACATATCGATATATTATTTGGCTTCTATTTTCTGCAATTGATGCAGGCGATTTTTACTTTGCATAAAAATCTGCAGAAGATTAATCGCTGAAAGAAGTCGTACAAAAGATTGTAATTTTACAATTCAAGGCATGCATACGAATCTCTGGCCAATTTCTATCATAAATTTTAGATTATTTTATCTGAATGCAATTTATGCACTCGTACACAACAAAAATACCAAATACAAATATATATAGCGATGATGATAAATACTGTCCAGTTAATAGAATTAAACATTCAAAAACTGTTCTATTTCGCCCATCGTTACGCAGCCACGGACTCGCAACAATCGTTTTGAACGACTGTAAAATTGTTAGCACAGTTCGCATTCATAAAATTGTTTGCGCCGTAAGTGCATTAAGTTTGAATGATTTTGCGCAGGCGCGCTCGGCTCGAATTATTAAGTATTAATTTTCGTTCGAACGTTAGTTAATATTTTATTTACGAGGGAGTATTCGGTTACAATGAATATTTATAAATTCAAATCCTGCATCGCTCGCGGCACGGACACGATAAATCCGCCCCGGCATCCCGTTAATTGATCAAACGCCGATCAATTTCTCCGCGAAACAACCAATTAAACGATGTTCCATCGGGATTTGCCGAGAGACAAGTACTAACAAGACAACTAAATAACACACCCCATAGTCCCGTCCACAAATCTACAGAATTCTATTAAAAATGGCAAAAGTACCTTTAGGACATTGACAATTAAGATAACTACCCTTACAGCTATAACACCCTCCAATTCTAACCATAAATCGTCAAAGAATTTATTGCAATTTCTTTTCAATTTTTCAAAGAAGCAAGACATGTTTAAAAAACGGCAGGTCATAAAATATAGAAATGGAGGTGACAATAACATTTCTCAATCCAATCGTCAAAAATCCACTGCTTGTAATTTGTTTGTAATTTTTTCAAGTATACGCTCTCTCAATCTATCTGCCACGCAATTCGTTTTGAAGCTCTACGTTTTATTAAAAAAGGTTCTCTAAAGTACATCCAGGACACAGAGGTTTAAGACAACTATCCTTACGACACGGCAAGCCATAAACGATCCTAGCCATAAATCGTCAAATATGCACTTCCCATAGTAAGCTTAAAATTCTCTAAATAAAATTGTTCCCTCACTGTATCAGAGGCGCAATCCACTTTTAAACTCCCAGGGAAAAAAATTATTCGACGTCGGACATTTTCTACGTACCCCAGGACCGTAGCTCTGAGGCAGCGAAATTTATTATGAAACGGCCGAAACACGGTTAACGGTGTCGTTTCTTCGTAGATCACGGCCGAAAGAAAAGGAAATTAAACCGTGCCGGCCCCATATATCCCGAAGAAGAACGCGTTGTTCACCGGCGACGTCGTTAATTCGAAAAGCAACTATCCTATCGCGAGCGGGGCGCGACCGTAAAATTTCCTGAAAATTAGTTGGGCGATTCCGGACCCATAAACCGGCAATGAAAGATAGTTACAACA
This sequence comes from Halictus rubicundus, assembly GCF_050948215.1. Lineage (NCBI taxonomy): Eukaryota > Metazoa > Arthropoda > Insecta > Hymenoptera > Halictidae > Halictus > Halictus rubicundus. The sequence goes on from NC_135151.1 coordinate 6,502,736, forward strand.
CGGCGCTGTGTCCGGAAATAATTGAAGACAGTGCGGCCAATCGATACCGAAACTGTTCGCTCCACTACCGCGCTGTTTAACAAGAGCAATATTGTTCCGCATGAACTCGTTAAAACTTAGGATTGGACCCGCGGACGTTTATGCGGATACAGATTTCCACCGATCTCCAAGCCACGGAATCAAAGGCACAGTCTGCTATCGACGTCGATCGAACGAACTCGAAGATTCGACGCGATTTCTGAAATTTGCGCACCGAATCTCGAGTCATTACGAACGCGTCGATATAAAATTGAACATGGAACCGCTCGGTCGTGCGTCGCTAAAATTCTGTGCAGAAATTCGAAATTTCGTGCGCGTTGTTGTGCAATGTACGTGCGTTGTTCGGATAATTTCGATATTTATGTTTCAGAATTAAAATGTGCCGTATGCAACCCCTATTTTCCGATGGCGTGTGCCATAAACAAGTCCCAGCTGCTTTTACTTCAGTTTGTGGATTATTTACGAACAATTATTAAAATACATTCTACTGTCTGAAATAATGCCTAACATTTTCAATGCGCTTACCCGATCTTGCGAGAAATTAATGAATTTCGAGTGCGGTGGTTGCGAGATTTGAATTGAAAATGTGCTCTACAAAAAATCTATAATTCACGTAATTTTGATTATTTTTATTTTGAAAAAATCACACATCTGTTTCAGATACTAGTAAATACGTATGCAAAATCCCAACGCAACAGGTCCGATAGTTTCTCCGAAAAAATTTCTAAAACTTCGTGCTTCGAAAATGAGAATGACCCCCTCTTAAAGAGACGAGGGATTGTCATCGTCATCGAGGGAGTGTTACCGTTTCCGGGGGCCGTTTCCCATCGAAGCGTCAATAGTTGTCGCCCGCGAAACCAGTTTGCAATTTGATTAATGGAATTCGGTGCCGACGCACTCGCTTTCTCGCTGGCGAGCGTTAATTGCGCCTCGCGAAAAATAATTAGACCCTTTCGCGTACCGCGGACGAGGAGAAAGGTATACAATTAGCGGCGGCGATCCTTGTTGGGAATTAATTAGGCTCGCTGCTGTCTGAGGCCGGGACGGGTTCGCCGATCGCGCGAAAATTGCGCGCCACTCCATCCATCGATGCATCGATGACATCCTCTTGCAGATGTTATTCGCTCTTCAAACAGAATGCGCTTAATACGAATGTTACGCGTCGCTTCTGAATGTATGACAAATGAGTAGACCCCGTTGGATCTTTGTGCATGGCCGAGCTTTTGAAAAACCGCGAGTTCGAATTCTCTTTGAAATCGAAATGGATCCATCGTAAAGTGCTCTCGCGTACATTCTAAAATCGGCTGAGGAAATCCTCTCAAAAACCAGTCACTTTTCTGCAAAGTACCTGTTTGCGTTGCTCGACTTTTCCATATGGTGATTCTTTTTCAACCGCGAAGTTCCAGAATTCCTGCGGGGAAACACAGGTACCTTCTAAAACAATCTAAAAAAATTCGGACCACTTTTCAGTATTTATTTATAGAAACTATTCAGCCAATAAAGCCATTAGCTATCGGCAGCCTAGATAACCGAACCTCTGCTATCGTCAAATAAAAATCCCTATGGAATCACGGGCCCGAATTACAGAGCAGTAACAATAACCCGAAATCTGTAACACTTTCCCTTAGCAAGCGGAAATCCTTGGGCGACAGGTGCGAGGAAGGTCCTCCTTGGATTCACCAGGAGGAAGTCGATCGTCAATAAATTGGAGAGGTTAGGTATATCGGGACGTCCTACAGTGGGTTATTTCGTTATTTACCCGATCTAACCGGTACAAATTATTTCTGTTATTCTTTTTGCGCTTAATCGCACTCTTTTATCGATTTATTTATGGTATTGTCTGAGAAGTACAAAGACAAAACAAAACATTTTTTAAATTAGCAAGTTTTTCAAGAACTATGCTAATTATTTTTCTGTTTTATAAGAGGCATCGCGTATCAAACACGGCATCAGTTCCTACGGTTCATATTGAGAGTTTGGATACATTGTTTACCCGATACATGTCCAAAACACGGGTCTAGCCCCGGACATATATCGGCCAGGAGATATACTTTGATCTCGGCTATGAGCCTCGGTTCATGGCCCCTCACGGGGTGGGGCCACTACATAGTTCCGGGACTTTTATCGGCTAGGCATTTGGGACATATACAGGGTGTTAAAAAAACCATTCAATATTTATATGGTGTATAGGATACATTGTACCGAGTAAAAAGCTTTAGTAAACATAGGTCGAAAGGTCAACCGTTTCTGAGATATAAACATTTTTGCTTGCTAACTTCACGATTCATTTACTACTGGCCTTTTGATATTTACAGAAGATTCTCCACGTGTCTTCCTTCCTTCGACAAATAACTGACTGATTCCGGACGAAATCTACTGTCGGCACTTGAATAAGAACATTCAGAACGCGGTTTGTAAACGCTGAAGTAAACATCGCATGCGATGGAAGCAAGCAAGTCAATCATGATACTAGCAAACAAAAATGTTTATATCTCAGAAACGGTTGACCTTTCGACCTATGTTTACCAAAGCTTTTTTACTCAGTACAGTGTATCCTATATACCATATAAATATTGAGTGGTTCTTTTTTAACACCCTGTATGGAGTAAACACTGTTCTTGTAATAAAATACACTCAGTAAAATAAGTCTCCGTACACCTAACTCATACTATTTAAATGGTTAATAATTTTATTTTACGTGGTAGTAAATGAGTAATTCTTCTGCAATTATTTTTTTAATTGTCTTTTTTATTCACGTGGCAAATGCTATTGTCATACGATTATTATTTAACAAGAAAATTAAACATATATGCAAACATAACCAATTCAGAACAAAAAAAGTCTCCGTACAGGAACATAAAAAGACAGAAATATAGAATAATAGAATTTTTTCTTTTTTTTTCGCAACATTAATAAGTAGTTGGACCGCCTTTAGCTTTATGTATGGCAAACATTCGTTTTTGCATACTATTAATTAATTTTTCTGTCACATCACTCGTAATACTATTCCATTCTAGTAATATCGCATTTTTCAGTTCTGTTTTGTTTTTAATATTATGTTTTTGTAAACGCCTTTTTATTTCGTCCCATAGGTGTTCTATTGGATTAATATCCGGCGATTGAGGTGGTGTGTGCAACTGTTTTGGCGTATTATACAGAAGCCATTCCTTAACTCGTCGTGCGGTATGCTTTGGATCATTATCCTGCTGAAAGATAAATCTCCGATCCAGTCCCAATTTTCTTGCACTATAGTCCAAATTATCCTTTAAAATATTCAAATACACATCTTGGTCCATAATACCGTCGATGAATACCAAGTTTCCTGTACCTGCAGCATTCATACAACCCCATACCATTATGCTCCCTCCGCCGTGTTTTACGGTTGCACGCAGATTTTTGCATTCCATTTCTGTATTTTTCATCCTCCAAATTTTTACACGTCCATCAGACCCAAACAGGTTAAATTTGCATTCGTCACTAAATATTACTGAATTCCAAAACTCCCTTGGCCTATACATGTGGGCTTTAGCAAAATCCATACGCTTCTGCTTATTTATTTTGCTGATAAAGGGCTTTCTTCTTGCTGTACGACCATTATACCCCGACTTTTTTAACACATTGCGTATAGTTTGAGGAACAACCTTAACACCATAATCATTGTGAATCATATTCGCAAGTTTGCGAGCACTTGTTTTCAGTTCACTGCGTATAACTTTCAAAATTGCACGCTCATGATGGTGTTCTAATTTTGTTGGACGACCGGTACGTTTGCGATTTTCAAGAGAATTTGTTTGCTGATATTTATTAATAATGTATTGCACCGTAGAACGAGATTTATTCACTATTCCTGCAATTACTCTTAAGGATTTTCCATCTTTTCGTAGTTTTATAATTAGTTCGCGAATTGGAACCGGTATCTCCATTTTTGTACGTTATTATGAATTTGATCCGTACTTTCTGCTTGATCATAGGAAACTGAAGGAAGGTATGACCTCCAGGAATCATATGACTCGAGTTTCTCAATATGTTTATTGACAACACGAACTTTTATGATAGTGTACGGAAACTTATTTGACGCTATATCCGTTCACTTTGTATTCAACATTTGAGTATAGCAAAACTAATTATAGGATTTACATAAGTGCATGTATATGAGTTAATGGAAGAACGCACTTTTAAATAATACATTAAAAATTTTGATATCAAGTATACTTTTTTAGTTATACATAGTTGAAGTTCAAATATGGTACTGTACGGAGACTTTTTTGACTGAGTGTACGTTTCGGACATGAAATGTCAAATATCTCGCGACGTATTGACGTTTCGATGACGTTGGGTTAGTACTTTTATACGTAGGATAATAAATGGGATCGATTGGTTTAATAAAAACAATTGGGTTGTATTAAAGTATACAGTGCAATTGCACCTGGCGAGTGCACCGGTGCATCAAAAATAATACGTATTATTCGTGTAGAGATTGTATAGATTTTCAGGTCCCCTAAAGATTAAAATCGACATTTGGCCGGCTAGATCGGGCAAATAACCCTCGCGTGTCTAGAAGCGAACGATTCCGGGACTCTTTGGTCGAATATCCTCGACGGTGGGGTAGTCGGGGGTTGATAAGATGGTCTGGGCGTAGCTTAATAGAATCTCCCCCCTCCCTCAGCGAGGGTTCGGCTGACGGCGGCAGGTATTAGCTATGTAAGTGGATTGCACCCTGGAGACAGCTCGCGCACCACCCTGCTGAAATTCTGGCAGGCCTGCGGGCCTGGCTCGCCGAGAACACCTGGAAACCCTCGTGTAATATAGTTATCTAGCCGTGGGCCGGCCGAATTGCGCTCTCCAGTATCCTCGGTATTGTTAGACGCACACAGGCAATTTTGAAAATTGACTTAGTTTGCTCTAGTGGCGTTCGCGGCCGCGGGTCTTGTCGCGGTCCGGAGAAAGCGGTCTTGTTAGCTGATCGAGATCGATGCATCCGACTTGTGCTCGATACACTTCGCTCGATCCTCGGGACGGCACGAATCTATTCTGCATCCTCTCACACAACTTGCAAATCCATCCAAACACCCGTCGGGCAACAACGCTCCTTTTTTCTTTTTGGTAAGACATTGATCTAGAATTTTTTATAAATGGACAAACTCAATCGATTAATCCTTTGCACTCGAATGGCGACTGTAAGGCGCCACTAAAATTGCTGTATCATCATTCAAAATATTTTTTACATTATTAAATTTCTTTGTATTTAATAGATCACTAAACATTTCAGTATTGTTCGAGTAAATTGCATCATTTTCGTTTGTATAACATGCAGAAACATGTACAGAAAGGAAATTTTCCGGTTCCAGACTTCGTAGATTCGCGATAAGGTAGAGTGACCATGTTACCGACAGAAATAAGCGAAAAATGGTTTCACATGCGTCAACTTTTCGTCCTTGTGTGAGAATATTTTTCGATGGGAAAGGGCTCGTTCGAAAGAGGAAGGTTCAATCTAGCGCGCGCTGGTCATAGGCTGACGAGATTATGACGGTTAGTTGGCAATATAAGCGTGAACGGAAATTATACAGCGGTTACCGAAACTGCTGGCTCTGCAAAAGTCACGTGACTACGCTTGGCTCTTAACAACCTGACTTTGGCCACGGAGTCCCCCGACGCTCCGCAACAACAATGACAATTACAATTGAACCCGTGACTACGTTGGTCTCGGATCCCAGAAAAGAAAAAGCCCAACGAATCCGATTCGAGCAAAAATATCGCAGTCAAAGGTTGAACTTACGTTGCGCAGGTTTCCCCGGGTTTCTTTGTTAAACTAAACAGTGGCGCCAGCGACTCTGTTCGACAACGTAGTTCGGTGCTTAATGGCTTGGCCAATTTTCTCCGCGGCTGTGCGCTCTGAAAAGCCCGAGGTACAAGGGTCGACAGAGCGATTCTTAAAAATTTTTACATGTCTCCGGGGAACTTTCGTGGACCACTTCCAATTTCCCGAGAACGGAACGCGCCGGTTATTCGCGAGGCTTTTAACCGATGGCTTTCTTTGCATCTCCATGGAACGAGAAAGAGAGAGAGAGAGAGAGAGAGTGTGTGTGTGTGTGTGTGTGTGTAGGTGTATCGACCAATGCTTTTCGTCACTCCTCGAGACTTCTCTCGATCGATACACACACCGTCGGATCACAGAACGTGTACGAAGCCCTAAGAACTTTGCGGGAATGTCAGTGTCGCGCCCCTTATGAATGAATGACGGGGTTCGTTCTCGGGAACCGCGCGAACAAAACCCGACAGCTTTGACTTCCGCCGTATCGCAAAGCTCCTTGAAAATTTCAGTATCACCACGGTGAATACATCACCGGCTCTCCCCCGCTAATACTTTGGAACTCGTTTACAACCACCGCTCAGAACTGTGATCCTAAACCCCCTCCCCCTTCCCCCACCACCGAGAGTTTCAAACATTTTGCATTATGAAGCTCGAAGAAGATTAGAACCTTTTCCGGTGTATAATGTAACGGTCTGGAAATTAGGGGCTCGCTGAGCCCAAAGAACACTATGAACTATGAACGTTCACATTCCACCACCATTTCGCCCGTTATCCATTATGCTAAGCCTCTGGAGTACTGTGACGTTTGAAAAATCTGAGAAAATTATATTTCAACAGGCACAACGAGATGCTAAGACTGTAAAAATATAAACTCAGTATCTCATAACTTCTACAAGAAATCGGCGTTTCAGAATTTACTTAATTTTTCAAAATTCGGTTTCGTAGCTAAAAATTCTGAAAAAATTCATAGATATGCATTCTAATAGATAAAATATGCTTGATTTTTTTCAGAATTTTCAATTGAAGAGGGTAAGAGAAATTACGGGAAAACTTGATTTTATTTGTCACCCCTTTACTACCCCTCATGCCGACACGTGGGGTTGAAAATTGGCACAAGGTATTTTCTTTGGATAAGCTATCGAATGGCCTATTGCAAATTTAATTTGCTTCGGGGTCACCTTTGACCTTCGTGTCCGGCTACACCCTTTGGTCTGCGATTTTTCAAAATCGTTTTAATGAGCTTTCAGTTAGCTTCGAAAAAATCGTACATCAAACTTTGAGATGCGATTGTAAAAAAGCCGCTTCGATCATCGAGTATGCGGTGATTTTGATTTGGAAAAAACTTTTTTGAGTTTCATATACTCATTTGAACCAATAGCATTATTATAGTATTCCAATAGCATTATCACCATAACGTGCGCAAAGATGAAATTTTAAGATGTAAAGATGCAAAATTTTTTAATGTTACCATAGACGTTTCAATTTACACCGTTTTCGAGACAAAAGGAGTCATCAATTTCACTATAATAGTGCATGCATTGCATTGTGCAAAAACATCGTGGAAGATAATGAACGACGTACTACGAAAGTAGAGGCTCTACAATCTTTAAAAACGAGTCCACGTTTATCGGTCCTACGACTCTTTTTCACGAAACGATAATACTTTTCATAGCCGCTGCTCTGTACTTCAACTTCCAGTATCTCCCATCGGGAAAACGAGCGTAATCGCCAAAAGTGCGCAAACATCTGCGGCGACGACACCATAGACGAGCAAGAACAGCCGATTAGAAGGACGCGGGGATAACGTTACCGCGCAAAACGCCATAATTATATTATCCCCGGGCAAAAACCGGGCCGGGGTAAACGAATTTCGTCGAGCGTTCGGTAAACTAGTAAAACCCTCAGATTTGCATAATCGTGCGCAGTTTAATACCGATTAAAATTGTGAAGGGGGTCGTTTCCGAGACTCCGGCACTCGTCTTCGCCCTGAGAGACGAGGGTTGGCCTCGTAACTCTTTCACCTGGTCTCGCGTTAGAGTACTCTGTTTCTATTGTTCGCGGCTGTCTAGAATTCTTAACGAACTGCGATTCCCCCCTCCCTCCCTCCGAGCTTTCCTTGTGCGCCATTTTATGCCAATTCCGACGGTGAGTTGACCGTGCGATTTTTTCACGGCTTTCTCTGGCATTGTACTAATGTATAATAGCATCATCTCAATTGTAAAATTGTAAAAATCTGAATGGTAGTCAAGTTAATTTTATACACTTCGTTGACTGAAACCATGGCACCGGTCAACACGCGTTCTTCGAAAAAGTGTATAATACAAAAAAAATATATAACTCCTGTAACTTTGATTATTTTGACTTGAGAAAAAAATTGTTTATACACTGCAGGTATCCACGAATATGTGCGCAAAATCCTAACGCAATAAGTTCAACAGTTCTGCTGAAAAAAATTCCTAAAAATCATAGTACCCTCTTAACAATGAGAATTGTGTTTCCAGCCTATTGTTCGCCATTTTTCGCGAATTTGTACGGTGAAAGGAGAGTTGACAGAGAACAGAGAAAAAGTAGAGAGAGAGAGAGAGAGAGAGAGAGAGAGAGGAGGGAAAGAGAGAAAGAGAAGAGAGAGAGAAAATCAACGAACGGGCCAATTACCGCAGATTGCATGACGGATTCGCGAGCGAGACACGACGGTTAACGGCGCTTCAATTGGCCTAATCGCAGTCACTTTGCCGGGCCGAGTCCCTGCCGGGCACCGACGTTCACGACCCGTTTATTAAATAAGAGCAAAGGCCACGAACCATTTGCGAAGTGGGACGAATGGATTAGATTTCCTGTTGCCATTCTATGCGCGCATCGCATCGGTGCACAAGCATGCACGCCCGATGAATGCACCACCGATGGAAATCGTTTCACTGTCCATCGCGGGAGCACCGGCTACCCATGGCTGGCCTTATTGGGCCTGTGACATCGAGCGATGTCGTACCGACCGGGAGAGAAGAAAGAATTGTTAACGATGATGGAACGAACGGGCTCGATCTACTCCCACGCTGCACGCTTGATCTTTCAATAAGGAATTGTGAACTGTTCGGTTCAACGAGGGAATCGGTCGTTAGAACTTCATTCATTAGCCCCTTCAGTTTATTTAGCCGATGGTTCAGGGAACTCTTGTCTGTGATCCTGTGTTTGTTAATTTGCTTTGAGATAAGAGGCTGAGCCCCGACGCTTTGATTACTGGAAAGCTATTAATGAATTTCATGCATTTACGATAAATAGACTGCGGATCTTTATGCGAATTGAAAATGTTATTGCTTCGATTGTGGTGTCATTGATTATGAATGCGGTGTAAGTTATAATTGATCTTCTTGATTATTATGTAATGCGTTGATTAATTTTACTAGTAATTATGTGTAATGAAGTGAAAAATTATATATATATTACATATTACGTATTATGTGTTGTCATATTTATTTTTGTTGGCCCCTGTTTGTTGCAATTGATGCAAACAATTTTTATTGTACTCGAAGTTCCGCATACTTACGGTTACATTTAACGAAGTCTAATATTATTAAAATGTATGATACTCATTGTCAGTAGGTGCTCTTTCGCATTATACAGATCGCACGCCAAATTTGATACACTGAATATACTATAATGTATTAGCGGCAAAATTCATTGTATAAATTGTGCATTGAATAAATAATTCCGTCGACCATATATCAATGACATGCTAGTCGAACTGTTAAATATGCTTTTAACCAACGTAGTGTTAGATACATATACATCGTCCATTTTTGGCCTACTTCTAACGTTTATATTACCAAATATCTGCATAATCTCGTCAGCTCATGACCAGCGCGCGCTAGATTGAACCTTCCTCTTTCGAATGAGCCCTTTCCCAACGAAATATATTCTCATATAAGGACGAAAAGTTGAGGCAAGTGAAACCATTTTTCACCTACTTTTGTCGGTAACGTGGTCACTCTACCTTATCGCGAATCTACGGAGTCTTGGCTCTTGACAATACATTTTTACTAAAAGCGGTGTTTAAATATATTCACGAGGTTTTTAGTTTCTTCCAGGTGTGTTAAAGATTTTTGCAAAAATATTCTACCTGTGACATAATAATTAGATACATCCACGACGAAGATTAATAGAATTCATATTATCTTTTCGAGACTGGTTTCTAGAAGTTCTTCGTGTTAGGCAGCAGATAGCCTCACACAGTAGGCGTGTGATAAGTATAATTATCGCACAAATCTGTCATTCGATAGTCGGAATGGTCGCAGCACGCACTAAAAAAGGTCGATTACCGTCATCAAAACATCTACTCATACATAAATTGAAATTGATGTCTAAAATTTAACTCCGTTTGCGGCCAATCAACCGTGGCCGTATACGTCGCAGGAACGAGCGTTAAAGGATTAATGCCCTCATCGTCAATAGCGTTGATCACGTCTGGTTCAATTATCCTTTCATACTTCCAATTCGCATTCTACCCGGTCACAATCGGCCTCTTCTATTGCCCTCGCAAGCACACCGCCAAATTACATGCTTCATTCTCCAATGTCTCCACCCACTATCCATGGACCCCTCCCTCAAACCTAATCTGTGTTACCAATAACATTCGCCGGCTTCAAAGGCTCAATCTTATGGCTTCCTATCTTTCAGGCCTTGGGAAAAATTGGAAAAAATAGAGCATAAAATTAGACATCATTCCAGCTGACCATTTGTAAATCAACCCTCAACTTTGACGATTGATTATAAATATATTTTCCACTTTCTACAAAACGTGTTACATGTATTTCCGAGGTTCCTACTTTCTACAAAATTTGTTAAATACTTTTCCATAGAAACGACATTTCTTTTCAACCCTTAACTTTAATAACGGATTTTTCTGCTTCTGCTGTGACTAATACAATTTTTAACTGTATTTCCAAAGCATCTGCTCTCTTCCAAACGGGTTTAATATTTCTATAAAATCCTCCATGTTTTACAAAAACCGCACTAGAGGCATTTCATCGAACAGGTCTCCAACCTCGAATTTTTCCAAAAGTCTCCATGCAAACAGTGACCTAAAGAACGATCTCGAAAATACTTCCACAGACCTCTGAAACTGTGAAATACTATTCCAAGCGTCCAACATTCTCCAAAAGCGTTACGGAGCCAACGGACATGATCCCAGCATTCCAGATCGTCGTTCGAAGCAAATAGGCTCGAACAAATTCGCAGCGCCTCTCGGGAGAGCTGTTGAACAACTGTTCGAACGAAAAGATCTTGTATCTGCGCGGGTAGAACGAGGTAGAACGAGGTCCCTCCGTACAAGCGTCGGCGTCCAATTGGAAGCGGTTTTCTGCTCGTCCTGAAAGTCACGAGAACGAACGGTGACTAATAATACGTCGTGAGTCACGACGTGAACCGTGACATAACCTCGAATATCCTAGTCCTGAGCTTCGAGAGATTCTTCTCTGCTCTTGGTCCCGGTTCTTCATCCTTTTCTCCCTTTCTCCTTTTCTCTCTCTCTCTCTCTCTCTCTCTCTCTCTTATTCTCTCTTTTGTTCTCCCTCTAGAGCAGGCTAGGGCACCCACGTCCTCCTCGGCGGCTCCGCTCGTAAAATATTAGAGCCGACAACAAATAATCAGTCGCCGTGTTCTCTCTCCTCTATGGACGCGTAGGCGGAAGCGACATTATCTTCCTCTCGGATCGAAGGGATCGAACGTCGATCGTCGATCGTCGATCGTCGGTTCCCATAAACGCCCGTGCAAAAACCCCCGTGGACCGTCTCTCGTTGTTTTTGCTGGCGATCTATGAGCCGGCGGACCGATAAAATTGTTTTCGAGGAAGCCGAGCACGCTCGGGGATCGAGCAGATCGCTGGGCACGCCACGATGATCATTCTCGGGCAAACGTTTCTCGAGACTGAACAATTGTTTATTTTTCGACTGCGCGTTAAGTCTCTCAGAGCAGATTCGGCCAATAAGTAGGAATTTCTATACGGTTGTCTAATCGCTGGTAGATTCAGGATTTTCGTGAACAATGTTTCGTTTCGAACAGAGTAGATCGAACGCTAAATAACAAAAACTTTGAGCGAACTTAAAAATAATAACTCGAAATTACGAGCCTCGTAAAATTTAATGAAAATAGTATAGATTCTAATTTAACACTTTCCAGACAGATATCTAGCGTCCGATTTTTTCACAAAATAATAATACATTCTGATTGGCGCGGCGATCGGCCGATCAAATGAAATTGTTTAAAAATTATTGGAATGCGGTGAACGGACGAGCATTGGACGGTTTTTCAAAGCGGCAAAGAGGCAGTAAAAGCTGCGGCAAATAATTAACATCACCAGAGGGGTCGAAATGACCCATTTCAGATTTCTCGTTCCATTGTTAAAGATACAAAAGTGTTTCCGCGAAAATTGGATCGGTAGATTGATTCATTTATAAATACGCGCGCGATGCGATGCGAGTCAATCGAAATTTCGCTAAAATGCATTTTCAAAGTAAATTGAAACGTGGTAGTTAATGATTCTTTCTGCAATATTGACAGTTGATGTTAATAGTTGCTTATATTTCTCTCGTCGTAATTGTTCTTTAATAAACACGCCTCGCTGTTTCATTGTATTTTAACATTTTCACGGAAATTCTCTGTTTCATCATCGTGATAAATTATCCGTACCAAAAGGGATTCATCCTCATTGAATAGCACCGCGCGAAAAATGCGGTTCATGAAAGTCGGGGTTTTAAAAAAAAGATTAATCGGACAATTAGCAGGATGTAAAAAGGAAACACGGGAACTTTGCGGCAGGAACATGAGAGAACGAGAAAGGTGGAGATTATCGCGCTCTAGCAAAAAGTACAGAGAACTTCGGTAATCGTTCTTTTGCCTTTAATATCTCCCGGATACAATAATGGGCCGGCAAATTGTACAGAATAAGTCGAACGCGATTTGCGCGACCGCAGGAGTAATAACATTTATGAATAAAATTACGATGCTTACGCGAAACGCAATTATGTAAAAAGTTTACCTTGTGATTAACGTATTAACAATTTGTGAACGGTCCGCGGTAAAAAGTACACGTACAAACCTGCCGATTTTACGCGGCTGTGCCATGTTTTCTAACATTCTATTTAGCAGTTTGACGCTAAGTTCGAATTAACTTTTTATTTTCCATTAGTGATTCGACGCGACGTTCACTTTGAAGTAACTAAACAGGAGTTCACGAGATTGTTGTAGCTTACAAACTGCTTTGAAATCCAATTCTTCAAAATTACAAAACAATTTCATGGAACTATTTTATTCTCTAGAGCGAAATTTTTAACACGAGAACCGAAGCACTAGTCAAAATGGCTAGCCCTTCAGATTCTTTGCTTCACGATTATTAAAATCATGCTTTGAAAATATTGTCTTGTTCGTTCCTCAAAGTGAAAATTCACGTATTTTCTGTTTTCAGATACTATAAGCAGTTCAATGTCCTTCTGTCTACGTCACAAGATGGACTTCTTTAAATTAAAAAATTATAAATGTACCACAATTTGTCTCATTCAAGAGTCAAGGGAAAATAAATGAATATATTGACTTATACATTCCTCAGAGTAAAAGTTTACCTATTTTCTGTAACTAGATCATACGAATTATCGAATTCCTCCTCATGTAGCACAAAACAAATTTTCTTTAAATCATCAAATTATAAACGAACCACAATTTGTCTCCTTAAATTGTCAAGCAAAACCATACAAAAGTATCGATCTATAAATTCCTCAGAGTAAAAGTTCAGCCAATTCTGTCGTAAGTATACAGCAGATTCTATGCATTTATAATAAAAATCGGCTGGTCAAATGCAAAATACTTGAAACAAAATTCAAGAATTTAAAAACTCTGTTCTATCATCTGTAGCCCAATGAAATGATTAAAAAGAAATAATTGTCTATGTAGCTCCTGTATCTTGCAATTAATACAGATATTTGTTGCACAGAAATTCGTAGTCTACCTCATAATACAAATTTCTTCAGATCATAAAATTATAAATGGACCACAATTTGTTAATCGAAATAATAAAGCAAACACCCCCCCCCCCCTCCCCAGGAGGATTTATTAAATAAAACCGGCAGCCGCGTGCTCTCGTAAAAATCAGGGAAATCAATTTTTCAAGCAAACTCGACGAGCCGAGGTTCGAGAGCTAATCCTCGTGGGACGGGATTTTCCGTGAACGGAAAAGCGAAGGCGCCGGGGGCTCTGGAAAAATGTTCTCCGTTGCGCGCGAGGAGGCGAGCTCTGCGAAATATAAGTCACCGATTAAATTAATTCCTCAAGATCGGCGGCGTTTTAATGCGGCGCGGTAACAGCTATCATTCCGGCAGGCGCGTAGAGATTCTTGTCGGCGCGGTTTAGCCGACGGTTTTAACCTGGTATGCTGGCTCGTTACACTAATTAGAGACCGGAAAGCCTGTCGAGGTGAGTATCGGGCGCGATGCATCGGGGACGAGCCACGGAAAATGTATCGCCGATCGAGTTCTGCAGAACCGAGCGATTTCTAGAACGGAAACACGCTCTTCGAGAGAACAGCTCTCGCAGAGAAAGGAAAAACAGCGAGCTAAAATCCAGAAACAAACTACCCCGGAGCTCGCAACAAGATGCAAAGCCACCTATCCGCGCTCCAAGAAGAACACCAGGCAGGCTCGGACGTTATTAAACCGATTTCCTCTGAATTCGAGTCGAATTTACAGAATTTTTACGCGTAACTTTTGAACCAGCTAATTCCTCGCCTCGAAACTACGATTTTTCGCATTTTCTCGTCAAGATGTACAGGATTGTATCTCAAAAAGTAAAAAATTTCTGGGTTGCCAAGGTGAAGGTTAAGCCTTTTCGAACATTTTATACCCTGAAACAGCACGCCTGGAAGTATTTTTCTAATTTTCTGCAGAATTTACGCAGGATTAAATACCCCGGCGTGACACGCGGTAATCTAAAGGAGCTGTTTTGAATGCAACGTAGACTGCACATAAAAATAATGCGACCGTGTAGCTTTCATGTTTAGTAGACTACAGGATAAAAAATATTTAAGGTTTTCATCGTACTCATCCCGCTAGGTAATCCAAGGGAATGAAGCGAGAGAAAGAGAGGGGGGGGAGAGAGAATGAAGAAAAGGGAGAGATCTTAATCGCTGACGGACCACGACGAACGAGGCTAATTAGGATTTAACGTATGCAACGCGAGCTAATGAAGCCAACGACCGTCTATAAACGGGAACTGGCAGAACCGAGTTTTCTCTCCGAAGGATGTGGAACAGTTTTCTGCTAAGAACGCACGGGAAGAGTCCTGGCGATATTGTGTTTGATAAAAAATTATAACTACGAAGGCTGCTATCGAGATTAACCTGATAGCGGATGTGTAAATATTCCCCGACAGATGTTGCAATGATAAATAGTAGCTGGAAACAAAAATACTGACTCTTAGTACTCGACGGTCACAGAATTAATATAAACACAGAAAATTACCATTTTCCCAATAAAAATCCTTTTGCTAAAAATTGTTAAACATTTCTGTAGAGGACTACCAACTCCATGAAACCATCGCTTCGAAATCTACAGGATGTTCTTTTGAAAACTTTCCAGCCGGATATCTTGAAAAGTATGATAGATATTAAAAAAGTGTAAAACACATGAACGAACGAGTAATACCAACAATTTCGCATACTTTCGTGTCGTTCAGCACCAGTAGAAAAAGAAGCGAAGTCTGTCATTGCAAATAAGCAATGAAACATTTAGTGCTCGATGATCCTACAATTATTAGCGTAAATACAGAAGACTATTCCCACGCGGATAACAATTATCGTTTCAATAAAAATCACTCAACACCTCCGCATACAAATTACGAAATCCATAAAACGACCGCTTCGAAACCTCAGAACCACCGAATACGCTAAAAACTTCCCACACAAAAAGGAACGAAGTCCGTCGGATGAAATCGAGTCCCGCTGACTACCGAAACAGGTGTCGAATTCGCCTAACGAATCATTTTACGACTGCAATAAAAAGACGGTGTCGCGTTTCCCGTTCGTCGAAAAATCGTGAGATCGAAGGATAGCAGAGAGGGGCGGGGAGGGACGGTGCTCGTTCGTGGCGTGAATATCGGTATTATTTATGGCGAATTACAAAGCACCGGGGAAAGCGATACTTTCGGTCGGGGATTCTTCGGGGATCGTAGGATTCGTAGGAGACGGTGCAATTCCATCGCAGGAACCGCGCCGGGCATTTGTACCTGCCCTGGAAATAAAACCTGCCGAGATTTCTTGGGAAGGACAGAGAATTACGTGCTCGAGCTGCAGGATCCTACGCAGGGTCCTCCCATAATCTGCAGGTACGGGAAAAAGAAGGTACACCCAAGTGGAATAACCGTGGGAGCTGGGATTCCTCGGCTCGGCGTCCTGGGCTCGGAAAAATTCGCATAAACGCGGACTCGGTCAAGCCCGCAGCGACACATTTACAATGTATTTCCTCGTCTCGGAGAGTCGACACTGTCGCCATCACCTGCTTTCAATTTTCGAGAAAATTAATCCTTAGCACTCGAATGGTGACTGTAAGACACCACTGAAAATTGCTATATCATTATTCAAAATATTTTAATTACATTGTTATTGATCTTTCACTTTGTCGTTTCGCTGATTACTTGATAGACAAATATTTAATTTAATTATAATCAAATATAATGATATATAGCTGTGAAAGTGACTGTTTCTGAGTTTCAAGTACACTGTTTACTCGATACATGCCCAAAACACGGGTCTAGCAGTATTTAATTCTATTCCAGTTTTCAGTTCCCTGAATATTTTTGTGACCTCGAGTGAAACAAGTTCATACTTTTCTTTCCAAGAATTTGTAGTGTCAATGGCACAAAACAAAAATTGAATGACACTGTCTTGAGTTGTGTTAACCCTTAGCACTCGAATGACACTAAAAATTGCTGTATCATTATACAAAATAATTTTTAACATTATTAAATTTGTTTGTATTTAATAAATTATGTATGTATAACATGAAAACATATATATATATATATATATATATATATATATATATATATATATATATATATATATATATATATATATATATATAGGAGGGCAATATTCTAGGTGGGAAGAAATGTTTCGTTTTGGAGTTAAAATAGCTTCGAGTGCAAAGGGTTAATTAGCCCCTCGCTTTACGATTCTTTTGTGGACACAGTGAGCGCAACGGCGTGCACAAAGGAAAGTAACAATTCTGACTAGTTGATTTCTGTAGTGAATTCAGTTTGTTAATGAAAATGTTTCTTAATTCGTTCGATTAACGCTGGAATAACCAAACTAATCATAAAAACATTTAAGAACATACGCACGTGATTATTGCACACATGTATCGAGAACATATTATTGCGCATTTGCATTCGATCGAATATCGCCTCAAATTGCAGTGGAATCAAATTTCTATTTATGTAAATATCGCCGGAAATTTACATTCGCCTCCGCAGGGAATTCGCGGATCATGTTTCAGAATTCATTGCAAAAATTATATGAAAATCACCCGGCAACTGTGTAAACACGCTTCGGTGCAATTTATTGGATACAAGCGGCGTTATCGATTCTCGTAAACTTGTTAAATAGCGTTTTCAAGACGAGCAATTAAAGCAGAATATTTCAAAATAAATTACGAGTCTAATCATTTCTGTCGTCCTTCCAACAGACTGAAACTTGTCAAAAACATATGTTCATCGAGTCAAGTGTTCATCGAGATTCATTCATGTAACAAACTCCCACAAATTCGTTTTTCACGATTACAGAAATCGAACGACTGGACCCAAACGGAAATGAAAACACAAATAAAATGCTGTTAAATATCATTGACAGAAATATTGCCTTTGATGTCAGCACTTGTTACGTGCCATCTAAATGCACAATTAGACTCCGTCTATTCCAAAATAAAAAATCCGTGTTTTTGAAAAATTCCGCTCCTGAAAAACTCCGCAATTTATACATACACGCCACCGAAAATTCTATATCGAGTTCCCTGGCTTGCCGGACCTGTCGCAGAATCAAAAGCAGATATTTTTCCGCAACCGGATGCGATGAACGCTTCCCCGCGTGAATTTTCGCTCGCGGCGAGGCGTCGTCCGCGCGATCCGCGCCAAGAAAGAATTACCTGTTACGCTTTACAAGTCCCGGGGGAAATTCCCTTTCGCAGGAGGCGAGACCTTCCGGCAGCAGTTGCTCTCCTCGGAACGTTGCTCTCGCCGGGACAGACTGATTTCCAAAGTTGCAGATTAAATACGGCAACGTTTGCCGAGCTGGGAGGCTCCCGCGCGCGTGTTCCGCATCCGTGCGCGCGGACGTCTGCGTCGGGTCAAAGTTCCTCGCGGGGAAACAATTTTAATCTAGCAAATTAGGGGGAATTTCTACTGCAGACGCCACCGTCGCGCCGGTAAAGCTGCACCTTTGATCCGCGTACAGGAGTCTAGAGACGGCAACTCGTTTACGGGGGAAACAGGTCGTCATCGCGGAAGCGCGCGAATAGTCGCGCGTCTCACGGACTGATCCAGTTACACAATGATCCGTTTCTCTTGGGAACAGCCCGTGAAAGCAGCTCGTTAAACGGCCAAATCACGTGCCGGTCGAGCTGATTCCTTCTTTTTTTTTTTTTTTTGCCGAACTCGTCGCCATCCTGAGGACCCGTAAAAACGAGCACCGAACTCGACCTATCGCGGCTCCGGAAATCCAATGGAAATCACCGAAGTTGGAAGAAAATTCACACTAAACCTACCAAGCATTAACCCCTTAACTTGTACGCTCGAGTTAATTCGAGCGCGCCAAACTGTGCACACTCGAGATAATTCGAGCGGCGTTGTATTTTATGCTGCTATAATTTTTCACACTCGAATATAATCGAGAATTGAAAATAACAATGTGAAAGCAAAGAAGAAAAATCGTTTTATCGATATTTATCATTTACATGGGATTGTAAGCTATAACACTTATTTATTCAAGAATAAAATATAGCCTTTTTCCATGGATCAAAAGCGCAGTATATCAAAAATTGATTTTTTTTCAAAATAACGTTAAGGGGTTAAGAGCCAGGACTCCGTAGATTCGCGATAAGGTAGAGTGACCACGTTACCGACAAAAGTAGGCGAAAAATGGTTTTACGTGCCTCAACTTTCCGTCCTTATGTGAGAATGTTTCTCGCTGGGAAAGGGCTCATTCGAAAGAGGAAGGATCAATCTAGTGCGCGCTGGTCATGAGCTAACGAGATTATGCAGATATTTGGTTGATATAAGCGTTAGAAGTAGGCCAAAAATTGACGATGAAAAGCGTTGAAAGAATATGTGCTTAACCTACCCTTGCACTACGGGTTATTTTACGGGTTCAGTGATTAGAACTTTTTTGTAATTCGTAACTTCCTAAAAAATAGAGAAAATTTATATATATATTGTATGCCTCTGTATTCTTCAACAGCTGTACATTGACAACGCCAAAATAGAATTTTATTTCGATTTAATGGAAACTAATAACATACATATTTATTAGACTCTGTTCGGAATCTTCATCACGAGTATGACTGAATATTGTAGGGAAAGGGATTAACAGTATCTGGTGAATATTGGCTTATAAAAATGGCATACATTTATTCGACTATTTTCCATAAATGAATTTTTGTAGTTTCAATAATTGTGAAATGTAAAAACGGTCATTTTTAGCGTGGTGGTTCGATCTGTTGGTTTCGATCTGTCGCTAGCGTGCTTGAAAGCCATTTGAAAATGAAATTATTTTTCAGAATTAATCGGAAGGCTTGTTCTTTTCAACAGAACAAAAATCTTTGAAAAACATTGAACGATCTTTCTTTTATAGTAATTTTAAAAAGAAGCTAAAACATGGACCACCCTATATCAGGTTGTTTGAAAAGATTCTTTCGCAACGTGTACGTCTAATATTTAGCCTGCGCATTTCTATGCAAAATAAAACATGTTTGCATCGATCGCAGTACATGGGAGCCAAACGAAAGTTTCTTTCTTCTTTCAACTGTCTTATTAATAAACGGAAACTTATTAGTGCGGATCTTTATGCAGTTATAGCATGCGAAAATTTCTAAAACGCTAGAAAACGTGTGCACGAATTAAAATTAATAATGCTTTCACTCCATTTTATCACGTTGACTGCCATGTCACCCATATATGGGCGACGGAAATATTTGTCCTGGTTTTAAAATGAATTTTTACGTTAACATATTCATCGTACCAAATTCAATTAGGATCTGTAAAATGCAAGAAAGCTGTTGGACTACTCAATATCATACATTTAATTTTTTTCAATTTTTATTTCATTAAATAACTTGCTTTGATTTTATGGAATTTTCGAGGTTTCTAGTTTGGCAGTCAAAGTGTTAAAGACTCTATTAGTCGACGAAAGAAATTCCTATATTTCAGTTTTCATAAAATCGTACACGAAAACGGGGATTTGCATAAGCATCCGTCGTCTGGAGATTAGATTTAGTATATGGTACCCCCCGCCCAAAAAAAAAAAAAAAATAAATACAATCATCCACACGTTTTCGCATGCGCATAAAAGCGTATCCGAGCGTTTTGATCGGAACAGGCGTCCAAGGATAATCTCGCGCGAGATGTCGCGAGCGGCTAACAAGCCTACTACAATAATAGAAGCAATTACTCCGGAAATTGCGACGCGCTTTGAATGGACAGTCTGAAACCTCGGTTCGCCGCCGCTAGTTTTCAAACGTGCGACGGTGTTTTAATCCGCTGACGATTCGTTGCAATCTGCAACGGGCCATGGTCGCGTCCTGTTTCCGAGTGTGCTCTATGCACCGAGCAAAAGAGAGATTGCGTTTCGTCGCGATACGGGGGGAATCCGCAGGAAAACGGGAACGCGGAGCCCCGCTCGTTAAATAATTATTTTTAGAGGAACGATAAGCGGTCGGCCGGTTACGAGAAACAGAGAATGAGAAAGAGAGAGAGAGAGAGAGAGAAGAGTTGGCTTGCTCCGGATCGCAGCTCGTCGATGTCACATCTATCAAGCGAATCAATTACAACGGCGTTCGTTGTCTCGTCGCGAATGAGAGCGTGGCCTCTGCTTTCGTTTAGCGCACCCACGCATGCCTCTGAATTATTCAAGGCGATTGTTTATGGGGTATTTCGGTCCCGGACTCGCGGGGGAAAGGATTCGGTCATGGAAATCGCTCTTGCGGATACGACTCGGTCCCCAGAGTTCGGCAAAGAGTGATCCGATTGATCGTTACTCCACGGATGCCACAGCTAGACTGCGCACCTTTGTGCAACATAAACATTGTTTGGATCAATTGCAAGAAGCAGAAAACATATTGATATTGCTTTCTTTCCTGCATGATCTTAATAAATTCAACAGAATATTTCGGCGTCCTCGGATTCTTTTCATTTCTTTGCTGCTTCAAACTGCACCAACTCGGGTTTTGCCATATTTCCATAAAACTCGGAGTCCAACCATAACATTGTCCACAGTATGGCAAAATGAACTTTGAGGCGCCACTAAAAATTGCAGTGTCACTGTTCAAAATATTTTTTACATTGTTAAATTTGATTATTTAATAAGTTAGTAATAGACTGCGAATCAAAGTGTTTTCTTCGTCTTTCGAAAATTGTGTGCAATTGAAAATAATATATCAACGTCCTGAAACTTGTTGTGATCTCTTCACTGTGTCGAATTTTACCGATGCGTTCTTTCCATCAATGCATAAAATCCGCAGTCTAATTTATTAATCACTTAAGTGTGGTACGAATGAATTGTCATCATCAGTTTCATATGCATAAAATGAAAAAATATTACATAACACGGAAATATTCTAGGTCGGCAGAAATGTTTGGCTTTCGAGTCACAATAGTTCTGAGTGCAGAGGGTTGAGGATTTAGATCAACGAAAAGTATTGTGCACGGAGACACTTTGAGAGTTTAGTGCAAAACTGGGGGAACATTTCCTCAGGACGGTTTTACCGAATTTTCAGAAAAAATATGGTCCGACAGAAAGGCACCTGTTAAACTAATATCTCGGCATAATGGTCGACATTTGCGTATGTTACACGACTGAAGGACGCGTCAGCTGTCCAGGATCGGTTCGAAACTAGTCCCATCGTCGATCCACCGTCTCCAGGGACATCTCCATGCTCGTTTTTGCGAAATCCCCGGAAATTGTGCCGCGCCATCTTTCTCCGGTTCCGTGGGCTCGAGTTTCAATTAACCCGAGCTCGAAATCGCCATCATTGGCCATTCGATAAATTCTCACGATCCGGGGAACAGGGGATTTCGTTCTGCCCTCAGGATCCCTTTTTCCGTCGAACACGATTTTTTCATTTTTCTACTTTATCTATTTTTTTTTTTTTTTTTTTATAACGATCGCTTGTTATTTCCGGTTGCTATCTGCGGATCACGCGCAATAAACCGCGCTCGAATATGGACCTCCAAGGAATACACGATAACGCAAAAATGAACAAAGCGCGGCCATCGCCGCCGCCGTCGTCGTCGACTCGTTCGCGCGCGGTTTTCGCGATCGATAATTCATAATTGCGGTCCCCCGCCCCGTGGAAATTTAATATCGCAGTTTTTCGCCGCGATGGGACAGGTGGCGGATTCGATGTTTTGGTCTCGGAACGTCTAATTAAGGGCCGGGATATTTCGGGGACCGTGAACGTTAATTAAACACCTCTGTCCTTCCCATTGTGCCAGTCTCGAATAATTATTAAAACGAACATGTCCAGGGAAGGAGGTCAAGCTTTCCTTCCAATTTTACTCACGCTTCTTCGACGAGTTTTACTTTGGTATACTGGGCGCGCTTCATCTCCTCGAATATCTCGCTTAATTTTAATAACACGAGAAAGTGTCGAAGGAAAAATTGTTTGGTCAGAAAGGGCAGATATTATGATTGGACTGCGGATCTTAATGCAAAATAACAATTTTCACCTGCAAGAAACACGACCTACATAGAAATATATTTCTTGTCTTAATAGTTTTAACAAATAGACCAATGCAAGAATATTGTTCAATTCTTTTGATGCTTTCACTGTTCTGTATTTCACTTGTGCAGTTTTGCCGCAAGTGCATAAAACCCGCAGTCTAATTACGATGAACAGACAATTTTTCTCGAGGTCATATTTTTGCGACCTCAAGGTCATCGATGTAGTTTTAAACGGCAGTGCATATTTGTGACGTCATAGCCGAGGTCAAGATCTATCCTATAACACCGCGACCTTCGCGTGTGCCTCGAGCACAAAGAATTTAGAAATGAAAAATGTAGAGGTCATTTCGTTTACCCTGTAAAAGTCCGAGCATCGTTTATCCCTTATCCCCGGTGAAAAGCGCATCCGATCCTGGACGTGTCTCGGCACAAGGGATCGAAAAATGGCTGTCAGGCACGCACGTGCGTGGGCGCGTGCCCGCGCACCTTTCAAGGTGTTCATAGAAGCCTGACCCGATATCCATTCGGAAACGCGCAGCGTTCAAAAACCTAAGGTTGCTTCACACGGTCGGGGTCTTACGCAACCTCCTGGGAATTTCTTTTGGAACGGAGAATCTGATGCCTGGGGCGAGGGTGGAGGATTTATCACGTTCCTGGGAAAGTTCCGTAGCAGCCGATTTTTCTTTAACGATTTTTATTTATCATCCGATCCGTCGAGAGTTAACGAACGGGGCAGCTACAGATCGAACTGTGAATGAATCATCCTGGAATCGGGACTCCCGGTAGAAACACTTGCGTGAATAGATTTGATTGTTCCCGTGAGTTATGTCCTTCTTTTTGTTACCTTTGTTAACTTCATTTCAGTCGAATCTTTTATGCGATTGAAACGGACGGGGATAAATGTCGGAAATAAATACAGGAATTAATATGGGATAAAATATGGGGGAAGCTGATTGCGATTGTGTCGAGGAGGGAGGTGTGTTTGTGTTCGAGTTATTTCTTGGTTTATGTTTGCTTTGACTGGATATTCTTAGTGCAAGGTGGTTCGTCTTCTATTTTGTTTTGTGCTTTGCTCTTGCCTGAAGCGTGTTTCATGCTGATAAACTATTGAGACTTTTTTTTTTTTTAATTGGAGGATGTTGGATAGCGACATAGGGGGTGTTTAAGTCGTTATTTTGATGAATTGAAAAATTTACAGGAGATATATGCGTTTGAGGCAGCCCCAAACTGGAATTGATTCTTTCGAACTTGCTGGGCAGATATATTTTATATTTATATATATATTTTTTTTATAATCTATAGACAAGAATAATTGTGAAGATATTGAGGAAAGTAGCGTCTATCTGTTACCACAATGTCTCAGTAATATTTTTACTGTGTTTTTTCTTCTCGGTTCCTTGTTTATAGGGCAACGTTACTTCAATATTATTTTATTTGTACTTTATTCTTGTCTCAAGGGTGTTCCACGCTAATAAACTACAGTAAAACCTCAACAATCTACATTCTCCATAGAACAGCTCAATAACGTCTCACTAATAAAACTTCAATAAAATCTCCATAAAATTGCCCAACAGTACAAAGATAATAGTAGTATATGTCTCTCATTACAAAACCAGAAAATCACACACACACACACACACACACACACATCCATCCGACTTCCACCGGTACAAACACCGCGCGCAACAGGGCGCAAAATATTCGTGATATCCTCCCCACCCGACCGAATTCCGCGGAAACTTTTCTCGTAAATTTCCCCCGAAAAGATCAAACAATTCACCAATTACCCACCCTCCCTCCTCGAAACAATTAATTTCCTCGGTGGAAGGTCAACTCCGTAGAAAACTTTCCAAGCTTCCAGCGTAAAAACGGGGCTCGATCGGCGCAAGTTCACCAAACTCACGAAACTTATTCTTCCGCGGGGGTTGGGGGATGGTGCTTACGGTTGGCGAGAAGGTTGGGAAAGTGCAATGCAAGTCGTCTATCCAACATCCGAGAATCCCGGTTCGAGCGAACACGAACCAACCACGCTGCACGATCAAAAAATCCTTTATCAGAATCCGGAAACTCCTCGACTAAAGGGTTACGCTGATTTTAATCAGACTTTTCGTCCAATTTTCACACAGTTTTCAGAACAGCCACCTGCACACAGTTTTTCGCGAATATCTCGGAAATCAAGCGAGAAGTCCGCTCTAACGCCCAAAGGAAAAAAATTTTTTAAATGTTGGAATATATAATATGTGCGAAAAATTAATCGCAGGGTAGGTATAGGTGTGTTGCAAGTTCACCCGTGTTTATTCCGCGTATTTCGCATCAAACGGCCCTTTCGGGGAACAGTCGGGTTAAAAAGGCCACATTCTGTCGGGCGTATCTCCCTCCCCTCCCCACGTAGTTCTTCTTTTTGTCTCTATCTCTTTCGTTCGAGAGATCGTTTGAGAGAGGCCGTTTCTCTCGGTTTTGTTTCGCGGAACGTAGTTCTCTGCGTTTTCTGCGTGCGCGCACCGAATCCCTGGGATACACTCCCGGTTTGCCCGGCTTGAAAAGGAGCGTTTTAATTGGCGGCATAGGCAGAGAAGGCGAACTGGTCCGCTTCGTTCGTGCGGCAAATTTGCATTCAGGGAAAAGGCGAGACCGACCGACGCCGGCAAGACGGGGGCGGGCGAACGCCTTTTTAAGGGAACGCGAGAGACGCGCGCCGAACAGTCGGGGTTTAAGGCAAAACCGTCCCGCGGCTACAACTGATTTGCGTAATTAACGGCACGGACACCACCCGGCACTCTCTCTCTCTCTCCCTCTCTCTTTCTCGATACCGCCCCGCAAGAAAATGACGGGTTTAATGGTGCATGAACGCGCCCGTAATTGAATTAATTGATACCGGCCGCGTGGGAGGACCGCGTGACAATTGCCTGCCGGTGCCCACCCCGTCGCTCCTTACATGGAACCGCCGCCATTATGTCTCTCGGGCGCAATTTTTTTGCCCGAGGATTGCATCCCGGTTTTCGTTTGATCTCTTCCGTCGATATTAGGGTGTCCCAAATGTTTCTTTCTCGACGCGCACTCTTGACAGCCAACAAGGGGTAGTCACGTGACTTTTACAGAGTCAGCAGGTCGATAACTGGTGCATAACTTCCGTTCACTGCCTTCAGCCACTGACTTAAGATCCGTCTTGGTCTTGATCCGACGGGTCCTAAGTCTGTGACTAAACTTGTCACATTTTTTGCTCTGTATTATCGACATTATGAATTCTGACGCCACACAGTGGGCAATTCGGACGAAATCGGATTCAAAATCAAAGAACTTTCGATAGAAATGAGGTAGAGCGATGAAATTTTTTTTTAAACGAAAGCTGTAACTTTGTAGAATGTGGGAAAAATAGAGAGATTGTGGTACGAACGTTTGTTAACCTCGAGAAAATTCGTTGAACGCGCACAAATTCAAGAAAATTTTAGTTTTTCCAATACCACGCGCGCAAAAAATTTTTTTTTAACATGCTATACATCATTTCCCATAGATTTTTTCACGGTGATTTCAAATCTGGTCTCAAAATGTGTCTACGACCTCAGGATTTTGCAAAAAATAGATTTTTGTGACAAAAACTAATGAAGTCATTTTTTCGTTGAAATGATTGGATGGTAATAATCTCTCTATTTTTCCCATATTCTACAAACTTTCAGCTTAACTTTCATAAACGTACTTCGAGTTTTTGGCTTTATTTCGCAGAGGATCAACACAAAATCTACAGTACTGGACAAAATAAAGTACGCACCTCGAATATTTTTACAATTACGTTTATAACTTCGTAGTTTTTACAGATATAATAATTATGTATTTGCACAAAAAGAAGGTTTCTTAGTCTACTTTTAAACTCAATGAGAAATAATTCGAAAAACATGAAACATCGTACATTATTCAAGCCCGTTACGTCTGTTGTCATATTTTCCTCGGACAAAATAAAGTACGCACTGGAGTGTTTATTTACTTTCAGCAATAATGGCATGTAGGATACCTTTTCTTGCCGTTGGAGATACAAGAATGTTTACAAATAAACGTATTAATACAGTTTCAGTTACCCATCAGTGCTCTTAGAGGCAAGATTGTATCATTCAATTGCGAATAACATAGAAATGAAACAAATTTCCGTACAAATTCGAAAATTAATAGTTAACGACCGGAAAAAGGGTCTCTCGAATAGGAAAATCGGTGAAAAGTACAATGTTAGTGAAGCAGCGGTCAGAAAGATCTACAAAAAATTTGTAGAGCTTGGCACAGTAGCCGATAAGATCGGTCGCGGACGGAAGAGGAAGACAAATTCAGTCGAGGATCGTAGAATTATCCGGGAAACGAAGAAAAATCCGACTGTTACTAGTCGTGTAATCAGGGAAAATGTGCAACTCAACATTTCTGAACGAACCGTGCCCAGGAGACTTCGGGAAGCTGGGCTGCGGAACAGTTTTGCACAGCGTCGCCCTTTAATTCGAAAAGTTAATAAATTGAAACGTCTCCAATTTGCAAAAAAAATACGTCGATAAGCCAGTGGACTTCTGGAAAAAGATTATTTGGAGTGATGAGAGTAAGTATGACTTGTTTGGTCATAAACAACGAACACGGGTTTGGCTGAAGCCCGGCGAGAAGCTTCTGGATAAAAATATCCAAACAACTGTCAAGCATGGAGGAGGCAGTATTATGGTGTGGGGGTGTTTTGCGTGGTCGGGTGTGGGAAATCTCGTCAAAATCGATGGTATTATGACAGCAGACAAATACATTGACATCCTCAACGAGAATTTAGAGGAATCTCTGCTAAAGATTGGTCTGGAAGATGACTTTATCTTCCAACAAGATAACGATCCTAAACATACCGCGCATAAAACTGCTGCTTTCTTTCGTGCTTCGAGGATCAAAGTGCTAGATTGGCCAGCACAATCGCCGGATTTAAATCCAATCGAAAATCTGTGGTCCATTTTGGACCAGAAAGTTGACCACAGTGACGCAACCAATAAATTAAAGTTATTCGAAGCTTTGGAAAAGGCGTGGGGAAACATCGACGAACAGCACATCCGGAATCTCGTCGAGAGCATTCCTCGGCGTTTGCAAGAGGTCATACGAGCAAAGGGCGGCCATACAAAATACTAGTTCTCAAGTAGAACTTAATTTTGACTGTTATTATCACATGCGTACTGTATTTTGTCCAAAGAAAATATCCTTATAAATGTAACGGACCTGTCTATTGAAAAATGTTAAATGTTTTTGAAATTATTTTTGTTAAAACCTAAAAGTAGACTAAGAAACCTTCTTTTTGTGCAAATAATTGTAATTGTAAAAATATTCGAGGTGCGTACTTTATTTTGTCCAGTACTGTAGCTCAATTTGTAGCTGGAGATATTTTCTAGCAAGCGCTACTCTCGATTTCATCCAGAAAACTCATCCAATGGCATAAAAATGCCACGGCACGTACATCGTCAATTTTTGGCCTACTTCTAACGCTTATATTACCAAATATCTGCATAATCTCGTTAGCTCATGACCAGCGCGAGCTAGATTGAACCTTCCTCTTTCGAATGAGCCCTTTCCCAGCGAGAAATATTCTCATATAAGGACGAAAAGTTGAGGCACGTAAAACCATTTTTCGCCTATTTTTGTCGGTAACGTGGTCACTCTACCTTATCGCGAATCTACAGAGTCTTGGCTCTTGCCCTACAATATCAAGTCATACTCGTGACGAAGATTCTGAACAGAGTCTAATAAATATGTATGTTATTAATTTCCATTAAACCGAAATAAAAATTCTATTTTGGCATCGCTAATGTACAGCTATTGAAGAACATATACACTATCGCTCAAAAGTATCCGGACACTTGCGAAATATGTATTACCATTGCATAAAAGTTATTTCAGTGCCTAAAATAGTGACTAAAATCTATTTTTATCAGTTTCTTATGAAATATCTAACGTTTTAAATTAAAAATTACGTATGTGGAACTTATCAATACTACACTAGAATTAAATACGAGATTCGTTGACGTATCCACCGCGGACTGTCCGAATACCTTTGAGCGGTAGTGTAGGCATACAACGGATATAAATTTTCTCCATTTTTCAGGGAATTACGAATTACAAAAAAGCGCTAATCACTGAAACCGTACCCGTAGTGCAAGGGTAGGTTAATATTGTTGGACAACACAAGCACATATTCTTTCAACGCGATCATCTACACTGAATCACAGTAATAATATTCGGATGCTTTTAAAAGGACGATAACTTGTTTAATATTCGACCATACGACTTCGATTTTGTTTTCGGGAAGTTAAAAGAATTAGTTTACTGTATGTCGTGACAAAAAATGTTTGGAAAAATTGCAACTGGTCGGGATTGCAGGGAAAATACTAAAAGTTGTCGTTTTCGACTCTTTTACGTAGGCTTGTATAGAAAATTTAAAGAATACATTTTGTAGACCTGTGTCAATTATATTCTGAAAATTTCATCACAATGTCTGAAACAATTTGTCGGTGACATTGAAGCTCGCCTTACAGAACCCAGGTTCGACGTCTTCAAATTTTTCTGCAATTTTCAATTTCATCTACTCAATTTTCCTATAAATGCATAAAATCCTAGTAATCAATTTTCGAATATTCTTTAGAATCAGCACAGTGCATGCATGTCGTCCCTAAAGGATGTCAGCCGTGGGAATTAAATAACGTATGAAAATCCAGAGTCTGGCAATGTGAAATAGACACTGTTACTGTTAGGGGATCGAATGGAACAAAATAGATTAAAAAAAAAAAGGCGCAATCTGTTTTGCTCTGTTCTGCTCTGCTCTGCTATGGTTCGCAGAACGGACACGAAAGTGAAACGTCCATCTGGCGACGGTTTCACCTCCGCGCCGGTAAATCATTCGCGGATCGCGGACAATCGAATGCGCCGTGCGTCGAAGCGCGAAAACGCGTGGCTTCGCGCGTGCACGTGCTCCGAAGCCGATTCCGAGCCGAGCCCACGCTCAAACTCGTTTCAAACCCCGCGAGTGCACCGCGCGAACGCGTTCGTTGCACGCGATCATTTTTCATCGCCTCTCTCGCGTGACTGCAACGGCCTTGCCGCCGAGAAACGCAACGCGCAGATTAGCGCGCTCGATCGCTCACTTTTTCGCGAAATTTTCGACCGTCTCCTCCTCGAATTAGAATTAAAATTAGGATTCGGGTCAAAAGTGCATCGCTCAGTCTTCAGTCCCTGTCCAAATGTTTCTTCCATTAAAAGCAACGCAACGTGCATCGTTCATCCTGAATATCTGTTTAAATATTTTCTGCTATTAACACTAGGTTTACGGGACCCGTCAAAATGACGGGTTCGAATATTTATAATTGAAAATAATTAACATCCTAAGGACGCATACGTGACAAATTATTTAGCAAATTTATTTCTTCGGGTATATATTATTTTAAAAATATTGCTAAAAATGTGGGTAGCTCGTTCGGGTTAGTTTTACAAACTAATACAAAATAGCCACTTTTAGTGCTCCGTAAACCTAGTATTAAAAATAACAGAAACTATCTTGCGACTGATAGATTTTACTTTGCATAAAAATTCGCAGTTAACTTATGACAATTGTCTTTAATGAAAGCATCAATGCAAAAGTTGTGCTCGGTGTTGGGGGAAAATGGTTTTTTTTTTGCAACTGCCCTTGAAAATGTATATAGCAGCGGCGGTTCGTTCGAGGAGGATGATCAAGACGACTTTCTTCAAGGGTCCACGAGGCAAAGGAAGCTAATAGATCATGTCACACCGGGATAAAGAGCGACACGCGTCCGTGCAAAGAGGAAAAAGAACGTGGCAAAGTCCGCCGTGGGTTTATAAATAGTCGCGCGCGTCTGGTTTTCCACGGCGAACCGCGACCAATCGAAGATTACATCACCGGCTCTCGGCGTTAAATATGCATCGCCGTCGAGTGACTTCCTCTCTAAGCCATGCTGGTTGACAGACTCGTCGATATTATACATTATGCGTTCCCCCAACGACAGGGTTAATATTAAACGCACCGGGCACTGAAAGTCGCTGGCACGCGTAGTATCATAAAAATTACGTTAAATATCGCTACATCTTCTTTTACAAAAATCACATTAAAATGCTACGCTGATATATTAATGCCAGCAAATTACAAATGTGCACTCAGCATCACCGTAGGCAACATTACACATTGTTCCATATTATTCTTCGTATTGCGCGTCCAATAAATTGATACATTTTCGAAACACAGATGAAACGAAACGTGTACATTGAATTCTCGATATATGTCAACAACACGGATCTTGCCAGCGTCATGTATCGTACAGGAGACATAATGATGTTTACACTCCTCGGCGTCCGAGGCCTCTCGAGCCTCGGGGTATACCCCGCGGTTGTGGGGATAATTCCGCGACGTTTATCATCCAGGCCTTGGCGACATATATACAGAAATCATTGTATACACCCGTTCAGTCATTTTTATTGTCAGCGTGGAAAAAGTGGTACATCTATCGTTGGTCAGGTAAGTTCCATACAAAATCAGTATGCAGCGCAAGGTTCCTGTGAAGAAACGCGAGCTTGTTAGCACCCTAGAAAATTTTAACAATTGTAAGATAAATTGGTGATAGTGTCGGTGACGCGTTTAGTGTTACCAAACCGTGAAATCGTCGAATTAGACAGTGAATAAAGGGAGTTCGGACGGAAAATTCTGGGAGACAGAGGCCTTGCAATCCCGCTGTGCAAACAGGGCCGCGACCGACCGAAATTGGAACACCGGGGGCGGCTGTTTTTAATTTTAATGCTTTCATTAAGAATCATCCCCCCCGGCGGACCATCGCCCTTCATCCCCTTTTGTTCCCTTTCTTCCGCGCTATCCCCGCGAGACGATCTCTCCGCAAACTTTGCCTCTGGAGTCTCTAATAACACCCTGCCACCCCCGCGCCAGACGTCCATTTTGAACATCGAATGATAAGCGACAACAGAAACGGGTAAATTGTCCGAGCGAACGCTTTGTCTATACCGATACGGAATAACCATAACGCTAGAAGACCCGATCTTGAATGGATCAGCTAATATCATTCGGTACAGGACAGTTTTGGTACCGACATAATGTGTTGACACTGGTAAACGAACTATATGTGACCAATTGATTAAAAAACTCATTAACGCTAAACCTACCGGCCATTAAAATTGGCTAGTGTGTATTGTCTTATAAAAATAACAAGATTGAATTTACTTAGATTTTGTGCGATTGTTATTACATAGTGTGTGCTTGATTAAAGAAATCTATTGAATAAACGTATCATAAACGTATCTTTATCACGATTCAGTGTTACGTTTACCACTTCTGTTCAGTGTTAACCTCGATTAAGAAAAATTTCAGTAAAAGTCTACACATTAATCTGAGTAAGATACGTACATTTTTATGATTTCAATAGACAATAGAACGGCAAAAAAGGTTTCGTTTCTTTTGTGCATTTATAACAACAATGGATGGATCAAGTTTCAATAGAAAAATTAAAAGAATTTAAATGTTTGGATGCATCAGACACGACTTATGAAAATTATGGAAGAGAAAAATGAATTCCTGCTTCTTTCTTTCAGTTTTTATTTAGCATAAAAATCTGCTGTTTATTTACAACCAATAGATTGCGGATTTTATGTATTTGTTTCAAGAATGAGTAGATTTCGAAACAGCAGAAAGATTAAAAGAATTTCAAAGTGTTAATACACTATTTTCAATTTTATATTGCACTTTCAATTTTTATACTGCACAAAGATACGGAGTCTAGTAATTAGACTTCCCAGTCTCGCAACAGGTAAAACCCATATCACGGTTCCAGGTGATCAACGGCGCGAACCTCCGCGAGCCACGGGGTCGACGTGTTTATTGACCCCTGAATTTTCAAGCAGAATTGACCACGAGACCCTGTACGCCTCGTCATCTTCAAGACGTGAACAATATGGCCGTTAGTCACGCGTTCAGCGGCTAACAAGTTGCAGGGCTCCGAGAAGTCAATTAAACCGTGCCTCCTTAATTTCGTAATACTGTTTTTGCCTTCAGCCACTTGCCGGAAAAAAATATTAATGCCATAAAATAAATTGCCACACTAAGCACAGATGACTCACGAGCATAGATAGACTGCAGATTTCGTGTATTTGTGAAACAACCGATTAGATAATATACAGGGTGTTTATTTGAAAACTTTCCAGCTGAATATCTCGAAAAGTATGAAATTGTTTTAGAAAACAACGGAGAACATTTTGAAAATTTGTTATAGTTAAAAAGAAATTGCAAACTTTCTCGCAGTCCAAGTATGCCTCGTTCTATTTCTCTTCAAATATCTCCGAAACTAGTGCGCGGATAAAAAAAAGTATCCTACGAAAATTACTGGTCTTTTTACGTAAAATAAGATCCCATAATAAAAAATATAGGTTTCCATTTGAAAAAACAAAGTTGACCTTCAAATGACCTTGAAAACGCAACCCAAATAAAAAACTGATACTTCCCCCCTCTTTCCCCTTCGAAATCCATGGACACGTGTTTTACACTTTTCTAATATCTTTCATATTTTTCGAGATATTCGGCTGGAAAGTTTTCAAATGAACACCCTGTATATGACTTTCATCGTTGCACATGGCTTTTTATTTATAAATCATTTTATGCGAATCAACTCTCCCAAACGTCGTTCCATCCATAATAAAAATATAATGAAAACGTTATTGACGTCCATTAATTCCTGTACACATATCTCCTTACGTATTCCACTTGTCCATTAATGTATTCAACAACAATGCGATCAAAGACAATTTGCGGTCTCGTGACGTTTTGAAGCCACAGAAATGAAATGAAGTTTCTTTGCCGCAGGGTCTATAATCTTTTAACCCTCGTTTGCTTAACTTGCAAATAGAGCGCAGAATTGGCCGTGACGTTCAAAGAAACACAATTAGCTGCCGCAGCCTTTATGGTCGCCGGTTTTTCAGAGCCTTGAACGAAGTAATGCGTTTCCGCGCGCGCAGGAGGACAGAAGGGAAACAAAGGGCGATGTTCGCAAACAACGTTGGTCACTGCTTTCGCCTGGCAGGCACGGTTGGTCACGGTGCTCCAATAATACGTGTTTGCCGACCGTGATCGTGGTTACACGACTCTGCGTCACGAAACATTAATTAGTCATATACTGATCGCGAACTATGCGACACCCGCGTTCTGTGTTCCGTGGCGACGAAATGTCCCATGCTACATCATATTGTGGGTACCCAGCGATTAGTGCAATTCGCGAGCGCATTTTTAAACCTTTACGCCCGAGGATTTTTAAAACTTTGATACTTAATCTAATTTTCCAAGGAAACTATTTTTAAAAGTTTTAAAAGTCTCTCTGATGCTTAATCTAATTTTCCAAGGAAACTATTTTTAGGAGTCCTAAATGATAGGGAAAATGAAGAATGTGTATGCACATTTTAGGATGTGCATAATTAAATTGTATGCTGCAACTTCAGAAGTTACATGCGAACTCATGATGTTCATTAACAACATACTTGTTGACATTCGCCCCCGAAGAGTTAATTGCTGTGTGAATGTGACGAGCAATTTGGTCGGTGAAATCTAGTCTTCAGGGTTGCATTTAGTTGCAGTTCGCTTGGAATAAATAGTTAATGAAATGTATACGCCAAGCGTCCAGCTGAAATAATTTTTCTAGCATTTAATTTAATAATTTTCTAACATTCACCCTAATAATTCGTAAATTAATTGTGAGGTTTTAGAGTTTATGAGATTGAATTGACTTTTGGAAAAATGCATGCTCTGATCAAAGTGGTACTCCGCGAACTGTGTGCCTTTAGATCACGAAGAGTTGGCCAAGTTACGACCATAACTCGTTCAGTTCTATTCAGAGCCGCTCACGAAAGCATTTCGCTGACACGCAACGATTAAGGAAGATTATTTTGAGGTACAGACCTAGATTTTCACATGCACTTCAATTGCAGTTTATCGCCAGTTATAGTAGCCCATAAATCGTTTAATGGGGCTGGATTTATCGGGGAGAGAGAGAGAGACTCTTTTATGCTGCCATAACATTCTTCAGCGCCATTGACACCTATAACGATTGACTATTATCGAAACCAATTTTCGATCGATTGCCACCACTTTTTAGGAAACGATTTAAAACACAAATTCCTAAAACGTAAAACGACAAAATGATTTGCTTCGATCCTTTCTCCAAAAGCTAGTGTCATTGCTATTCTATTAGCCACATAAAGGATTTTTGCTGGTTAATTTATTGGATTTCTGTAAAAAAATTTAGTAGCTACGAATCTCTAAAATATAATGTGACACAAAAATTTGCTTCAATCCTATCCTCAAAAACTTCATTCTTTAACGACATTGATATTGTATTACTGAAATCAATTTTTAATTGATTCTTATTAGGTAGTTCTGTAAAAATAATTCAGTGGTTACGAATTTGCAAGATGCAGCGAGGTGGTGGAAAAAAATGCTTCGATCCTTTCTGCAATTACCATATATGTAAAAAGACTCCGTGACTATGAATCTATGAAATTTAAAACGCTGACTGTGTTTACTGTGTCACCCGTATCTGTATGAATTATATGTCCGGATATAAAACTGTGGTTTCGCGCTAATATATTCAGTGTGTTTATATATATATGACACATCTTAAACTTTTAATTTGATGGTCACTATAATTTTATGTAAACCACTGTCAAGTGCCTGCTTGCCTGTTTTACATCTGCTTCTAAAAATAAGAAAAATGTGTAAGTTGTTCAGATTTGTATCGATTTTTATCATAGTATACGTCCCAAAAAATGGAATAAATTTCAGACTACTAAAGAAGGTAGTAGAGTAGAGCTGCTCAGCATGCCTATTAGCGGGCAAGGGCGCCCGTCGATGCCCGTGGGCACAGCCAGTGTCGCCAGATGAGGGGAGGGAGCACGAATTAGGGGAAAAAGTTACCCTCTCTCTGCCAGTACCGGAGTATGCACCACAGAGACCAAACGCGTCACGTGACTAGGCCGTACCGGAAGGTACGGACGCCGCCATTTTATTATAGGGTTGCAAAAAAAATTATACTTTTTAGAATATTTTGAACACAGGCTGCTGTATCGAAAACTGTAAAAGAATATATGATTTTCTTCTTCAACGATCGGTACAGGACTAAAGGCAAAACAAATTCTTTACAAATAATTGATTACTTATGGGTACCCCTAATACATGCAGCCTTGCCCACAGGGGCGTGGCTTCGTGCTCGTCGTTCTGTCTATGCCCGGGGCAAGGAAAACGCTGCCCGTACGGGCAGAGGCTGAACAGCTCTGTAGTAGAGTATTGAATGAACTATTTTGATTTTATGGAATATTGAAGATTGCTATTTTAGCAGTGGAACTTTTAAAAAAATAGAAGCAGCGAGTCATCAGTTGTTCCACAGCAAGTTTAAACTGTACATAAATACCAATTTCATCGAGCGAATTTCCCCATCATCGCCACAATAAAATTTCATTTCCCTCGCCGAACGTTCCGCAAAATGAAAAACGATCTAAGCCGCCATTAAATTCTATCGAGCGCTATGTTTCATCGTTCGCCTAAGTGGCGCTAGCGCGCAAAGATTCGCGCAGTCCGGTCACAGCTCGGCATTTACACGACAGAAACGGACTGTTATACATTTCCCATCACGTTCTTCCCCCACCATGACGTTTACCTCTCGTTTTTCTCCTTTTTTTTTTTAAACCGAACCAGTATAAGCGCTCTATCCGTACCACAGAGGCTACTATTGCCATGCTCGTTATACTGTTACAAGTAAATATTGCGATGGTTCCAGTTTGGATTCCACGCGTGCGTACCGTTCTAACTCATGCGATCCACCTGCAACGACCACTTCCGAATGCAGAATAGAGGCAACTCTAACGCGCAGGTATGGCCCCGGCCGCGGTATAGTGAGCGATAACGGTGATAACGCAACACTCGACGCCCAGAATGGGAACATTCGTGCGTGTGCTCGCAGAAATCGTTAACCTATATACATACGTAACGTCGTATCTCCTCTACCGCCTCGTGTTTGCTCGCGGAATCGTCCTACCGAAATTTTATATCTTGTGCCACTTTGGTTCCATTCGCTATACATGTTGTTGCGGGACTTCAAACATCTGTCCCAAGAGAAAATACGCAAAACCTTGGTGAAATCCCTGATCAGGTTAATAAAAACATTTCCTCCTCGCGAAGACCTTTCCTGAAATTTTTTACATTGCACAGTAATGGGATTAAATAAACTTTTCTGTGCCAAGATTCAGTCTTTGCGCCCGTATAAGCGTCTACAGGTCAGTCAAAAATGGTACTTTACAGTTGTTGATTCATCAAATACATTTTTATGTTTCTAAACTTACTGTGTTTCTAGTTTTCCGTTTCTGTTTCATCAATCGCAGTGACTTTTTATAGTACGTCCTCGGGAAGTCTTGTATTAAACTTTTTCTTTTATTTCTTCTCGTATTAAACAGATTGTGCATCTTCGTGCCAGTTTCCTTCTTATACACTATTTTAAAAAATTGATTATAGTAAAGATAGAGTACGATCAACCAGAAAACAATCTTTTTCAGTGTGAAAAGGAACTATCGTAAAGGTAAAATTCCTTCCTTCACTAAAAATGTGTACAATGAAGCAAAAATATATTTCAGAGTCTAAAACAGCTCAATATGCCTATTAGCGGGCAAGGGCGCCCGCCGATGCCCGTGGGCACAGCCACAGTCGCCAGATCAACACTTGTTCTCCCACTCTAATTTCCCCTACTACCGCGCTATTCTTCCACGCTTCCGCCACGGCCCAATCACGTGACGCTCCCTCCCCTCATCTGGCGACACAGGGGCGTGGCTTCGTCCCCCCACCCCGTCCGTGTACGTCCAGGGAAAGAAATTCGCTGCCCGTACGGGCAGACGCTGAGCATCTCTGGTCTAAAAGATTGTTTCCGATGAAAATAAAGTAGAAGCACCAATAATGTTATTCGGTGCAGACGCCTTATCGAACATTACAAATCTTCTGACGCTACGAAAAAGTAAAAATATTTAAAATCAAATTCCTGTGTTCACCAGAAGGTCCTCAAAAACGTGTACAATAAGGAAACGATATACTTCATAGTCTAAAAGATTGTTCCCGGTGAAAATAATGTACAGATACCAATAATCTTTCTTAACATACACGTTTTCGAAAAATTCGAATATTGTAGGGGTCGAATGATTCAACAGTATTCCTAGACCCCCGACCAATAGTAGTCAATAGTGTATTCCCAGGTTGAAGGTCCTAACGAGTATTCATGGTGCGCATTACTAAAAGCCGAGAAGCTCGTCGGTTAGTTGCGTAAATTCCAATTAACATCGAGCCGAAGATGAAATGGCCGTCTTTGATTGTATGTATATTCATCGAGCCCATTCTTGCAGCCGGTTATTGGTACACGTGGTATACATATTCAGCGTGGGAGGATGTCCTCGCGACCGTGGTTCGAATAATTGGAGAACCATCGAGGGCTCTGCGAGCGGGCAACATCGGAACGGTTCCTCTGCTACGACGTGTGTGCTCTTAATCCTAAATTGAAAACACTAAGCGGGAACGTGACGTCGCGGCCGGCTCCTAATTTCGTAGGTACGATCGTGAATTGCGTGGGCGGAGCACGATTATGGTCGTTCCGAACGCAACTACCATGGAAATCGTGCCTCGCCGCTTGTAAGAAGACCTATCCCTTCTTAGACGTTGCAGGCAATACTGAAACATGTCCGATTTGCATAAAAGTTATTATATTTTGCATATCAAGTTTCAAATGTCACGTATGGAATTGAGAAAATTCTGATAGGTGGTCTGCGGATCTTATGGCATCTTCGCAAAGTGGAAGAAGCAATGTGTATCAACAGAATTAATAGCATTTTTCTTGAATTTTCATCGGAAGACTTCTACCAGAAGATTTTTCTAAGATGGCTTGCGAAAATGGGAATTTGCATAAATCGTCACAGTCTAATGGTAGGTAATGATTTGTAGGTTCAATTGCTAGTTTCGAGCGTATGAGATGAAATGTGGGAGTAAGTGCATAATGTCACGACGTTGTGCCTACACCGTGTTCTTCAGGGTCATCATTCATGCTCGAGGGATGAAAGTAGCATGAGATTGCTAACCACTAATATTGTAGGAAGAATTTTAGACTGCCATACGAACATTTTATGTAGGGTTCGTCCGTGCGAATTTCTTCGTTGAAAAGCTACATTAAAAAGTATATCAGTGTAGAAACGTTATTATCATGTTAAGAACATCAACTATGGTGGCCAATAAAGTCGTAAATACAGCAAATTTTATTAATATTAGAAATTATCAAGTACTTTCTATACAAAATGAGGATGTTTTAAGACTGTCTACATTATTCTCTAGCTCCTGACGACTTATTCCAATTAATATAGCCGTTGCTTTAAGATGAACTAAAAGATTTGAGTCAGCGACCTACTAGAACGTGTTGTGTTATACGCACGCCTACTTTCCGTTTCGCTGAACGAGAACTCAAGTTACGACAAATATTTGTACAACAACGATAAAACAGTTTGCCCGTTCCCATTGCCCGCGACACGGTAGTATCAGGTGAAGTATTGATTCAGCATTACATAATTAACACTATCGGCAAACTATTCCTTATCGCGCTCGACCGATAATAAGACCTCTGGTACGCGTTACTGAAAAACACAATACAGTGAATCATTCACAAAGAAACCATCAAAGCCTTCTTCCACATCATCGCCTGCCAAAGTGCCAAATATCTCGCAAATTGGCCACTTCCAGAAGCTGCTAGGACCCTATCAGACCCAACGATCGCTATGTAACACAGTCATTCTGAAGCAGCTTGACGGCAAGATAAACAGGTACAAATTGCCGGAACCTCGAGAAGACCCTAATTCGAAAACAAAGTTACAGCTATGCGAGCCGAGGGCTTTTATGACGGTTCTATTCTTTCGTGGCTCGTTTGTCTTCTTTTCGGAAGACGCGCTGACAACTGTTAGTCAGCAGGTCAAACAGATCGCATGTTTGCGCAATCTTCCTCCGAAAATCGTTCGCATAATACTCGGTATCTGTGGAAGCACGTAATCTCTCTGTTAGGCCAATGTCTTTGCCGCCTCGAATGATTATTGTTCCTAGCCTTGTTGCGTGATCTTTGCGCACGATTATGGTCTCCGATCGGATTCATTCGCGTTTCTTCTGATGACCGGTTAGGTCATCGCTATATGGGATCGTTTTAACATGGTTGTTTAAATGCAACAATTGTTATTACTATTGGCTAAAAAATTCATCTGAATTTTTCAACGTCCTTTTAGATCCCATCTAATTTAGGCTTATCCAATTGGATCTTGATGAAAAGGTCGACAATTATCTCACGGCAATAGTGGAACCTCGCCGCAATAGTTGCCTTGTTGAGCGACGCGCGACGATCACTACATACCAACATGGCGGCGCCCTTACCTGTCAAAAACGCGGAAAATGGCCTCTTTATACACGTGTAACTTTTGAACTAGTAATCTCCTAAGATCGAAACTTCGATTTTCAGAATTTTCTCGCCAAAATCTACGGGATTAAATTTAAAAACGTTAAAAATTTCTGGTTTCCTGAGGTGAAGTTAAGTCCGATATAACGTTATAGCACGCATGTTACTTTGAATTTCAATCGTTATGATAGGCTTCGTCGTACAATGGCAAGTAATATTTCTGTTTACTTACAGTACTGTTGGAATACCGTAGAAATAATAAAGTGTTAAAATAATAGACTGTCTACTGTAACAGAGGTTCTACTGTATTAACCGCATTCCTCTCTCGATTCTTGCTGTTGTCGTGTAGATCCTTGGGTCTGAATCGACCCAGCATTTCTCAAGCAATGTTCAACTATCGATGCTCAATGTTTTGCCAGATGAAGACCGTCGATTTTCACGCGCTGCCGAGCAACATTTCCAAGAGGATTACGCAAGATCGCGCGAGTATCGTGCGCGCTCGCGGACCGCGGGGCAAATCAAAGCGGAAATATGCATGCCGGCCGGTTCCCCGGAGTCCGCTTGAATACGAAAGAAGCGAAAGAGCACTCGCGTTAAATCTTTCGACGGCTGATGGTTCGCCGGTGCTTTCAGTAACGAGAAAACTACTCCAACCTTGGCAGCGCGATTCACTTAACCCCGCGTCGCGAGACCGCAACAATCCGTCTGGAATTCAAACTACCTTGGACGCTACGGAAGACGCATAACCGAGAAAACGTTCCAGGCCCGTGGTTTCTTAACCTTTCTTAGCACTCGCGAATCTCCCTTTCCGTTTTGTACTTAACACGTTGCTTGCCCGGAGACTGTTTAATGGATTTCAAACCTGCGATACACGCCTGAGGTGCCCTTAAACATTATTTGACAATGGCCATTTTTGGTTGTGAAAGAACAAGCCAAAAGAACATGAATCGTACAGTAAAACAAGTTTTCCCGTGGGTTTCATTTTTAACAACAGATTTTTAAGCTTTCTTTGGCAATGGCCATTTTTGGTTGTGCAATAACAAGCCAGAAGAACGTGTTGCACAATCATACAGTAAAACAATTCTTACGGTTACGGTGAAATCGGTTTTTAATCTTTCCCACCCATTCTTACTATAGAGTAGGGGGCCCAATTAGTGCGAGGGTACCAATTACTGTGCCTATATTAATTATACTTATTTTTAAAGTATAGTAAAGTAACGATTTTTAATATTCATTATGGTTTAAAAATAGGTATAATTAATGTAGGCACAGTAATTGGACCCCATACCCTAAATACATAAAATCGGCATTCTAATAATCACGATAACATGAACTGTTCGATGCAGAAATATACACCACTGACGAAACGGAATACGAATTCTTAAAATCGAATAAAAATCAGAAAGTCTAATAAAAATCGCAGAGACAAAAATACCAAAATCTATAATAATAAACTCTGACCATTCACATCGTTATTTCTGCCATAAACGAGGGGATCGGGATAAATTGCTATAGTCTCGTACACTCTTCGACGTCTCTATTAACGGATCGATGAAAGAATCGGCAACTAGAAAAGTCGGCATTACAGAATCCGGTCCTCCGTCGGGCGTGTACATGCAAACAGGAGAACCGATTTCGGAACGAGCTTTTAAACCGATGCGATCGAACGCAGTTCTCTCGCTTTGTATCGCGAGTTGATTTGCGTAGTTCGTGGCACGGGTATTAAAACTCCGGATAACAGCTCGAAATGACATTTTGGTCCTTTGATAACGTTGTTTGGGGCTGATCGAAAATATTCGCTGGCGGGCCGGGGTAAAGTAGCGCCGATTTCAAATATTGAGATTACTTTATCCGCGCGTGATTACCCGACGGGAAAATATCGTTCGGGTTTTCACCGCTGGTTCCGAACACCACGCACCGGGGCTATTAAAAACGAGCAATTCGTCACGTTTGCACGAAATCTAATTTCCTGCGAGGCGGTCCCGCGGTCTCCGAATTGAATATTCACCGCGGGAGCGTTAAACAAAATGAATTCGGCTCACGTGTGCACTCCCTCTCTCTCTCTCTCGTCTGGCTTTCAGCAGAGCTGAACAAAAAATTGGAATTTTTTGACAAACGACCGGTCACACGATTGTCCCGTTATCAACGCCAGAATTTTCAACCTCGGCACGTTTCGGGGAGATTGGTCAGCTGTCGACGCGTTAACTTCCGCAACCCGCTAAGAAAGAGCAATGAAAATTGCATGTTCAGTTGAATTGCTCACGTCTTTGACGGATACGTTGCCTGCTACTATTAGGGATACCCATAAGTAATCAATTATTTTCAAAGAATTTCTTTTGCCTTTATTTGTAGACCGGTCGTTGAAGAGGAAACACGTATTATTTTACAGTTTTCGGTAAAGCAGCCTGTGTTCAAAATATTCTAAAAAGTATAATTTTTTTTTTTGCAACCCTGTAAGAAAATGGCGACGTCCGCACCTTCCGAGGATCATATTCGTCATTGCATACTTTTTCATTTTCGTGCGGGATTTAATGCAACGGTAACAACAAAGAAAATTTGCGATATTTATGGAGATGTATTGAAGGTCAACAAGTGTCAACGTTGGTTCAGAAGGTTTGCTGCCGGTGATTATGATCTCTCTGACAGGTCTCGAAGTGGACGACCAGTTGAATTTGATAATGACACCCTACAATCTCTAGTGGAAGCTGATCCAAAATTAAGTATACAAGAATTATCGAGAAGCCTTGGGTCCACATGGTCAACTATACAAAGGCACCTGCACGAAATGGGAAAGGCATACAGGCAAGGAATATGGGTACCGCATCAATTATCTGAGACCAACAAGAATATTCGTCGATCAATTTGCACTTCATTGCTATCCAGATTTCGTAGAGATCCATTTCTTAGCAGAATCGTTACCGGAGATGAAAAATGGATTCTTTATGATAACATAAAGCGTTCCAAGCAATGGCTTTCTGCAAATCAAACCGCAATATCAACCCCAAACCTAGCTTATCACTTAGAAAGGTGTTACTGTGCATTTGGTGGGACTGTCGTGGCATAATTCACTTTGAGTTGTTGAAACCTGGAGAAACAGTTACTGCTGAGTTGTATTGTCAGCAATTACAACGGCTTTATTCAGAACTATTGAAAAAGAGGGCATCTTTAGTCCACAGAAAAGGTGTAATACTGAAAATTGACAATGCCCGGCCCCATGCAGCGAAACTCACTCAGGAAAAAATCAAAGAATTGCAATGGGAAGTTTTACCACACCCCCCGTACTCACCGGATATTGCTCCCTCTGACTATCATCTTTTCAGATCTCTGGAGCAATATTTAAGAAATAAAACATTCATTTCTGTAGAAGATGTAAGGAGGCACCTTGAGTCATATTTTGCTTGACGAACCCTGGATTTCTATAAGAGGGGGATTGCAAATTTGCAGGAAAGATGGCAAACTGTCCTTGATAATGATGGAGATTATATAATAAATTAAGAAATAAAAACTTGAATTTACTACACAGTTTGTTTTAGATTTAAAAATAATTGATTACTTATGGATCCCCCTAATATAATTAACTGCACCAGTTAACACTGAACCTACTCCCAGCACAAAACATATAAAAGTGGAATGTCTTCTAGAAGGGAGAAGATTGAATTCACTTAAACTTTGAACAATCTTCATTATAATATATGCTTAAATAAAAAAGTCAATTCAGTAATACGAAAACGTTCTTGTAGTTTCAATAATTGTGAAATTGAGAGCAGGTCATTTTGACCGTGGTAGGTTTAGCGTTAATTCGCAGTTTCTCCACCGTTCGTAGTTTCACGGGTCCGCAGTTCTCGTTCAATTTTGATGCTAAGTTTTCGAATATTCTTTTAAATAACTATTCATTCGACAGTTTGTGTACGTGGAAACATGTTTCACTGATGCACGCCTAAATTGCAGAAGTTTTCGTGATATTCGATGACACAGGTCCATAAGGCTTCGTTAATTGTCCCATCTTAGAGGAGTCGCTAAAAAACACCAAAAAGTCAGCACCAAAAGACCGACAAGTTTCGTTGCAATCAACAATTTCGAATCCAACGATGTCCATTGCATGTTAATACT
This sequence comes from Halictus rubicundus, assembly GCF_050948215.1. NCBI lineage: Eukaryota > Metazoa > Arthropoda > Insecta > Hymenoptera > Halictidae > Halictus > Halictus rubicundus. The sequence goes on from NC_135151.1 coordinate 6,547,167, forward strand.
TCAGTAACGATTCTCGGTTTCTTTCTGTATGACTGGCAGAGTTGTCTAGTGTTGCGGATGTTATCATAATACATAGGCCGATTAAACTTGTTCGTATTCTTCGTATCTATCCTCATCTGGAAGAAAGCATGTGGTAATGGATGAAAGTGTATCGTACATAGTACACCGGTCTCGTATAATAAACTTTAGGACGCTCATTGTAGCCAGTTAAGTGTCCAAACGTAGCCGAAGTTTACTCGTGTCATAGAAGCATTTTCACAAAAATTCTCAGGAACAGCTTTTGTCCACGAGATTTTACAAAAATGCCGCCCGATTGATCGCAGCTCAATGGTCCAGCAGATATTCCGTTGATGCCAGAAAACCCGGGTCGATCTCGCGAGAATCGTCGGGTCCGTTTAATAGAAAGCTCTATCGGAAAACTTTTAACACACAAGTGGCTAACGAAAGAGAGGAGAGCGATGTGCGATTGGATGCTGGTTCGAGGCAAAGTGTTGAGGAAATTCCGTTACGAAGCCGGAGAACCCGCGCGGCTCGATCGACAACCGGGCAAAAAACCGAGTAGAATTAACGTGAAATTGTGTCGGCACGGTAGCCGATATAGCACGCGTTGCATCTCCAGGGGGACGACGGGAACTCGAGGCACGGTGTCGCACACGTCGGATTTCTTGTCGAGCGACCCGAACACCCCCTCGGCCCCCCTATCCCATAGAACCATCTCTGTTCCACCTAAACGTTTCTCGCTCGCTAACTCCGCGTTGTCCTACGCCTCCTCCAATAGGCCGTAGACGATGGGAACCGGTATGACCGGAAAAGAACCGGCGGAATTCTTTCTATGACTGTCAAAACAAGTCCGCGTGCCCGAGCGATTTAACGAACTCGTTACTCTCGCAGACCGTAATCGATCACCGGCGATTTATCTGCATTTCGTCGGGCGCGAGAGCCCCGGACCCTACGCAACAAGTATTCGCCGACGATCGAGCTGCACCGTGCACACTGCCACCGCCTGCACGTGCGCCATGCATAATTGTTACGGAGGTTTTGCTACGGCTCGTGAAAGCCACTAAAAGCACTAAATTTCAGAGCTTGACCCCCATACATTCTTCAGAAACACAGGCGAAGTCTTAATTAAGAGCCAAGACTCCGTAGATTCGCGATAAGGTAGAGTGACCAAGTTACCGACTAAAATAGGCGAAAAATGGTTTTACCTGTCTCAACTTTTCGTCCTTGTATCAGAATATTTTCATATGTTCAACTCGTACGAATGACTGAGGTTCTTAGAATTTTTAGAAAGAGAAGCATTAGAAACCGTGCAATTAGATACTGTGTTATTAGGGGCTCGCCTGTAATTGCACAAAGTAGCCTAGCATATTTTTCATCCATTATCGTTCCACACCTTGGAACAACTCATACGACTATGGTACTGTGATGAGGCTCTCAGAATTGTTAAGAAGTAAGTGTTTCGGAAACCGTGCGATTGAAGTACTGTATTATTAGAGTCTTACTTGTGGTTGAATAACATAGCCTGGCATATTTTGCTATCCATTATCGTTCCACACACTAAACCAACCAATCGTTTCCTATACATATTTTAATATATTTATCGGGAGAGGCTGATATTTTTAACGATTCCAGAGAACTTACTCGAAAACACAATAAAATTGATGAATATTATAATCGCAACTCTTATATCCTAACACAAAATAATCTCACCGCCATCGACACCTCGTATCGCTCATTTTATTCGATTTTCATATATGTCGCACAAAAATATTGTTCACTTTGTCCCCGGTAGAAATTTATGAAAAAAGGGCTACGATACATAAAGTTCGATTCATTCTGATAATTTTCAGCTAATTTTCCCAAGCCGGTTGTCGACGATCGCTATAATAATCAAAGCGTTAGAGTACGCTGTTCGATACGCTCAAGCAGATGATTCGTGCCGTTGATTGTACGGGCGAGACGGCTACCAGCGGCACGATTCATTCGAGCGTGCCACTAGAGCGCAAACTTTGCCAACTGTTCGCATTCTTCGGAACTATTCCGAGGCGTTTCTCGACCGCGTTTCAAGTTTTTGCGGAATGTGTTATACGAACGACCGGATCGCGGACTTTCAATTATTTTGTTGCGAGGCTTTTGCGTCGGATTGCATGCTTCACCGGCGTTAATTTCTAAACATTAACGGACGCGCTCTGCAAGGTCGCCGACGCCCACGCATTCGTCAAAACAATCTCTTTGGAACGTTGCTTGGGATTGTTGCACGCGAGAGTTACTTCAGAGCTCGCCTCTGTCGGTGCAGAGCTCGAGGCTTCTAAATGTTTAAATAGAAACCTGAGTACTCAAACGAAGTTTGCAAATTGAAATTAACTTCGAGGCCTCTTTGAAAATTGTGAAACAATTTAAGACATGACTAATCGTTATTGCTTCTAAAAAGCCCCTGCCTTTCTCGGCATTTAAGCTTGGATGCGTGGACAGCGAATGTATTAATTATGCTCAAGGTTCTTTTGCAAAGAAATCGATCGAAAAACTAACTATAAAGTATATGGTAGTTGAAAGTTTCGAGAGTGTGTTGCACCACGTCTTTACGTTATTTTGAATGTCAAATGTGATATTGTTTGGAGCAACAGACTTCACAAAGCCATAACGATATGACAGGTAGATGGCTCGATACAACACAAATTTGTATTAATACAACGTGAATAATTCTATCCGAGTAAAATTTCGAACAGGAAAGTCGACCAACTATTCATTTTAATTAAACCCACGCGGGCTTGATCATAACGTTACACGATTCGCAATTAAATTTCAAAATTTAATTAGCATTAACATAAACTCCCTATTTAGGTGCACGGCCACGGTATAGCCGGCGTTCGTGCATACGTGATCCTTTATTGAAAGTAATTTTTAAAAATGGTTTAGTGTCTCCAAGATGCGGAGCGATCCACTTTTATGCATCGTGCAAGATAAATCAACATAAAGCCTGATGATGCAGTGTGCTTAATCAAATTTAGGGATCAGCATCTGCACGTTTATGCGATCATGTCGGGGCCTGTTGAAACAAATGACTCCATTTTTCACGGCCCCCGCGCGTTCATGGTATCAGATCGTGCCTCGTGGTCCTATCAATCTGATTTTTCTTGTATACTGAATACGTCTTCATGGTTGTATATCTTTCAAAAAAATTCTAATAGAGTACAGATACTAATACAGGCACAGTTTGGTTATCTAATCTTTAATACTAACAAGAATATTCCATCTCGCTCCAGTTCCTTCACGACCGACATTATAATGATCGCTACATATCTTCACATCGACTCAATTAATTGTCTCAAAAATCGACGAGTAGTTCCAAGTACGCGTGTGAATATCGGCCGATAGCATAATCAAACCGAAATAATTTTTTGACGAGCCAGAAACGGCAGGCAAATCAAAAAAAAATTGAAAAATTCATGCTGAGAAATAGATTTTTCAAAATGTTGTCGTTACACATTTTTTCTGCGGTGGCAGCTGTAGTTACATTAAAATCAAATTTAATTTGTCATGCGAACCAAACGTTACGACCATAGCTGCCGTTTAAATTCGTGTATATTGCGTCGAACGAAAAGTTCGTTCTGGAGATAAAAAAAATTCAGAAGAATAATTCTTTTACAGATTTTTGTACCGTGCGCTGTACTGTTCTACAATTTACTATACGAAATTGATTAAAACGAACACAATTATAATGGCTCATTAGGTTACTGTTATAGGGGTTAGAATTGCTTATAGGGAGTCCAATTTTAATTTTTTCTTTCCAGTTCTCTTCCAATCACCGAAGCACAAGGACATCTTAAAAGTTCTAATTAACATTGTACGCTTCAACATATTCATCTACCTAACAAGAATCACCAAAAAGGAAACAATTATCTTCATTCCAGGTTCATAATCATAATTCCCAAAAAATCAAACTCATAACATCAAAAGGATGAAATCAGACGTCACGTGATAAGTTGTCTAACCCAGTCGAGCCGGTAAGGGTAAAAAATGAGCGCACACGGTACCCGCTCGGATTCAAGAAAATCGTCCAATTTTTAGTTCACAAAGGAAGCACGTTGATTTGTTTATCTGACTCGTCTCCTCGGACTACAGATAGAAAGATACAACGGAACAACTCGTTACTTACCGAGCAGTCCCCACGGCGACCGCGTGACGTGTCGTGCAGAATGAGAAACGAGAACCAGAAGAGGCTGGACAACGGTGTTGTGTGCACCGCAAGTGCACCGCGTTTCCCGCGTGCAGTTGCGTAACGCGGCGGCGGCGGCGACGGCTGCAACTTGTTCGCGCGCACAATGTGCTCGGTAGATCCTCTGGATAGATCCACGGCAGGATCGACTCTTCTTTTCCGAAGGGCACAGAAGAGGGAAGAGGTCGCAGAACACTTGATAAGCTAGCACGAAACGTCACAGGACACGAGGGGATGACAACAACGATCGGTGTGGTTTCCGATGGCTCGCGTGCCGACGCGGATAGAGCCGAGCGCGACAAGAGGTCCTTCCTCCGTGGCGGCTGGAGCGCGACTGACTCGAGCCGAGCCGAGCCGAGCCGGCCCGTCGCGCTGCGGCCTCGGGGTTTCGAATTACGCGCGGCTTAACGACACTGCATTCTGCATCTGTCAGTCTTGCTGCACCCGGAGACGAATACAAGGATATTACACAGAGATATCTAGACACGCTTCGCCTGCACTCGGCGCATTATTGATGCGGAAGCAACAGGATGATTGTGAAGGATTTCTTGAAGAGGCGCTGTTCTGGATTTTGAGTCTTTGTCATTTATTGGTCTGTAGGTGTTAACCCTTTGCACTCGAAGCTATTTTAACTCCGAAACTCGCATTCCTTCCGACCTAGAATATTTCCCTTTTATATATTTCTTGTTCATGTTATACATAAAAAAATGGTGCCATTTTCTCGTACAGTACTGAAGTGTTTAGTAATTTATTAAATACAAACAAATTTAATAATATAAAAAATATTTGGAATAATGGTACAGCAATTTTTAGTGGCGCCTCACAGTCGCCATTCGAGTGCTAAGGGTTAAGTATTTTAGAGGTCGAACGAGAATTTTATAAGCAGCCGTCAAGAAAAACTGTATCTTTCTAATGAGGATTCGAAGGTGTTCTTGTTTTTGGCGTTGTAGGAATTCTTTCGGGAATTTCATTATCGTTGGCAATTTTTAACCAGTTAGCTGTTGCGACCTCTTTGGAAAATGTGTACCTAAGTTGCGTCGCAAAAATTAACCGCTGTTTGAATTATAGCTGTTTTGACGAGTATACTCGTCATGACACAAAATATTGCCATTTCTTCATGACGAGTATACTCGTCAAACACAGTCAACTGGTTAAAAACTGTCGTTTCTATTGTAGGGCGAACATGCCTTATTCGAGCCCCTATCCCACAGTCAAGATCTCTGAAAACAAATTGCTTAAAAATAAATATTTATTAACCAATTGTTATACATTTGAATGAGCACAAATGCCTATTCCAATGTGTAGTCTCATCCTATTTATTTTAAAGTATGTGTACAACTTTGAAAATAAAATATTTTACTTGATGCAATAAGTTTTTAAAATAGTATTTCAAAATAGAATTTTATTTGAAGGATATTAAAAATATTTTCATTTCATCTCGAAACATTTTATTGCTTTTATTTTAAACATTCTTGCTGCAAATAATGGTTCGTATTCAATATAAGTATTTTATTTTATGCCAGATTATTGAAATAAAATATTATATTTTGTGTTTCTGAGTGTTAACTGGAAATATTTTACTTTATGATTCAGATTTTTGAAACACAAATATTTTATTTCATGGTTTAGATTGTCAAAATAAAAATATTTTACTAAAATATTTTACTGTAAAATATTAAACAGTATTTGAAATATTTATTTCGCCAAATATTGCCCACCTCTGAAAATAGCTTATTAATAATAACAATATTTAAGATGGTTGACTGCTAGCCTTACATGGCTGACTATTCGAACACTTACGGTATAGGTTGGCCCAAAAGATACAGAATCATTTTAAAATTGAACGGGCCTTTCATTTTTCGGAAATTCACATTTATATTTTTATAGACAAATTCGAATGATGAATGGCCTAGCGCCTTTTGAGCCACCCTGTATGTTTTTGTCTGCTAATGCAATTTGGAATATTTTGAGAGAATTTCGTACTGTTAATTGCTATTCGTCTCTCTGTAAAATATAGTCGTATATCTAGGCGTAAAGATTGCGATTCCTGTTATCCGTAGATTTTTGTCTCGTTACAGCAAGTCTTAATAGGGAAACGCGTTGAATGGCAGTAATTTAGTTTGATAGCTCGGAGATCGATTGCAGGGGTCGCAACGGGATATTGGTATGGGGGAGTAGACTGCTCACAATAAGACTGGCCCACGTAAATTCCATTACGCAGGATCGTCTATTGTTCCCGCGTCGGCTGTGTAACGAAACAAAGCGACAAAGGGATTAGCAAAACACGTGGCACGACAGTGAGCAACATAAACAAATGAGCGCCGTCAATCCTGTGCCACGAGTGCCTGGGGGTAGGCTGACAATGAGCGTTACCCAAATAAAGGCAACCCCACGGGAAAATCAAAGCCCTCGTGCCATTGAACATTAACACTAAACCGAGCACTAAAAGTGACTAGAATGAGCTGACTCATAATATCGACAACAATGCATTTAATTCGGTTTTACGTAATATTAATTGCAAGTGGCGGCTTAAGAAGCATCATTAGAATTTCAAAAAATTTCATATTCAAATTTTTAAGGCACTTGCGAATTTAATTGGCTATTTTTCACCCTACAGATTTCCTGTCATTTTGTCCATTTGATGCCACTCGACAATATTGAATGAGGAAAATAAGGGTTGAATATTCAACGACGTTATTGAGTCCACCTTGATACCTTTCAAGGACTTCCAAACATAATTACAGTAAAGTCTTTTATCTAAGCCGAACAGAGCTACACGATCTTAGTCAGTTCGTCTTCGGCATTTAGCGAGTAGCGTTTACACGCACTGTCCTTCTCTACGTTCGGCGCGGTCGACGCGGTCACAAGGAAATAGTAGCCCTACACGATCTATGTCACAGCACGGACCCGAAGATTGGGCTTAGATCAAGACTTTACTGTACATTCAGTTTTACATTACATACTTCATCGCCTCTTGTGTTAAAAAGAAATTAAAAAATGACCGACGATCTCTCGTCCACTTCGAACACGTTTAAACGCTCACAATGTCATAAAAAAATACACCATCGCATTTCAGAAAGTCCTGTAAACAATTTACGTACGGTTGATCAACAACAAAATCCCTAGCAAAAGAAAAACTCCTTAAGAACGGGGATTGAATAAGAACGCAGTCGATTCTTGGCAGTCGCAGAAATATTTTTATTACGAAACCCAATTCTATGGTGCAATCACATAGTTACTCAATAGTAATTCATAGTTACTCATTACAATTACTCACAGTATAACTCGGTGATGATTAATGATCGGTAGAACGCGTCGTAGATTATTTACATGTAAATTTCCGCGTTCGTTCGATGTATTCCGTCGATTTCTTAAGATTAACAGGGCACACTGTGCATGATCGCGGGATCGTCCAACGAATATAAACCTAATCACACCTCGTGCGATCAGCCGAAACCACGAAGAAAGCCTGTCGGACGATCCCGCGACGATTTTCGATCAGCAAATGATCCGGAGGAACCAGGTGAAACGTGTCAATGACGAATGACGATGCGTGTCGTTTTGTATTTTCTCAGAGACTGCATCGAATTTTAGCATACTCTCATTTTCTTCCGTTCCAATTGAATAGACAGAAGCCAGTTGTAATAACAATATTAAACGAGCTGCTGTACTTCGCGAAAATAATGTAACGAGGCTGATTAATCTGCGAAAAAAGTGAACAGTCTAAAAGATTGAGGAATTAGACAATCTTTCAAAATGTTAGTAATGGAAGAATGTTGTTGAAGATTTGTTTACAAGCAATTCGATCAACAAATGATCCGGAGGTACCAGGGGAAACGTGTCAACAAAGAATTTTGCGTGTCATGTTACTTTTTTCTTTTCTTTTTACCGTTTTTGTTTCTCGCGATCCCCGGGGACCGCGAGAGGAATGACACGCCCGTGGAAGAACAGTGATTACGATGACGATGACGAGGACGGTGGCGACGGCGATGACGACGACGATGAGGATGACGATGACAAACCGACGCGACGCGACGCGGACGATGCTCGCGCTCGCTATGCTTATCCGTGTGTACGTTTCATGCAAAATTCTGACGTCAACGAGTGGAAATTAGATGGCGGAGCTGTGGCCCCTTCGTCCCTTCCAACTTCGACGAAGTTACGATGAGGGCGCTGCAAATAAAAAGAAGAAGAAGGGTTCCTTTAGTCTCCGCGAAACCCGACGTCCTTTCTATTTTTTTTTGTCTTCTCCTCGGCACGCTGTTAGTGTCTCCCCCGAGATCGGAGGCAATTGAATTTTTTAGATTAATGGGCTATTTTTTCTTTCTCTTTTTTTTTTAGTACTTTTAGTCCTTCAGCCCTCCGCGGAGATGCTCCACGGTCTCAACCCCTCGGACCTTTGTCTCGAGGACACCCTCGGTATTAATTGTTAAAACTATTGTACAAGGTCGTGCCGTGGGTTGGTTCGTTTCTTGACGCCCTTGGTGTATATTCATGACCGTAGCTCGTTTCAGACATATTTTTCGAGAATTTGTGGAATACTCTAGTGTTTTATATTGTCCCTCGAAAATAGTTGTCTAAAGGTTATCTCACGATTTTCAGCCATTATTGTACTACACTTCAATTTAGCAAAGCGTCTCACGTTCATAATTTCATATTTCGAACTAAACGAACAATCTTACGGTACTTTCAATTGAAAAGTTGGCGAACTTTTAATCAAAGAACGTACAAAAGTTGAGAAGCATTTTTTCATTGATTTACAACTTGTATTCGAAGCATTTAGATACGGGACTTCAGTTCACGGGTCTCGACAAAATGGCGAGCTCTAATATTTTTAATTTACGAATATCGATTCAACTATATTGTTAAAAAAATGTCTAAAAATTTGAACAGACATATTTTCGTTATTTTTATAAATTAACGCCAAACAAAAAGCTTCGAAGCAAAAAGCTGTTTGTTAAATAGAAAGCAGTTCTTGAAGGAGTACATGTCATCGTTGACTGATTAGATAAAAAGCAATTCTTGAAAACAATCAGAATGATCAAATTGAGAAATCAGTGTTAGATCGATACCTCAATATATTGATAAATTCAAAGTACAGTGAATTCTCGACATATGTCAACAACATAGGTCTTGCCAACGTCGTTTATCGCCCAGGGGACATACCCGAGTCGTGTTATGTTTATATACTCCTCTCGAGCTTCGTGGTCCCCCGCGGGGTATAGCTCACTTTAGTGGGGATAGTTCCACGACCTTTATCATCCAGGCCTCGGCGACATATGTAGAGAAATCGCTGCAGATATAAGTATTAATACTTCACACATAACGTGAACGTCAAGAAACGACTCGCGGAATGACCTAATAATTAATAACTCTATTTCTAAATGGACGATAGAAACAGGTATTTTGTTCCTGCTCCCATGACGTAAAGGTGACGTCATGTTGTGAACTAACAAGTGTCTGTAACTTGTAAGGAGGAATCGTTGAAGTTCTCCGTTGATGATCTTCGTCATGCCATCACCGACACCGTACGATCGATGACGCGATTAGTCGTCTATATTCCCCGAACCGCTACCGGTTCACTATACTTTTAGTCCTCTACCATCTAGATCGTGAACCTTCAAGACAACATACCGTACGTAACGAATTTTGATGGGGGTAACAGCAGTCGGCGACCGGGACTGACCACCATCGTCACTCTCAAAACCATAGCAACTTTTCCTAGAGATTCAAAGTTAAAAGAAAAACAGACGGGATTATTAAGAGAAGATCGACGGCGATGGCGAAGCGATGAAGTGCGATGGTTGATCGATGCGAGGAATGAGTTGCCTGCGCGATTCGGTGAAGCGGTGGTGAAAGAGAAATCGATTAAGTGGTGCGAAACGACGAGCGGAAAGATGAGTACTCTGAAGATGCGACAAATAATTTTTCCGAAGAGAAAATAGTTCGTTGTCCCCCTAAAAATTCAAATTAAATGTCCCCAACAGCGGACATTAGACCAATGTCGATAATAATCATTAGAACAAATAATTAGAATTAGAATAAATACACTTGTTTGTATACTGCATTCGTCGACTGTTACTTTTCACTGAAACTAGAGATTCCTAGTCTTTTCAATTAGTAAGAATAAAGTAACGAAGCTGATTAATGTAATAAAAACTGTGATCAGCCCAACAGATTGATGTGCAAGACAATTTTTGAAAACATTAGTGATGGAACGATGACATTGAAGATTTTTTTGTATGTTCTTCAGTATTAGAATCGTCCTACAAAAAAATAGTAACTAACGTGAAACACAAGACGAGCAGCCTGAAAAATGGACCAGTTAGATTAGGAATTACGATTTTTAGAAAATGTTAGCCTGTGAAGAAACATTGACTATTGTAGCGAAAGATCAGCAGCTGAAACGAGTGACAAATTAGACAACCATTAGAAAGACAGTAGGTACTAGATTATGAGGAAAAGATAGACGACGATGAAGCAATGAATTGGAATGGACGATCAGCGTGAAGAATGAGTTGCCAGCGCGATTCGATGAAGCTTCATGGAAAGAGAAATCGATTAAATGGTGGAAAGTGGCGAGCAGAGATGATGAATCCTGCAACGCAGCGATAAATAATGTTTCGAAAGAGGGAGAGAATATAGTTACCTCCTTCAGCTGGCGCTGGTGCAGCCTCTGCAGGGGCTGCTTCGGCTGGTGGTGCAGCAGGTGCTCCTTCTGCAGGGGGAGCGGCTGCACCCTCGGCTGGTGGTGCAGCAGGGGCTCCCTCCGCTGGTGGTGCTGCAGGTGCACCTTCGGATGTACAGTTATCTTCTTAGTAAAGCCTCATGGAAATGCCACTGGCACGGGGGATGGGGTGAAATGATAAATGGGGATGTTAAGCCGAGTTAGCGGTCAAAGGCCTGCGTTCATTTGTAAAGGGCTTGTAGTATCATGCAAATTTTTCTGCCGAGTCCTTAAAAGATGTATGCGCTAGTCATTACATGCGTGTTGCGAGTGTAAATTCTCCTCGCTGGGAACTTCAAATTTACCATACTTTTATTGCCATTTCATATTTTTGACTTCTAAGCCATTTTTATTCGCAATACATTACTATACGACCTCTAACAAAAATCGTATAGCGAGTTTTAGGAGTTCGCTGTATAGAGGAAGCTTCGAGCGTTCAATGAATGGTAGATTCAGCCCTGAAAATGTTGTTCGCCGCTTTTACAGACGTTTCAATTCGTATACGGACCTTTCATGTCCAGATTTATTGCTCCGCGATTTTTTCTAGCGAAATTACACCCGATTGAACGTAAACAGTGTTTGAACGATCGAAAACTCCAAAGCGGAGCCACTGTATGTTTCTCCTTCAAAGAATGCGTTATGAAAACATTAAAAAATGATGGACGTGTTAACGAATTTGACCACAACGGTCGGTGGAGTTTCATTCAATGTGTTAGCGAAAGAAGATTGTTGCAGTATGCGAGTGCATCAATGCAGGAGAAAATTGGATGAACAAAACAAGTTAGGATGAACCGAATCATTCACGATCACCTTCTGCGACTGGTGCAACTTTCAAAAAAATGCTTTATAGAAACACGAAAAATGCAGAGAATTTTAACAAGGTTGATTTCAATGTGTTAACTTGTTTCGAATGCAACAGTGCAAGGTAAAACTCTGTGTACAAAACAGGTTGAGTCAAGAAATGCATATGTTAGTGAGGGAAGATTGTCGCAGTGTTCGGATGCACCGGTGCAGGACAATTTCGGAAATTCTGTGCAGAAAACAGGTTGGGATGAATGACGTCAGTGAAGATCACCTTCTGCGGGTGGTGCAGCAGGCGCGCCCTCTGCAGGCGGTGCACCCTCCGCGGGTGCAGGTGCAGGCGCTGCGCCCTCCGCCGGTGGTGCACCTTCCGCGGGTGCAGCGGCGGGTGCAGCTCCTTCCGCAGGCGGTGCACCTTCGGCCGGAGGTGCTCCTTCAGCAGGAGGTGCACCTTCGGCGGGAGGTGCACCCTCGGCAGGAGGTGCAGCTGGCGCGCCTTCCGCTGGAGGCGGCGCTGATCCATCCGCGGGTGCAGCTGCAGGTGCTGCTTCACCTTCCGCTGGCGGCGCCGCGCCTTCTGCAGGTGCAGCCGGTGGCGCGCCCTCTGGACAAGCACAAGGTGGACGTGCACCTTACAATTCTACTTCTACTTCTACCTATCCACAACAAGCCTCTGCCTCTTCCCTCCCGACAGCTTGACAAACGCATCCTCCCGATGCGTCGACTAGATTTTCTCGCGAATTGCAGTAATGAAACGCAATGGAGGAATGCGAAAGTGCACTGCTGTGCGAGGAAAATTCCAACAGAGAGAATGCAACTGATTAGGTGTATGCAGAAGTTGTTTAGACAAACAAGAGATCACCGTATGGCACTTTCTCGATCTCAAGGTGGTTTGAAAATGAACGTTATATTCGCAAAGGTGTTACTCGAATTTAATAAATTCTCTTGGCTCGTACGATGAGTTGAACAATAACACTGTCCAACAAAATTAAACTTTTTTCGAGTTTTGCAATACCTGTTGGGTAATTCTTATACACTTTGTCATCCTAAAACCGAATCTGAAAGTAGAATTGCTCCATCACGCAACGTTTTCGAAAAATTTTGGTTTTTGTAAAAATGCCCGATTTTGATACGAAACGACGTGTTACGCAAAAACTAAATACACGAGAAAGTTCAAATTTGAGTCAAGGGATAGAGGGGACTCTCCTCTACATATTCATATAGTCAATTATATTTTTATGTACTTCCTAATAGTTGTAAATGGTTGTTAAAGTTTGAAAATGTGCCGACGCGGGTACTTTGTACGCTCTATTTTTGTATTTATGTGAAAAATCCTTTATCTAGCTGGAATTTACTATACAGGAATGCATTCTACAGACATTTCTGGTAAAGAAACCATTCACGAAAAGTATTTGGTTCCCTTAATGTACGAGAAGGATCAGAAAATGTTAATTGACAGCGTGTGCGCGACGCGTTCGCGCCAGACGGCCATTGCAGCCTTTTCGCGACTCGCCAGGGCCGTCGCTGTGCGTAGTCGACGTTGGTACCACTCAAGTATGTGTTTGCTTACTATTTACATACATTTTTTTTTGCCTTTTTGGGTACCAATCATTACAAAAGATTATAAAAATACGAGTTATATTCACATTTCATTGTGGAAATGCTTAATAAAGAAAATTGAATAAAAAAACTTACCTATTTCTGATGTAAACAAATTAAAAACGTTTCCGCCTTGCTTGACGTTTGTTCCTGGTATCCCGATTTTCAATAATAAGTGTCCAGCAGTAATCAGCAAGTATCCGCACATAAGTCTTTTCCTTTGTAACGTTTTTCCATTGTTGAAATATCTTGATGAAAGATTAATGCTGGAATTGTATTCCTTGTTCTGATTTTAAAATAATTTCGTCATGAATATAACAAAAACAGTCCGGCTGATTTATACACCTCCGCGAGATTTTATCGATTTAATATAGAGCGATCTATGTCTTAATTATGTACTTCGATCAATAAAATCGCTAAAAATAGTCCCATTTACATAGTGTTTGGACTTATTTTAATCGGAAGAATCTTGAATGTCCATTGGTATTACAATTATAAAGATAAGACAACAATTACTGAAAATAAAATTTTCCAGTCACCGCATTGCTGCGGTCAATTTTCTTTATTAAGCATTTCCACAATGAAATGTGAATATAACTCGTATTTTTATAATCTTTTGTAATGATTGGTACCCAAAAAGGCAAAAAAAAATGTATGTAAATAGTAAGCAAACACATACTTGAGTGGTACCAACGTCGACTACGCACAGCGACGGCCCTGGCGAGTCGCGAAAAGGCTGCAATGGCCGTCTGGCGCGAACGCGTCGCGCACACGCTGTCAATTAACATTTTCTGATCCTTCTCGTACATTAAGGGAACCAAATACTTTTCGTGAATGGTTTCTTTACCAGAAATGTCTGTAGAATGCATTCCTGTATAGTAAATTCCAGCTAGATAAAGGATTTTTCACATAAATACAAAAATAGAGCGTACAAAGTACCCGCGTCGGCACATTTTCAAACTTTAACAACCATTTACAACTATTAGGAAGTACATAAAAATATAATTGACTATATGAATATGTAGAGGAGAGTCCCCTCTATCCCTTGACTCAAATTTGAACTTTCTCGTGTATTTAGTTTTTGCGTAACACGTCGTTTCGTATCAAAATCGGGCATTTTTAGAAAAACCAAAATTTTTCGAAAACGTTGCGTGATGGAGCAATTCTACTTTCAGATTCGGTTTTAGGATGACAAAGTGTATAAGAATCACCCAACAGGTATTGCAAAATTTTTTTGGTGTTGGACAGTGTAATCGTACAAACAGAGCTCGGATTCATTTTTTATGATTTCTCTCGATGTTGAAATTTTCTTCGACAGCATAATATTGTTCTGTTATAGCAGTATGTAACCGAAATCTACAATGTAAATACAGCACGATGATTAATGAATACAATCTGACGGACTGTTTTAGGTGTGGTATACTAACCAGCCGGTGGTGCACCTTCCGCAGGAGGCGCGGGTTCTGGTGTCGGTGTCGGCGAAGGTGCTGGTGGTGGAGCTGGCGATTCCGCAGGTGCAGGAGCTGGTTCAGGTGCTGGTGGTGGAGCTGGTTCAGGTGTCGGCGTCGGAGAAGGTGCAGCAGCTTCTGGTGGCGGTTCCGGGGCGGGTTCCTGCTACAAATTAACGCATACAGTTTTGCATGGATCGTCAACAGATAAATATTCTCGTGCAACTAACAAGTTCGTTCATCGCGTCTACAGTGTCGTAAAGAAATTGCTAGCCACCGATCATCGTACAACAGTCTTAATTCCACAGCCCCACTCACTAGAATTCAACTAGTACAATAACGGTAACGCTCCGCTCGTAGTTATGGCAATAAAAATGAATTCACTCAGCCTGTTGCAAATTGCATGAACTGCATCTTTCGACGTTTTAGACTTCTTAAACGTGTTGCTGTTGTAATTGTAATAGCATAAAAATGATTTTTTGGGACATAGAAAAGTCGGAGGTTTACCCTCCACAATTCCATGAAAAAGAGGGAGAAAATAAAAATGAATTTACACCACCCCTGTCCCATCAAAAATATCCAAATCGCGAGCTAACGTCACGAGTGGACATCTCGTGCTTCCTAACCCTTTTGCAAAAAATTATTACCATCACAACCGCAAATAGTTCCTCGCAGAGACACAATATCCAATACGATAAAAACAATATTTCCATCCCCTGAATCTCTAAACGAGCGCTCGCAATGCCTTCAAAGGTCGACTCACCCTTAAACAACCCATCCAGCCCTCAGAGTAGAAATTCATAAGGACCAGAACACCGTGGGGGCAACTTGTTAACGACAGTGTAAACGCGAATACGATTTTCGTACGACGCCGAAAAAAGCCTCGTATCGTTTACGTTTCGACGTGACTCGGGGTCGGAGGGGGCCCTGGGAAGGGCATGAAAAATGCAACGACACTCGGGTTTTTTTCTACCAGGGAACGTGACATCGCTTGCTTTCCACCCCCCCCTCCCCTGCACCGTGTTTAATTCAACGAAACACGGCGCGACGCGGCCGCTAGAAAATTTCGTTCGCAGCTGCGTGGCGTGTCGACGGCACGCGCGTTAAATCGCGTGATTTACGAACACGGGACGGGGACCGAGCGAAATCTCGCGAATTTACGATTAAGCTCCGGCGCTTATAGATACATCATTTGCTCGCCACCGAATGATAATAACGTTCCGCGTAACGTACAAGGGACAGGGTCGCGTTTGTCGACGATCGACCGCCGCGCAATCGACAACGTGAATTACGGGAAGAGAGAATATCGCCGGAATAATTAAACGACCGACGGTCCCGAAGGCAAACAACCGACCGGCTTCCTAATTTCGACTGCCGACCGAAATCGTTCGCGCGGTGGTCCATTCGTAGCATACGATTTACTCGTGTGGTTCAAACTCTTTTTGCGTTTGAGAAATCTGGTCTTGAAGATGGGAGCGGAACTTTTCGATTTTTTGCGTTCAATCTGGAAAGGTTTCGTGGTTTATAGCATAGAACGGTTCTACGGACTCTCCCGGATATAACGATGCACGGGTGTTTTAATATGTAGAAATCATTTTCGAAATTGCCGAGACGCTTCTGAAATCAAGAATTGTTTGTGTTCGAACTGGAAAGGCTGTGCGAGTGTTTCTAGCATAGAATGAGTCCACATTTATAACTATTTTATAACATCACAGCTCTTTAAACACATTAATTTCTCTATATATGTCGCCAAGGTCTGGAAGATAAACGTCGCGGGATTATCCCCACTACCGCGGGGTATACTCCGTGAGGGGCCGCGAAGCTCGGGAGGCCTCGGACGCCGAGGAGTGTAAACATAACATGACTCGGGTATGTCTCCTGGACGATACACAATGCTAAGACCCGTGTTGTTGACAATTATCGAGAATTCACTGTAAGTAGAATTTTTTAAAGCGAATAAGACAATCGCGCGAATATTTCTGATTTTATGTAAGAGGATCCGTAAAATTGTTTTGTCTACCAGATTTCTCAAACTTTAAGAGTGGCGAATCGTGTACCGATTATTGGAATGGAAAGCTGAAATTTGTCAGACAGCATTGTCGATATCCCGGTCTCAGAGCGAGGTAAACAATAGTCGAGAGAGCACGATAACCTGAACTGAATAATTTTCCGCGAATGTTCAGGTGCGCCCGGGCTACGTCGAACGGCAAACAATACGAGAATCGGGAAAAAGCTCAGCGATAAAGGCGGCACGCCATAGCGAATCGTGATCAAGCAAAAGTTAATCAACGAAGCACCTACCGTGCTTGTTGTTTGCTGGTAAAAATAAAATCGTCGCGATCAATGGGCCGTAAAATGCAATAAATTTCGTCGAGCTCGTCAAACGCCACGTCCTCTGTTCGCTGATACATCAGACACTGCATCGAATGTTTGCATTCTCTCATTTCTTTCCTGCTCTCTACTTCCCCTACATATTCACATTAATTAAATGTCTCTAATTGGAAACGTTGAACAGGTGCCACTCACGATAATAATCTTAAATCGGCTGTTTCATTTAATGAAGACAGCGCAACGAATCTGACTGATGTAAAAGAAAACGACATTTCGAACGATAACAATGAATTAAATAATTTCTTAACACGAACATCTTCTTCTATATAATTCAATATTTACTACTGTAGCAATAAATCAACAGCTTCAAAAGATTGACAAATTCGACAATTTTTAAAAGCATAGTACTGGAACGATGTTATCGAAATTTGTCTTTCATGTAACTCAGTATTAGAATTGTCACGTGAAAATATCGATTAATGTTGCAAAAGTAAACAACATCCCAAAAAATGGACGAATTTGACAATTTTCAAAAACACAAGAACGATGTCGAAATTTGTTTTCATACAACTCAGTATTACAACAATCTCACAATAAAATACTACAAACAAGAACGAAAAATTCTGAAAGGTCTGTTCCGATTTGAGAATATTTGAATGTACATAAAGAATCCATTTTGGTGAATACAGTTGAAGAACGTAGACTCAAATAGAATGTTCCATTCGATACAAATAATATTTGCGCTAAAAACAATCAAACATTATGTCCCATTCAATTAAACATCGCCCGATTTACGTTGCTCTTCAAACAATTCAAATAAATTAAAAATAAAAAGTTAAAGTAAAAGGACACTAATTTTGATCCGTTCCATTACATTGGACAACACTAAAAAATAAACAAAAATGCCATGACATATCCTAATTTTCCCATTAAAAATCCTAATAGTCATCATCATCCTGTCTTTCCTCTCCAGTTTAATCTGAACTAAAAAAGCATAAAAATGCAGTCAGCAATGCAGTCTTCTATCTCTAGGAACCTCGTGAGGCTAATAGCGAGCATACGGAGGTAATAGCGACCTATTCCAACACTCCGGGTCAAAAGCAACCCATCCACCGCTAGGTTATGACGAATAGAAAAATTTGGTTGGCTCAGCGATGTTCGCAGGACGTGGCGTAAAATTTCTCGTCGGATTGTACACGATCGACCGTGCGTTCTGGCATTTAGTACGGCTCATTGAATGTTCGACGGGCTCTCCCGCGGAGGGAGGGGGACAGATAGGGCCGAAAGAGGGGGTAAAAGTTCCCCTTCTTGGCCGTGTGCCTGGTAATCGCGTTGTAATTGAGCCGTTCGCGGAATTAACAGCGCATTAAGACGCTTCGGCTGTTTACGCCGGCACGGACACGACAGGGCTGTTATTACCGGCTCGCGAAGCACATCGGATCGTGTCCCGAAGACGACGTGAAATATATCGAACGGGTCGATCCATCGACGATAACGTCGTCGAGAATTCCGCGGGCAGATCCGTGGTTCCGTGGACCCGTCGTCGATCGTTTACAGTGAAAGGTAAACGATCGTCGGGGATCTCTGTAACCTTTTGCGGCGGTTTCCACGGGAATTACACGGTTTGACGATGTTTGCCGTCGTCTTCGGCGTGCACAACGTCACGACCGATGGGAGAAAGTAGGGAGATCTACGCGGCCATTCGTGGACACAACGCAGAAATACTTGGCGTTGATTGAAAAATTCTAGAGCTCTGTGAAGATGCGTTTCATCGCGTGATAAATTTAACAACGCAACTTCACGCTGCAATTAATGTTAACACATACCGCAGCTGTTTCGCAATAGTTTTGTAATTCTCAGGCTAAATCATTCGAAACAACGTGACTCAATAGTTTCTCTTACGATCATCGTTTGAAGAAAAATTGTTCAATCTGCTGTTTTATAAGTAGCTAAAGTGTTAACATTGTATTTGGGACAGACACGGTCACCGAACAACTCGGGGAGTTTTTGGAGAACAGACGGGCTACATCGTGTACACGAACAAGTGTATTAATGTGTAAATGAATGTATTAATCATGGAACAATTGATCACGTTAACGAACATAGTATCCGATGAAAATACAAGCCTCGTTCCAGATCCGGGCGTCCCGCGTGGCTAAAGAGGACGAAGCACAATATAACAAGAAGAAGGACAAGATGGGCGACGAGGAGGATTCATTTTAATCGACACACATAGGTACACGGTTAAACAATTTTCCTTTACAATAGGTAAGCCTTAAGTAACGGCGGTGTAATTGTACATTCAGGGGTCGACGAGTAGAAAAACGAATGAGAAATTAGTTCGGGCGGGCGGTAGATCCTCTTCACTCGTTTCATCCGCGTTCCCGCAATTCTCTATGTACATGGTCCTCTCGATAAGTATGGTTGCGTATTGGCCAGTGACAGGACTCCCTTTGTGTAGCAGTCGGGAGACGAATGCGCATTCTCAGACAAAAGAGAACGAGTAAACATACAGGGAGTGTCGTCGTGGACAAGACAAAGACAACGATGTCTGCGTGCAATTCGGGAGCAGTTTTGGAACGTTCGATTAATTGGCGATCTTCTTTCCTTTTTTTTCTTCTTCAAAAAAAGAAACGAACGGAAACGGATAACGGACAAAGTAGTAACGAGGACGTTTCTTTCGGCTTTTTTGTGGCTTTTTGGTCGGTTTTGTTTTTGTTTTTTCGAGTCTCTTGCGTCGAGATGTTATCGGGTAGACGGATGGACGAGCCCTTCTCGAACGCCGAGTCTCTCATGCCTCCACCTCTTCTTCCTTTACCTTCTTTTCCTCGCCCTTCTTCGACCAGTCCGGTTTCTTCTGCAAAATTCAGAGAACATGTATGAGAAGACGGTAACGATTTTCGTGAGGCGCAACGCGGCTCAAATTCGCACACGCTGGATTAGATAAGGTCAGGGGAACACCTTCGCAAAGCGTACTAACGCACAGTGGATTTCGGTTGGATGGAGGGCAGCGGCTCCCTTTCGTCGTTTTCGAACCCTTTCTACCATCGTATCGGCCCTTTTCTTCCCATTGGGATTCATAGTTTTGCAAACGTTAGACCATTTTTGCGTCAATTGGCGACAATTCCCTACGGTGCCGATTAGATCGAAGTTTCGTCATTTTGAAGAATTGTTGAATTTTTATCAGGAAAACAATGCGCGTCACGTGCATGATATTTTACGTTCGTGTTCTTACATGTCTGAAACAGTGTCCGGAATTTTTGCAAGTATTTTTATCAACAAATTTTCAAGTTATAGCAGATCAACGGCTTCTTTGAACTAAACTGGTCTTAACTGTTTCGGAACGAAACCTTGACAGGAAAGAATGGTTCGCATGCAATAAATGTAAACAACTGCAAGACACAAACGATATGTATACACAACCAAGTGTATGCATAATGCGTGTACCAAAGTGCAATTTGCTCCGTCCATTCTTTCCGAAAATAAACTTTGATGCTACAGTCGTAAATTGAATCGACGCAAGCGCATTTCAGCGAAACCATAAGATTCCATGGGGAGCTGGTAGGGGGCCGCTGCCAATGGGGGTCGCGCTAAAATTCGGACATAGTCCACCATGAAGAATCAGTAATCCCGACTAAAAATCTCCCGTTTCTGTATCTTCAAAAATTCATCTCTCCTAAAAAATCCTCAATCTTCCGAGAGTCTCTTGTCGAGTAATTTAAAACCGACTCTCCTTTGGATCAGTCGATCTGAATCGATCTTCTCTCACGATCGTCATCCAGAAAGCCGTGCAAATGGTTAGTGGAAAAAAATGTCGGCGAGAGAAGAATGCGCAAAAGTCTGAGAAGTCGCGGAAAAACTTGGCAAAACTGAAGAGAAAGAGAGAGAGAGAGAGAGAGAAAAGAATCGCGTGAAATACGGTGCGTACATCGAAAAAGAGAGAGAAAGAGATAGAGAGAAAGCAAAAAAAAATGAAATGGGAAAAAATTGTCAGATAGGTGAAGTCGACGCGTCGTTAAGGGCAGCAAGCGTTTTCTATCTATCCTATCCGCATCGTTGCATCGTTCTTTCACACCATCCTGGCGATCTATGTGTTTTTCTAGCACACGCACACTCTCCCCTAAAGAAGCATGCCGATCTACGAGTTGATCGTTTAAAGCTTTACCTTATCTTTTGACGCGTTCTGCGAACATAATGCAAGAGCAACATCATTAGTCAACAGATCAGACGTGGACAATTATTAGAGCGTACGTACTAATCAATAAACTTAACGATTAACAATCGTTAGTCGTTCGTGATCCATGCTCGATCCCCACCGGGCATGAGTCACGATCGACCGCGTACGGTCGAACTGCGCATCGATCATTTGCGTTCTTTCGTTTGCGACGCGATGGAACACTGGCCCAGTTATTAATCATTATCGCGAGATTGGCAATATCATGGTTTTTAATCTGCGTCTCGTTTGCTGGGTTCGTTCGTGACCCGGTGTCAAATTGACTCATTGTCAATCTCGATGAGAAACAATTTGCTGTGATGAAAATGCGAATAATTGATCGATTGCGTTTTTTGGGTAATCGTACTGCGGACTTTTGTGCAAATTTCAATTTTTCCGGATGATTAAACATAGAAATGAAGCCAAAAGTTCTCTTGCCGATGCTAAATCGTGGTTGTAATAGAAAAGGAATGGCAATGACGTTTGTTAATATACGTGTTTCGTTGTATTTTATTAATTTGCAGGTACTGTAAATGCATAAAAATCCGCAGTCTACTTGTGATTCACGATAAAACGACGTACGAAACGTGCTATCGATTCAAGATTGGAGAAAAGTGAATCAAATCGACACGAACGTTAGATCTGGAAGCTGAGTAAAATTCTTTCAGCAACGTCATGCTTTTCAAACGTTGCTTATCTTAATTTTCAAGAAAACGAAGAATTTATTTTCATTTATTAAGCTTTCACTCTTCGACAGTGGGCCCCGAATGAAAATCGTTACTCGATTATACTAAATTTTTGGCGATTCAATTAAATGCACGTCTATTGAATTTAGAAAAACCGAGAAAACTAATGTGACTACAAGAAGCGCCTTCAAAAATACGTGTTAAAAAATTGATTTATAATCCATCGCCAATTATCATAATTGTAAAAGAAGCTTCGCTGTCGAAGGGTTGAAATACCCCGTTGACAGACTTGAAAAAATTGATAAACGAAGCAGCGAACAATCCTAACCATCGTTAACCCTCAGCACTCGAATGGCGACTGTAGGGTGCCACTAAAAATGACTGTATCATTATTCAAAATATTTGTTACATTACTAAATTTGTTTGTACTTAATAAATTGCTAAACGTGTCAGTATTGTACGAATAAATTGCACCATTTTCGTATGTATAACATGAAAGAAAATTATATAGAAGGGAAGTATTCTAGATCGGAGGAAATGATTTGTTTTGGAGTTGAAATAGCTTCGAGTGCAAAGGGTTAACTGTATAATCGTATAAAGAGTCCACTGTTGTCGAACTGAAAGTCTAATTAGGCACGACTGGTCTAATCACGAAACCGTTGTAAATCTTCGCAGCTTCGAAATGTTTGAACCGCGTGAAATGTTTGCAACTGGATTTTTCCGTCCAGCTGGAACGACGCAATTTGACAGCGACAACGAGCGCGCGTTGTCAGCGCAGCCTCGACAGGTTCAACTGCGAGCAGTTCACGAGGGATGATGATCGATGCGCGATTGCGAGCGCCGCAAGAAAACTCCGGACGGGACAACAATCCTACACATGTACAGCCTGGAAGCATGGCAGCCGAACGAATGGCGGCAAAAGGCAAGCTGCGAGTGAGCTTATCGCGAGCGTGTCTCGGAAAAAGGGCGTCTGTTCGACGAAAGTGTGGTTCCGCGGCCGTCTCGTTTTTATTGTGTCCGCGGAGGCTTTTCATCTTTTTTAATTGCGCGACCGAGTGAGTCCGTCCTCTTTTCCTTCTATCCCTTGCGCGAAGATAGAGAGAGAGAGAGAGAGAGAGAGAGAGAGAGCCTGACGCGATCATTGACAATACAGAGCTAGCAAGAAGAGTGAACGAAATGAGTGCAGACACGAATCGAAGAGAAAATTAGAGACAGTGGCAGAAAGAGATAGATGAAAGAAAGAAAAGAAAATAAAGTAAAGACAGATAGAGAAAGAGAGAGAGAGAGAGAGAGAGAGAGAGAGAGAGAGAGAGAAGAGAGAGAAGATAGTGTGAAAAATGAAAGGCACTTGTGAGTAAAGCGCTTCTGCTATTACGTACGAGATGAGGAAGAAAGTCTGTGAGTCTTAAATATACTTTGTAAGCCATGCTCACCTTGTCATCGCTTCTTTTTATATTATCTTATATTTCTTTCTTTTTTTTTTTTTGTATTATTTAATCGTTAATCTTTTTTTCTTAGACATTTCCCGGTTTCTCTTTGTCAGTTCGAGCCGAGCATTGCCTGTCTATCGACGTTAATGCGAAGAGACACGGGGGATGGACCACGGTGCCATCCCCCTGGCAGACGTCACCGCGAAAAAAATTTGGTGTAAAAACAAAATGGAGATCGCTGGGGAAAAAATTAGTGGAGCGGACGGAACCATTCGCGATAACAGTCGACGCGAGTAATCGTCGGTGCCCCCTGTTCTCGCCAGCCAAGATTCATAACGAGTCCCATATTCGATGAAGAAAAAAACTAAATAAGATAAATTTAATTTTTTGAACAAAATCTGCGGGAAATTTTTATGTCCAAAGAAAGCCCATAAAAACTGAACAACTTTTGTTGGAACAGTTTCTCGAAATGTTGTGTGTAACGAAATTTATCGACGCTTCGAGCTAAAGTGCTACTCCATTGCATCGCTCGCAATGGCGTAGGCACTGAACGTTCAAACCGCTGCAGCTTCTAGGACGATCGAAATTTTGAAAAACTTTTCGAACAAAAGTGACTCGGTTTTCCACGAACTTATTAACTATGTAAAACTTGAACCCCGCGAAAACAGCAAGTAGGGCAGAAAAATTTGTTTGCACATAATCTTCAAATGTAACATGGTTGGGCCACAGTGCTGTCTCACAGTCGATCTACTCGAGTATGGTTCCGCGTGAAAAAATCCAGAGAGAGAGAGAGAGAGACGAGAAAAAAAACCACGTGTGCGATCGAGGCCAGAGGAAAATGGCTGTGGGGATGAGAAACGAGATGTGTGTGCTCGAGGGAAAAAACATCTGCCTCCATTTAACATGCACTTCCTTCGATCGTTTATTGACACAGATCTTCGCCATCGATCCGAGAGGAAACTGAAATTCCTTTTGGCTTACAACCTATAGCAACGATCGTCCGTACAAATCATAGTAAAACCGAAAATGTTTTATCTCGTAGAAGCCTCTGACGGGTCAAACGATAGACAACTATATCAAACAACGTGTAGCGATCGCGAAACCAAAAAAGGAAAAATAAAATAACGAAACAAGTGTCCCCGACGATCGCGTTCCACTATTATGAATACAACATCGAAAACGTCGGTGTGCTCTGTTCGGTCTGTTTTACATTGCGTTCGTGTGTCCGTTTTTCTGTTTTTTTTTCCGGCATGTGAAGTCGGTAATATGAGCTCTCTTATCGTTTCATGTTTTTTTTTGTGTGTGATTTTCTCGCATTTTTCGTTTTTGTCCGATCTTTTCGCTTTTATTGTAATCTTTTCTTTTTTTTTTTTTTTGAATCGTAAATCTACTTCTTCGTCTGCCACTCTGCCTTCTCGGACTTCTTGGGCTGTGGAGAACAACACAATTGCCTAGTCAACTATCGCTACTACGGGGGGCGGGGGCGGGGGTTGTACGTATACCAAAAAAAGAGGCTCAAAAATTACGGTCCCAATGTCTACTGGTATGTACAGAGAGGGGGGGGGGGGTAGGAAAAAACCTGCCGTTCGGGTTTTGGTATACGGAGAAACAAAACCAGAGCCACAAAAAACATAGTCTTTCTCAATGGCTGGAAAAAAAAACACTTGAGTACAGGCCCGCCCGTCGCACAGCAGGAAAATTCAAAATTTCCTGAAAATTTCTGAAACTATCGTCCCCGATTTATCAACCCCGTCGGAAACGCAAGAGTTTCGTTCGTCCCCCGTTACAGAGAAAGAATATGTTGAAAGATTGCTATAATTTCTCGAAAGTCTTGCGTTCTGGAGGCTTGTCAAAAACAACAAAGAATTTGGCCTATAAAAATTGTTAAAAACCGAGCCAGCCATCGACGGGTGGGGGCAATAAAAATCGATCTACTTGAAAAATTGAAGAGCTTTCGACTCTCGATTTTATCGAAAACGATCGTCCTTACCTCCTTGTCCTCCTCCTCGAGGGTGAACTCCTTCTTCTTCACCTGTTTCAGCTGGTTACGGAAGTTGAACTCGGCTGCCTTCTTCTGCAGCTTGGCGAACTTGTTCTCGTACTTGGAGACTTTCTTCAGCGTTGGCTTCATGCTGCAACAATTCGTCGAATCAGTGTGCTATCTACCGATAAGCAAGGCACAGTAAAACCTCGATGGTTGCACCAAGTTCCTAGACTTTTCGTTTCTCTTCTTTGCTTTCGATTTTCTCGACTTAGTTGATCGTAAGTTTGTTCGTTGCGGACGAGGTCCCACTATCGGGGTTATACTGTATACTGAAGTTGGTGTTTTAGATAACAGACTGAGAATTATTTGGAAAATTGTGGGGCACAAAGTTCTATAGTAATTCAACTCAATTTGGAGTCGAGCTGCCTGTGCAACTATCGGGGTTATACTGTATATTGAAATTGGTGCTTTAGATAACAGACTGAGAATTATTTGGAAAATTGTGGGGCACAAAGTTCTATAGTAATTCAACTCGATTTGGAGTCGAGCTGCCTGTTCAACTATCGGGGTTATACTGTATATTGAAATTGGTGCTTTAGATAACAGACTGAAAATTATTTGGAAAATTGTGGGGCACAAAGTTCTATGCTAATTCAACTCGAGTTTGAGTCGAGCTGCGTGTGCAACTATCGGGGTTATACTGTACATCGATACTGAAGCTACAATGTATCCTCCCGCAGTTTGAGAAGCAAGTGTTGAACTTTGAATTGTTGATTTTAGACTTGTCGGTATAAAATGACTGTTCTTGTTAATTCTTACTTATTTCCTCAAAGACAAATTGTGCTGTTTTGAACGTTTATAAAACTTGTCTGTGGTTTTGCCCCTGAAGATCTTCATGAAACGTAAGTGTAGAAGAAAAGCAAACTACGATTAGCATTACTGACAATCTTGTCCAACTTTCTATAGATTTCTGAGTATTATTTAGCCATTTTTGCTTTAGACTTGAATTCAACAAGTTTGTTGCAACCTACCACTTCATATTTCAAACCACCCGTTACCGTAATTAGACATTTTCTAGCAAAAGACTGCTAAAAAGACCTCGCTTCGTCATACAATTCAGAGTTCAAACCGTTTCAAACAATCTCAAACAACAAGTCCAAATCCAAACACCGGAATTGGAATTCCGGATTGGAGCTCTGAAGAATCGATTCTGCCCCCGAGTCGAGCCGATCCGACGTTAAAAAAAAAAAAAAGAATAATCGAATCGAAAGGTTTACTTACAATTTACCTCGAAGGTCGTTCACCTGGCTGTTCAAGTCCGAGATCTGCAGCGATCGAAATATCCATTAGTGTCACGCCTCGATCAGTCTCTATAGGCGATTTTAATCATGCTTGAACTTTCCAGCGGATTTTCATCGCGGAAAGACGAGGATCTTGGCGGGGGTTTTGACGGTGTCGGGGTAGTTCCGGGGTGCGGGGAAAGGGTGGTGGTAGACGGTCGAAACTCCGTCCGTTGGAAACTCTTGACAGTTATCTACAGCGAGAGCGCTTTTAAATTGGATTAATCCGATCGGTGTGCCGGTTCTGTCGACTTAATCGAGGTTTCCAACGGCGCCGGAAGTTTCGCCGGCGATCTCTCGAAACCGGAGAGAACGTCCGTTCTCGTCGGAAGGGAAGGTGTGTGTGCTCTTCCTCGGAGACGTCTTTCCGTTTCTTTTTTTTTTTTGGTCCGCAAACGCATGCAAAACAAGCGTCGACGATAATCACGATGGAAAAACCACACGCACGATGCGGCACACGGCAAACACCGGAATGAGACGAAATACAAAAAAAAAAGAAAAAGAACGATATACAGGAAGATACGAAGAACAGAAACTATGGGGTGTTAACGAGAACAACGCGTGTCGCAGCACAAACGCACGCATACAAACACACGCGGTCGAAAACGATCGAGCAGCAATCAATTAGCGGACGAAAGAACGATAAAAGAGACGGATAAAGAGAGACAGACAGATATACAGATACAGAGAGAGAGAGAGAGAGAGAGAGAGAGAGAGAGAGAGAGAGAGATAGAGATAGACAGAGAGATAGAGAGTATGTGTGTGTGAGAGAGAGAGAGAGAGATAGAGAGTGAGCACGATGCACGGGCAAAGATTAGCATGCTACCTGCGTGCGGAAAGCAGGAGAGGGGCAACGGTGGTGCACACGGATTCGCAGCGAATACAGAGATGTTCGGTTAGCAAGCCACTCGACGGGTCGAGATTGACAGTAAATTGGCTTGCTGATTAACTGCAATGCCAGGTAACGGCGATCGGATCGGGAACGGACGGGAAAAATGATCGCGACCGGCGACGAGGGGGTGGGGGACGGGGGTTGGTCGCGACGGAAAATGGAGACAAAGTGGATGCGCTAGGTTCAGACAGATAGATAGTTGAGAAAGTCGAGATGATTGGCGGAAGGGATCACCAGTTAGGGCAATTTTATACGTTGCTGCACGACGTCCCACCCGCGGATACGCGATGGAACAACGAGAAGCTAGATACTTTATGATACTTGCTGTTTACGCGTTTTGAGAACGTCATCGATCCGGATCAAGGATTATGGGTGTGAATAGAACG